>NC_143132.1:32152500-32777500 GCF_059928025.1 Delphinapterus leucas
GTACTTAGAAACCTTTATTTATATGAGGACAAATTGTTCATCAAAGCAAACTTTGATAAATTTTAGACACATCATGTGGTTATTTCTTACATAAAATGAAATGATTCTGACACATAGAAATGAAAATGAGTGCAAACAGCCCTAAGTGCAAGCTTATTCACCAGCAGGACTTTTAATGACTAATATTGAATAACAGTTACAAAAAGACAGACATGGATTCATAAACATACTTTGGATCCCCCAAACCCAAACTGTCCTCTGGGCACCTATTTTTCTTCATTTGTTTATCTTGTGAGATATAAATTGAAATAGTACTTAATCAAGATAAAGTCCTATCACTTATTTTATCACTCATTTAAAAAGAGAAAAAATAAAAGGATGCAGATCACACATCATTTAATAAGACATAAAGTTAGCAACCCCATTACCTTTACTCTTTGTCACAGTTACCCATACTTCCTGCAGACTTTATTCTGTGCAGTCTGTCTTTGTGGCCAATGACAAGTGAAACATGGAGGCTGATTGGTTGAAGGACATGGAAGGGTATGGATGGAAAGGGGAAGAGAAGTTCCAGTCACAGTGACACGATGATTAGAAGATGGCCAATAAAATGTCAACTTACCAGACCCAACTAAAACGAAACAAAAAAAGAAAACATGGAATAAATAAAAATAAACAGAAAATGAAACTGAAAAAGTAATAAGATTTGACTTAACAATGATCGTTCTTTTAAAATAAAATGAAGAACACATTAATATTTGGATACATGGCTCATACTGTCCATGAATGAATATTTGTTAGCATTTCCAGCATCATCATAAATCATTTAAGAAAAATAGAAATGAATCTTAAAATCTCTACTTTGATTAAATGGCAGAGCTACTACGAATGATAGCTATGAAATTATAAAACACTTTTCAATGACTTTACATTTTGCTACCAGGATTAGATAACTATATATGTAATGGGTTTAAAAACACACTATAAATCTTAACTGCTAATGCTACAGAGAATAGAAATCAAGCATCTTAATCAAAGATAATGAAGTATTAAATCCTGTAACTCCACCATCAGATTAATTTTAAAAGGTTCATGCTGTCAATGATATTCTATTAAACCCATGCTTCTCATACTTGAATAAGCATAAGAATCACCCTAAGATCTGGTTAAAATACAGGTTATGATTGTATAGGTCAGAAGTGTGACCAGGGATTTTGCAGAACCCACGTGCTGCTGGTATAGGACCATAGGTTGAGTAGCACGGTTAAAAAAAGGTATTATATTTGAATTCTTGCATATTTTTAATTGAGAAAACACACAGGAAAAATGTAAACACATTATGGAAACAGAGAAAACTTTATAACACTATCTAATAAAGTTATAATCACATTACCTGTTTTCAATGCTGAAACATTGGGTATTTTAACATAGAAAGCTCATGTATTACATATTTAAAAACTGGAAAGCAATTGTTTTGCTCTTTTAGAAACAAAGGTAATTACTGTCAAATGCAGAGCTTTTTCATAATAGCCCAGTAGACATCCACAATATATTCTACTCAAATAAATAATGTCCATGTCTTTCAGCAAGTCACAACTAATTAGACTTGATATACATTCCGGTACTTTAAATAAATGAACTATGCCAAGCACTGCTGCTGTGAAATGGTAGTTTTAAAATAGAGAGAGGAGTTTTCCTGCCTATTGTTACCACATATGCAAAATTTAAACGTAATTCAGAAGCACATTTTAACTCACACGTTCCCTTTAACGTGAGTGAAATAAATTGTCTACTTTTCACTCTAAGGTAAAAACTCTAAGCATAATTTTTCAATCACGCAGGCAAGAAAAGTTAAAAAAAGCATACTTTCATTTGCTCAGGCATAATGTTTATCATAGCATAACTATGTTATCCAGATTTGAAAAAAAACAGAGGATGGGACTTGCTTACATTTCTCATAACCTTAAAGATGATGTCTTCTAAATGACAGGAAGAAATGTTCAGAAACTACAAGAGAGAGAACCTGACAACTGTAGCAACAGAACTTTGCTTTGAGAAAACAAAAAGTCATAAAATTATCTTTTGGGTAATCTGAAAATAAATTTGATCTCATTAGACTGATGCAGTTAAAATCAAGCCTTATTTGAAGTCAGGAGATCAAAGGAATAATTCCTAAATAGTTTCTAGTTGTGTATTTTCAGTAATTTAAAATTTCTTAAACAGTTTCAAAAATATTTAACATGTTAGAAACCAAAAAAATCACTGGGAAGCAGCTCATTTAAAATTTTTAAAAGCACTTTTCCCTTGCCTATAGGTTTTACCAGCAATTGAACCATAGCAGTTGAATCTTTTAATTAAAATCCAGTGTGTTTAAGCATGTTAGGCTGGGCTTCCCTGGTGGCACAGTGGTTGAGAGTCCGCCTGCCGATGCAGGGGACACGGGTTCGTGCCCCGGTCCGGGAAGATCCCACATGCCGCAGAGCGGCTAGGCCCGTGAGCCATGGCTGCTGAGCCTGCGTGTCCGGAGCCTGTGCTCCGCAACGGGAGAGGCCACAACAGTGAGAGGCCGGCGTACCACACACACAAAAAAGAATGTTAGGCTAATGCAGTTGCATATCACATCAATGACAATTGATAACTGTAAGGTTTTTCATAGTCTATTAAGGACCCTAAAACTTATCTAAAACAACATCTAACACAGAAGCTCCTAAAACATCAGAGGTTTTTGAGAGGACCCTATCCTGAATGATCATTTAAGCTTTTAACAACCATGATTATCAGGAAGTGATTCTTCTTATCTAAATGAAAACCTGCCCATCACAATTTCATTTGTTCGAGTTTCAGTAAACAAATAAATGCCATTTATACCCTCCAAATAAAATCCTTTTTCTCATTTGAAGAAAATTATCATCCCAAATTTTCTCTTCTGGAGAATAAATGATAGAAATTTCTTTAAGTTTTTCTCAGATTTCCCCTTTCTCTGTATTTCTCTCAGGGTCAGGTCAAAGGATTTTTTTTTTTTTTTTCCATTCAGAAAGCAGAGATCTTCTACACAACAGGCAGTGCCTATTACTGTCCAGTTAGGAAAGTCCAGAAAGAATTAGAAAAAACAAGAGTCATTTGGATCCTGTTCATTCATTATCCTCTAAAGCTCCTGGTTTATGGGCTGCTTCACTCCCACCCTCCACATAACTCGCCTCATCTTTTTTTTCTGCTTTAAAGGCTGGGAGCACCTCTATCCCAGCTCCCCTTTCTCCCTAAGAAAGACGAAAAGCCTGTCTGTCTCTATCTCTAATAAAACAATAAAACAATAAAATGTTAGCTCTGGAAGTGACCTTAGAACTTATCAGTCTAACCCTATCTTTTTGCATGAGAAAACGGAGAACCTAAATTGTTAAATAACTTTCTCAAGGTCACGGATGACTAACCAAAGGCTGTCTTCCAGGTCTCTCGACTAAATCCATGTCTGTACAAATTTCCCTACTAGTTAAATCAGTTTGGGGAGAACTATATGCAATAGGACACAGAATCTATTTGATTTTACATTTAAACTGTTATAAACTGTTTAATCTAAAATCATTACTACCTACACATAAAAATAGTTTTAAAGAATTCCTCATGACATTAAAAATCTTTAAAGAATATTTAGCTAGAGTTTTAAAAAGACATGGGAAACTAACAAGTGAGAAGAAAACAGACTTAAAGGCTCTTACAAAGTTCACCTTTTTGGGAAAAAAATGTAATGCAATCATTTCTTAAGGGTGAACCAATTTTAATCATTTCTTGTCTTGATCTCACTATAAATTGAATAAAATACTACTCTTTTGAAGCATGAGAAAAATATCTTAACAAAAAATACTTTTTAAGGTAAATGTGTCAAATAGGAAGGTAAAAAAAACTTTAAAAAATAAATATATATTATTAAGAGGAAAAAACCTTACTAGTTTTTCTTTTTTTTTTTTTTAACATTGCAACATTGTGCAGATTACAATCCATCTCCAGGAACAGCTTTAAATTTCCTTATATTGGAGGGAGTTTGGAAAGGGGTGAGGGATTAGAGAATTTGCCACTAAGTTGAGTTTGTATACAAAGCATACTGTTTTCACCTAGATTTTATTTTCTTGGGGTTGGGTGGGGGAGGAAGGGAAGTTAATCGAAGTCTAAATATATATATATATATATATATATATATAATATATATAATACACGTTAATTATATAATTTTATAAAACTCTGGTTCTCTTTTGAGTCTAAAAAAGAAAAAGAATAGCTTTCTTCCAAATATTTGGAGATATACAAACATTATACACTCGACTAACAGTTTTTAGAAAAAGAACTGTTCAAAAAGTTTGGGAGAATTTAGCCTCTTGCTCTCTGTCTGTCTCTCTCCGTCTCTCTCGTCTCTCTCTCACACACACACACACATACACACACTTAGAATAAGAGATTTTCTTCCTCATTTGAATGTGCCATCAAAGGGCTCCAGACTATCTAATTAGTTTGAAATCTTATTCTAAGAATGTACATTGTTCAGACACTAATTTCTAGGTATAAATGAGAAGAAGCTAAGAGAGAAAAGAAACAAAAATGAAAATAAGGAAGCAAAGAAGGAAAGAAGGGAGGGAGGGAGGAAAGGAGAAAGAAAAACTCATTTCTTCTATCTCCTTGCCATATTCAGGAGACATGAGTCAGAAAGATGATACATGTTTGAAAAAATTATACAGAAGCTGGAGGAAGAGGCTTTTTTTTTGGTCTGAGAAAATAAGTTAGCTGGACAGATACTTAAGAAGTCTTCAGATTATGTCTAATAAATACAGGGACCAGCCAATCTTAATAACTACTTACGCCAGAAGAGAAGTAGATAATGGGCCTAAATAATAGCACGCACGACTTAGGAAAAGTATAGAAAAGAAGCAGTTAACAGTAAAGGTCACTGAACCATGAATTGGTTGCCAACTGTGATGTCTCTAGAGGTCTTTAAAAATGGGATTTATTTCCATTTGGCCACAACAGTTTAGCTATATAACGCTGTCTGGTAAAGAAATAGAGTAGCTGACTCTTAAAGTGCTTTCTACGCTATGATTTTAAGACTCTGGAAGTTCAGAGGTAAAGCAAGACAACAGATATACCCCTCTGCTTCCAATATTTTTCCTTCAGATTATGCATACCCAAATGTATACTCTAGTAGAAAATGTCCTGGAAAATATTCTTTTCAGTTAATATTACCTAAAGTTGATGAAGTACTTTGTACACATAGCTCATATGATAAATCCAGGAGATAGCAGAAAATTCCAAGAAAGTAAAATATTTGCATGATTAGCACAACATTAAAATTACAATTTTGGTATTTCCACATTGAAATCTCAATGTTTGAAGCATAGTGGCAAAAATATTGGAGTTTAACCTTACACATTAAAGTCCTGAGATTCTTCACTATTAGCAATGGGCTATACAATTATTTGTACTGTAATGACAGAAGATTTCACAGTATTTGGGTCTAAAATAATTTAAGTATTCTAAACTCTTAGAATGGCCCTATAGAATATTTCATAGCTAAGCAAATTTACAAACAGTAGGACCAATCCTACTAGCAAATATCAGAGAACAGCACCTTTCTTAAATGGGCTACAGATGAAATCACCCTGACTATGGAATTCTTCTGCTAATTCATAGATATTCATTTTCATTATTAGTAGCTAAATTGCAGTGAATCCCTAAATTGATGTGATGTTTTTCATTCTCATACACAGTGCTTTTTGAACAGCAGGGCTCAATTAACAAATCTGACAGACTAGAATTGTAAATACCACATTCCAGAAGAATATGAATGGAGTAAAGTAATGAGTTACAAGATTTTTTTGAGAAGAAACACATTTTTATTAAAACAGAGGAACACTCAAATTTTTAAGGAGTGAAGTATCTACATTTGAACTGACAAATCCCAGTCACTGTTACACCAGAGAAATTTTATGCATAGATACTCATGAATGATAATATCTCTAACAATTAAAAACCCTCAAGATATTTTAATACTCGGTATGATTTCTTTTTAGGGAAAAGATTGCGTTTAACATAAAAGCCTGTCATTACATCTTTCAACTTTTCAGACATAAAAATAGAGTGATTAAGAGGAACATTTTTAGAATATATTTAATGGATACATAAAATACCATGAACTTTTCCCCTCCACTCAAATATCTCACTTTATTCTTTAGATCAGTGGTTCTGGAGACAATTCTGATTGTCACAACTGAAGGGGGGGTGTTCCCGGCATCTACTAGGCAGAGGTCAGGGATGCTGATAAACATCCTACAACGCACAAGACAGCTTCCCACAGCAAAGCATGATCCAACCCAAAATGTCAATAGTGCCAGGACTGAGAAATCTTGCTATCTGCACAAAATACCTTGCACTATGCCTGACATATTACAGGTACTCAGAAAAAGTTAGTATTCTTCTTTTCCTTCTGCTTCTACAAATGTCCCCACTGTCCCCAAAAGCAGTTATTAAATGGTGCAACTTAGTTATTTGCCTGCTAAAGAGTCTGAGATTGAAATGCAGCTGCCCAGCAATCTATGATAATGTGTATGCCACCAGACGTAGGATCTCAGGATCATAATTTTGGTGGTAATACTCCCGAAGTCAACTTAGAAAGCCAGAAACCTAGATCTTTCTTCTCCTTATTCCAAGAGATACACAATTCATTACCAAATTCCACAGCTTGTATTTCATAACTATTTCTCCATTCCATCCACCTCTTTCTATCTCTATTGCCACCACCTTGGACAAGTTATCCACCAGCATTCACCCGAACTAATGTCTTGCTTTTTTCCATTTCAACCTCACAATTCAGCCACAATGATTAAAAATAAACTAATCTGATTATAGTACATTTTTGCTTAAAACCCTTCAATATGGTCCCATTGCTCTTAAAATAGAGAGCAAAATCTCGAACATGGCCTCGTTATGTAACTCTTTGGTGTCTTCTCATATCCCTTCCCTTCCTCCACCGCCCTATCTTAGCCCCATAGATTTTCTTCTCATCCTCGAGTACATGTTGCTCCATCTTACTTCCGGTTCTGTTTATGCTGTGCCCTGGGATCCTCCCCTTTTAATTCCTACTCACCCTAGCACTCAGCTCAAAAAAAAAAATACCTCTTCAAGGAGCTTCCTCTAAATTTGATACTAAATTTTATCGGAATGCTATATGTTCTCACAGCAACCTCAACTTCTCTCCTTGAGCACTTACTGTAGTTTTAAATTATACATTTGTGATTATTCTATAAATGTCTGTCTCTTAAACTAGCCTATAAGCTCCATGTGGGCAAGTATTTAACCATTTTGTTTGCCATCATTTCTCTAGAACTTATCAAGTTGAGGACATTATTCACATTGTAAATATCTGTTGAAAGAATGAACAAGTGACAATAATGCCCCCATCGCCCAGTTGAAAGCACTTTCTTCCTCCCTGGCCTATCTGTTCAAATCTACTTTTCATATACTGCTGATGCTGTAGACATCTATGTATATCTCTCTTTATCAATAGGCTGTAATAAGCTCCATGAAGGCAGGCTCCATGTCTCATAATCTGTGCATCCTTCACAGTGCTTAGCACATTGTTTTATATATAGAAGGTGCTCAAGAATTTGTTTAGTTGAAAATCTGGAACCCTTACCTTCAAATGGCATAATTCATGGAGGGTCAGCGTTAAGGTACATGATGGCATAATGATAAAATTATTCAATAATGATAAAATTGAACAATTTTGGATCAAGATTCTCTGCAAAATTAATCAGATCTATCCTGCATAAATCACATAACCTTTCTACATCTCAGTTTAGTAAAGAGCCATCAATGTTAGCTAACTATGTGTCAGATCATACACTAGAAACCTTCTCAGCAACTCTGTAGAAAAGAGTTCAATATGCCAGTTTTGCAAAGGGAGAAATGTGAAAATTAAGTAATTTTCTTAAGGTCACACATCAGGTAAGACATGGCAGACTGGAGCTCAGGTCTGTTCAGCTCTTTAAATCCTTGCTATTTTTACTACCTTGCATGACTTGTTTGTTTGAAAATTTTTAAAAAGTGTTAAATCTTATTCTAATGTAAATTTGGTTCTGAAATCTTTTGGCTCCATGACCTAAGCAAAATAATTTTCAATAAGAAATTATTTACAAAGTAAATCATCAACAAAATGAAAAGGCAACCTACTGAATGGGAGAAAATAATTGCAAATTATATTTCTGATAAGGGGTTAATATCCAAAATATACTAAAAACTCATTCAACTCAATAGCAAAATACCAAATAATCTGATTAGAAAAATGGGTAGAGAATCTGAATAGACATTTTTCCAAAGAAGATATATAGATGGCCAATAGGCACATGAAAAGATGCTCAACATCACTAACCATGAGGGAAATGCAAATCAAAACCACAACATCACCTCACACCTCTTAGAATGGATAATTATTAAAAAGACAAGAAATGAGAATGTTGGCAAGGATGTTGAGAAAAGCAAACCCTTGTGCACTGTTGGTGAGAATGTAAATGAGTGCGGCCACTGTGGAAAACAATATGGAGGTGCCTCAAAAAATTAAAAATAGAACTACCATATGATCTAGCAATTCCACTCTAGGGTATGCATCCAAAGAAAACAAAAACACTAATTCAAAAACATATACATACCCCATGTTCACTGCAGCATTATTTACAATAGCCAAGATATAGAAAAAATCGAAATGCCCATCACTAGATGAATGGATAAATAAATGTAAACTAACTAACTAAATGAATACACACACACACACACACACACACACACACACGCAATGGAATATTACTCAGCCATAAAAAGAAGGAAATCCTGTCATTTGAGACAACATGGATGGACATGGAGGGTATTATGCTAAGTGAAGTAAGTCAGACAGAGAAAGAAAAATACCAAATGATCTCACTTACATGTGGAATTTAAAATAAAAAAAACAAGTCCATAGAGACAGAGAACAGGTTGGTGATTGCCTAAGGTGAGGGTGAGGAGTAGATGGAATGGATGAAGGGGGTCAAAGTTACATATTTCAAGTTATAAAATAAGTAAGTCATGAGGATCTAGTGTACAGCATAGGGAATATAGTTAGTAATACTCTACTGCATTCTTGAAAGTGGCTAAGAGAGTAAATCTTAGAAGTTCTCATCACAAGAAAAAATTTTCTAACTTTGTATATGGTGATGGATATTAACTTGACTTACTGCACTGGTCACTTTGCAGTATATATAAATATAGAATCATTATACTGTACACCTGAAATGAATATAATGTTATATGTCAATCATACCTTAACAAAAAAGATATTATTTAAATGCACAATATGTATTAATATATTAAATTAACATGGGTACATAATCTGCTTCACATATGGGCATGTTTCAAACATATAAAAAGGTTTTAGGGGACGAAATGACTCATGCTATATTTTATTTTCTCATTAAAAAGAAAGAAAAACAATGTCCAAACAGCCAATTCCATCTCTGAAAGATGATATGATGCAACCTTTTAGGACAACTACCATAAATGTCAAATGCATGCAGTCAAGTATCAAATGTATATGTTCACAGTTTGCTATACATTATAAAGACATCTCTGACCTCAGTTTTTTCATCAGTAAAACAGAGCCCCCATCCATGTCTAACATTCATAATCTCAACAATCCAGCACAGGAATTATGTAATTTACCATTATTTCCAAGAAGCCTAAATCAGGCCAAAATTACTGATCATCAATTATATTTAGTCATTTAGTACACTTGGGGGGAATAAAAAACCTAAGGAAAAACACAAGAGCACAACTCATCTCTTTACTAATGACCTAAAAAGAACACTGTTTGAAATGACTATTCTACCATCCACAATGTTAACTTTTTAAAAGCATCTTTGTAAAATGGTCATTTCTATCAGTTTTAGTTGTGCAATGCTCTAAATTTTCTCCTAATAACACTGACCACACAAAATAAATGTCCTACAGCTAAAGCTAACCTTAACAACCATTTATGGATTTTCCTACTCTCATAATTCTGTTTTAAAGCAATTACTCAGCTACATTTTGTCTTATACTTATTTTAGTATTTTCTACAGGTGTGTTTATACTGGCACATTATTTATCAAGTCCTGAGAATAACAGTTTAAAAGCAAATTAAAGTGCTCGTGGTATTTTAATCAGTTTTGCAAACTTTAGGTATGATATTAAAAGGTGGTGACTTCCAATTTATACAGAATCTTTTAAAAAATGAAATAAAAAGCATATTATATTTTGAAATTATTGAAATAAGGCTCAAAGGACACCAGCTGCTGCTGGTATAACTATTCTAATGATGACCCTAATGTTTGGAATATACTGAAATGATTTGTGAATCTATAAGGATGAATACTGTTCAGTGTAATTTTCAATTCTGTGTATACCTATAAAATATTTAAAACGATAGCAAGCAAATAATAAAATTTGATACATATGGATGCATAAAAAGACCATTTTTCAATTATCTTGCATATTTAATTCACCCAGGGTTCATCATAAGAAAAGGGTGTCCTTGATGTCAATTAGTCTAAAATTATTCTCTTTATGATTATTCTCTCTTAAACAATGACTTACCTCAATCACTTTATGTCCTAATAATTCTGGACAAAATAGGATACATCAATGTAAATTAACTTAGAATTAATTCTTTTACATTAAATTATACACAATATCACAAAATAATTCCAATTCTTAAAGTTATGTGAGATTGTCAGTAATGAATCTAATGTTTTAAAATGAGCTACCCATTAATGACTAGAGCAAAAATCTAATTTATTTCATTCAAATTTCATTCTCAGGCTGAGTAATGCAGATTGTGTAGATCCACACAACTCGGTTACATATTTCCAGGATGATGTCATTAGTTCATAATGTAGGTTGCTAAAGACAGTTGCTAAGTTATACATCTACGTAACTGAGCAACGAGAGAAACTTGTCCACTGTTATGTAGATGAATAAATCACAGTAAAGCTCAGAACATAACGGAAGACCCATGATGTGCTATTTACTAGTGTGGTATTGTGTCATTATTTGTCACAGAATCATCTTATGTATCAATTATTTCTTGTACCTGACTGCTCTTCTTATTTCCTCAAATACTTGCTTGGCAAAAAACATTAAGAGAGTGTTTCAAGTTCTCTGTAGGAAGGCTAGGTGGAGAATTGCTTTTTCTTTTGATTAATTTTTAAGATTTTATCAGTTTGTTTGAAATAACTAAAAGCAACCCAAAACCTTCATGAGTAAGTGAAAGAAATCTAAGAGAATGTCACATCTTCAACAGTCATTAGGGTTAAAATGACTATTTCTGAAAGGCTATAAGAACACAAGGAGTTCTTTATTTTATCTTTTCTACAAAAAAAAAAAAAAAAAGGAAAAGAATCATAGGCCATAATGCTGCTGGGTCTCAATCAAATCAAATAGCATAAAAAAAAACCCAGCAGGAGTGGAGCTCGGCATCCTATTTATGCCACTGGATCAGAACAGTTAGGAGAGGAAGCCATTCTCACAAATCATTCTCTTGTTAAATTCTGTAGTGGGGCTTCATTAAACCTCTTGAATGATAGCACTTGACTTTCAGCCTGTTCACAAAGAGCTCAGCTGGCAATACTGACTCTTTAAAAGTCTTCAATCACACATTGTCTTTTGGGTTTTCTTTCTATAATAACTAATCTTTTTTTTATTCTCATTAGCTCCTCAAATCTTCAGTTAAATTTTTAAAATCATTATTTTAACTACAAAACAAGCAACAACAAAAACACAAAACCCACAACAAATCCTATAAGGGAGGCATTCTGAATAAGACTCTTGAGTTCAACATTGAGTGTAGCAATACATACATATAGGAGGTGGTAAATTTATATATGACACTGTGTGTGCGTGTGTGTGTGTGTGGTGTGTGTGTGTGTGTGTATCCCAATCCCTGAAGCACTGTTTACTCTAGTACCGCTGACTTTACTGGGCCTTTGTGGATTGCTGCCATGTGTGATGAAGAATCATTCCCCAAAGAACCAGTCTGCCATATCTTGTCAGAGTGTGGCAGACATGTTCACACACATATCAAGGTTCTTAAAGTCATCCAGTAAAGCTTTGGGGGCCTTAGAATATGTGTTTCATCAAAACGTTGAACTCACAGTCCTTTTTTTTTTAATCTGAAACACTTTATTTACCATTTCATAATAGTGAATTCACAGTTCTTAACGAAAATCTTGGATTATAGTAAACCTGACTTGAACCTGCAAAAGGGCCATCTGACACTATTAGTTTTGGCTTTGACTCAAATAACCATGTTATTGGTCAGAAACAATGTACTATTATACTGCCAGCTTTTCTGAAATCAGCAATTTAAGCACACTGTTCCAACAAATGATTTAAATGAAGTCTACATCAAAGAAAGGAAATTCAGAACTGAAGGGTCCAGTTTTTTCTCTCATTACTTCTTTTCTGTCTAGATATTATACCAGCTCTAAAAAGTCAGATGACTCTTACCCTCTATCAGATCTCATATGCTGATAGAAAGCTTTAGCCTGGTGAAGCCTGTTTATGGGAATTACAAATTTACAAAACAGGCTTTCTTTCCCCCAGAGTTTGTTTTTGAATGCAAGTTTATTAAAGTTTATCCCTCACTACTGGCAATAAAATCCACAGTAAGCTACATTGTTTAATTTTCACTTAAATTTTAATTTTACATTCTGAAATAATTATATAGCGGTCCATAAAAAAAAAAAAGCCATGCACATGACATGTTGCAGTGTTCTGTTGCAGAAATTAACATGTGGTTTGGTAAACTTCAAAGTTGCTATTTCACATCTTAGAAAATGTTCAATGCACAAATGCACATTTCTTTTAATGGACTATGCCTTCTGATTAATTTTCAAGACTATTAAAGTTTTAAATTATATGGAAGTTATTACTGGGGACAATCTAGCCACATTATTTTTATCTCTAGTTTCAACTGGTCCAATATATGGATTATATTTATGGAAGGTGCAGTGAAGGGATTCAATATTATTCATTTTATCAGGAAATTTAGCAGCATTGAACATATAAAGGGGGATAATAATTATGTTTAAAGATCAAAGGGAATCATGTTAATTATGGATCTGTTTAATAAAAAAAACTATTTTGGTCTCAAATGCATATCAAATACACACAATTAATAAAGACAAAAAAGTATTTTTACCTAATGTAGATTTTTTTGTGTTATACCTAACTTTTTTTCTGTTTCTTGAAGCAATTAGAATAAAAATTGACATTTTTTTAAACCACAATTACAGAAACCTTGATAGTCATTGTTTATTGAAAAGCATTTATTGTGTGTCTATATAAAGTATAATGGGAGATGCATACATGACTCAGACTTTAATCTTTTTATACAGCCAGTGATAAGCAGCTAAGAGCACTAAAGCTACATAAAGTCCTGATATATACACATATAAAGACACATGACTGAAATGACTCCTTCTCTTCTTCTGCCTTCTTCATATCACCTTTATTGCTTCTCCTTTTGCTGAGCATTTAAATGCTTCACACAATGTGCTAAGCATTTCATATATATTAGCTCATTTAATCTCCACAAAATCCTATGAGGGAGACATATTTACTCCCCTTTACGGAGGAGAAAACTGAGAATCAGAGATTTAACATCTTGTACATTCAGTTTTTGAATCCATGTGTGTCTATCAGAAAAGACTGTTAGTTCTACCCTACAGAACATTTCCTAAAGCAGCAGCAAAAAAAAAATATTGAGGACTGATTTTTTTTTTTTTTTTTTTTCGGTACGCCGGCCTCTCACTGTTGTGGCCTCTCCTGCTGCGGAGCACAGGCTCCGGACGCGCAGGCTCAGCGGCCATGGCTCACGGGCCCAGCCGCTCCGTGGCATGTGGGATCTTCCCGGACCGGGGCACGAACCCGTGTCCCCTGCATCGGCAGGTGGACTCTCAACCACTGCGCCACCAGGGAAGCCCCTGAGGGCTGATTTTGACAGACCTCAATATCAAGGAATCACAGAAAATTATAATTGCAGAAAAGCAAAACAATTACCAAATTCTACATTAAGCAGCAACTAAAAATTTCACATCTCTATGGTCAACGTAAATATTACTGAGACTCTAATGGGTTTTTAGTTGTTTTGAAAGAACAGATGAGAAAAATAATCATAACAGCCATCATTTTGCATAAGCATTTCATAATCCACAAACCACTTTTATGAGAATATACTTTGTTAATTATCTTTTTAAAACTTTTCTATCATCTTTGACGTTTATAGTCCATGTACATTCATTTTTTTCAACAGATGAGTATACTAAAACTCAGAGAAGTTAAGTGACTTGCCCAGGATACCACAGCTGGTATATATCAGAACAGCCCTTGATTCGCTCAGACAGAAAATGTTACATGAGCACCAAGGATGCTCCTAAGACTGCAATAAGCAACGAGACTAAGAAGGTGAAGTACATAAAGTGTGTCTGTAAGGAACTCACAGTCAAATGGGGCAGATATTGAAATGCAATAAGGGTGGCAACAGCATGCAACGGGTCCATGAATGTGCATCCCTAACCTGACACTGGGGTAAGGACTGCCTGCAAAGCTTCCTGCAAGATGCCTGCCTAAGCTGGATCCAAGGATAGGAGTAATTAGCAAGTAGAAGATGGGTCAGTGGGGGCAGAGCATCTTAGACCAAAGGACTAACATAAAGAAAAGCCCAGACGGAAGCTCCATGGTGGTATTTACATGAAAAAATATGTAAACAATACAGTGTTACTACCCTGAAGGGAGTAGCACGAGGGGACTAAGTAGCCAGGCAGAGCAGCATTTAAGTACTTTGAGCCTTATCTGGAGAGATGGGAAGCATGACAATGTTTCATGAATGGAACTAATACAATTCGATTTGTATTTTAGGTCAATGTACCTGTTGTATGAAGGATGGATTCTATGGGACAAGATGGAGGCAAGGAAACTGGTTAGATGTTAAGTTTCACTGCACAAGAGATAATAAAGCAGTGACAAGAAGATAAGACAGGTGTTGAGAGTTGAGAAATATTTAAAAGGCAAAATAAATAGGATTTTAAGGTGACTGACATTCGAGAAATGGAAGAGTAAAGCATGACCCCACCAGCACCCAAGCTGCCTACTAGTGTGTATTTGCAGGTTGCATTGCCATCAACTGAAATGAAGAATACGGAAGAATTCAGCTTCTTATGCCTCGTCTGCTCCTGTTTTCACTGCATCACTACTATTTCCTGTGAATTAATACTCACACACTGGGTTAGGAGAATCTTAAAAGCTTAGCCAAACCTCTGACAGTTGCTTCTTGTTTTACTGGAAATCATAACTATTGATCAATTCCTAGTTCATTGGGATATTAACTAGGGGTCAATTATAAACTATAGTGCCCAAGATATTTCAGCATTTTTTTTTTCTTTTCCTTTTTCTTTTTTTTTTTTTCTTCTTATTTTCTTTGGCATGCAGTTCACCAGCAGCAAGGAGAGAAGCTCTAGGAAACATTCCATTAGTAGCAGTTAAGTCAGCCAAAGGACTGCACTGGTCTTTTTTTTCTGCCTTGTGTCTCTCCGGTCTCACATCAATCTCAGACTTCAAGTTTCAGCCTTCCAGAGGCTGTCAGTGGCTAACCAATCCTAACGGGGAAGTGCTCTGTTCCTTCACTGCAGAGTAGGCATAATACTTATGGGAAGCATCAGACAAAATAATAGTTCTTCAGAACAGAATAGAATGCACGTCTTTTTGATGATCCATTTGAACATTCCTATTGTATGCCAAGAATACATTAAGGAGATATCAACATCATTCATGATACCATATTTTAGAACTAAAAAAAAAAAAACAAAAAAAATAGGTGATGAAATTGAGAGAATGGAGTAATTTCACATCAAGGGAAGAAAAATGGATAAGCGCCTATGAGAAAAGAGCTGGGATGTCACAGAAATCCCAATTGTCTGGTAACAGAGCATCACCTGGTTTAGAGATGTTTGGCATCTGCCTTTTCTTTTAACAGAGCTGTTGCTGAAAGGGCAGAAAAGCAACTGTTTTTTGAGCTTCAAAGAATAACTGGTCCCTGGGAGAGGCCTGTGGAGGAGTGCAGTGGGGTGTGAACTAAACGTCCAGTTTCCTGTGTCTAACTGGCTCAGCACTTAGGGCTAAAGGGAAATGGGAAGACTAAATGTCTTTTAGTGCCTATTGTAAGAAAGACAGACAAAAATGGGATTAGATTTTCTTAATGGTTCAAGTCAGCACAGATAAAATGAGATTGCTTGGGAAATGGCTGGTACATGGAAGTTTGTTTTCAGTTCGGTTTCCTGTGACAGACATAGCGATGGGAACACGATCACTCTGGTGATAGAGAGTCACAAATTTACTTTGTCAATGAAATTGTGACAGTAATAAGAGCTGCTTTATCTGTGAAGTTGCAAAGAGAGTGGAAAGATTAATAATACCATCGAGTTTGCCTTGTTCAAGCAGTGAGTATCACTGAACCAAAGAATTGTAAGAAATCTCAGAGGTGGAGGACAAACTTGGAAATGGGAGAAATTTGGAGTTTAAACTCTGTGTGGCTTTATCTTCTATCTTTCTTTCAGAAGAGCACACCTCATAAATGGAATTATTTAAAAAGCTACAGACATGATTGTCATCATAAATAATTACTAATTTTATAGGTTTTGCTATTAATAGAATGATAAAGTTATTTTTCTGCCTTTATTTTTCTTTTAAGTGTTTTGAGGCTGCATCCACCATGCTTTTCTTTAAAGGCTACCTTCAACAAAGAAAAAAAAAAAGTACCCACTGTTTAAATTACTATGAATTGGTTCAAAAATGAAAGCAAGCAGGAAAATTTATGTTGGCTATCATGTGATTACAAGAAGAACCTCAAGGCCCACCTGGCAAGCATCTAATAAAGACCTAATGGGTTTAGATTAAGATAGTAAAATAATGTAAAACAAACCTGCAACCATTCTCGGAGCACCAAGCCGAGGCATAAATTTTAGCAGTTTCAATAGCACACTGTTTAAAAAATCTGGCAGGGTGCCTCACTGCATCTATTTTGTTCAACTTAGACTTTACATTTTATAGGTATGTCACAACCTATAAAATGGTTATAAATACTACAGTATATATCTTTTTCCTTAAACGATGGGGCCATTATGCAATATGAAACACTAGTTCAGAAGATAATTCATTCCTACTGTGACAGCTAGCAATCCTAATACTTGTCGAATTGAGACATTAAAATGCAACTATCACAACGTAATCAATCAAAATTGAGATGAAATTTCTTTAAAAAGATGCCTGAATTTGTTTGTGTATTACAGGTTTACAAAGAGAATTCTTGAGGAGGTGCATAGACATTATTACAGTATGGAGGGAAAATGAGGCAGACAAACATCAGGCGTAAATGTAACAACACTGATGGTTTACATTTATAGGTAATAAAGTTTTGATTATTCCAGAAAATGACAGAATATCAAGTTCAGGTTAACTGAATTTTCTGGTTAACTGGGAGCTAAACAGAAACACTTCTCTGTTGTGATCATTCCAAACAGCATTACTTCACCATTTTTTATTGGTCATGTAATGGACATTAATTATTTTTCAATAGGTCAAATTACTGCAGAGTCTCTGAGTCTCTGCTGAACGTTTTTTCATAACGATAACACTCCATTGCTCATAAAATGTAATCGGTTTTTGAATCATTTCTATTCCCAAGTGGTCGTAATTTTCATTAAATTATCTAGTTATTTTGCAAAACCTCAACATTAAGTCCAGCACTAGTTTTGATGGCACTAACAAGACTTAACACATTTAGTTTAAAAGCCAATAAAGTTTTTTTTAATAAAAAGGTAATGCTTTATATTTGAGAAGAGTTTTAATAACTTGTTACATAATAAATTATCATGATTATATTACTACTTCAGGTTTCTCATTTACAATAGCAAAGGAAGACCTACCTGTCTAGAATTATCTGAACATTACTACTTTTCTTATGAAATAACCAATAATTATTAAAATTAAGTGATAAAGCTATCACTAATAATAACGCTTATATGACTACAACACTCCTTATTTATAAAACACTCTGTAACAGACAATATGTTAAGCTTTAAATATATATAATTTAATTTAATCCTTATAAAAATGCTGTGAGGTTGGTATTACTGTACCCATTTTACACATGGGCAACTGAGACTCATGTAATCTAAATAACCTTTTCTAGGCCACACAGTTGGTAAATGACAGAAATAGGATTCAACTACATTTTGTCTGACTCCAATGTCTATACTCTTCGCTACACAATTCTCTGTAACACACTTCATCCAGCCCTGGTAATTCCCAAACTCTAGAGCAATTTTTTTTTTTTTCGGTACGCAGGCCTCCCACTGTTGTGGCCTCTCCTGTTGCGGAGCACAGGCTCCGGACGCGCAGGCTCAGCGGCCATGGCTCACGGGCCCAGCCGCTCCGCGGCATGTGGGATCCTCCTGGACCGGGGCGCGAATCCCTGTCCCCTGCATCGGCAGGCGGCCTCTCAACCACTGCGCCACCAGGGAAGCCCTAGAGCAATTTTTTAAAGCCCTTTATTCTTTCTGTTAGCTCAACAGGTAACTCCTCATTCCAGAGACTGATGAACTTGCTTGAAAACAAAAATAAAAACAAATTTCTGTGCTCTAACCCAGATCTACTAAATCAGGTTCTCCAGGGGCATGCTTGATAATCTGTATATTTAACAAGCTTCAGATAAGTTTAGATATACACGTTCAGATAACATCAGATAACAAACTCCATCTAAGTTTAGGAAACTCTGTCCAGCCCCAGGTTTTACTCTGTTCCTTTCAAACACAGACCACCAGGCAGCCATCAGAGATGATTATCTATTCAGATCTGATCCAACGTAACCTATTGTTAGCACTCAGGATCAAAGTCACCAGAAATGCTTGAATTTCCCCTGTGACGTACTGTATTGTGATATCTCTACCACTCAAGCAGAAGGTTGGAATTCAAATGCATATTTCAAATTGTAACAAGTATTTATTACATAAAGTGCCTACTAGATGCCCAGTACCATACTATAAGGACTGTGAAAAATACACAAGTATTAAAACCAAAGAAATCATGAGTTGAGAATGGAATACTTGAGGAAATACATACAGACAGAGTCTCTAAAACAGCAGAATCAGGATTTCAAAAATATATATATATATCAAAAAAAAGGAAGTAATTCTCAAATGAGGGTTAATTTTTAAATGTTAGAACTAATCATATCTGTACTGGGGGTGAAAATCAAACGCTCACCCTTATTTAAGACAGTTTTTTTCCCCGAACTGCTACTGGAACACAGGGCTCTGTTGTCCAACATCAATTCTCAAAATTAAATATTTATTGCATGAAGAGTGAGGAAAAGGAAGATTATTTTTAAGCCCATACTGACTCCAATAGTGCCTCAAAAATGAACCACAAATGAAATACAGAAATCAAAAACAACTATGCTACTGAATTTCTAATAATTGTTTCCTGCTATCAAATGTATTCATTTCTGATTAGTTTCCTTTGTAGTAACTAATATTTTTCTATATTCAATCTCAAAGGAAAAAAATACATAACTTCTCAAGTTTCCTTTGAAAAGTTTCCTTTGTTTTTTTTCTTAGTTAAGTTTTGCTGTTGGGAATCATGTTACTTTCTTTGACATACTGTGTATATTATTCTAGCATGTTAAAGGTATTTTCACAGTGATGTTAATATGCATATTTTATTTTAATAGTTGAATAAAATAATAACTTCTCAACAATACACAGATCTTTCATAAGTTTATAGAAAACCCAATGCAGTTGAAATAAGAACTTCTAAATTCCTTAAGTAGTTTCTGGATTTGATCATTCGTACCCAGTTTTCACTGAAATCCAGGCTTAGGAGCAAGAATTCCATATGGAAAACTTAAGGCTGAATTAACTTTGGAATTGAGTATAAAATTGCAGGAAGAAACTCTATTTTGATTTCAATGTCTACTGTAGACACAGCAGAATGGCTATTATTTATAAAAGCATCATCTCTCTGACTAATATAATAGACAGTCAGCCTCCCTGTCACAATTGCCTGGAGATAGACACACCTTTTCATGTCTTGGATTCATCCTGGGCTACTTTCACTCCCTCCGGAGGGCTTCTGAACTTGAACTTGACATCTCTTAAATTTATGCTTTCTCTAAATGTAAAGGGGTTTTCTTTTCTTACAGTTTTAGCCTTATGTGGAGTTCAAGTCTAACTCAGATTAAAGAGAAGTAGTCTAGGCCTTAGAAATTCAATGTTTGTTCTTGATCTTTTCTTTTTTTTTCTTTTGTTTTTATGAGGTTGAGCTAAAAACCCCAAAGGGGGACATAATGGCTTTAGAGACAGGAAGGAAATATTCTTTATTCCTTTTTTCTACTGTAAAAAGCCCACAAGGCTCTTTTGTAGAAAGCCCACAGTAGAAGCTCTCCTTCAAAAGCCACCTTTTTCTTCGTAATAGCCTTAGAGGAGACAGTGCTCAGAAAAGATGACAGAGCAAGTGTTGCTAATGTCATACTCAGAAACAAGCTAAGTGGTTTATGGTCAAAATCCCTGTTTATATACGTGTCAAAATACGGAATTTTTTTCACCAACAAAATGCTCTTTAAAGGTCACTGTCTCTCAAATTCCACAATAAACAATTTGTCCCTAAAAAGGAAAAACATGAGAGAAAGTTCTCAGATGATACATAGTAAGAAATAATCAGTATGACATCATGGAAAAAGGGGAAAAGGGATAATGAGAATGAAACACATATGAAATTATGGAGACAAAGGAGGTGACAGAACCATTTCTGCATATCAGTTTAAGATGTGACTTTGACATTCAAAAGCTTGTAGCCAAAGAATATGGCACCCATTTTGGCTCACACATCACACCAAATAATAAATCTTCATCAAAATTAGCAAAGTACAAATGCAATTAATTCACTCAACAAATATTTATTGAATGTCTGTTAAGTCACAGGCACGGTGTGCACAGAAAAAGACTGCAAAAGTCCCTACTCTATGGATGCATCTTACATTCTAGTGGGAAACAGAATCTTTTCACTTTTTTGTTCTGAACTGTACAGACCCTTGAAAGTGCATGACCTGAAGGAATGGTAGACGTATTTTCATTGAAAGATCAAGTTTTCGCGGCAGTAGCTGTCATTTAATTAAAGCTCTGTGTTTGAAGACCCAGAGATTAAAGCACACTCCCCTCCTCTACTTGACGGAGAAAATGCTCTCATAATTTAGAAAACTTAGTTCAATTTCCTGTAACAGACACTTACAGAGCTCCCATAGGCAAAACAATAATTTCCTTTAAATATGTTTGGAATAATGTATATATATACAGCACTATTTAAAGTCTATATTTTATATAGACTACTCCAATATGTAATATTTTCAAATATCAACATTGTATCTCATATAATAAATCAACCACAAAAAATGTTCCCCAAACCTTACCTTGGACAGTCAGAGTAGCGGAGGCTTCAGCTTTTCCAACCATATTTTCCGCAACACAAGTATATGACCCCGTGTCACCAGCCATCACCTTCCGAATTTTCAAGGTATGATCATCTCTGATTTCATATCTAGTGACATAACAAAAGAAAGCACAGTTAAGTGACTTTCTACTTGAAAGAATCCATCATTACAAATATGTATTTAGGTATCAAATCACAGCCAACATTCTCGAGAATTTAAAGCAGAAGGTAAATAATGCAGCATTCTTCTAAGTAAGCATGTGCATAGAAAAGAGCACTTCTTTTATATTCGTGTGGGCAAAAATATTAAAACTACTTTTTAACAGAATATTTTTAGGCAAAGTTGACGCTTATTTGTTTATTTCCTCAAGCTCCTGTACTCATACTAAAATTTAAGTGACCATTAAACACATTTTTATTATATGTCAGACTTTAAGCATTTTGTAGGTTCTATCTTTTAAAATTCTTATAACACCTTATGAAGTATTATGCTCATCTCCATTTGGTAGATGAGAAAATTGAGGCATAGGAAGGTAAGGTAGCTTGGCTTTGGTCTTCAGCTATTTTAATGGCAGAGTTAATATTTAAACCCAGAGAGTCTTATTCTGGAATTCCCTTGCCTTGCCTCATCTTGCCTTTTCTTAAATGTTGGGTGTCCCTTGAAATTTCACCTCAGTCCTCTTTTTACTCTATATGATATCCCTGAGTTATACTACCTACACTAGTTTATATACTGATCGACCACACAAACATTTGCTGCCCCTATTTCACTTAAGCTCCAAATTCATAATCCTGACTAATAATTAGACATCATACCTCCAGAGACACTTAATATTTAATACGTTAGATAAAACATTTTTTTCTTATCCTATCACATAAAACAACTCCTTCTCCTAACACAACCTACCTATCTTCCTTCACCAGCTCCCTATATATAACAAATCATTCAATTCATCAATTGGGTCTCAGAGCTTTCTCTCCATGATGGACCCCTAGCCTATTTCCATCTCATCTCCCGGTTCAGGCGATTCACATCTCTTATCTGGACAACAACAATGGTGACCCAGACAACGGCATCCCCCCAACCCCTTGCCACATTAATGTGATACCCATAATGCTAAAAAAATTATTTCCTCTAAAAAGCAATTCTGTTCATAGTTATCCCTCTTGGCTTATCAATGTGCATGCCGTATGATTCAGAATTCTTTAGTCGATACAAAGTCCTGTAAATCCGGCCTCACTATCTCCAGCCTGGTTTCCCATAACTTCTTGCCACATGCGCTGTGTACCGCCATGCTAAATTTCCACCACTCAAAACAGTCTTAGATATGTGTCTATGTTGTGATGTCTCTTTTCCTGGAATACTCTTCTCCTCTTTCTTGCTTATCAAATTGATACATATTTTTCAAGACATTGCTTCTATGTCACTTTCCTTTGAGAACTCTCTCCTGATTTTCTGCTCCCATGGGTCTACCTTTATGCAGCAAAAGGGTTTGTTACGTTACTCTGTATCTATCCATACATGACTCCTTTGGTGAGTTCCTTGACAGCAGAAACTATACCTAAACACTTGCTGTGACCCCCAAACCTAGCAGGGGCTCAAGGTATGTCTGCTGAATGAAGGGACACACTAGAGAAGACAGCCTAAAGACAGTGCCTGAAAGTTTCATTTCATTACCTCATTCCCTAAGGCTGCGAGTGTATCTCTGCTTCTAGCCAATTTAAGGATTTGATAGATATCAAGAAACTCTGACCTCTTCTACCATTCCCTGGTGATGTTGTAGCTAAGGAAAAGGGAGTTTGCTTTTTAATTGGTTTGTAGTCACATCTTTAGTGCTGTACCTCCCTTCCCTACCTATTCCCATATAAGACATTGGTATTAACTGTAGTCTGGTTGGACAAAGAGAAAACTGTTTAAGGAATGTCACATCTTCCAAGGGTTCCCTGGGCAGGCTGGGGTCATGAGCTTACAGTTATCTGTACACTCTCAAAGAAAGCATGGCAACCTTCTGATTCTAATTATCTCCGTTACTATGTCTGGCCCAAGGAGATCAAGGAGTCTAGAGTAGACCATTCTAATGGCTTATATGTGAAAAGTGGTCTGATGAGAACTGTAGAAATTCCAAGTGGATGAATCCCATCATTAAATTCTGATCCATACCTGGATTTGGGCAGTTCCCCATCATCTTTCCTCCATCGTACTGTGGGCACAGGGTCGCCTCGGGCCTCACATTTAAATTCTGCACTGTCATCCACAGTGACTGCCAAGTTACTAGGTCTCTTCACAAATGAAGGTCTCTCTAAAATTAGAAAAAGTCATCTCAAAAAAAAAAAAATACAGATGAACAAACTAAAAGCCATTTTAGATGTTCCGTAAGAGCAGATTTATAATTTAAAATATTATTTAGAAAATTATTCCACCGAGTTCCCTACTTCTCCTCCCGAGGTGTAGTGTTTCCTTCGAATTGTCTTCCTATGTCTTGGCTACTTTATCTCAGGCTGCTTTACTGATTTCTTCTGTCTTTTTTCCAGCCCCAAAAATATTGGTTTACCTTCTAGAAAAGGTCATTTCTTTCTCCCTTGTATAAAGATACTAAATAATAATAAGAGATAAGCTTTACAATGAGCAGATCAGATAAAATTGCACTTACCTAAAACAGTTAGCTCTGCTACTTCACTCTCACGTTCCCCAACCATGTTGGTACCAACACAAACGTATTTGCCAGCATCACTTTTGCGGGTGTAAGTAATCATGAGTTTTCCTCCTCGTATCTTAAAAAAAAGTTTCACGTGACTATCATTAAAATTGCTATAGTAATTTTTACATGACAGAGGTCTTCATAAGTGAAGTCAACTTTCTAAGCATGCAAAGAAAGACGGATTATATCAAAAAGCTGATGTGTAGTATTTACTCTATAGGTAATAACTTTAAACAGAATTTATTCCAAAGGTACAATATAAAAGAGGCAAAACATTTTTACTTACCTACATTTCTTGTAAAGTAATTATATTCTATATAACTAGAAATTTGTTTTTCCAAACCAGCCAAGTTCCTTCATATTATTTAATTAAATGAAAACCAAAAACATTGTGTGAACGATTTGGTTAGCAAGTGGAAAAAAGAAAAAGGAAATTTTTTTTTAACTGCAGTATAATTGATTTACAATGTTGTATTAATTTCTGCTATACAGCAAAGTGATTCAGTTATTCATATATATATATATATATATATACACATCCTTTATCTTCTTTTCAGTATGGTTTATCACAGGATATTGAATGTAGTTCCCTTTGCTATACAGTAGGACCTTGTTGTTTAGGAAATTCTTAATACCATATGACTATAATTAACATGTAAATACATATTAGCTATACGTAATTGCAAGGAAGCATATTCTAGTATTACAAGATGTGGAAATTAAAATGTCTCTAATTACTTAATTTGCCAGAGTTGCTTTAAGCAAATATATCTTAATTTCCAAAATATTACAGAACCTAACCTGTCCTAAAAAACGTAAGTGTCTCTGCTGTCCAAACAGTTTCTTGGGGACTTAGGAGGCAGAGACCGAACAGATACTAATAAATCATCTGGAAAGTCATTCGGGTACACTCTTGAACACTTAATTATTTGAAGAAGGATTAATTACAAATGTAAGCAGACTTCCAGTACAATATGTAGGCCAAAGCTAATCATGAATTAAGATTGGGATGCGGAAATTGAACTATCTTTACTTAATTTAATATGCTTTTGGTGGGGAGTAGAGTTCAATTACCCCTGAATAACTATAATGCTCTGAATCTTAGAAAGGTTTTGTCAGGGATAACTTCCAGAATGTTTATTCATGGAGGTTTTGACCTCACAGTTATTTTGTGCAGTATACAGATTAAACAAAGGAGGAAAGAAAAAATACAGAAAGTAAGGAAGGAACCATTCAAATAGAATTTTTTTTTCATCCTAGACTGGGAGTTTGTTGAAACTACTACTTTATTAAAGTGGGGTCACAGTGTTTTGGAATGCCTAAATTGCTTTATTTCAATCCAGACATCCAAACTAGATATTGCGACCAAGTCTTTATGTGTTAGGACAAACCAAGTATTAATAGAGCAGTTTTAATTTTTGTGCCTTTAGAACTTGACATTTTTCAGTCCTTTTATTTAAAAAATGACCATGATTCTCTAGGTGTCATTATAAAAATCATCCAGGGACTTTTCTCTGCATTGTTCATGATTCTATCCCTCATGCTTAGAAAAATGTCTGCATATAGTAGTCACTCGAAAGATTTTTAATGAATGCAAACTGCTTTTGTAGATAAAATTAGTCTATTATCCACTGAAGCATTTTCATAAAGGTTTATAGCAGCTACAAGATATATTAATGATAG
The DNA here is from genome assembly GCF_059928025.1 of Delphinapterus leucas. Taxonomy (NCBI): domain Eukaryota; kingdom Metazoa; phylum Chordata; class Mammalia; order Artiodactyla; family Monodontidae; genus Delphinapterus; species Delphinapterus leucas. Next base: position 32,178,471 of record NC_143132.1, read on the forward strand.
ATTTATTGTTTTCATATATACTTACCTGTTTTCAAACAGAATAAATAAAAAGAACAAATAAATGTCACATGAAAAGAAAAAAACCTTCCAAAAGTTTACTGTCAATACTTTATGAGCATTTTTCTTTTGTACCTCCCTCTCTCTCAATATAGATATAGATAAATAGATATGGAAATATAGATATAAAATATACATACACACTTTTACTAAAGTAAAATCATGTGATTCATGCTTTTCTTTGTTAAGTTGCATTTTCAACTCAATAATATCCTACAAAGCACAAAGGGGTCCACCACAGTAAAGAATTATCACACACCCCGTATGTCAATAGTGATGATGTTGAGAAACTTTGTTCTAAAGACCTGGCTCTGGCCTAAGGATAAAAGCTGGATTAATATAACAAAAGGAAGGAGGGATTAAAATCATGTAATACCATTAATGTTTACTCTATTTGGAAAAATCATCACTGAGAGTCCCCAGGTTAGTATAAATACGCCTACACAACTTCCATCCCATTAACAAGACAATTTCACTATAAAACCCTACATTCTACTCTACACTCACTGGCAATAATGGTTCAAAACCCCAAAGTGAACATTACAACTTAAATGGAAAATCAAACAAGCCTCACCAAACCTGGGAGAAACTTATTTCCTAGGAGATGATAGAGACAGAAATTGACAAAAGTGAAGGAAGAAACAACAAATTACTGAAAACAGAGAAACACACAAAGTAACGGATGCAAATGGTAGTCTTCAGTTTCTACAAGTTCAAATTGATTTTGGCATTATGTCAATGGCTGAATTGAAACAGAGCAAACCAAAAGCCATAATTCTATTCTCTATGGTCACAAATGTGGACTGCATGGTGGCCTGTTCTTTTCAACAAACAGAAGAATAGAAAAAAACATAGTGCTATAACCCCGATCAAATATAACGTACCAGCTTTAAAGCAGTACCTACTATTAACAATCACCATTTTATGCTGTCATATAAAAATATTGATTGTAAAGGGTGACTATACACATTCTAAATCTTAGTGCTCCTTTGTAAACCAAAAATTGACATTTCCTCTCTCTACAGAGAAAGGAAGAATATGTCTAACACATACAAAACACCATAAATGTGAAAATAGCACTATTTAAAACAAGTTAAGAAATACTTCTTGGCAGCTCTCTTCCTGCAGCTGGATCTGACAGCCGAATTGTAAACCTATCAAAAATGAGTTTGTATAATGAACAGACACAATGTTAAACACTGCACTGCAGCAGCTCTACTTCAATTAACCTAACCGGGTAGTGGAGAAGCAGAAAGAGTTAAGCTTTCCGACAATATGGCATCTAGCCTATGTCAAAACTCGAAGCAGAGGTCCCACTTCCTCATTACCATCTACCTTATCAGCCTGCAGTAGTAACCACATTAGAAGCCTACATTTCCATAAGCTCTAGACAGCACTTAAAGGGGGACCTCGGCTAACTACATACTAGGTGAAAACAAAACAAAAAAGGTCCTAGTGGTGTTGCTACTTCTGGGGAAGGAGACAGGAGGAGAAAGGAAAAGGTGGGGAAAATGTTAAAGTTTCAAGTATCTTTATACTTTATATTTTTCTTCAGAACAGTTTCAGATTAAAAAAAAAGTTTTAGTGACATTAAGGTATGGAATACCTCAATGTACTTGATATATAGGATTCTTATATACTAGTATTTTTCCTTTAAGAAGCTATAAATGATTATATACCTTAGGGGTAAAAGCCTTCTCTCCTAGTACTTAAAGACTTCTCTGAAGTAGTTGAAAATCTCTTCTAGAATGCTTTCATCTCCTTTATTGCATTGTTTACTGAGTAACAAGATGATATAGAAAAATCAGGTATAAGATGTAGCTTTTCAAACAAAAGTGAAGAGAATTATTTCATATTTCTGGTAAGCATGAAAAACCACAATCAGAATTCTCACTTCCAGAATACAAGAAGGAACATTATCTTTGCACATATAGAAGCATGCTTTCTTTTAAAAAGTAAATTAAGTAAGCTTTTTGTCTGGTTATTCTATGGCATATACAGCTCACTCTGCAATCAGTGCTTAAAATCAGAAATAAAGATGAACTTAAAATGAACCCCTTGGTATGTCGTCATTTTCTACCCTAAAGCAAGTCAGGTGATTTGCAGTATCTGTTACACAGGAATTGTTTTTCAGGCATCACCCCGACAATGTTATCTATACACCTCTAGGTTAATACACTAAACCAACTGGGGCTAATTAACTAGTTTGGCTACACAAAATCTTTTCTGCTTTTAATTACATTAACCTAATGTGACTTGAATTCAGCAGACCAAAAAACGAAACCACTAATTATATTAAAGGCTTCAAAGATGATTTCAAATTGCTAACCACCAAACTGTCATATAATTTATCTCATTTCCTTTAGTAGATTTTGCATTCAAAATCTGTTTCTTACTATAAATACTATTTTTAAAATAGATCCTAACAATGGATTAAAAGAACACTGATCTAGAATGCTAAAAGAGATATATGTTTAAACAATATACGTAAGATGCAAATAGGTGTTATGATACCAATGAGAAATGGTGCAGTACTTAATTTTTACAATTTTCTAAAAGATTAAAGACTCAGAAATATTCATTTACAGTAGTAAAGACTTAATAAGCAGGGTTAATAGGAGGAATAAAAATTTTAAAGCACCCAGGTTTAGAAATTATTTTTTCTGAGACACTTGATTCTTTACCACTGTTTTCATACTGTTTTGCAAAGTAAATGAGATGAGAGGTTTTGAATTATAGTCTACTGTATCATCCTTAAACAATTCACTAAGTCTCTTTGGGCAGAATATCTCTTCATAGCAATGCTGCCAATTCTGCCTGGATCTTTGACCTGTAGAACAGATATCAAACTGTTGCGAACTAGAAGGGAAGTACTTTGCATGGGTTTAAGACTTCTTAATGACCATGAGATGCAGGTACCCCAGATGGCCAGTCACAGGCCCCAGACATTCTCTTTGGTGAACTAAACTGCAAGGCAGTTTTGGGTGGTTCCTAAGGACTCCTTTCAACAGAGACATGTAAAGAAGAGTCACAGTAACAGCTTTTATTTCTTTAACATTTAGCATTAAATCAACAACAAAAATAACCACCCCCCTCAAAAAAAAAAAAGATATATTGTTTGATCAGGGAGCAGAGAATGGGAGGAAATGGAAAAATACCCATTACTTTCCAATCTGGTTGCAAGAGTGGTATCAACCTTTAATGTAAACAATTCCAACTGAAGCATCCATACCTTCTAACATATACCATAGTACCTTTCAAAATCAATTATGCTTTGTTGCATTCTAAATTAAGGAAAAACACTGGTGGTAGTGTAATTATATTGTACAAATGATAGGCAAAGGGTTGGATAAAATACATGTCTCATAGCAGTTAAAAGAATTATAACCAAGTAAAAGATAATTCATATAATTCAGATCTTATACAATATCAAAGAATACAGTATTTCTTATTTGGCAATATTTCTTACTCACACTCCCAGGTAAGCAGTTCCTTAAGAGCCGTTAGTAAAAAAGCCATGTCTAGAATGAAATAATTTCATGTTTTTCTAATCATGGTTGAATATCATGTGTAGGTACTTTATATTTTTTGAATATACACCTTCATGATTTTGCTGTTTCACTCTTTGGAACCTAAATTTTAATGGAGTTAGTAAGCAGATAAAAATGTAAGTTTTTGAAAAATTTCCACTATCAAAAACCATTGATATAGGACTTCCCTGGTGGCACAGTGGTTAAGAATTCACCTGCCAATGCCGGGGACACGTGATCCCTGGTCCGAAAGATCCCACATGCCCTGGAGCAAATAAGCCTGTGCACCACAACTACTGAGCCTGTGCTCTAGAGCCTGTGAGCCGCAACTACTGAGCCCATGTGCTGCAACTACTGAGGCCCGTGCACCTGGAGCCTGTGCTCTGCAACAAGAGAAGCCACTGCAATGGGAAGCATGTGCACCGCAACGAAGAGTAGCCCCTGCTCGCAGCAACTAGAGAAAGCCCATGCACAGCAAAGAAGACCCAATGCAGCCAAAAAATAAATTAAAAAAAATTTTTTTAAAAACCATTGATATAGGGCTTCCCTGGTGGCACAGTGGTTGAGAGTCCGCCTGCCGATGCAGGGGATGTGGGTTCGTGCCCCAGTCCGGGAAGATCCCACATGCCGCCGAGCGGCTGGGCCCGTGAGCCATGGCCGCTGAGCCTGCGCGTCCGGAGCCTGTGCTCCGCAACGGGAGAGGCCACAACAGTGAGAGGCCCGCGTACGGCAAAAAAAAAAAAAAACAAAAAACAAAAAACAAATCATTAATATAAAACAATTTATATCTACTACTCTTGTCACCATCAACACTTTTCTTAAGTATAAGAAGAAATGTCAAGAACTTAACCTTTATTTATTCTATTTATTTGTACTAATCTTGTCACACAAAATATTTTTAAAACTGATATCATGTATCCATAACAACATGATTTCATATTAAAGTCTCAAACATAAGTTTTATTTTAGATAGATAAATAAACAATAAACCATGGTTAGCCAAATCACAGTTCTTCCTCCTGGCTAACAAAGTTTATTTCCTTTCTACTTTTCATAAAGGCTACTGCCTCTCAATATATTTTCCAAAAAAAATTCAACTCTTTCTATTCCTATTTTATTCTGGTTCACAGAGACCTCAAAAAAAAGGAGAGAAAGAAAGAGAGAGAGAAAAAAGAAGGAGAAGGAGGAAGAGGAAGAGGGGGAGAAGGAAAAAGAAATGCATTGTCTTAAATTTCCCACTCAAGTTTCTTGATGAGATGTGATCTGGTTTCAAACTCGTCATCCAAAAGCTGTTAGGCAAAGCTGGCATGTACTCAGGACCAGTTCAATATAGACTCGTGATACAAAATGAGAGTGACTGTGTCTCTTGGATGGGTTAAACTAAGAAAAAATAGATTATATGCTAATATTTACAATACTTTTTTTTACTATAGATTATTAAAAAATGTAGTTAGATTTCATTCACACTGTAAAAATTTTTCACCTGAATGATACTAATCCATTTGCTTGCCCATTCTTATGCAAAGCTCCCTTCCTCTTTATAGCCTACTTATGGTATGAACAATGTTCATGAGATTTTCATGAAAAAATCTTGTACAACAAAAGGATGCCTGGATAAGTACATATACATCGTAAAGAAATTATGAAAATGACAAATTGAAAACACATGACCATTCCACATTTTACTTGGTGACATTAAAAGGAACAGCATTACAAGGAAAAAAAAAACACAACTTATTGTAGGTCTTTCAACTGTTCTCTTAGGAGTGGAATTGAGAGGAAAAACAGGCAATTAGGATCTCTCCGTTGGCATCCCATATCTGCTTGGGCTACATGCATACAAGAGAACATGATCCAATTTCATTTGTTTGCTGGTACACTTTACAATATCATTTAAAAACCAACATGATTTCTGCCAGGAGTTTAAACACACTTGATCATCAGAGAGAAGCAACAAGAGACTCATGCAGAAAAAGCAATTATCCCAGTGGGGACACGTGGCTCTCTACACAGCTTGGTGAGCTGTCAGCTGAGAACACAGGCCTGGGAGAATCGCTGCCTAAGACTATGGCAGCTGCATTTCTCTGTGATTTTCATTTCTCTGACTAAACTTCTCATTTCTTCCTCATAGCAATTTATAAATTGGTAGTTGGCTCTTTGCTGCCACAGAAGCACACCCAGGATAATTCGATATAGACTATATCAGGAAGAGCTGTTTTGCTAATTGCAGGCAAGTGGGAGCCACCCTGCAGAGAGGCATAGTTAGTTAAAGGGAGAGGATGATTTTCTTTGTGAAGGTATAAATTGTTACCTTTCTATCTATCTAGTTTATATCACCAGAGGACCTTGCCATGAATCCTAATTTTAACAAGGAATAATAGAAAAAAGAAACCCAGTCTCCTTAAAAGACACCGATTTTGCTTGCTTAAGCGTGGCTCAAAGTCAATATGAAGACTTGGGTTTGGCATTTTCTCTTGAGCACCCATTTTCTTGAACCAGTCAACCGGGAAAGCCATCTCTAATTTATCGTATTCTAAACCAGGGGCAGACAACTGCCGAATGCTGGTGAAATGGAGAGCAGATGAAACAGTGAGGGCTTTTAGCTAATTCCCCAGGTATCTGGTTCCCAAGTCATTAAGATCAGAACCCCAAAGTGAATCCTATAAAAAGGAGGCAATATAAAGAGTGGTTTGGGAAGAAAATAGCCTTTGCTAGCTATCCCCCCAAAGTAAGTAAGTCGATTGATCTTTACCTCTGAAAATTCTACGTATTTCATGGTAGTATTCTGCATACATATGAGAAATTAATTTAGTTCCTAGCCATTAAAGTTAATGTATTGGTTCCTTCACAGGTCTCATGAAACAATGTCCTGCTGTTTTAAAGGTAAAAACAAAGTCTTATGGGCAATTTTCACTTTCCTACGAAACCAGGATTGCTTTTTATCACCTCTTCCAACCATCTGGCTATAATTCTGAATTTACATACAGTCACTGTTAGGACAGCCTGAAATAAAAATCTATGAAGGAATTATGACTATACTCTAGAAATAAAGTTGACAAATGCTCATCATATTTGAGGGGAGAAAAGCTCATTTTCAAACACTTGGCTCTTTTGAGTTACAAGCGGACCAGCTGAAAATACTTTTCAAATTGTAAATCTTTTTTCTTCACCATGGGTTCTTATGCTCAGTTCTTTTCTCCAATTTTGGTCCAGTGTGAGAATTTCCCTCACCACCAAACGCATTGCTCAGATAATGCCTTTTCCAGAGACACTATTTTGTTACTCTTGAAATTTAAATTCACTTATATTATGAAGAAGACATATAACCATGGCAGACAAAGTCAAACCAAGGTTGAGTATATAAGGGATTCTTGGATTTAGAAATGCAGGATGACTTTATGGAAATGAAGTACAGAAATTAACTAAGGAGAATTGCTTTATGGAAACATATTTGTAACTTGCAAAAATGAAAAAGCAATAAAAGCATTTAATACTGTTTATTAAGATTCTATACAAGTATGAAGATCCCTAAAGTAGCTACAAATTGAAATAAACACTCATTCCCATTCTGTGGTATTTTAATCTAAAAGAGTCAAAGGAGAACAAGAAGAGACTTGCAAGTGACAGGCTTAATTGATTAATCAGAGTCAAGGCTCATCAGACAGGGTCGGTCAGAGATTCAATATCCATATGGCCAGTTGCTTCACTCTCTTTTATTGATCACAAGACTCTGCTGGAACCTAGCTCTCTTACTTGGCAAATGTGTGCCTCATTTCATAAGGGAAAGATGATAAGATAAAAGACGATAACCCCCTCTCCTCCACCACTGCACATGGTAAAACAAATGAATATATATCTACAAACTACCTAAGAGAAAACAAGTAGACTAATTTACACATGTAAGGAAGAGAATAAAATCTTGGGAAGAAAGGTTTGAGCTAGGGCTTAAATGAACTCTTTTTGGTGGGTTACATTAACCTTCAGAATTATCCACATGTACTTCTATTTCCTGAGAACTAATGGTTAACTTGTGGACAAATAAATCAAAATAAATGCATCCTGCCCCTTATAGTTCTATAGTTATCTGTGAAAACAAAAGAGAAAATGTCTATCTGAAGAGTATTTCAGACACCATTTGGAATGATACTTGTTTGTGACAATGCTTCTCAGCCATAAATGGTTTGGTTCCTCAGTCAAGACAAAAACATACTGAACAGAAAATGTAGTGCAAAAAGTATTAATGCTGTTAAGGATCTCAGTGTTTTGGATTGCTCCTAACCCTAAGGCTATGAGTTGTAATATTTGAACTTTGATTTGAAATTCAGAATTTTGTGAGTCCTAGGTTGCTTCCATACAAACCTAAATAGGAGGTTTCAGGATTGAGTAGAGGGAAAGGTTTTGGTGTTAGTGATATCAGTCAGTGGGAAAATGAAGGCGCAAGATAAAGTCAATACGAAACAAAAACAAACAAATAAAAAACTTGATCTTATGCTTCTTGCTTCTCTTCTATATAAAATATAAGTTCTGCAATGGCAAGGAGTTTGTTGTATCTCTAGAATCTTGCTCAATATCCACATAGAAAGTACACTATCAGATTTTTCAAGATCTGAGATGTAGGATACATGGAATTCTTTGATTTCAGTCATCATCTCTTCATAAAAAGGCTTGATATTTTAGAATTTATGTTAGAAGTACACTCTTTTCTACTGTCTTGTGGAAGACAAATTCAAATTCTGATGACTTCATACAAAAGTAATAAATACATTTAAATTTTCTAATGTTTCAGTAGGAGTTTTAAATGACTTAACAACTGGAAAAACCTGAAAAAAATTATGTCCTAAGTGTAAAATGCTTTTGGCAGTTTTTTCCACAAACACATGAAAAAAAAATCAGTGAACCTGTGGTAAATTTCGTAAATGTACTACTGTATTTAAACAACAATCTGGAATACCATTACTTTTGTGATTAATGAGAACCATGACGCGGCAACATGTGCTGTGTATATGACATTGCTGCATGCATCATCTTTCATTTTTACAACAGTCTCACAGGTGAGGTATATTTTTCTATTTGGGGATGAGAAAACTAATGCTCAGAGAATATCAGAAACTTGCTCCAGATCATTTAGTAAGTGATTGGAGTTCATTCTGCATAAATCCAAAGTAAAGTTTACATAGTGCACTTTCTTTTGGACAGAAAACAAGAGCTCATGTTTTCTGTGCTTCTCATGCCACAAACTGCAAATTGGCAATGTCTTGTATAGATTGCGAGAACCAACAGCTTGGCGAAGAAATAGGTGCTATTGGTGGACCTCCCTGAGTCCATTAGATTGATGGCCTTCCATCTATTACACTCCATGTTTAAACCTGAGTGATTGGGATAGCCAATCTAATTGCCATTAATCCATCTAGCTGCCAGTGGAAAAGATGTGCATGTTTACATTTCACATATGCATGTGCTCTTTGCAGGCGAAATCTAGTTAGGTAAATATCTTAACGTTAGTTCCTATACAGAGGAATAGCTCTTCTTTCCCCATATAAATATGTACTTATTACTATGGTATATTTAAAATTTGAACAGAATATTTGTAAGGTTTCCTAATAAAGATGAGAAAATCTGACATGATCTTTTATAAGCATGATGTATGTAGCAATATGGTGATGTGATGTATCTAGGAGAGAGAAGAGTGACACCATGAATGTTAAAAGGCAAAGAAATAATGGATTCCTTAGTAAATTACACTTTATCCACTCAAGGAGACAGAGTTCCATTATTTTCAACCAGTATTATACAGATTGAGTTCACCTGCTTTTGAAATTTTCCCATACAAGATGACGCTCTTAAAGGTGACTTAGACATGAGCCTTCTCCTAGTGTGATCAGCCTTTAAAGCTTCGTGATCACCTAGATTTGTAAGATTTAAGGAGAGAAAACCTGTGCCATCTGTTAGTAATTTTGTTAATGCACACCGGATTATTTTACAAGTGTATGATTTATCATATTATCAAATTCTTTGGGCTTAAGGAGATAAAAATTGAAGTGGTCAGATATTACCAAGAGAGTATTAGTACTTTTAAAACAACTCACCTTTAGACAAAAGAAATGCAGAATCAGCATTAGATTAGAGAAGACATCAGCCCCAGCATAAGATTTGGAATTATTTTTGGAGAGAGCTTCTTTAAAAGTGACAATATGAACAAGATGGAGAAATAGATAAAACCAATTTTAGCCAATTGTAAACTATGAAAAGGAAAGCCCAACCCCTTTGCTCAGATTAAAAATAATTTTAAGTTTAAAGGCTTAAAATAATTTCTTTGATTTCTGCATTTTGAACTATGTTTTAAGGAAAGAATGCTGTACAATCAAATGCACTTTTGAATCTACTACTTTGCTTTTAAAGATTACAATTCATTCTTCCTGTGGTAAACAGAAAAATAAAATTATGTCTGGGCCATCATGAGCAAACACCAAAATCACAAGCATTTAGAAAAGTCAACTTTTTAAAAACAGAATTTATGAAAAAGTACTCTGATATGATATAAATATTTTCCAAATTATAGGCAAGATTTATAAGCAAGGTTTTAAATAAATTTTAAAACTGTATCTTTAGAGAAACATTTCACCCGTGATTAATAGAACATTGAAAATAAAATAAACTGGTTGGAACACCATCCTTGAAACCACAGAAGATTGTACCTTTAATTTGGCAAACTACTTTAACCTATAATTAAACAAAGTGCTCCCAGACAGTAGTAAAATTCCACTAGTCCTTGGCTATTTGGAAAAATGTAATGGCCTGATCAAATACATCAAAGTGCTTGGAAAGTGAAGAAACCCAGCTGCTTGAGTGAGCCTGCATTATAAGGAAAAAACAAACGGGACAACAACATTTGTAAGTCAGCTATCTAAGTTAATCAGCAATTCCTATTATGAGCTCTGTCTCTGACCATGTGTGTTCATTCTGTAGAGTTATAATACTTCTGGTAGTATACTGTATTGATAATTACCTTGAATTATGAGCTATAACTCTTTCTTAGCTGTTTACTCTAATTTCTGAGACACTTTCTGCTTTCTGGAAGATCTCCTCTGACTGAAGGATCATGGATGCTGAACAGCAGTATACATCCACAGCAGGTTTTGGCCCAGTGAAATTCAGGAGTTGGCAGAATTCCATACCGAAGGTGGCTTAGGCAGATCTGCCAGGCACTCCTGAAACTAACATTTGGGTGGGACTAGATTTTGGGAGAATATTCAAAACTGTTTTGGAGGAAACATATTTGGAAAAAAAATTCAGAAGGCCAGAATCATCTTGAGAGATTTAAAAGAGTACTGACAGTCAACATTAACATAAAGCTGGATAAAAAAATCTACATTGTACAATACCAAACTGTTCAAGAGTATTCTGATTTTTCACATATGTTAGGACTTTTACTCATATGGAAGTTCATTACACTTCTTAGAGGAAAATTCAAAGTTGAATTATAGTATATTGTTTCCTGAAGTCACGAAAGATTATTTGTTAAACTAGACAATATTTTATCTGGCACTCTTTAGCCTCTGCTACTTTATCTCTGCATCCAACCGTACTTGCACCCTCTCTGCGGTACTTGAGTCATTTTATATGGACTTACAAGGATTTTATTAGGAATTACAACTAGGTGTCTCAAGGGACCCAGACAAAAATGGGCACGCAGACTATAAATTACAGAGGCCCCTAAAAGTATATGGCATCCAGAAGGAGACTCATATATTTGTACACTTAAAAAAAACTGATTGAAACAGGATATACCATTTTTATCAGCATTTTTTGTTTGTTTGCTTTGTTTTGTCCACTAAATAATACAAAAGGGTTCTTTTTCATTCTGAACTTAAAAATCTCTGGTCTCTTACCTCTCCAAGTTATTAATATCAATGCAGAATGAACATTAACTGAAAATCATGACAGCACTACTTAAAATAACACCTTACAATAAGGCAGTTATTGTGAGTCTTCAAAACACTCTCACTGCTCTGGTTTGATTCTCATTATGAGCCTAATAAATAGGGAAGGTATTATTAGCTTAGTATTTTCAACAATTAAAGGATGTGACCAAGGTCTAGTTATTAATGCAGTTTCAAAAAAGGAGCTTCAGACTTTCCCAAGATGGCCATAAGTTAACCTTAACTTAGTATTTAAATTGCTGTAATTTATTTTTATTTATTGGATGAAATCCTGAGGCAATCTCAGATAATCAGTCACTTAAGATGAATTTAGATATGTTCTTAAAAACATAATTGATAAAGCAAAAATGCATACAGAATTATTAATCAACATGACACAAGGCCATGTTTGTACCCAGTGGATAAATAATTGAAAATAATAAGGGAAAATATAGAAAATAATACTTTCTTTTTTTCTTTATTTTTCTTTATTTATCCATTTATTTATTCTTGGCTGCATTGGGTCTTCGTTGCTGAGTGCAGGCTTTTCTCTACTTGTGGCAAGCAGGGGCTACTCTTCATTGCGGTGCCTGGGCTTCTCATTGCAGTGGCTTCTCTTACTGCAGAGCACGGGCTCTAGGCACGTGCGCTCAGTAGTTGCAGCACGCGGGCTCTGGAGTGCAGGCTCAGTAGTTGTGGCGCACAGGATTAGTTGCTCCGTGGCATGTGGGATCTTCCCGGACCAGGGCTCAAACCCATGTCCCCTGCACTGGCAGAAGGATTCTTAACCACTGTGCCACCAGGGAAGCCCAAAATAATACTTTCTATAACTAGTACTAAGATAAGAAATACTGAATTTAGGACCAAAACAAGTAGCAAAATTGTATGAAATGAGTCCAGTAAAACACTTTACCTGTGGATTTTTTGTTAGGAAATATCTTAAATTTAAGTGTTGTTTGAGAAGGGGTGATCAGGTCTAGTTCGTCACGGGAAAATCAGAACAGGCATTGAGAGGTCTGGCTCTTATTCCTGACTCACGATACAGATCCATTAAGTGACTCAGGGCAAATCTACTCCCCTGGCTTCCCTTTCTTTCTTAAAAATGAAGGGACTTGCCTATTTACCATCTCTCCTCAGCTCCATCTCTAAGATTCTGTAAGTATTTGTAAGTCACACTTACAGAAATATATTTACTCACATAATTAACCTGTATAATATCTCTTCCTTCTCTTGCTGATAAGGCAGTGCAAAAAACGTGCTTTAGAAAAACCTAAATGGTATGGATGATACCTCCTTTCCAATTTATTAGGGAATAAGAAAGTAAATATATAAGTGCATATGGAAATAGAATCAAGTATGTTCATATTAGCAACTTTTCAGTTCTGAGTATACTAGAAGACATTATTATGATTTATATTTCATTCATTTAATATTTGCTCAAGAAATATGTATTGAGCTCCAACCACAAGACAGAGGGAATACGGCTGGCCTTTATGTGTCATGTATATTCAATGAGTAATATATAAGTAATAATTTGCAATAGATTAAAAGAGAAATATTTAGCAAAAGGAAAAGGAACAGATAATAGGAAGTCAAATCTAGTGTGGAAGTGCAGAGTAGGGTTTTGCAGAAGGCTCCTCTGAAGAACTTGCCTTTAAGTTGGAACTTGAAAATGAGTGAGCTAGACAAAGACGGTGTAGGTGTCAAAACATTCCAGGCAGAGGGAATTGGATACGCAAAGACTTTCATAATTCGGTACTGCAAACTCTTAGTATCCAAGCTTTTAAATGCACGTCTAACACACAAATAATGAAAATCTAGAGAGCAATAATCAAATAAATACTCACTGGAATTATATTTATAACTATATTGTCATCTAAACTAATTTGTGTGCTAGAACTGAGAAGGCCTTAGTTTATTAAAATCCTTTCAAAAGAGTGCTTGGGCTTCACAGGTAGGCCTGAGATGCTTGGCTTTCTCTTTTCTAGTTTCAGCGTCCAAACAGGATGAGTGTATGTTTAATTATTTAAATAGAATTACAAGTTTCTGAAAAGGTTCAGGATGTTCCTTAGGAAGATAAACCAGCCTTTCTCAACCAGTGAACCTCATCTGAATCACAGCATTTCTCAATTCCCCCGAGAATTGTACATAACTAGGACTGTTCTAGATGCACGGGAGAAAAGTCAATTTATTACACAGAGTGGATGCCTTAGGGCATTAGGGTTTAATTCTCTTGTGGAACCCCCAGTTGATTATTGCGTTTCACAGTAGGGGTGAATATAGGATTTTAAATTAGTTTCTTAATATCAATATTAGTCTGAAAACTTTACTTACTCATAATATTCACCTGCACTAAATACTCATGGTGATTCTGTAGAAATTGATTTTCTCACAGTTGTAAATCAGTATAAATAGAAATTTAGGTGAGACAAATGCTGGGTCTGTTTTCATATACATATATGGTCTTCTTGTTAATTCAGAAAAGTTGAAATTGCTGTGGCATAAACAGTTCCTGATTTTCCTTATCCATCAAGTTATTGATTGCTAAATTTATCCAGAGTTCAGGCAGGTACAACAATAATCACCAGAATACTGATTACTAATACGTACAGAGTGTGTCACCATTTAAAACGACATGTAACATGTATTTCCTCACTGGATTCCCACAAGGACACTGTAAACCAATATAGGTATTATTAGACAATTAATTTCACAGATGGATATGATGAAATATTATAGAGATCAAATGTCCATAAAATCATGCATATAGGTTTTAAAACATTGTCTTATAATATATGAAACTGTTTAATTTTACTAATACTGTATTTCAATGACTACATTTGAAAATTAAGTATGATAGGATATAAATTTACTTTTTAACTCATTTCTTCAGTCTCATGATTCATATTATAGATTCATATTAACTTATATTTAAATCATGAATAAAATTTTTATTCTTTAAAAAGAGTTTTTATTCTTTAAAACATCATGAATAAAATTTTTATTCTTTAAAAAAGATGATATATAATGTGCATGACTCTTTATGTAAGACGGGCAGAAAAAAATTCTGGTTCAATACACCAGTTTCCTTTGACCTTCACACAACAGAACTACAGATTTATTTTTCAGGAACACAAATTTAACTTCTCAGGGAAAAGGGGCTCTATGACATCAGCTGCATTAAGCATGTTGATTTCCTGTAGGGGAGCAGAGGGGAAAAGGAAGCAACGGACATTGAACAATGAAAGAAGTTGGAAGACCAGAGGAGAGCACTAATCGAAGGAAGGGAGGAGAAGCAGATGGCTTAGGAAGGAGACATGTGGGAATTGGGGGGAAAGGAAGTAATTGGCAAGGAGAGGGCTGAATGCCAAATTTATGAAGGATCTGGAGGACACTGGGGATTTGGATGGGATGTGAGTCAGCTGCTTTTTACCAAAATATCACACCAACAAGGGAAATCAAAGAAGCCTACAAAGACACACAGGAAGCAGAAAAGGACTTGAAAAAGAACTGATGACATATTGCATTCTAACAGTTGTACCCCTTAGCATGAGGAATGGGAGGTGTTAAATCATTTTTTATGTATAACTGAATTGTTCTCCTAACTTCACTAATGATTTTCAAGTCTTTAACTTGCTTATGAAAGAAATGACATAGATACAACTCTTCTATTTAAACTACATTTTATTTACCTTGTATGAATGAGATTTCTCATTCATATATAAATCAATTCATTTAAACCATCTAGGCTTAGGGTGACCAACTGTCTCAGTTTTCCCAGAACCGAGGGTTATTCTTCTGGGACTAGGGATTTTCAGTGCTAACACCAGGACAGTTCCCTGCAAACCAGGATGGTTGGTCATCCCATCTAAGTAAAAACCTTAAGAAAAGGCTGCTAAATTAACCTTTGCTCATCATGTTAAAACACATAGATGCTGTGAAATTTTTTCCACATTTTCAAAGAAGAATGAACAAAGTCTCAATATGGTTATTTGATAAGTAGATGAAATTGACAATAAAATGGTTTCTGGACTATGGATTTGATAGAAATAAATAACTTATAATGAAAGTATTTCTTTATAATCTAAATTATTTTTTCTATTAAGTAACAAGAAAATCTATGAGACATATAAAACGTTTTGTAGCATGCTGCTTTGAAGACAGGTAGGAAAAAAATTAAAAATTCAAGACACAGCTTATCTCAAAGAATAATACAGGTCATTCAAAAATGTTTATGTCACAAAGCCACATACAAAAAAGATGGGAAAAGCATGCATTGTTCATCTCTAAATTTTAGCTTAGAAGCTAAGAATTTAGGGCTTCCCTGTGGCACAGTGGTTAAGGATCCACCTGCCAATGCAGGGGACACGGGTTCAAGCCCTGGTCCAGGAAAATCCCACATACCGTGGAGCAACTAAGCCCGTGCGCCACAACTACTGAGCCTACGCTCTAGAGCCCGCACGCCACAACAACTGAAGCCCGTGCACCTAGAGCCCGTGCTCCACAACAAGAGAAGCCACCGCAATGAGAAGCCCACACACCGCAACGAAGAGTAGCCCCCGCTCAACGCAACTAGAGAAAGCCCGTACGCAGCAACGAAGACCCAACACAGCCAAAAATAAAAATAAATTTTTTTAAAAGCTGAGTTTCGAACATGAAAAGAATGTCTTTTAAGCTCTTCTTTTAAATACTAAAATGAAATAATTCAGGATAAATGACGGTGAAAGGTTATTTTGAAGAAACTTACGCTGGAATTTCAGAATTGAGTCCAGGCAGATCTTACCATTTACATTGTACTGTTACTATATTAGTTTCTACAATATTTTATTGTATTTATATGAAATTGTGAAGCTACTACATCAATATTTTCTTTGACTTAATTATCCATTTATTTATGTAATGTCTCATAATTGCTTAATTTTTCAGCAATAACTTTTGACGTGTGTACAGCTGATGGTATTAGAACCTAGCTAATCCACAATTTGGACAATTAACTATAAAGTACAGTCAGTTAAATCATTCTCTGACTCATTCCCTTTTAATATAAGTCCTTCTTTCCCTAAATGCCAAATGGCAAACAGTCATTTATCATCCTCTTTAGATAATCTCCTAAAATCTTTTGAGGTAAGACCTCTAGTGTCCAGAATAAATAATTTTAGTTTATCTGAGCTATAACCTTTGGTCGAACTTGACCATTTCTGTGCCATAGTTTGTGAAACTACCAAACTTCAAATTTTATAGATCTTTGTTATGTTACAGTTTTTACTACTGGACATAATATGGACTAATTCTCAAATGTACCAAGCTTAGTTTCAAAACCACTATAACCTCCACTGTGTGAACTAATCTCTCCAGACCCTTACAAACTCAAAGGCAATATTTCACAACGGAAACTAAGAGTTACGGCCATTCTGAGTTGAAATTTGCATTGACAGCAAATCAGAGTCTTTAATATATGTAGCAAAATCTATAGGACCTATAGAAAATGTTGTCAGTAAAACAAAAGGCAGGTGTCCCCGCAGTCAACTGGAGTTAACCACTGCACTAGTGAAATTTTAGTATCTGTGTGACAGGGTCAGGATAAAATGGGTCAATATATATAAAGTGCTTAGAATAGGACCTGGCACATAGTAAGTGCTACATTAAGGGTTTAATATCAATATCCTTCTCCTCCTCCTCTTATCCATAAGACTGAATTGACAGGTATAAGTGTGCCATAATGGAAAGAAAATAGCTTATTCATTGAGTTTTAAAGGGGATTAAATGAGATAATATTAAGTTTCTGGTACATGACAGGTGCTCAATACACAATAGCTATTGTTATTACTATGGTAGAGTAGTAAATTGTTGGTGTCCCTACAATAACCAATTCTAAAACTCAACACATTTGTTTGAAAAACTTCAGATTGAAAAAAATAGAGTGGTGTTTTTTCAGTTTGTTTTCATGATAGACTTAAGCACAAGAGCTGTAACATTCCGGAGGAGCTGTAACATAAATATTTATTGCATATTTACTATGTTCCATGTACTGAGGATTTACTATTATTCCTATAAATATTAATTTATCAATCCAAGTCCAAAGATTTAATTCCCAGTCATAAATCATCAGATCTCATATACAAATACATATAACTATCGTTTTGTTTTGTTAAAATAATGGTATCAATTTGCTATACAAATTTATCATATGTTGAAGTAAACCATATAGTTGATCTTGTCTCATCAGTATCACCTAGGTACTATTGGATACCCTAATACATTTAACTTATGAATACATTTGTTTTTATGCTTATAAATAAATTAAGTAAGTGTTATTTAAATCTTCCGTGAGAGATGGGCTATTTCCTTCTGTCTTTATGCCTGCAATTCCTGTAGCTACCACCAGGAGCATTTTCTTTTTGTAGAGAGCCAATACAAAAGATATGGCGTGGGGGCGGGGGGCTTCCCTGGTGGTGCGGTGGTTGAGAGTCCACCTGCCGATGCAGGGGACGTGGGTTTGTGCCCCGGTCCGGGAGGATCCCGCGTGCCGCGAAGCGGCTGGGCCCGTGAGCCATGGCCACTGGGCCTGCGCATCCGGAGCCTGTGCTCCGCAGCGGGAGGGGCCGCGGCAGTGAGAGGCCCGCGTACCGCAAAAAAAAAAAAAAAAAAAAAAAAGATATGGGAAACTGATGCCTCAGACATTCTGCAGTTGTGTGACCCCCCAAAACTAGCCTGATTTTTAACACACTTAACTTTTCGCCAAGGTAACAATATTAAAACTACCCAGGACAAAAAAAAAAAAAAAAAAAAAAAAACTACCCAGGTCTACAAATATAAAATAGATGGCAAATTTTTTAATAAGCTTAATACCATTTCACAATGTTTTGACATTAGTAAATTTCTCTTTATCAATGATGATTGACTCCATCCAAAAACCCAAAATCATGCTAAAATTTTTCTTGGGCATTTTTGGGTCTAGTTGTCAGCTTTTATTCAACATAATTCTGTAATTGACAATCTTTATACATACTTCAGATCTTCTGTAATCTAGGAAATTATTTGCGATATGTACTTTCAACTGTACTTATCTTTTTCTTTAATTCAAGGGCAATTTTAGTTTTTTAACTGAACACAAATTTTTTTCTCAGTATTTGGTATTAGTTGTTTTCTCCAACCTTAACATTCTCAGTTTTTCACTCATACAAAATAATCTTGACTTAAAGTACAATATTTCCAAAATGTAATGAAATAAACTCTATATATCATTTTTTATAAAGTACATCGAAATGTTATTCTACATCAAAAAGAAGTCTTTGGTCCTCTGATTCATCTCTATGAGAAAAATTCATTTATTAATAATAATGGTTATGACTATGTCTCAGACATATGAAGTAAACCTACTTAATCCATCCTGCCAGTTAAACTACTTATATTCTCATGCTAAATACACTAAGGTTTAGAAAAAAAAGAACGAACACTAGAGACAAACATCATCTAAGGCCGCCTTCAAATTATTCTAAGAAATACACGCCAAAAAAGTTCTAAAAGATTCTCCTCTCAGGCAGGAAAATAAGAAAATGCTTTTTATATTTTCCTGCATTATAATCATCATAGATCTAAAATTTGGCTTAGAATACAGGTCAGTGTAAAAAGAAGTGACTTAAGAACATCAAAAAAATACAGGTGCAGCTACAATTCAATTACATATTTTCCTTTTTTGTAGGGTGTGGCTTTGTTCTCACAGCTGGGAGAGTTGTACTTTACATTTTCAACAAAGAAAGCCACCACATCAAAGAACTCTAGAAATTCCTATAACCAAAACTGTAGCAATAACCATGCAATCTTCACTTGTCTTTCATAAAGATATTATGTGCTTTAATCTCTTGTTTGTCTGTACTCAACACATTTGGCAAAGTAACAATAGAAATGAAAACAGTCATTCAAAAACAAAGTTCAGGAAAGAAGAATCACATAAAATATCTAATAACCAACTTCTCTTAAGAATTTACTTTGAATTTTTGAAAAAAAATTAGAAATAACATCAGGCATTCTGTTTCTGTTTTAAGTTTTTGTTTTAATTACTCAATTTTAGTTTTGCCTAAAGGAAGAAATCCAACAAAAACAATTATGATTTAAATAAGAGCAGTAATTTTGCATCCAAACTGCTGATTTTTAATCTATTCATTTCCCTGCATGTATAGATGTGTTTTACCTCCAGTGTTTTATTAGTTTAACAGTCATAATTTACACAAAACACACAGATGGTCTTAGAAACAGTAAAAGTTTCAGACGTTACAACTTCCTGGCATACGGAACACTATCATGGATCATCATTTTGACAGCATTTAAATGATTTTAAAATTATTTATACATTAACATCTTGGCATCGTTTCATAGTCATAGGTTATTGTAACTTTAAATTGTTTGATTCCTGAGAGCAGTTGGTTCTTATATTGACTATAAGCTACTAATGGGGGGGGCATTGGTGCCCTTTATTTACAGCGTAACATCTTCTAGACAGCAAAATGTAAAAAATATAGAAAGAATTGTCTATAGAATTCTAACGTGTCTGATTTCAATCTTTCCAATTTCTCTTGTACCAGTTCAGTGAGTTTTAACCCCACTCCCTGAAACTGCTCTTGTCAAGGTCATTAATGACTGACCAAGTTGTCAATTCCAATGGTCAATTCTCAATCCTTACATTACTTGATCTACTGGCTGCAACTGATTCAGTCATTGCCACGTCCTTAAAGCACCATCTTCAGTTGGCTGCCCTTCTAGTTTTCCTCCTTTCTTTCTGACTGCTCCCTTTCAGTCTCCACTGCTCTTTCGCCTCTTTTCCCACGAGAGCTAAAGACTGGATCTCTCTTCCTTTCTATGTATAATCACTCC
Source organism: Delphinapterus leucas (assembly GCF_059928025.1). Lineage (NCBI taxonomy): Eukaryota > Metazoa > Chordata > Mammalia > Artiodactyla > Monodontidae > Delphinapterus > Delphinapterus leucas. The sequence continues at coordinate 32,198,848 of NC_143132.1, forward strand.
CTTGGTGATTTCAGCCTCCTATTTTTAAATAATATGTACATGCTGATGACTCCCATATTCATTAAGATAGGCTACATTAGTCTGTGTTAGGAAATTCTCTATGGTTTAATACAACAAAAATTTCTCATTCATTCTACATGTCCACCATGGGAAGACAGAGGTATGGGGTGGAAAGTTCTACTACACCTAACTCAGGGACCCAGGCTCTTTGGGTGTCCTGGAACATGTGTCCTCCTTGGTTGCCACCTGATAAAGAGAGAGAGCGCTGGAAGCTCACCCACTAGTATTTAACGTCTTTAATTTTCACTCATAGCTCATGAAGCTGAACCAGCGAAATTGCCCCGTGGCAAGGAAGCTGGGAAGTGTTTCATCTGCCCAGAAGGAAGGGAGGACTGTATGGTAATGAGTACTTGTTATGTCTACCACAACTCAAATTTTTCTCCAGCCTCAACCTCAACTCTGAATTTCTGACTCATGTTTCCAACTGCCTATTTGACACTTATACTTGGATATCTAATAAGAATTTCAAAATTACAGTGTCTAAAACTGAGTTCCTGATACTTCCCATCCCAAATCTTCCCTTTTTACAATTAATGGCATCTCGACCTTTTCAGTTGCTCAGACCAATGGATTAAGGTAATCCTTCTCTTTTTCTCACAAGCCACATCCAATCTCTTAGCAAATTCTGTCGGCAATTGCTTCACAGCAGATCCAGAATATAACCTCTCCTCTTCAAACTACCTCCTAAGAGAGTGGTCCAAACCACCGTTTCCCCTTTGCCTGGATTACTGCAAAAACTCCCACTGTGCTCTCCACGTCAGCTATTATCGCCCTTCACTGTGTACTGCAGAGCATGGAGGATTCTGCTGAGAAAACTCTGATGCTTTACACCTTGCTTCGAGGAAAAGCCAAACTATTTACAATGTCTACTAGGTCCTAGACAGTCTGGCTAGTTTTGGGTTTTTTAAAAAAAATTTTATTGGAGTACAGTTGATTTACAATGTTGTGTTAGTTTCTTCTGTACAGCACAGTGAATCAGTTATACATTTACACATATCCGCTCTTTTTTAGACTCTTTTCCCATATAAGTCATTACAGAGTATTGAGTAGTGTTCCCTGTGCTATACAGTAGGTCCTTATAAGTTATCTATTTCATATATAGTAGTGTGCATATGTCAATCCCAATCTCCCAATTTCTCCCTCCCCACCTTTCCCCCCGGTAACCATAAGATTGTTTTCTACATCTGTGACTCTATTTCTGTTTTGTAAATAAGTTCACTTGTACCATTCTTTTAGATTCCACATGTAAGTGGTATCATACGATATTTGTCCTTCTCTGTCTGACTCACTTCACTCAGTATGACAGTCTCTAGGTCCATCCACGTTGCTCCAGATGGCTTTATTTGGTTCTTTCTTGTGGCTGAATGCAGTCTGGCTAGCTGTCACCACCGATGCTATCTCCGACAAATCTCCCCTAGCTCACTCCGCTACTCTGCTCCATCCACACTGACCATTCTGCCTGTTTTTTTTTTGAATGGTAGAGGTACACCATGCCTTAGGGTCTTTGAACTTACTATTTTGTTTGAACACTCTTTATCCAGATACCTACCTAGTTCCTTCCCTTAATTTTTTCACATCTTTATGGGGAGCATTTCTGGTCATTTCTATTTAAAATTGGAATTCTACCCCAATCTTAATTAATCTGTCTATCACTTCATTACTTTTTATAGGACTTATTATAGTCTAATATACTATATGTTATACTATCTATTTTGGTTTTATCTGTATAATTAACCACAGAATATAAACTCCAGAAGGGCATTCACTGATTTTTGTTTAATGCTGCATCTCCAATGCTGAGAATTTTATCATTAATTTGTATTAAACACAAATAGGTAATCGGGAAAGACATGAGGGAGGAGACGGATAATAATGGTTTCAATGAGTTTGAATTATTAGGGTAGGAAAATGTAAATTACAGATAATGGTCATCAAACGACTTAAAATAGTTTTTAAAGGGGAAAATATTATCTTAATTGTGCATAAGTCTAAAAGGAATCTGTTATCACTAACAGGAGAAGCATTTGGTCCCAGAATCTCTACTCCTCTGCTCTCTTAACTCTGTATCCCCGAGTCAATATTTCCAAATATAGTTCACTTTGCTATGTGGCTTGTCAGCATCTCCTAAAAGTACAGCTAGGTCCTTCTCACTCCAATTCCTAGAATTAATCATTTGACAGACTCATTCTAATTCGGATCAATGCAGGAAAAATGCTTGATTTTCTTTGAAGGTCTCTAAATCCCTGTCCACCACAACCTTCTCTCTTTTTTTGTTTTCTCACTATTTAATTTTCATGCTAGTCTGCTAGCTGGTTATTCAGAAACAGTGCAAGCATTTATTAGGATTATGTGGTCTGTGTTATAATTTTGTTCTTCTACAACTTTAGCAGTGACCTTAGCCTTACACACACATTCTCCTGGGAAACATTAAATCTTGGCTCATAAATTCACAATAGATAGACAGTATGTGCAGAACAAAGAAAACAGAAAAGGGGAATGTTGTACAATCAGAGAATCAATGAGAGTTGGTTTACTTAGGTACTTTAGTTAATGCCTTACAAGATAGAAAAAGCAAAGAAGCCTCATAGAATCGCTGCTGTCAGAAGAAAACGCATCATTACTTACTACAGACAGCATACTTCTCTACTCACATCACAGCAGAAATTTGAAATCCAGTAATCTAGTCACACTATTTTATTCTGGAATGAGATCAATCCATCATTAACCATCATTCAGAATGAGATTTGATTTTTCAGAAACGATATCAAACTCTACAGAACAGAAAATCAATTTAAAAAGGAGAAAGAGATAAAAATTCTGAAGGGATTTAAGAAGTCTTCTGGAAATATACTATATTTCTGAATTCTATTTATAATTTTTTACTATACCATCTAGAAATGTGATATGCCCTGAGTGATGCAAATAATTATGTCATACACAAAAGTGTTAACTCTAAGACATTGACATAGAAATTAAAGTCTTCTTTTACTGAATAGCAAACTAAACAACATGCATTTTCCTCACTTATTTTTATGTCAACACAAGGAGAACTGAAATATATTTATTTTAAAAGAAGAATTGAAAATGGGAGTTAACGCAATCCTGTATTTGAAAGCACCTACTTTTTTCTCTTTTTCTTTCGTGAAGATATACACAGTTGGATTTCTAAATGTCCCCCACCGCTGGCTTAAATACTCACAGTTATTCTTTCATCTTTATCATCCAGCGGAGAGCCATCTTTCCTCCACGAAATGGTGGGCTCCGGATGGCCTCGTGGAGGCTGGCATTCCATCACTGCAGGCTCTCCCACAGCCACCATGACATCGGAAGGGTTTTGTCTGAAGTCATCCCGTAGTACTGCAGGCACAAGATTAAATCATTACACTCAACGGTGAAATATACAGTCCTTATCTCTGAACTTCAGTGAAGGAGACATTTATTATAGTAAACGACTACTAACAGCTATCTCAGTACATCTTGGAAAATCTATATCTACTTACAGACATATGCAGTTTAATAATGATATCTGGCCTTAAGCACACGACAGGGATAATTTGATATTCTTCACAGGCCAGTGGGCAAGTGTTTTTTGCTGCCTAGTGCCCTCACAGTTAGCATTTGGCTTATCTCTAACTTGCACTTCTCTGTCTACTGCCTACAGTTTCTCATCCATGTGCTAATGAATATAACCAAACCCTCCTTTTACTTACATGACACGTTGGGATGATGCTTTCTGTTATTAAATGGATTACACATGCATACAAGCAAAAATATTAAAAGTAAAAGTAGGGCTTCCCTGGTGGCTCAGTGGTTGAGAGTCCGCCTGCCGATGCAGGGGACGCGGGTTCGTGCCCTGGTCCAGAAAGATCCCACATGCCGCGGAGCGGCTGGGCCCGTAAGCCATAGCCGCTGGGCCTGCGCGTCTGGAGCCTGTACTCCGCAACGGGAGAGGCCACAACAGTGAGAGGCCCGCGTACCACAAAAAAAAATTTAAAAATTAAAAAATTAAAAAAATATATATATATATACTTCCAAGCATGCATTTGACTGAGATATTTTAAAGATATTTCAAACTAGTGTATAACAGTATATAGTCACTATAATTTAAATATGTCCATTACAAAAACTTTAGACATATTTGCAAAGTGACTAAATTCAAAACACTGTCTGTTTTTCCATTATCACTGAGTGAGGGACAGTGTTAAAAGGCACCAGTGATGATGACAGCATTGCTACCAACCATGTCACTTTGTATGTTCTGTACTTTTTAGTTTTTGTGGATTTGGTGAGGAGTACACATTACTTCATTTAAATTTCAAACCTGCTCAGAATAAGAGATATTATTAACCCCATTTATATTATTAAACATAATTTTTTAGAGGAGGAAACAATTCATTACTATAATCCTAACTGGATACTAATATAATACTAACATACTGTGAACCAGTATTATTCACTTTGCGATTATTGGAATAAAATGTAGAAAATAAATCAAACATGTATTTCGAAAATAGTTAATACAGTATAATTGTCTTCAGTATTTTGTTAACACCAAGAAATCATGAATTATTTGGCATCAATTAGCCTTAAATCACAGCTCTGTTGTTTACGAGGTAGGTAATCTCGAACACATTACTTAATACCTCTGTTTCCATATTTACAAAGCAGGAATGGAAATACACACTTCAATACAAAATCTAAAAATGTTAGTTACCTTTCTCCCACCCCATTTTCCCCCAGTGTGTAATAAAAGGTGAACAATTTTAGTAATCTAATTTGATACTTAATATGCTCATTGGTATGTTAAGTGCACAGATTTGAAGTGATAAATATTTATCTTTAAAAATCTATTGAATTAAATATTTGATACTACAATTTTGTACTGGAATGAATGTGTTTCCATTTCAATGGCATTTAAAAATATGTCATGGATGAAGTACTACAATGAAAAAAAAACTTACGATTTCAAAAGTCACCCTTAAATTTTGGTTTCAAAACCCCAAATAAGCTTAGAGACTTACAAAATACTATACTTTTCTCTTACAATTCTCTACTTTTCCTTCCTCTATGCCAGCTAAGTGTGTGCATACATCTGAGTAAGCCTTAATATCCACTCAACAAAACCGCTTTTTAATCTACATATTACAACAACTTGGGCACAATATGACAGTATTAACACTTGGAAAATACCGCTTCAAACAGGAGATGTCTGTCCTCATTTTTGGAAAGAACAGTAAAAGGAAAAAGCAAAGGAGATATGATCACACCACACTGTTGTAAGTCTAACTCCATAGACACACTATTTACTAATAAAATACACAGACACAAAGATAAGCCTTGCTGAACTGAAAACTGCAGCTACTGTTAGCACATTATAAAAGAACAGAGTACGAAGACTTCCACTATTTATGAATTTACACTACTATTAGGTATTAAGAATACACCACAAATAAAATGTAAGGTTTATAGAAAAAGCAAATGAACTGACCTTAACAAACAGTATGTGCTTTTGCTAGATCACATTATTAATCTAAGATAACACCTCTGAAAATTTTTAACACCCTCGAAACATGCAGAAGTGAAATACTTTTCAAATTAAAATAAATAATTTGCACCACTGTTCTGTTTGGTGAGCTTAAAACCAACTTGGTAACACTATATCTTATTTACAAATTGAGATATCTCAAATAAACCAATGAAGAATAAAATGTCTTTCAAAAATATCAAAGGTCTAAGTCAGATAAATCAAGGTTTTTTTTTTCTTTTCCATTTACTATGTTATTTGGGTTTTTACAGTATATAATGAAAAGCTAACAAAATGTAATCCATTAAAGATTGCTGCTTAGATAATGCTCATGTAATTATTTTTGCAGCTGTGAAACACAGAACTCTAGCATTGCTTATGGCGACAGGCAACCTTGCATAAAGTTATGAATTTAAGATTTTTTTCTCTCTTCTATAAAAGCAACTTTTTTTCTTACTTGCCTTGAACATTTCCTTTTGGGGAAAAAATAGTATGTGTCACATTATAAAATGATATGAACTTCTGGTTAAACTATCCAATTTTTTAAATTCATATGTATATTTAAGAAATTAAAATAAAAATTGAATTCAAATGACTGGCAGCATCTTGCAGAAAAAAACAATGGTATCCATAAATAATCTGAAACACAGATCCTTTAAAAGAAAATCTCTCCTTTTCTTCTGTAACATGTCTACTAATCAAAGTGTATATTCGCAAATGTTTCTTGATTTGAATAGTATGAAATTCTAAAATATGGAACTAACTTTTGAAAAGATTTGATATTAATTTGATAACATATATAATGTATCCAAGTAGACACCACCTAAAAAGGTTGTTAAACCACAGTTCATCCTAATATCATATTTCTTCCATATTTATGTAATTGTTTTATGTTTACAGGTTGGTGCATGTAATCTGGCTCAACTGCTTTTCACTTTTTTTCATTCTGCTCAATTAGAAAAAAACCATAAGCTTCATTGAATCTGAATCTCCTGGAAGTTTTTGGTCTAAAAAAAATGGCCAACTAAAGTTTATCCTTTAAAACAAAACATATAATCATTTGTCTTTCTGAAAAACCATACATCAATTTTAATACAGTTCTCAGAATAAGTAAATTTGCTTTCAGAAAAGGATTCTAAAATTCAGTGCTGACTTTGCAACCTATTTGGGTAACATTGAAAAGACAAGGGACAAAGTGAAAAAATACGTTAAATGGAAACTTTCAAATATTATGGAGATTTTAATATTTGTAACACACTCTTTAAAAGCATTGTGGGAAATTTTAGAACTGAATGAAACATAAAATTATAGAAAGGGCAGGAGTCTTTGACAACATCTAATCCATCCCACAAATAGAGGCAACTGAGTCCCAGCTTTGTCACTAGCCTGTGTTATTTGTCAGGAACAGACCAGAAGAAAACATCAGTATCCTGATTTCCAAGGCAATGCTCTTTTTAAAATTGTTTTACCATGTCACCATTTTACCGTAAAAAGCAATTTTCCTAATCTTTTGTATTTCCAACAAATCCACTCCCTTACTGCAGAAGGTTTGACTCACCAGTGATTGTACATCAACGCACTGCAGTCTCAGGACTGCCCCATTTTGGTGAGGCTCAAATGCTCCCAAAATTAATTTTGTTCCCTAATCATGTGGTGAACATATGTGAACTATAATACTCTGGCTTCATGAATCACAGAATCTTGGTGTAGTCAGGGGCCTAGGAGGTGTGGGACCCAAACTTCTTCTTTTAGAAATTAATAACCTAAGGCTCCTCAGGAGGAGAGGAGCTCATCACATAAATAAGAATAATGATATTGTTAGCAATATAATAATAATGTTAGCAATGGCTGACGATCATTGAACATTTGCTATGTAAGGAACCATGCCAAGGATCCACTCATTTAATCCTCAAAACAAGGCTATGCAAAAGTGACTTTATTAGTTTCATTTTACGAATGTGGAATTTGTAAAGACAGGCGCAGAGTCCACCAAGGACACTTTTCCATCAACTTGCCCACCCATCTGATCTTAACATTGTATGCACAATTCTAAATGTATGGCTATTATGATATAATTAATACTTCAGCCTTTTTCCAGTAGAACCGAAGTTGAGTGAGAAATCTCCCTCTTGACACTCAAATGGCTACCTTTGAATATATTGTGTATTCTTGTATCTTCTCAGATTTTTCCACGTTTGGAAGAGGCCACTGAAGATTTTCAGTGGCATACTGAGAATTAGAAATCATCATTCAGATTACCTATGTCGTGCTTTTATGATGATTCTTCTATTTCAACAACAAAATGACTGAAAAAGCTGCACAATAAAAAGCATCTTAATTAAATATGGGCATTTAAATTTGAATTTTAATGGGGATCTTGGGAAAAACAGAGGAAGAGAATATGCAGTCCTGGGAATTTATCTTTTATCAATGAAACCTCGCAGCAAATAGTAGTAAGCAGTTGACAGGGGAAGGGAAAAAAATGAATGAAACCCTTAAAAATGGGACATATTTGAGGAGAAAATAAATGTGGAAGTGTATTCCCAAAGGCAACAGCTTTAAGGATGCTCAGAGACAGCCTGCCTTGGTTACAATGTACCACTTCAACTGCTTTCAAAATCACTAATCACTTCTATTGTCTTTAACTAGCAGAGATTGTATTACTCACTTCTTTGATACTTTTAGTTCGTTATCTAAACGTCTACTTAACATAAGTAAGCTGTATTTCGTTTTAAAATAACTATTATTCTTTCATTTAACACATCTGTACTGAGCACATACTTGGGTGCTTGGCACCCGTGCTATAACATTTGTATTTCCCTTGCAGCACAGTTTACATCAGTGGAGAGGTAGGTCAAGAAACAACATTAATCTTCACCTTGTCAGGAAATGGTAATACAATAGGGTTTATTGCAGGTTATTTTGTATTAAGATATATGCTTTAGGAGCCAGCCAAGGAAGCATATCATAAAGGCGTAACTATTTTCATTCTTACTTTTTAAGCTCACAGCGTTACCCAGAAGAGCAAAGTGTTATCTGGCGTAAAATGTTTTTCAAAACTCCTTAACATTTCTTAAAATAAAATCATAATTCCAAATGTTTAAAAGCATTCCAACCAAAGGGATGAATGTCCAGAAAGATATTTTAACCCATTAAAAAAAAAAACTAAAATGATAATGTATAAAATAATCTTTCATGAAGTATTATCTATTTTATAGCATCATATTCTTAAGGTATTTGATATTTAAAGTGATGCATGCACACATCAATTCTGTATAAAGTTATGATTTAGTCATGATCATTTCCTAAAGCGTACATATTTACTTTTTAAAATTTGACACTGAAAAGATCTATGAATGCTCTTCAATAATTATGTCATCTTCCACTTGTGTTTTTTGTAGCATGCAACTTTATTTTGAAACCTTAAATTATACTTTGGTTAAGATCCTGGAAGAAAGTATGCTAGTAAAAGCACTTATTTTCTCAACTACTGCAGCTTTTCAAGATTCACAAACCTCCTATGCTCTACCCTAGGAAAGCAGTACTTTTTTTAAAAAAAATTATACATTCTGAAAAAGTGATATAGTATGGATGGATGTCAAACATCACTCAATCTTAACTAGCACTGAATACAAAGCCTTGCAAATAGAAAGATAAGTTATTACCAAAATGAAAGTAATTAATAGCTATTTATTGGGTTTTGTTTTAAACAACATATGATGGAGGAACAGGCTTAAACACAGTTGCATGCCTCTGTGTTCTGCTGGGCGGCAGCAATGGGGGAAAGCCATCCTTGCTCTTTTAGTGATTAGAATTACCTCCAGGTTGGGTCCAAGCTTAAACCACATTCCCATTTTGCAGAAACATGGACAGCATAATGACACTTCCTAGGAAAAGCCCTCACAGCTCTCTGCTGTCAATGTTTCCTGGTTTCATTATTTCACTTCAGGAATCATGTGTGCTACAAGATGTACCCTAGAGTGTATTACACTGGCACCAAGTCATCAAGACAAAGGGGTGAAGTTTGGCATGCTAGATTTACGTTAAAACCTATGATGCATTCCAGAGAAAGGCGTACCTCAATAAGGATCAACATTTAAATAGTTAATATTCAGCAGACTTGCAATCTGGTAGATCATAAAAAATGAACTCCCAAAGTTAGTCAGGTTGCTAAAATCATACGTTTTCACTTAAAGATGTCAGTAGCTTACTAGATGTTTGATTTGTATACACTTTCAACTATAAATTAAGTGGATTTATTAATGAAGAATGCAGCTTTTGTAAAACACCATTTGATAAAGTATTATTTGTAGCTAACGTTTATTTAGGAGTCAAAAAACAGAAGTCAGGGGTTTTAGAATCACCCCATGTATCCCACCACTATGCTATGATTTTAATAGGTATATTCACAATGGCTCAGTTATTTCCATACAGAACAGAAAATTTTACACTCCATCTTGCTAGGGTTATTACGAAGACTAATTATTTAGTATTTGTACAGGACTTGCCATTTATATGTGCATTACATCTGCAAAGAAGTATTACTATTAGTCACTATGTGAGGAATTGCCAAATTTCTCAGCTGCCAGTACAAATGGAAAGGAGGACAAAGAATGCCATTGATGAGGGTTTCTAAGTGCCAGAGCAAAAGTCATATTCAGGAGTAGCCTGGCAGGGTTAAAAAAACACAGATAGAATGAGACTATCTGAGGTATGGGACCCTGATTAGGGCAAGAGAGACGTGTTCTTTCTTTTGTAAAATCCAACTTTCTATTTAGCGCCCTGCTAAATAGAAATATATATATATGTGTGTGTGTGTGTATATATATATATATATATATATATATATATTCCTTGATCAAAGGAATATACTTATCTATTAGTTGTCTGGCTTTTTGTATTCAAATGTCAGCTCCATGAGAACGAGAAGTTTGTTTTTGTCACTATGTATCCAGTGCCTAGAATAATGCCCAAGACATAGTAGGCATTCAGAACATAAATATTTACAATACACCTTCTGAATGCTGGGTATTATATCTGAAATAGCGCTAACATCAGCTCAAGTCCTACGTTTATGGTGTGCAAGGTATGGGGAGGAGACAGATAATAGTCAAATAAACACATGCATAGATACACAGCTACAATCGTGATACATGACATGAAGGAAAGGATAGGATTGCTGTGTGAGAAACTAATGAAGGACATAATTTAAATAACAGTTCAACTAAATCCTGAAAAATGAATAGAACTTATCCTATGGAAGTGTATTGCACGCATAGGAAATAATCCAGGTTGAAGAAAAAAACTTTAAGAGACTCAGACTCTGGTTAGTGGGACAGGTTGACACTGGTGCACCATGAGATTGTCAGGGGAAGGAGAGGCCAGATCTGCTGCGCACAGCGGTCATGATAAAGGGTCAGCTTTTATTTTAATTCCCATGAGAAGCCACTTCTGTGGTTTTTAAGCAGAGCTGGAATTATCCTATTTAAATATTCATTTTAGTGGCTTTGTGAATGAAACGAAGAGGGAAATAAGAACTGAAGTGGAGAGACCAATTAGAAGGCTATTGTAGTAACTAAGGGGAAGAATGATGATTATTTTTATACTATTATAATGACACTGGATTTGGTACAAAAGGGAAAGGAGAGCTATACACTGGGGGTAAAAATCTAAACAACTTCTTGAGGGGTTGAAGCTGAAAGAGAGAAAGATGTCAACAGTGATACCCCAGGTTTCTGATTTGAAGAACTGAACATGCCATTTTTAAGGGATAAGAGGACAGAGAGATAATATACAGACAAATCCTCCCATGAGGAGAATAGAAAAATAAGAAACCCATATTATGAAATTATGTGTACATATGTAAAAGTTGATAATTTGGGAGGAGAAGAATAATATGAAAATTGTTTTATTGATTAAAAATGCTATGGTTTCAAATTCTGCCCCTTAGTATTTAACACAGGACTCATATTTACCTGTTTAGACCTTTATGCTACTACACTCCAAATCTCAACTGCTCACTCGTATCTCTTGATTAATTATATTATAACTATTAGGATGACAAAGTTTAATTTAGTTGGATGCATATCATTTTTAACTGACTGAAAATCTGACACAAAACTAACTGATTTTGATTATATAGGTATATATACAAATATGTGATTATACCTGTCTGTATATGTGTGATGTATATGATATATATATGATTACTAATAACTGAATTATTGTTTTGATATCCACACGTTGCAGCAAATTAATAAAAACTCACTTAGTCATTTTGTTCAGAGAATAAGACAACTCAAAACATTAGGGCATTTTTCTGGACTGCCATCAATTAAGCTTAATTTACTATTTATGTATAAGAGAATCAATAGCATAATAAATGTTATTACATAATTAGAATAGTCAGAAAATTCACATTTGTCAGAAGTTTCCAAAATCTCTAAAGCATAGTAAAATTCCCTGGGAAAATGCTGCATCATGAAACTATTGAGGATTTATTTGTGATTCACTCATTTGTTCATTCATTCAATAAAAGTACTATTGTACTAGGAGGTGGTGGCTAATAAGATAAACAAGACATAGTTGATCTATGCTTTCAAGGCACTTATTTGGGTTTTTTCTTTCTTTCTTTCTTTTTTTCTCTTTTGTCACAGAACGCCTTGTTCAACTGAAACTTTAGACAAAGGTTTAACATGCAAAATAGATCAAGGGGATAATGTTGACTCCTCCAACTGGGGCTGCCCTGCAGGGGAATTCAGGTCTAGCAGTAAACTGACATATGGGAGGGTACATAAATTTCCCCAGCTCCTATAGCTATATTGTATGTAGCTAGTTAAGTGATAACCCTGGATTCAGGTTTGGACCTGGATGCAGTGGGGTACCAGAGCCTACATTTTTAGCACTAAACCCTAGTGGCTTTTTAGGAGATAGATATTCAGACCTGAGTTTGTCTCCTTGGCAGTTTATAAGAGAACTCCACTTCTGTGCCATTTCAAAATGCATCCAGCTTTCACTGTCATTTCGAACTGAAATGTGGAGTCGTCATTCCTTGCCTCTAAAATAATGCGTAAAATAGGCCTGTATTACTACAGCTTCTAAAACCATAAACTTATACAATCTAAGTGCAACCTCCCCCACTTCCACCGCCACCCCCAATTGCAAATGAGGACCTGAAGTCAGGTGCTAAATAAAACGATTCAAGGTTGTACAAATGAGGACCTGAAGTCAGGCGCTAAAAGGATTCAAGATTGTACCAATGAGGACCTGAAGTCAGGCGCTAAAAGGATTCAAGGTTGTACCAATGAGGACCTGAAGTCAGGCACTAAATAAAAAAATTCAAGGTTGTACAAACGAGGACCTGAAGTCAGGCGCTAAATAAAAAGATTCAAGTTGTACAAACGAGGACCTGAAGTCAGGCACTAAATAAAAAGATTCAAGGTTGTACAGACGAGGACCTGCAGTCAGGCGCTAAATAAAAGGATTCAAGGTTGTACAAATGAGGACCTGAAGTCAGGCGCTAAATAAAAGGATTCAAGGTTGTACAAATGAGGACCTGAAGTCAGGCGCTAAATAAAAGGATTCAAGGTTGTGCAAATGAGGACCTGAAGTCAGGCGCTAAAAGGATTCAAGGTTGTACAAATGAGGACCTGAAGTCAGGCGCTAAATAAAAGGATTCAAGGTTGTACAAATGAGGACCTGAAGTCAGGCGCTAAATAAATGGATTCAAGGTTGTACAAATGAGGACCTGAAGTCAGGCGCTAAATAAAAGGATTCAAGGTTGTACAAACGACGACCTGCAGTCGGGCGCTAAAAGGATTCAAGGTTGTACAGATGAGGACCTGAAGTCAGGCGCTAAATAAAAGGATTCAAGGTTGTACAGATGAGGACCTGCAGTCAGGCGCTAAATAAAAGGATTCAAGGTTGTACAGATGAGGACCTGAAGTCAGGCGCTAAATAAAAGGATTCAAGGTTGTACAGATGAGGACCTGAAGTCAGGCGCTAAATAAAAGGATTCAAGGTTGTACAGATGAGGACCTGAAGTCAGGCGCTAAGTAAAAGGATTCAAGGTTGTACAGATGAGGACCTGCAGTCAGGCGCTAAATAAAAGGATTCAAGGTTGTACAGATGAGGACCTGAAGTCAGGCGCTAAATAAAAGGATTCAAGGTTGTACAGATGAGAACCTGAAGTCAGGCGCTAAGTAAAAGGATTCAAGGTTGTACAAATGAGGACCTGAAGTCAGGCACTAAATAATTGGTTCAAGGTTGTACAAATGAGTGACTGTACACAGTAGGACTGATCTTGAAACAACTATTTTTCATACTTTGTTTTCATAGGCATTTTTTGAAGTGCCTAAGACCAGAATATTTTCTAATTAAAATATTTACTGGGAAACAAAGGTGGTTGTTAAAAAACAAAAACAAAGCCCCAGGTATTTCTTTACCTTCTCAAGCTCCATGCCAGCAGCTAAACAGAAGAAGGCCTAAAAGCAGTTTTCAGATTTTATGGGGGTCTAATGGCAACAGTCTCAAGGAAGAAAAATCCTCACAGTTTAAAATGATCTCGTTAAAACCTCTCCAGTAATCGGGAAGAGCCCGAGAAAATAGCTATTGGATTTAAAAACAAAAACAAAACCGAAAAAAAACCCAACCAAACTATTCTCCCTAATGTATCTTAGTGCAGCATAATTAATATTGCCCATTATAAACATCTCCCCCTAACCCCCAATGAAAGGAATATTTAAGTGACAGGAAAAAACTAAGTCTAAATAGCACACACAAACACACACACACACACACACACACACACACACACACAGACATAGCGACTAAACAAAGGAGTCTTTAATTGGTGACAATCTGCCCTAAATCACTGTTACTATTCCCCAACATAATAAGTTTCAGATCTGTTAATACCTCGTATCTTCCCCTATCACTGGGCTGTCCGGGGCTTCAGAATAATAATGCCAAGTACCTAACAGAGCTTTCAATCTCCAAGGAATATAACAAACATGCAATTGTGTAGCTGTGTGAGCTGCCTTTTCCTAACAAACTACACAGCCCTTGGGAGAGTTCACTCAGCCCTCAACTCTTTGGCAGACAAAGTTTAAGACCTCTTTTTGCTGATAGCTGGAGTCATGCTAACAAGCCTTGCCTTGAGGTACTAGGGATTAAACTGGTAGAAAAGCAAATAATTTTGTAATTCTTATTAACCATTGTTATCTTTACCAATAACCCTCAGCGTTTTACATAATATAAAATGTGTGCCTCCTAAGGAAGTATCAGATGCAAAAGAAACAAATACTGAACGTGATAAAACAATGCAATAAAAATAATTATTGCTCTATCAATATAAAAACCTAAGGGGAATCCACAAGCAAGGACATTTTCAGGTACCTCAGTTTTAGAAATGATATATATAGGGAGAGTGAGAATCTGGAAAATGTAAAACAACCATACCCCATACACCTTTGAAATGTACAGGTATTTTGGTTTGAAGACCACTTGCTCTAAAATGGCTAAGCCCTCACACCCACTAATCTAGTCACCAGCATTAAAGAAGTTAGCAACTCATCTCTATTACAATGGGAGCCACAACCTAAAGCATGTACAGAACCTCATGAATACACATGAATTATCTTCCTTGAACAAAATTTGGTTAAATTTCATAAACCTAAGCTGATGCTAACATGGTTTATATGCTTAATTGTAGAATTTGAAGTTAAACAATCCAAACCAAACGTAATTATTATGTTCACTGGGTTGAGTAAATTATCTATGACCCAATAGATCAAGGTACAGTTTTAAATGATCAGTAGTCAAAATGGGAATCAAATAAGCAAAAACCTAGTCTCAATGGGTGAAGAGGGCCAAATGCTTCTCTGGAGATTTTAAGACCTCTGCTTATAATGAGGAACAAATGGCTCTTGGGACCAGGTTAGCTGACCAGTTCTTTAAAATACCCTACAACCAACTTAAAGAACTACAAAACCATTAGCTACTTTTAAGGAGCTCAAATAAATACAAAGAAATCTCTCAGTTTCTCTGCAATGCTGGCAAGCTTGGGATTACTTTTCTTCTTTAACAGACCCCAGTTGGAACAACAACATTTCTTGTAAATTAAACAAATGTATAAGGTTTTTTTTTCCCACAAGGAGCAGCTCTAACTTCTGCTTTTCTATTTTAAAATCTTTTTTTATTTTCTAAGTGCTAAAAGTTGTCAGTATTTTTTTAACCAAGTAGTTTATAGCTAGTCAATAAAATCTCTGATGATCATAAAACTTTTTCTGTTTTCTAAATATTTGCTAGGCTCCCTGACATATATGTAATACAAGTTCTCTCTCAATCATCAGCACTTCTTTAACTAAGAGTTACAATAAAAACTAAACAAAGAATGACAACTTTAGCTATCAATTTTAATCATGTATCCTTTATCAACTACTGGAAGGATATACAAAAACTGATTATTAATAGTGTATAACCTTCTAAGTTGAAATTTATAATAATTCAATTGACAAAACAAGGCACAATTGCTGACATAATAATATTAAATACTCATAAAACTTTGATGCCTAAACTCAATATTATAAATTTTTATGGACAAAAATCAACATTTTTTCACACTGTAAAATCAAGATTTTTAAAGTGAACTTAATGCTAAGTTAATTTGGTGTTCCTATCCTTAATCGTGTATATTCAGTCTCAAAGACCTCAATTTCATTAAAAATCTACATAGCTGAAGTTCACATTTATTTTCAAAACAGGAATATTTTCTTTATCAACAATGATGCAAGAGTACCTTATCCTGATAAATTATAAATTTTTGTAGCTCTAAATATGCTTTCTTGACTCTTAACAGATATCTTAGGCTAGTATATAAAGGGTCCACTTTAAATACATGATTATTTTTAACTGACAGTGACCTATAATTTAATAGAGATGAAGTTCAGAACTTGCAGACATCATAGAGGAATCACAAGGTCTTCATGAGCAAAAAGCTAAGTCAAGTAAAGGATTATTTACTAGTTTAAAAAAAGCATGGCAGCTCGGTGCTTTATGACCACCTAGAGGGGTGGGATAGGGAGGGTGGGAGGGAGGGAGACGCAAGAGGGAAGAGATATGGGGATATATGTATATGTATAGCTGATTTACTTTGTTATAAAGCAGAAACTAACACACCATTGTAAAGCAATTATACTCCAATAAAAATGTTAAAAAAAAAACAAAAAAAGCATGGCAAACATCAAATAGCCCTTTGACCTAAATACCAAAAGGCAGGAAAATAATGAAATTTAAAACACATTGTTAAATGGGAAGGAAATCTAAAAAAGAGTGGATATATGTATACATATGACTGATTCACTTTGCTGTACAGCAAGAAACTAACACAACATTGTAATGCAACTATACTCCAATAAAAATTAATAAAAAAATAAATAAACTTAAAAAAATCACATTGTTCCTACTCTCAATAATATTTTTACTTGCTATTTTATTTGGTTAAACATTTTCAAATTCACTGTTTAAAAAGAGAAGTTTATGTGAACATATAATAATCTGTGATATATATCATTAAATGTTCCAATGTCACCAAACAAATGATATGCTAAATTAAATTAATTTTTTCTTTTGTGTTCTCAAGGGCAGAACTAGAGAGAAAACTCTTTACTTGAGTTATGCATACCAATTTCTTCTTTAACTTCAAAAAAAGTAAAGGTCATGACCAACATTTCATATAAGGAAAAATCAGCTAGGTTTAACATTTCTGATGGAAAGTATAACATTTTAAGAATTAGTAACTTTATTGTCTTTACTAATCAAACTATTAACATTTAAATAATAAAAATCACGCTATTCCTCTTTGCTTAGAAACAAAAGAATCAAAGAAAGGCATTTCAAAGCATCATAACCAGAAAAGAAAAAACACAACCAGTAATTATACAGTGTTCCAAAATTTGAGGGAATCGTAGACATATTGAAAAAGGTAATTAAATATAGAAGAAGAAGATGAAATAAGCACCCTGCAATATGATAAGCTCCTACAACTGTAATTAATTGATCTAAGTAACACTTGAAATAAACATATTACCACATTTCTAACAAGGATAAGAGCTGGCTCAAAGACAAGATTGGCAATTAAAATAGCCTAACTGCATTACATGGTCACATAAATTCAGTGTTGGTAGCAAAATAACAAATAAAAGTAAAAACATAAAAAAAAACACAAAGAAATTTCTTATAGGTTTTTGATTTTGTACCCTAACGGCTAGAAAATGAACTACTGAAAACATTTAGAGCAAGCACCTTCCATATTTTGAAGCTGTTCGTAACATTTTAATCCATGAACACTGCCTCCAATTTAAATGACTTAATATATGTGATAGTTTATCATCTTTACCATAAAAAAGAAATTTATACCTTAATCTTCCAGGTTATCATCAAGTTAGGGAGTTTGGGATTGACATGTGCAAAACTGAAATATTTTTTGAAGCAACTCTAACTTTTCGCCATGTATTCACCATGAAGTGTGATAATACAAGCCTACAAGCAGACTTTACAAAATAATGCTACCTGCTCTTCATCTTCCAACTCCATCTAACTGATTGCCTACCTTTTTGTTTATTCATTTTTTATTTTATTTCAGTCAACAAACATTTGAGTTCCTACTACTGGGAGCCTTTGAAAAACTGTCTCCATCTATGATGCTGCCAATGTTGAAACCCTCTGTTGGACTTGACTCCAGGGGAACTCCTCAGCCAACGCTCCCTTCCCACTTCTTTCTTCAGCTCCTATTGCATTTCATACCTGCTACCCCATTTCCCACTTCTTAACTTAGGCCTCAAAGACTGGAAGTCTGTACATAAAGGAATTTGAAACCAACATAGACAGTGTGAGTAGTTTAATCAGTTAAGGTTAGTATATGAAGTAAAAGTTTTATAGGGTGGAGCTGTAAGAGATAATTATGCACTAAAAGATTTAATTTTAGTTAGAAGCTACAAATAAATAGAAGTTGAATGTGGATTTTCTTTTTTTGTTTTCCTCTGTGGAATTCTTTTATTGACTATATTGACATATAACATTGTGTAAATTTAAGGTGTACAACATGCTACTTTGATACATTTAATATATTGTAATATGACTGCCAAGGTAGCCATATTTCACATTACATAATTATAGTGCAACATTGTTGTCTCCATTCATTATACTGTGCATTACATCAATATGTCTTATTTACTGCTCATTGCAAGTTTGTACCATTAAACAACATCAATTTTATCCTCTACCCCCCCAACCCCTGGTAACCAGAATCTTACTGTTTTTTATGAATTTGACTTTTTTAGATTTTACATATAAGTGATATCACACAGTACTTGTCTTTTTCTGTCTGACTTGTCTCACTTAGCATGATATGCTCAAGATCCAACCATGTTGCTGGAAATGGATGTGGATTTTCAATAGATAACTCTGCTTCATCTTAAATGCAAAGGAAAAATTCTAGTAGATTTTCAACTGAATTCAACAGAGAAGGATTTAGTGAAATGTTTTAAAGTTTTATACTTTGGAGGCAGGAGAGAGATAAAAGATAAGCAGCCCACTCTATACTCTGTGACCTAATTTCATAAGTTTATTGTTTTGAATTATAGAATGTTTTAATTAAAAGGAACTTAGTGATCTTTTTAGCCCACGTCTGCTTCATTTTACAGATGGGAAAACTGAGTTCAGCAAGGTTTAATGCTATTACAACCCAAATAGATTAAGAAAGCCCATTGACTTCCAATTAGACTATCATTATCTACTGACAGCTAGAACAGAATCCAAAGATAACAACGAGCTTCTAATTGCAAAAAAAAAATTTTTTTTTGAATTTGAGATGGAATTTAGAGTATTTCTGAAGCAGCTTTAACTGGGGCTTTAATTGAAAGTCCTTGTCAGTCACAGGATTTGCTCAAGGTGGTTCACTGGGGAGGGGTTGCTTATTTTGTACTTTTCTTGCTAGCTCAGTCCCAGAAACCCAACAGTAAAGAGAGAATTATATTAATATACTAAGTAATATCACTGTAATAAGCATTAACCACATGAAGAAATTAACTAAACCCATTCCTGTAACAACCATTTAAAAATTCGGTACTATATCTGATAGTTTACTTTCAGTTTTGAAAACCTTCAAGCTTAGGAATTTCATTCTCAGGCTCATGAATTTAGGTTGAAGACAATGTCATCATAATCTCCACCTGTCACAGAGATATAAGGCCTATACTGATAAAATAAATGGTTCATTCTGTCATCATGACAGCTATAAAAAGTGACAGCTCTCCTAAGACTGCATACTTACTTTAGTTTAATAGGAAAATGTATGAAAAACAATTTGAGGGTTTGAGTGGGGTTTTTTTAAGTAAAAGACTTAATATATCAGGAAAGTATGGTTGTAATTTGATTCCAATCTTAACACCTCATCAATGAATCAATGTATATTTTGGATTTTTTTCAAATGCGTATTAAGATACTGCATGATTAAAGAGGAACACCTCCCCATTAATTTTTTTTTTTTTTGCGGTACGCGGGCCTCTCACTGTTGTGGCCTCTCCCATTGCGGAGCACAGGCTCCGGACGCGCAGGCTCAGCGGCCATAGCTCACAGGTCCAGCTGCTCCGCGGCATGTGGGATCTTCCTGGACCGGGTCACGAACCCGCGTCCCCTGCATCGGCAGGCGGACTCTCAACCACTGCGCCACCAGGGAAGCCCCCCCCCATTAATTTGTATAATAATTTCAGCTCTTCCTTCAAGTTCTGTATATGTAGATATGATGGGATATTGTTGTTGCCTACACGAAATCTTTCAGGGAAGGCAAATAGCTCTTTCATTTGGAACTGGGTCCAATCTAGCATTTTGATTATATGTGGAAGAGAGGACATCTTAAAAAGTTTGCTTGTATGTCAAACTTTACAGGGGGAATAAAAGTGATTATTTTAAAAATCATTTAAAATTTAGAAACATTAAATTTATTATAAAGATAAGTTTGATAAAAAGTACTTATAATTCTATATATACAGCAATCTCAGTGGCTTTACTAAGAAAATTACCTTAAACTACAAAAATACATATTTTTTAACTTAAAAAAGCTACTTCATAATCTTTTTACTAAGGGAAAGGGTAGAAGAAAAACTGTCTTAAAGAGTCCTTATAAAGGGAAAGAGAAAATAAAGTATAGTTTTAGATTATTCTAGTAATCATGACTATCTAACAGAGTATAACACTAATAAGGTGGTCTTTGGAAATGCCGTATAGTGTAAGATAAATATAAGAGCAAGCCAAAGATTTCCAGTCTCATTTTATCATGTACTTTAATAGAGGGCAAAGCTAGCTAAACAGATGGCACTCAGGATTTCTCAATGAATTCAGCATCTGTGTATACATGTTGCATAAATGCCAATTAAAATGTGTCCAAGTAAATTTACATCCCTTGCTGATAGAAAGTAAGCCAATCTTGCTGGCTCAAGATCAAGGTTAAACTTAATCAACTGCCAAACTTGCAGCAAGTTGCTCTCAAATTGTACAGAAATTCCGAGTGAAAAAATAAAAACAGAACTCCTGTTGATTTGTATTTATTTACATTCATAACTCATTTCCAAAGCCTTGGGCTAGAGCTCAAAGGGAAAAAAAGTTACTATTTGTATGACTTGGCCAACTACACTTTTAACTGTATTTCTAACAAATACCTCTTTGATTAAAATGCCTGCCTGAATAAATTTTCCTAACCTCCTCCTTGCAACTTCCTAGTTGAGATCATTTTGTTGAAAAATTATCCTTTCAAAATGATCTTGAACAAAGGAAAAAGGCATGTAGCAGTCGGAATATCATTTATATAGGAAAGAACAGAATCTGCTTCAGAGTGACAGGCAGCCATGAAATTATTTGAAACAATTCCTCCTAGAGGAATATAAAAATGGCTTCACCTGACATCTCTTTGGCTCTATATTTTTCTGCAGCACCTGCTCACCTCCAGTTCATATGTACCTCCCTAAAGCTTTTTTAGGCTGCGTTAGCCTTGCTCTTTTTGAATTTCAAACTTTCAATACCCACATTACTCATTCTAAAGAGAAATTTTGGACTTGCTATTAAAAATAGGCACCTCATTATAAGGGACTATTACACAGACATTAAATATAATGTTCTTTTTAAAATAAAGTAATAAAATGCTCAAGATAAAACGTTAATTGAAAAGAGAAAGCATACAAAAATAGGTATGACTCAGTTTCCGAAAGTACGCTCTATAAAACACTAGTTCAAAGTGATCCTAATATGTATTTGCTTTAAAAAGTAAGATATTTATGTTTGGAAAATGTTATATTATAGCCAACGTTTGGAAAATTACAACATTCATTAGCATATTAAAAGTACTGTGAAGTCCTACAATAAAAAGAAACTCATTTAACTTTGTTGCCCTAGCATTTTCCAAACACATTTGACCATGCCAACTTTACTTCGTTTAGTTTTATAAATTACTTGAGGAACATCAGTGCCTTCTTTCTAAAATAAAATCCTTAGTAATATACTTTGGGAATGGACAATATAAAATATGTTTCTAGTTTTTGCAAAAAACATAAATATATATGCATATATGTAGAAAGCAGAGGCATAAAGAGAAGATAAACTATTAAGAGTAGTCACTTCTGAGTCATGAGATTATGATTTTTTAATCTTTGCCTTTGTACATTTGTGTCTGATTTTTCTAATATAGTGAACCTATATTGTTTTTATAAGAGAGAAAAACATACATTGTACTAAATGCATCTTATTTCATATATTACATAAATATACATGATATCGTTTCTCATCCCCCTACTACAAATAGCTAAAAATCTGGCATTTTGTATGTGGAAGCCTTTGAATTAAGAACTGAATCTCATTTGATCCTCACAAAGGCGGATGAAAAGTTTTCACTATTTTACCAATGAAGAAACTGGTATTTTGCTTGCTATATGGGGTAATCAGGATCCCATCCTAGGTCAGTCTTGTGTCAAATCCCATACTTTTAAAACACTAAGCTCTGTTAAAATCTTGAGGACAAGAATTAGGCTTCATATTAGACATTCCCAAAGTATATCAAAAATAGTACCATATGATAATAACCAAATAAAACTAATACTTAACATTCAATATTAGGTGGAAGGTGTGTGTGTGTGTGTGTGTGTGTGTGTGTGTGTGTGTGTGCGCATGTCCTAAATACTAACATTTAATGAGTATTTTATGCTGTGCTAGGAACTGGGTTAAAATTTTGTTATACATTAATTTCATTAATTCCCACCAGAACCATATGAGCTTAATACTATTATTATCACAACTTATTGGTGATAAAACTAAGAGGTATAGACGTACAAAAACCAGGATACACACCATATCAGTTTAATTCTAAAATCAGGGTTCTTACTCACTAAATCAGTGTAACGCCACAGGAGGGATGCTTTGTTATCCCAATATGTACTTTTTAAATTGTGTTTTTTTTTTTTTTTTTTGGAGGGGAAAAAAAGCTTAGAAGGCAAATTTAGTTCAAATTGCTTACATCAGTATATAGATGTTTATTCATTCTATTCATTTTTTTTTCTTAAAACGATGAAATTAAACTGTTATCCCAGAGGGATGAAAAAATCCATATCATAAATATACTTAGATTTTGATAAATATCTAAACATCTCTTTAAAAAAATACGGTTCAAAATAAAATGGTAAGGGCTTCCCTGGTGGCGCAGTGGTTGAGAATCTGCCTGCCAATGCAGGGGACACGGGTTCGAGCCCTGGTCTGGAAGGATCCCACATGCCGCGGAGCAACTAGGCCCGTGAGCCACAACTACTGAGCCTGCGCGTCTGGAGCCTGTGCTCCGCCACAAGAGAGGTCGCTACAGTGAGAGGCCTGCACACCGCGATGAAGAGTGGCCCCCGCTTGCCACAACTAGAGAAAGCCCTCGCACAGAAACGAAGACTCAACACAGCAAAAATAATTAAATTAATTAATAAACTCCTACCCCCAACATCTTAAAAAAAAAAAGTTCTCATCAGAAGAAAAAAAAAATTAAAAAATAAAATAAAATGGTAAAAAAATATTTTATGGAGCTGTACTCTATGATTTTCTGACTTACAGATTTGGACAGGAAAGAAAAAAATTCATGATGGGTGGGTTTACACTACACTCAGCATGGTGTACTAGATAATCCCCAAGCATCCTTTTCATTAGTTATGTCTTCTCCCTCTACTTAACCTTAGGCAAGTGTATCTGAAACAATGGGTGCACAAAAATGTTGGCTGCTATCTTTAATACACACGACAGTGTTCAGAACACACTACCCCCGAATGGCACATTGAATATTTTAAGAAGAAGGAATTTGAGAAATGGCAGGTAGAATAAGGGCCCTCTGACCTCCCTCTGCTCCACTGAAGCATAAGACCCTTATGTGAGAGGTGCATCTTATACCTGGAAGAAAGGAGAATCCTTACAGCTGAAGATGGAGGGCCATTGAGAGGGACCTGAACTAATAGACCTTGCTTATTTCCATCCACTTTACTATCCTTAGCTCACACCTATTTGTCCTATCATGTTTTTCATGACTTTCTACTCTTCATCAGACCTAGTATAAAAATGCTCAGGTTAGGGCTTCTCTGGTGGCGCAGTGGTTGAGAGTCCGCCTGCCGGTGCAGGGGACACGGATTTGTGCCCCGGTCCGAAAGTATCAGAGGAAGCACACTTTAAATTCTATAACCTGATAAGCATTAGTTTTTATAAAATGAATAAGAAAAGGAATATGCAGTTCAAATTTTGCTCCCTGCTCAATAGAAGTTTATAAACAACAACCACTAATACCAAAAGTCTCCAAAGTGTCTCTATATATGCAAAAACATTTACTCTGTATAGGCAAAAACATACAGAAATGACCTTCTATTCGCCTTGCAAAGTATTAATGACTTGAAAATGTATTCAGTATTTACCCTTTAATAAATTTCTACCAAACATATATTTAGTCACTATCCACTGGTAATTTGAAAATACTCTTCAAAGCAAATCATGAAACTTAAACTTTACTTATAATTTTAATTTACTGGAGGGGATGTTTTCCAATTTTCCTACATTTAGTATTTGACATTTCTGATTTTTATGTATCATACACTTTGAAGAAATCCATTATGTGTACATATCCCTTTATGCAGGATGCCAACTTGTAGCCATCATAAAACAAAGCTGATTAACTGGTAAACCATCCAATAAAATTCTATCTTTTGGTCAGCTTAACCTAAAAGAAGTTTTTCCACTAAATTGCACAGATGAACACAAAACTTGGACAATTATATCCCACTAGCTCATGTGAGTAATTGCTAGGGTGGAAAATTGCAGCAAGTATGAAGGTACAGATGTTCATTTTTCAGATGACCAAAATAAGGGGAAAAATGTTCTTTTCCACGCTGAATTCTGTTTACATAATACATTTTGCTCTATTTACACTTTCTATGGAGTAGAAAAAGTATTAAAGTAGAAAGACAAAAATGGCACAATGGAAAAACAAACTGAGCCCAGATTATTTTACACACTTTTCTATAAAGACACCTGTTCATATTTCTAAAGTATAAGTAAAATAATTAAAATAAAATGAGACAGGTGAGACTACTAAATCATGTACTACAGGACTGCAGTTATGCTTTTTGAATTAGCACTTCACTCAACATCCAATAATGTAGTCAGTACTCTGTACAAGGAGGCAAAGTTACAGGAAAAGTGGCAACAGTATCTTCCTTTAAATATGTGCAAAGATTGTTCTTCAACTTGCTGAGAACAAAATACAAGCTATCCCAGCTTCACAGCGTTCAGAACTTTTCTAACAAGCTCACCTAGTTTTTGCTGGTGTGCTTTCACGCTACTTCAATATAGTTTAGTCCTCTGGACCCAGTTTTGCCCTGTTGCTTACTGCAAAATTATTCTCTGGGAATCATTTTTGGACTTCTATTGAAAAGTGTTTTTTTTTTTTTTTCTTAGCCGCCTTAGCTATTGTTTTAACCCATCTCTGCTGAGGTCTGTGCACAGACTGCTCCAACAGCTTTCTCGATGGTTGAGAGCCAGCATCTCATTTCACAGGATTGACAGAGAAGACAAGTAGGGAGCACAGCACGTTCCATTTAAGTACAATCTACTCTTCTAAATTTAGGACACACTTATGGAATCAGAATCTTGTCCTATGGTTATATGTTATTACATTGTACTATATTATAGCATGTTATATATATTTTTTTAATTGTCTCTTTTCCCCACCTGTCTCATGCCCCAAGAAAGCTTTGGTCCACAGCACATAGAGTAGCATCGAGGACATAGTAGACACTTAATAAGTACTGTACAATGAATGACTGAATGAATGAACCTCATATCCCCCATCAGGCACTCTTCTGTGTGAAGAAATCCTTTAATAGCGTTTCCATGAGTAATTAGCCCTTGGCGGCCCTTAACACGATTCTATAAACAACAAGAAATAAACCTTTGGCTATAACTGGCAAAAAATACACTCACCTGCTGACATTGGTATTTTCCTTTCCAAATTTATTTATATTAAACTAGACTGTATAAATCTGGATAGAACAGTGTTTAAGAGCAGAGACTGTGGAGCCAGACTGCCTGGGTAAGAAACTTGGCTCGGCCGCTTACTTAGTATATGACTTTGGACAAGCTGTTTAAGTGTTTCATGCTTGAATTTCTTCATATATAAAAGAAGAAGAATGAAATAGATTGATATTAAGATTGATAATAAAAACTATCAGAGAATTGTAAGGATTAAATAAGTTACTATATGTGACACATTAAAATAGTGCCCAATGAACTGAATGATAGCTACAAATACCAGCTAGATATTATGGTAAATATTAATGTGGTTAATATTAATATAATAGTGAATTCTATTTCTAGGATAATTACTATTATTATTAATCCCATTGGGAGACTGGTTAGATTGAACTAGACCCTAACGGGTTGACTGTTTTTTGGTGGACAATAACATTTGTTTATTGATTATGGAAAGTTAAGGACCAAACTCCTGCTAACCCGATTAGAATATAGATAAACTATGTAGTTACCTTCAGCTATTAATTAAAACAGCATCTTTATATAAAAAAGCTCTCCTAACTGATTCTACTAAGAAACATTAACTTCTAATGAAAGGATGGCAAGGTTCAAGAAAAAGCACACAGCAATGTCAAATTGAGAGGGATTTTAAAATGTGGGTCAAAAGACACACTAAAATAGAAGAAATGGGAGGCTCATGAAGACATATTTAGGCTGTATCACAATTTTCCCCAGTGCATATATACAACAGATGTCATCTGGTACCACATTATTCTTACTACTATTATTATTTAAATGAATAGATATAATTTTAACCAGCATTCTTTATATTTGTTTGTATTTGAAAGTCACGTTATGGTGAAACCAAATAAGAAATGCACCCATGAAATTAGTTGCACATGTCTAATCCACTTTAGTGATTATTTCTTTTCAACAGTACTTAATTTAAAAGAAAAGTCAAAATAAAAACTTTTGCTTACTTTCTATAAAAATATTTATTTTCACATGTGTGATTGATTTATCATTAACTGAGATTAAATGTCACAGCCATGTTACAGCAGCATATTAAAATAAGACACAATTTCCGAAATGTAAAATAACTTAGATGCTAGGAAAAAAAAAAACAACAACTATATAAAATACTCTGGGCTCAGTTTGTTTTTCCATTGTGCCATTTTTGTCTTTCTACTTTAATACTTTTTTTACTCCATATGCATGTACGACCACATCTCTCCATTAAATAAAAACATCCCCTCAAACTTTCCTTAAATGCATTTTCATATCTTATTCCTTCCTCCATTGCCAAACATTCTTCAGGTTGAGACACACAGTCTAAGCTTCTTTTGTCCTTATCCTATCGAAACGCTTCTCAATTTAGAGTTTAAACATCTTAGCTGTCCTGATTAGAAAGCCTTTTTCAGGTTTCATCCTACTAGATTGTTTTGCAGAATTTGTTTTTGTTGACCATGGCCTCTTCTTGGTACCCTACTCTCACTCTGGCCTACCATATTCATTTCTGCTGCTTTTCTTTCCTTGTCTCCAGCTGTTTTCCTTCTTGGTCTTTATGAATTTTTCTCCGTATGTTGTCTTTTTTAAGGTTCTATCTTTTTTCTCCTCCTTTTTTACTAAATACTCTTCCTGACTCAATATTACTCAACCATATAATGTTCTATACTGTCTGTATGTGGGAAGCTTCAGTATCTATAAACCTAGCCCAGATTTTTCTTCCAAGTGCTAAATCAATTATACCACTTTCGTCATACATAACCACTTGGATGCCTCATATGATTGAATCCTAAACACACACGGTCTTCACCAATACCACTTGTCTTAAAAAATAATAACAATTATCACTTTTATTCCTTGAGTATATCCTCTCTCAGTATATGAGTACGCTGAGAAATCCTAGAGTCAACATGGAATCCTTACTCTGTAACAGCTCCATATTCATAGTCAAACTTACCACATTTTTTCCTGCAAACCAGTCATCTTCTCTCCAACTCCAAATTCACATATTAAATCAGATCCTAGCCAGCGTGTTTGTCTAGATTAACCGTCTAAGTTTAATTCAATCTAGATGAACCCAAAGCATCTAATACAACCCCAGCTGGCTACACAAAGTCTCTAGAAAAGTAAAGTAATGGATGTAGTTTGAAATAATTTCCTATGTGATTCTAATATAACTACCATTCCTCTCTCCTGTTTTCTCTGGGCTCAGGGTTGAAATCACTCTTCTAATCCCTTTATATGGTTCTTATCCTTGACTTCACACTAGAATCCTCTGTGATAGAAAAATTCAAATGTATGGGTCCCACATCCAGAGATTCAGAAGTAATTGCTCTAGAATACAACCTGCTATTTCCAATACACAGCCAAAGTTGAGACGCTCTCTTCTAAACCAATAATATCTAAAGTAAGTGAGCAATATTCCAGGTCTACATAAAATAATCCATTGGTATAGGATATTAATAGAAATTCTATTGGTATATATGTTAAATCTAATCCTTAAATTTTTAATAAAATTTCATATGATGTTTAAAAATGTACATAATACCGTAGCATCAGTATATAGTAGTACACAGTAAATACTTTTACCACAACTGTAGTTTACTTGCAAATATTTGTTACTAAACAGGCATGTAAAAACTGAAAAGTCTGAAATCTTTCCCTGTAAATTCTGTAGCTCGCCACCTCTCACTGTGCAAATGGGCCTCCTTTCACCCAGCCTCACATCTTCTTGGGCCAAGGAATTATTCCACTGTAGTTATCCTTTGGGAACACCAAATACGATCCCTGTCACTCCCTTGTTTTAAAATCTCTATTGACTCCAAGCTGCCTTGTTTAACTCCAAGTAGAAAGTTTAACTAAGTGACCTATTAAAATATAAGTAAAAATTCTTAGTAGGGCTCACAAGTACCTTCACAGTGTCTCTTCAAGCTCTTTAGCCTCATTTCTACTCTTCCATCCCCATATCCTATGCTGCAATATTTGCTCCATTATCCCAATATACTATGTCCCTGTTCACATTTACTTTACTCAGTCTACAGTGGTCAATTTCCTTCTTTTCTACCTGATATACCTCCATTTAATTTGCAAAGACAAAACAGAGTTCTCTCAAATATTCCAAGATTCCTCTAGACAGCATTAATTAAATGTCTACTGGAGTATTTATCACATTATACTGCAATTATTATCATATATATTGGTTTGTTCCTATTAAATACTGAGATCCTTAAGGACAAAAGTTGACTTATTCATCTTTATACTTTCCCAATATTTGGCATTGAGCTAAGTGTACAATAGTGGCTTAATATATGTCTTATAAACCGTTCAGTTTTTCAATAAATATTGATTGATTGCCCACTATGTGCCAGACACTCATGTAAGCACTATGAAAATAACAATAAAAAATTAATCTCTGAATAAATAAATGAATACAATGAATTTTAAAAGTGAATGTTGTTTGTTACAAGGAAAATCAGAAGAAAAATAGCCATTACTAAAACAAATAAACAAAAGTAGCTCAACATTTACTACGGACCAGGATTTCATCTACACATACAATTAATTCTGTTTTCTTTCTCTTAATAGGACTTCACTATTAATAGCAATCTAAACACCTACTGCACAATGATAAACTATGTTCATAATAGTAATCTAAAGGAAATTCAAGATCCTACGATGCTATGTTAATACAAAATTAAATATGTCTATTTTACTCTGAGGTTCTACTGCATTTGTGATATTCTAACTGCAGGAAAAAATCAGACTTAATAGAATAACAGTACTAGAAGACATAAATTCATCACTATACAGAGGGAAAAACAGATTTACAGAAGTAAAATGTCTCGCCTTAGGTCACACAACTAGTTAATAACTGAACCACCAGTGTACATCACACCTCCAAAGACTGCACTCCTTAGACCATACCAAACTGATTCTCTTTTGGTGAACCAGGATATCTGGCCCTAGATTAAATCATGCTGAATTACACTTCACTGTCCAAGGAACAGAATGTTATTATGAATAAAACATTGCTCCTCATTGTTTAAATGTAGTGAGACTTGAGAAATATAAAACATTATTATGGCTCTACGAAATATTAAGTGGCTTTGAACTAAGTTAGGTTTTTGAGCATCTAAAACAAGAGTGATTGCTAGGGAATGGTGCTTAACCAGAAAAAAAAAAACAAAAAACACATTTTAAAGGATAGGTTTATAACTCCTCAAATATGGTAACACCATGTAAGCACTATCAGTATACAACAATCATAACCAAAATATTTATAATTTGTCATATAGAGACAAGAGTTGTAGCTTAGGTTAGCTGAGGTTGAGAGTGAATTCAGGGTCAAACTACCCATTTACTATTCAATGCCTCAATTTCCTCATCTGTAGAATGGGGATAATAATAGTAATTATTGTTATAACTAAATGAGATTACTCATGTAAAGCCTAAATACCATTGCTGGTACATTCTAAAACACTTAATAATGGTAAGCCACTATTAGTTTTATGATCAAATACATAAGGCGCCAGTATAGACAAATGGTTACAAGCACAAGCCTTAAGTTCAGACAGGCATCTCAAAATTCTAATTCAAAATGTTGAGCTGTGTGAAAACTTACATCAAGTATCTAAGGAAACATAATACACTCTAAGTATAGAAGTCATGATTACTATGCACTTATGAATTAATAAACGATAATAACAATGCATGAAATTCATCTGGGAAAGTTTAACAATCAAAAGTGAACTGGAAAAAGAAAGATTGGGGCTTCCCTGGTGGCGCAATGGTTGAGAGTCCGCCTGCCGAGGCAGGAGACATGGGTTCGTGCCCCGGTCCGGGAAGATCCGACATGCCGCGGGGCAGCTGGGCCCGTGAGCCATGGCCGCTGAGCCTGCGCGTCCGGAGCCTGTGCTCCGCGACGGGAGAGGCCGCAACAGTGAGAGGCCCGTGTACCGCAGGAAAAAAAAAAAAAAAAAAAAAAGAAGGTTTAAGTTCTAATGGTTTAAGGAATGATATGAATATATATTGGATTTGTCCAAAAAATAGTAGCAAAAATATTCTTACGGAATTTGTTTTACATAGGTTACAAACTGTCCTGAATATTAAATCGTCTTCATGCCTTAATTTCTTATAGGATAATTCTAGATGCCATTAGACATTGGCAACTATCAGAATTACTTATTCAATAACTTTAAAAAGTTCTTCTTGTCCTTGGGCTTCATTTTCTCGTCTATAATGTGAACATATATTCATCTGGGCAGTTACTAAATTTTCTTCCCATTCTATAATACTATAAAATTAATAAGCAGGACCACCATGTACAGTTGTGCAGGTTATTCACTGTACAAGTACACCCAGCAAAGAGGGTGAATGGGTCTGAAATGCAGCTTGAACTTCACTTGCCAAGCTGTGCTCAGGGATGTTACTGCAGGTTTTTGCATAAATTTCAAAGATATAAATTTTAAGATTATAATCCTATATTAAAGTGTTTGAGGTACACATTACAGTCAATCACTTTTATAGTTCTCATTCTTTTAATCAGTTCAAAAAATTAACAAACCCTTCTAAGTCCTTTTCTTTAATTTCCATATTTATTCCCTTTCAATGTAAAAACAGTGCAGCGTGGCGACCTCAACCACATTCAAAGTGGATACACTCTCTCGGTGAGGCTCCAAGCTCTCATTGACTCATTACCTTCCCCAATGAACTTTTACTATCTCACTCCCCTCAAAGTACAACTGTGGGTTGCTTATTTGATAACATTTTTTTTTTTTTCTTTCGGTACTCGGGCCTCTCGCTGTTGTGGCCTCTCCCCTTGCGGAGCACAGGCTCTGGACGCACAAGCTCAGCGGCCATGGCTCACGGGCCTAGCCGCTCTGCGGCATGTGGGATCTTCCTGGACCGGGGCACGAACCCGCGTCCCCTGCATCGGCAGGCGGACTCCCAACCACTGAGCTACCAGGGAAGCCCTGATAACCTTTTCTTAACTGTCTTTGCCTTCTCCTTACTCCTACTCCTCATACAGTCCTGTCTTCTGTGCTTCTCAATTAGACAAATCTCACAAATTCTGCCTATGATTCAATTCCTCCTTATTTGAAGATAAATAAGGAAATTCTTTATTCTTTATGAGTACCTTCCTTTTTACAATATTGCTTGAAATTAACCCGATTCCAAGTATTCCAACAATTTCTTATATCTAGTAACTTCCATGTCTGTCCACCTTAGGTTTTCACAGTAGAAATGTAACAGTGTATATTTATTCTCTGTGTACTTGCCTTCATTTAGCTTTGTTTTGCAAATCCTAATGAGTATATAAACGCCCTCTTCCAATAATGGATATTTTATTTAACTTCTTTCTTATTTATCAGAGTTCACACAGAGGGCTCTTTGGTTTTCAAAAGTAAATCAGAATCAGTACTTTTTAAAGGTGCCAACGAAAACTGCTAGTTCTCACTATAAAACTCTCAATTCGGGCTTCCCTGGTGGCGCAGTGGTTGAGAGTCCGTCTGCAGATGCTGGGGACACGGGTTCGTGCCCCGGTCCGGGAAGATCCCACATGCCGCGGAGCGGCTGGGCCCGTGAGCCATGGCCGCTGAGCCTGCGCATCCGGAGCCTGTGCTCCGCAACGGGAGAGGCCAAAACAGTGAGAGGCCCGCGTACCGCAAAAAAACCCAAAAAACAAAAACTCTCAATTCAACAAGGGTATATAAATTAAACAAAATGTGAACTACTTTTATTTTGAAAAACACAAAATCAGTAGAAAGAAACAGATAAGAGCACAAGTCCTACGGTCAGACTTCCAGATGTGAAATTGGCTCCGTGACCTACTACTCATTGCTTTTCTCTGCTTTTTTCCTCCTATCCTTAAGATAAGGGAAACTGCTTATCCTTTTCGTTTTTTGAAAAGTAGAGTTAATAGTCGTTTCTATCACATAAGTTTAATATGCATGTAACTTACAAAAGTGACATTATTATGGTCACATTATGTAACTAAGCTTAATACGAGCAATAATGATGTTGATTTTTGATAGGAAAAACACATTAATGAAACAGTGTTTTATAAAACTATTTCAGTGAATTTCAAGAATTATTTCTTGACACTATTCTTAAAATAATCATAAATTGAGTACTTAGTATGTTGCAAGATGATGCTACATATTTCATATGAGCATTTAGTTTAATTCTCATGGCATCCCCATGATACAGGTATTATCATTTTACCATTTTACAAAATGCGAGATCTGAGTTCTCAGAGAAGTTAAGCAACTCACCCAAGGTTACACAGTTAATAAGTGCACAAGCCAGAATTTTAGCTTAGAGGTTTGTGTAATTCCAGAGCTGAAACTCCTAAACTAGCAGCCCTCAAACTTTAGCTCACATCAGAATCACCTAAGTGGCTTGATAAAATATAGATTGCTGGCACCCTGGCTCAGGGTTTGTGATTCAGTTAACTCTACTATAGGATCGAGAATCTGATTTCTAATAAGCTACCAGGTGATATAGAATCTGCTAGCTAAAAAAACAGACTTTGAGAATCACTGGCCTAAATTATTAAATATGCTGATTTGATTGTTTCATTAAGTAACCTATTAAAAACCTAATTAGCAATCCTGTGGGCATAGACCAATATTTCAAGTTCGTTATAATATGACAATTCGTAATATTATTATCTTTATATGATTTAGTACTTAAAAATTAACTATAGTAATTGAAATGAAGACAGCAAGTACTTCAATGATTCCTTGGGATACAACATGGAAAAAGTAATATTTAATACAGTTAAATCCAAGTACCATTTATTTAGTTGAAGTAAATCAGAATTTTTTTAATAATCCCATACTGATTTTTGGAAGCAAGATGTTACGGATTTATTAAAGAAAATAAGTTCATCCAGGGTACGTAATAATCATAACTGCTTTCACTTTGATGGAGTTTATTTTGTCTGTTGCTTCACATTACTGTAAGTAAAAATCTGATTTAATACAAGCTATCACTTCTGTGTGGTTTTCATGTACTAATATTTATGTATACTGATTTCAGAAAAAGTTAAAAAAGTAGAATTCAAAAGGTTACCCATAGGACCTGGAACATTCAGTATTGCCAAATAAAATAATTAGATCTCTGACATTCAATTTGAGTCCAATTATATTGCTTATTTTCTAAAAGGCATTTACCACATTCATGTCTTCTGAAAACAGTTCTATCACAGGTACAATTTGAAATAATTCCAAATTATCTAATTGTTTACCATTTCTTGATGTGTTATTGTTTTGTTTAAAAAGACAAGTAATTAAAGTTTCAGTGCATTTGGTTCTATGATTACAAAATGTTAGGGCTTCTTATTCACACTGACAAAACCAACACAGCTAAAACTAAATCCTAAATTTATAAGATGTTAAAAATTAATTGAGGAATTAGAAAAAGATATGTCTAAGTTACTCTACAATTTCACCATTCTATAAATATATTCCAGTGAGAATTAGACAAGATTTCACACTATGAAATTTTAATAATGCCACAACTAGGTATAATATTCAGGAGAATAGGTAAATGTCTCTACCACTTAGGGGAAAAGAATTATGAATGGACTAATTTCACTAACCCAGTATGGGCTGAGCCAAGTACTAAGATGTGAAAGATCACTATTGTCATCCAAACTAATAAGCCCAGTAATAAATTTAGTAAGCCTGAATGAAGTGCTGAAATTTATTTCTAATAAGTGTTGAGTGATCTTGGCAAATCTAGAGAACTAGACCACACATAGCTAAAATTCAACAAGTCATCACTGGTTTTGTGTCCCAGGGGACTAGAATGAATTAAGAGCAAGGTTATCACTTAATGATGAAAATAAAGAGAAAAATTAAACCTAAGATATTGATAATAGCATTCTCATTCCAAAAGCATTAATTTAGACTTCACCTCAACTTTGGGCTCAAATTTGCAAATGAAATTAGGGTTCAAGTATGAACTCATCTTTTAATGAATGAGAATAACTGCTTTTCCACGATCTCTCAGCACCTTGGAATACAAAAGTAGATTCACTCTTGGTAATGATTTGTGACCGACATTTTGAGCAGCACAGATAGTATTTCACATGCAGATAAAAATAAGCCACGCCTTTAAAATATAAATGATAGTTGTCATCGTATGGTATCAAAAATTGCCTACATTTTGTTTTCACTACATCCTTTGGGAAATTATATAAATGATCTGCCTTTTATCTTCCATCTCTTCCACATTCTTCATATCCTTTTGTCTTCAATAAAATCTGGTTAACCTGAGAGAATACTGGGAGGCTCTCACTCACTCAGTTTTTCAGTGCTAGGACGGAGTGCGAGCATTTCGTTTTCAAGCTCATTGAGACTTTTAGTTCATTGACCTCACACTCTCAAGAGCTACCCTCACCCCCTTCTAGCTCAAGCCATTCGTACATACAGCTAGCTATCCCATCACACCATCACTTTCAGCTACCACCTCTGTTGAATCAGGATTTGGATAATTCAATCCCATATATTCTTCCCCACACCTTCCCCAAGTCTACCAACATCTTGTTGTAGCTCACCATCTACAAATGGCTCATGCAAAATCCCAGCTTTTTTTTTTTTACCTTTTATAATGAACTTAATCTCCACTTGTAAGCCTTGTCCTCCACTGTCCACAAACAATATACCCTGATATAAACTGAAGGCTGTTTGAACTCTAAAAGATAAGTTCTCAAATCTCTGACAGCCTTCTTTTCCAGTTTTCTTGCTCTTTTTACACCTGGTGTCAAGACACTAAAACTTATCAAAACATCCAGGTCTTAGATGCCACTCCAACCCCCATCTTTGTTTTCATAGCATCCCTTTCCTAGATTTACAATTTCTCCTACACAGCTTAAAATTCATGGCCCATTGCTTTAAATATTTGTATCAGCAAGGACACTTGGCTCAAAATTGCCAATGCTCCCTACTCTATTGGATTAATCAACAAGGAAAGGGCATTATCTAACCAAATAAAAAGTCCTGAAGTAGGAAGCTCCAGAACTAGTCCATTCTCCAGTCAGCAATGTCCTTATAGATCCAGGTTCCTTCATCTTTCCAGTCTCCAACATTCACCTCTTGTGTTTGCTTCCGCATTATGGTTGACAGATGGCAGCTATAATTCTAGTTCTCATAAGGCGAAACGATATGAAGAGGTAGTAGGAAAAGGGAAATGCCACCTCAGCCTCTTGAAGCAGTCTCATCAGACTTCTATTCCTATCTCATTGTCAAGGAAGGGGTCAACCATCGTTTATGAAACCAATTATTGCTAAGGAAGTGTAGGACAGTACAAAAAAGGATTCATCCTGGAGCTCGTAAGAGGACTGTCCTTCCTTAATTAAGTCTTATGGTGGAGAGATGAACACACCAGTTCAAAACTGAAGCTCTTCCACCGAGAATGAAGGGGAGAAAACTGCCTGATACATAACCAGCAGGGTATGGCTCTCTATTTTCTTGCCACTAACCATTTTCCTGTTGTCACTTTTTCTTCCTACAATCTTTCATTATAGGCACACTATTAAGTGAGGCACAAAATCAGCAGAATCATTATAGTATTAATGGTTGTCTATGATCCTACCCTGTAGGTTAATATTAGAATACATGCCAATTTGCTGAATTATCTAATAAAAAGAGCAGCACGGCATGCCAGAAAGAGTCCTTTGCTTCAAATAAAACAATACAACCAAATCTCCGCAATCGCAATTCAAGCCCTGACTCTGATATTTCTGCCTTGGGAAAGTCAGCAACTTTAAAAACCAATCTTTACAAGTGAATTTATCCTGAATCTAATAAAGTTTAAGCTTTAAGGCTCTTCACTGACACAGGCTCCTTCAACACCCCTGATTGTGCATTCTTGTATTGTAAAAAGACTCTGAAATTTTTAAGAGCTTTAGACTCCTAAAAATCTGTATCCGTCTGTGCTGATACCTTTTCTACCTGGGTGCTACTGAGCATGTCACCTACCCCTTTATCCATCCATTTCCTTACCCTCAAAATTGGCTTAATATAAGGAGCCCCACCTTGCTTGCAAAACTGTGATGAGAATCAAAGATACATAAATAGAAGTGCTATGTAGTAATGCTCTGTGTAATTATTATAATCATCGATATACAGTGTTCTCTTGTGGCCGCTATTTTCCAGCAAGAGGCTGCTGTTGCATCTGCTCCTGTAGTTCGTCTCCAGGATATTACAAGAGCTCAGCTCTAAATGAGCTGTGCCATCCCTGACTGCTGTCCAGAATACCCATTCAGCTGCAGGTGTTTTCCAGCTATCTACTGTGACGTTACATTGCTTCAGGCTGTGCTACAGGGGACCCTCAAGGGTTTCATCTGCCTGCCATGTGCTCATGTCCCCTCTGGCCCTGGGGAGTTGAGTTTCGTGAAGAATGGTTTCAACTTCTCAGGATTGCATGAGTCCTGGGATCTCATTGTGGGAAACTATGCCCTACCATCTGGTGTGAAGCGTGGTACTAAGAGATGCTGATAGAATTTGTCTTGTAATTGAATGTGGTGATGGTAGGTGTCATTTCCATAAACAAGACTAGACAGCACAATAGCTTCATAGACTTTAATTTTGGTCTGGAATGTGTTTCTTTGTTTTCATCATCCTGTCATTCTTGCAAATGTTATGAGTTTTAAAATATGATTTATTACTTTACCCACTAATGTGCCATTATTAGATAGAGAGCTGCTGAAATAGCAGAATTCGGTAACAAGCAATTTCACAAGCAATTATGCAGTCATGGGTTGAGTGCATCCAAGTGCTGCAAGGGTTGAATGGACAATAGCAAGTAGAAAGCTATCAAGGGGTGCAGGGATGAGCAGCCTGTGTATCAAAGAGAAAGAACTATTCTTGTCCTGGCCATCACTACAGCACTGATGAGAACAATCATGTAAAATGGGGATTATACCCAAGACAAATTCTACAGTGGCCTCATTTCCCCCCCTCAACATTTTATATCAATTAAAACAAATTAAAATCAATATTAATAGTCTCTACCATTTATTGAGCTTTTACTATATGCCTCACTCTGCTAAGGTCTTATTGTACATTATCACATTTAACCCTTATGACAATCTTATGAAATAAGTAATAATATCAGTGGTTATATATGAAGAAACAGAAGCTGATAGGTGGAAGTTAACTTACTAATTACAGTTATTAACGCATGAAGGTGAAATATAAACATGAGTTCTTCAGATTCCAAAGACTTCATTTCAATTCATTGCTTTTTAGCCATGAGTGCATAATGGAATCTCCTATAGAGTTTTGTTGTTTTTTTTTAAATAAGATACTCATAACTATCGAGTTCACTAGCTCAGGCTTGGAATCTGGTTTCTGCGTTTAAAAAATATTCCATAGGCAACTCCAATGCACACTTTAACTGGAACCCTCAGATTATACTTAGCCTTACAAAGCATAATCAACAATGTCACCTAGAGTTTGATAATGAGTTAAAGAAACATGCTAATCATGGGGTCTAAATGTAGGTATATGGTCCAATATTTTTTTTCCTTTTGAAATATCGCAGATCAAGCTTTCTCTCTGCCTGGGTGACAAATAAATCATCAAAAGCAATTGGCTTAATTATTGAATCCTACGTAGGACATCAGATAGAGTATATCAACATGCTAATGCTAAAGATATATTACACCTTACATTAGGAGCTGGAGAAAAAGTAAGAACTGAAAAAATTAGCTTTTTAAAAAATTTCAAGGTACTGCGTTTTATCCATATAAATGTGTCAAATGATATTCAGGTAACATTTTTTCATGTACAGGCAATTCTCTATGACTAAAACAAAAGCAAAACCCCGCCACCAGGGAAGCCCCTGAATTATTTTAAAATTTTAAATTTAAAGGAAACTATAGAATTATTTTTAACTAATTCCTCATCTTAAAAAAGAAAATCATATTAATTATCATTGTGACTTTTTAAAAGTTAATATTTGGCTAAATTTTCTACATGTAATTAAAGACCTGTACTCTACTCTTAATTCTAAAACTACAAAACTATAGCAAATAGGGGCTTCCCTGGTGGCGCGGTGGTTGAGAGTCCGCCTGCCGATGCAGGGGACACGGATTCGTGCCCCGGTCCGGGAAGCTCCCACATGGCGCGGAGCGGCTGGGCCCGTGAGCCATGGCCGCTGAGCCTGAGCGTCTGGAGCCTGTGCTCCGCAATGGGAGAGGCCACAACAGTGAGAGGCCCGCGTAACGCAAAAAAAAAAAAAAAAAAAATATATATATATATATATATAAAATAAAAATATAGTAGGAGGTACTATAGTGTATTGGTTAAGAATATGGATTATGAAACTCAATTGTCTGGACTGGAATTCTGGCTCTAGCCTGAGCTAGGTGTGTCACCCTGGGCAGGTCATTTACCTCTCTATGCCTCAATTTCCCTATTAATAAAATGGAAATAAAAATCATAATGCTTACTTTATTGAATTATATGAAATTACATAAAATTAAAATATATAAAACAGATTAGTGTCCAAAATATAGTAAGCTCTATATAGATGTTTACTATCATCACTGTTATTTTAAATTTAAAAAATTCAATTTCTAATAAAGTAGTATGAAACTTTAGAGTTGGGAGGAGCCTCTTTATTTTACAAGAAGGAAATGAAAGCCTGAGTCACTTGCAAAAGCGAGTGACAAGGCACAGTCAAAACTAGTATATAGTGTGCTGAACAGAGCAAAAGAGTAGTTCTGTAGCAATGACATTCTTTACCAGTGACTATATTCTTGGAGTTTTAAAAAGAAATAATTTCAAATGACTCATTTTAAGTATATTTCAGAAAAGTAACTTACAAATAGGCCAGTATTGTAATCAGATTGAACAGAAAACAATCCATACTAAAAAGTATGTCATGTTTTCAAACTACTGATGCATCATTTATGGTTTCTTTACAGAAAAAAAATTTGTCTGTAAAAAGATAACATTTTCTTCCAATACCTACCCTAGATAACACAGTACAGAGCTAACCTTTGTTCTTCAGC
The DNA here is from genome assembly GCF_059928025.1 of Delphinapterus leucas. Taxonomy (NCBI): domain Eukaryota; kingdom Metazoa; phylum Chordata; class Mammalia; order Artiodactyla; family Monodontidae; genus Delphinapterus; species Delphinapterus leucas. Next base: position 32,239,056 of record NC_143132.1, read on the forward strand.
AACAAAGCTGACAAATTACCCAAGAAAAATAATGAAGCATGATAAAAGTCAGAGCATCAGCTCATATTCCAGGCATCCTTTTAATTATCCCCATTAGTAAATAGGAAGCTATTTCTCAATGGAAATAATAGAGTCCTTCTTAACCTAATCTCAAACCTAATCTCAAGGACCAAAATCATAGCCTCCCCTTCCCATAACTGAAAATATGTAACATTCTGGTTTAAAGGCCAAATATTTTGACAGAAAACTCTTGAAAACTGCATAGCCTGCATGAACAGCTTTGCATATGTAAATAACATTAAGATAGGGCCCAGGAACCATCTTTATTGAGATCTCAAAGAACAAGATATTACGGTAAGATATAAATGAAAATACTAAAGTCACTTCCTTCAAGTAGCATAACCTTTTTGGTGAAGATACAACTGTAAATATGAAGATGATTTATAATTACTCATAAAACAACTAAAAGGGAGTTAGCATACAGTATTATAATTCTGAACCCAAAAGGAAGAAAAGCCAGTCTACAGCTCAAAGTTGAGTTTAAAAAGTGTAATTTACACAGAAAATTTTTTAAAGTCCATGTTTTTGCAAATAGGAGAGGACTTTCAATTCAGGCTCATATGGAAGTTACACTTCATCACCAAAGGGAACAGTGGCACAAGCATGGAGGCATAACCCAAGAAAATGGAAACGATATATCTGAGCACAGAGCAGACCTTGGCCCTTCACAAATGGAAGGAAAAAACTTTCTTGAGGAGCCACTTCTTTCAATGTATTGATGGAGTAGTCAATTAAATATGAACTTCAAATCCTTGAGATAGACTTTGACACAATAAACAGTCTAGGTTTGAATCTCACCTCTACCACGTATTGGCAATGTGATTTTGCACAAGTTACACTATCTCCTTCTACCTTTTAATCATTGCAAAATGTGGATGACAATAATGGTAGCTGCCTCATGTGACAGTAATATGGATTAAATGAAATAATTTAGGTAAGATGTTTGAGATAAAGCATTCCACCGTGCAGATACTCCATATATGTTGGCTATTATAGTTATTTTTCTTATTAGAACAGAGTAAACCAAAATGATGAGGAACATCTTCCTACAGATGAAGTAAGGATACATGTTCGTTAGTCACATCTCACTAAAAGATATGACTAATGAGAGATTGAAACTCAACATCAGAATCCCATATAGTATTAGTACAGACATACAGTCTTATCCGTGAGGGGTTGATTCCAGGACACCCCGAGGATGCCAAAATCCTCAGATGCTCAAGTCCCTTATATAAGTAAAAGGGCATATATTTGCATTTAACCTACACACATCCTCCTGTATCCTCCTGTATACCTGTATAATCATCTCTAGATTAACTATGATACCTAACATAATGTAAATGCTATGTAAAGAGTTGCCAGAGCATGGCAAATTCAAGTTTTGCTTTTTGGAACTTTCTGGAATTTTTTTCCCACCCATATGAAGCGCCAACTATACTGTGTGTGCTTGCACATGCACCCACGCCCCCTGCTGAGGTTTTCTGTGTAACAAACTACTACGAAACAGAGAACATGGCTGTCCCAAGCCAATTTATCTAACAGACACTTAGATATCCTCACTTCAATGTTCCTCTCGCACCCCAAACTCACTGTATCCAAAACTGAGCTTCTAATCTTTTCTACCCTCCTCTACTACTACTCCTACTACCCCACTTTCCACTAATTCTGTTGTACCAAATTTAGCTCCTCTTTCAAGTCCTTTCGGTCTACCATCAAGTTCTGTCAATTTTAATTATCATTCAGCTCTCAATTCTGTCCACTTTGCTAAAACTCCACTGCCACTTTTTTTTTTTTTTTTTTTTGCGGTACGCGGGCCTCTCATTGTTGTGGCCTCTCCCGTTGTAGAGCACAGGCTCCGGACGCACAGGCTCAGCGGCCATGGCTCACGGGCCCAGCCGCTCCGCGGCATGTGGGATCCTCCCGGACCGGGGCACGAACTCGTGTTCCCTGCATCGGCAGGCGGACTCTCAACCACTGCGCCACCAGGGAAGCCCCACTGCCACTCTTATTTACTTCCATCCTTTCTCTTGACTAACTCACAGCAGCTAACTCCCTGTGTCTCCAACCTTTCCCCTTTGTAATGTCTCCTCTCTGCTACAGGAGTGTACTGTCTAAATGCATATTTTAAAAATGTCACTACCCGGGTAAAAATCCCAATGGCCTTTCATTTCCTTTAGAAGAAAGTCCAAAGTCTTTAGGGTAGTTTATCATTTATATGTTGACCCTTTTTATTCCACCCTAATGTCTTATCTTTCCACCCCCTGGACTCTAATCTCTCCAATCGACTGAACTACTTTTCATCTCATGTGTTTCTTTTTGATTATCTAATTCCTGTTTACCTCTGGCCACAACTTTAATAATTCTTCCTCCTGGAGCTCTTCCTCACTCTCTAAAAGTCTGGCACAGGTGCCCCTTCTATTCTGCCATCATCCTGTATTCCCCTTCCTAAGTTTATACCTCATCATTGTACCCACATGTTTAAATGAGTCTCCCACAAGACCAAAAGTTCTCAGAAGTTGGGGGCAGTGTCATTGTTCATTGATCTATTCTGAACTCCTAGCCCAGTGTCAGTTACACACAAATGCAAAAGAAATCGTGATGGTATTGAACTTTATAGTGTTCTCATCCCACAGTACTGGTTCAGTTATTTCCAAATAATCCTTCTATGGCCTTCATTTTAAAACTCCATATTGCTATCAGTCAATCAATCAATCAATTTATCTATCTAGATATAGAATGGGAAGGCTCAATTGCCTACTATAATCAGGGTTCTGGTACCCATCATGGCTGTACTGGAGCAGCATCACCCCTTATGGCCCTACACTAGCTAAGCCAGATTTCAGTCTGCTTCTGAGTGGTGGCTACTGAAATACAAAAGTGAGTATATTTCAAGAGGTTATGTAATTAATCAGGAATAACCAGATATCACTCTTCAGTCACCTTTCATAAAGCAGAGAGATTTTGGGGGGAGTAGTAATAACAGTTAATTATGTAACCCTTGGTATAATGACATGTTTAATTCTACACCAAAATGGAAGAAGTTTCTTAAGCAGTTTTTCCTAAAAACCACCACTATGAAAAATTATAACCATATATCTTGAAAATACATATGAAATGAATGAATATGTACATAATTTTAAAACCCCTGAGAATCAGATATTTAGGTGTGATAAAATGCCTCTTGAAATTACGTCATACTTGGCATGAGATAACAAAAAACAAAATGTGATCTCTCTTTGTATATATAATGACTGTTCTCTATGATATGAGGAAACAGAATAGCAACGTAGTATGCTATCAGTTATTATAAATTTTTGGTTTCTCTTTCTCTAAAAAACATTAAATAATCCAAATCAACCACAACTGTTGATATATGTGTTATTTTCCTCACATTTCACATGTGTAATTTAGTATAAAGAAGACAAATGCTATTTAGAAAACATTCTATAAAATCCAGATGACTATAGAAAAATGCAGGATTGTTCAAGTACAGAATATAGTATATCATCATTCCAGGATCTGTTACATCTAAATAAAATACTTTTTCTTTGGAAAAACATAAGAAGTTAATTTTTTGAATGGCTAATTAATAGGTACTACGCATGATATTTTCAGTAAAGTGTCAAGTAAATATGTTAGAACCGATACATCAAATAAATAAGATTACTAGGTAGTACGTATAGATGCTATCAACCTTTCTGATTGACTCTTATTTACTCTGCATTTAGCTGCCAAAGCCACAAGCTTAACAGTTCTGTTTATAAAAACAAAGTGAGCAAGCTGAATGCTAAGAACAAATATATGTGAACTCATTTTTTAACTTGTGGATGCATGCATGCACACACATCTTTTTATTACCAGCGTGCTCCCAAATTAAAATCGTTACCACATGCTAAGTAAACTTTTTCAGATGTTCAAGAAAGGAGATCAAATGAGACTTCATCATATATTTTTAGATCCCTGACCAGTCAAACGTATAGGAACACAGATATGTCAAAACATCAAGTAATCCAAAGGTACAACAACTTGGAAAGTTTCAGTTCAATGAAACTCATGAGTAGCTTGGTGTACTTTCATACTTTCCTTACTGATGTCTTATAGGTGAAGCTCTTCATGGAAACTTATTTAGTAGTTATTTGAAGGTAAGACTTGAGTAGGGACTAACAGGAAGATGAGAGCAAAGATAAGCTGGGAAAAGAGGTTTATCTTTCCAGGTAGATAGAAAATCAAAAAGCAAAACATGCAGGTAGAAAGGAACATGTTATATTTGGGGCCTTGAGAAAATCAGCTTGGATAATTTTTTATTGGAGGTATGAGACTGATAAAGTGATAGATTAGTATCATGTAGCGGGGTCTAATGACCATTCCTGGAATTCTTCTCTTCGCCTGCCCCAAATTCTCACAGCTTCTGTTAAACCCCTTTTGTAGATAAGGGAAGTTTAATGGATGTGTGGGATCCATTCTCTAGTGGATAAAAAAACCTATTTTACGATTTGTCATCCAGTGCAGTAACTGAGTTTTGGCCTGCTTCTATATCCAAACCTATTTCCTACTCTAGTTTCAGAAACTGAGCCATTTTATCCTACCATTTTTGAATCCTTATCTTGTTTCTCTGCCTAGTTCGTGGGTTCTGGTGCTCTTTTCTCTAATCTTCTGGATTTCCTCCACCCTCAGTACCAATGATTGTACTACCATTTCTGGAACTCATGCTTCTCTTGCGCCAACCCTTTACATGCTGGGACCCTCACCTAGCACACTAAGACAGGCTCTCCTGATACCACACACTTCCTGCTATTTGATGTTATTTTCAAACAGTCATTCAAAATCAATTGTATTTTCTGCTCAAGGATTCACCCTTATCATATTCTTTTCCCTTGATAAGCATATCTTGGTTCTGAGTCATCCTAACATGTCAAGTAGGGTGCCAGTTCACTCTAGTACTTTCCTAGAGTGCCTCATCAAACACAGTCTCCTGTTTTGTAATTGGTTCTAAAGTTGGAAGTCTGGACAGATGTTTTGCTAACAGTACAAGTGTGCTGTTGATGTTCCAAAAGGATTTTATAATGGCACTCATAATAGCTGACATTAACAGTTCTCATTATCCTCAGAGTTGAGTATATTTTATTTTGCTATTAAAATACATTTTTAAATCCTGCAATATTTCTGGGACAAAATAGATTTAGGAAGCAACTCAGAAACAACTATCAACAGCAAAGAGATAGCTAAGTCCTTTAGCAATATCTGACCAGTAGTAAGCAAAGGAATTACGATAATTTCTGGATCCCCTGTTAAATTCTTAAAAGATATTTGCCTAAATATGAAAGAGAAAAAAGGTGATGAACACTTTAATGGGTGTGCTCAGGAAACTTAGCTTGCAATGAAGCTGCAATCAAAAGGGATCCCCAAAAGCCATCAGCCCTCAACCTCAGAATACGATGACTTACCCTCATTTGTAATAAAAAAAATCACATTAGCCTCACGTGAACATGATATAATAAAGGTTTTTAAAAAATGAATTCAATCTAGAAATTAAAAGTTGAGAAAATTCTAATCAAGGAAATATTAAATAGTTCACGAACAGAATGAATACTGATTATCTTAATTCTCTATGATTCATCACAGACTGAATGTCACACCACTTTAGGTTGGCGAACATAGAGTACATTATTTTATTCAGATGAACACAAACTTAGAGTACTTACTACTGTGAGATATGGTATGGCTAAAAAAACCAATTCACATGAGGTTTAGGGCTCATAAAAGATAGATCTAGGGGCTTCCCTGGTGGCGCAGTGGTTGAGAGTCCGCCTGCCGATGCAGGGGACACGGGTTCGTGCCCCGGTCCGGGAAGATCCCACATGCCGCGGAGCGGCTGGGCCTGTGAGCCATGGCCGCTGAGCCTGCGCGTCCGGAGCCTGTGCTCCGCAATGGGAGAGGCCACAACAGGGAGAGGCCCGCGTACAACAACAACAACAACAACAAAAAAGATAGATCTAGAAGGTATTATTAAAGGAAGTTAAGGACTTTTCCAACATACTTGTCCCAAAAGTTCATGCTGCAGTTGGCATGGGAAAACTTCTGGATAGCATTAAGTAATGCTTAACATTTCTTTTGTCTTTGCTGAAAATTTATTCAGGATATAGTCAATTATGAAATAGTTTTCTAATCCTCTAAATAGAGGATTAAAATAGAGGATATTCTGTTCATATTTTTAATCTTGAACCTATTATAACATAAGATACATTCAATGTTTCAGTACACAAAAGTTTATATCAACAGCATTCACGTATCAAAAACCTAAAATTGCAGCGCTATTTCTCTATTCTAACTTTCTTTACAATTTTATCCTAATTCTGCCATTAACAAAATACATACAGGCAAAATGAAAATGCTGTATTTTAGTTACAAATATTTAAATTGAAGAAAAATTCCTGTAACTGTGCTATATAAAATATAAATGCAAAGCACGTGGCTAGTTGTAGATAATCAGGAAACAAATCCAGAAGTATTTTATCTGTTGCAAACATAATATGGGGGACTTTCTACAAGTTACCTGCTTAACAAACAAGTATTTTACCTAATTAGCATTTCTTCGGACAAATAGCTTATAACAAATAAGAATAAAACAAGTTTGAAAATGAAATTCCAGTAAGCAATTTAATAACAGAAATATTCTGGAAACATTTAGTGGTACATTTACACATAAGATATATATGACATGACAAAAACAGGAAAAGGAAATGCTTCCTGTAGGTTTGTGATGGTTTTTTTTAGTGTTTGATGCCCTGTAGTAATCAATGTATTCACTTTACAGTGTGATTATATTAAATCACACTTATATTTTCTCATGCTGATCTTTTTCCCTGAAGAGGTCTCATAAATGTCAAGTCTTTCCAAACAGAAGGCACTTTTTCTGGCCATTATTTCTGTTTCTTTGCTGCTCCAATCGGGTGATTCAACAGGCCAAAAATTTCCTAGGAAGAGATTTTCATGAGAGGCAGAGCAGTTTTACAGGCAGTGAGAGGTGTATCTGCTAGATTCAAAGAATTTATTATATAATTTCTCTAATCTTCTACAAAAGTACATTTTCCATATCTAACCAGTTCAACTATTTCTTTCTGAAGAATGCATGGTTTATGGGAGAATATTCTTGCAGTGATACATTGCTACTAGTTGAAAAAGCATAAAAATAAAGAGTTTTTCAAGATATAACCATTCAAGTTCGAAAATAAGAACAAACTACACATCAAGACCTTTAGTACGCGAAGAAGCATGTTGTAGAGTCCTTCCCTAATCACTGGAAGGCAACACAGAACTGAAATATTTCTTTACTAAGTTACAAAAAGAATACTCCAAATATATAACTAAGATATGTCAAAAGACTTGGGCAGGCTCATCAAACGATTTGGTACAAAAACGAAACAAAACAAAAAACACTAGATCCCAATCCAGAGATATATCTGCTTTTTCTTTATTAAACCTACTTAGTTAATTTCAATTTATCAAATAAGTGTTTTCAATATTACATAAGACTTTATGGAAACCATGTTACAGAAGGAACCCATGGACCGTCATCATTGTCATCATCGTCATCAAGGGCCTCAGCTGCAGCATTAACAATAGGACTCTACCCTTGAAAGCATTCTACGAAGCGCTTTCATTTTTATTCTTTCCTTTTTAAGTTACAATGTCTTTATAAGTAGGGAGTTCATATATATGTTTTTATTTTATAGATATGAAAACTGAAGTATAGAAAAGATATATAAATGTTTTATGATGACTTGACCAAGGAAACATAGCTAGTAAATATTCTGAATAAACACTGCCTGCAATAAAGGCTGTTTTCCCTTTATATTAGAAGTATTTACATTGTACCTATATTGAAAAGAAGGAGTAATCTCTGATCAATGCAGTCATCCAATTCTAACAGGAGAAATTATGCCATTGTAAAAAGAGTAGGGACATGAACATCGGACCCATGTGAGTTCAAGTTCCCACCTCTCCATTTAAGTAGCTAAATATCATTGGTAAACTGATCAGCGCGCTTGACCTTAAGCTTCCTCACCTGCATACTGGAAATATTCCTATCTTTCCCTCCCCCATAGGGCTACTGTGAAAATAAATGAGATGCATATGACAAAGGCTCAGGGCAATGTCTAGAACATACGATGCACACACAAACACAAAAATGTTTGTTCCTTTCTCTCCAAATGTTATACTATTCTATACCATGTACCTAATGTTATGTCTAGGAGAAAAATTTATACGGTCGCTGTTCTTGAGGAAATTTTCACCATTGAGAAGAACAAAATGTCAAACAGAAAACAATATACTGAAAATATGATAGGTTATAAAAATGAGGCACCAATCACTTTTTTTATAGAATGTCAGACTAGAGAGAATATAAAGTGGTCTAGATTATTCACTTTCTGCTAGCTATTTTCTGCTAATACTTCTAGTTTCAAATAGTAAGTGGTCTTTTAATTTTTCTCTACACATGATTTAAAGGCCTTTGTATCTAGCCTTCTTTTTTTTAAAAATTAATTAATTTATTTATTTTTGGCTGTGTTGGGTCTTCGTTTCTGTGCGAGGGCTTTCTCTGGTTGTGGCAAGCCGGGGCCACTCTTCATCGCGGTGCGCGGGCCTCTCACTGTCGCGGCCTCTCTTGTTGCGGAGCACAAGCTCCAGACGCGCAGCTCAGTAGTTGTAGCTCACGGGCCTAGTTGCTCCGCGGCATGTGGGATCTTCCCAGACCAGGGCTCGAACCCGTGTCCCCTGCATTGGCAGGCAGATTCTCAACCACTGCGCCACCAGGGAAGCCCTCTAGCCTTCTTTTTGAGATATTTCCACGAAACACATTAAATTCACTAAGACTTCTTCCTATTTTTTCCCCTGTAAGCTAAGCTATGGTTGCTACTGGCAGCATGAAGAGTGACAATATAGGAACAGATTGGCCATGGACTCAACTATGGCTTAGGAAACTAGCCACACATACAGCTTACTTTGCAGAAAACCAAAAGGGAATAAGATGAAAGAAGGCTACTAAGTCTTCCCAATTAAAGAAAGTCTCAGTACTATATCTTGAGAGTGATTACCTCTTAAATGTGCACGTATACTTCAAAAGATGTAAAGTTGCACGGTGACACTACGTGCTGCAAGCTGTACTTAAAAAGATTTTCCTTCTACATAAGAACCATATGCACCTAAACCCTTATGCTATAAAGTATGGTGTCTCTAAGAGCATACTAAATCATTCTCCTTCAAAGCCCATGTTCTTCAGATTTCATTAAAGTCAACCAACAAACCCCTACCCACAGCATTTTGAGATACTCTTTCAAAACTAATACATCTTTCCCTATAGATTATAACATTTAGATTTGGTAAATATGCTGGACTATTATTTGGAGACTTTTGTTTATTTTTCAGACTTTCTACTATTAATTCGGTTCTAAATCAGAATTAATAGAAATGGAATAGTGAGCACAGCTCTGGTTTTTTCCCTCAAACATGTCATAGATTTATTAACAGATTTATTCTTATATTAAAAATGAAGCTAAGCTAGTCTTATTTCTCAAGCATTTTAGCTTAGGTTTCTTCTTTCTTCCACTAAAACATCTTCTGTGTATACAACATAAGTAAGGAAAACCACAACAGTTGTTTTCTGCCAGTGGGAATGTTTCAAAAACTATTACTTCTGAGTGGCTTCCTTTCTCCTCCCACCCCACCCTTTCTTTGGCAAAGGAGTCTTTTATTAAACCCACTGTACCTCTCAATCATTCCTCCCTCCCTTCTTTTTTTTTTAACTCTGAAAAAATAGTACTGAGGGAAAAAAAAAATGTTCTGAGGAAGACATTTTTCTTCATTGACGAATAGTCTGGAATCTGGTAACTGGATGAGAAATTGAGTATCTGTTCCTTGACTCAATTCACTGGAGCAAAAGCAAAAAGAGAAAACACTCAGGGTTTGGCAACAAACATTCCTCTGGACATATTCCATTGGCTTGTGGCACAACTGCTGTCCATATATTAAGAGTTCCAATGTCTATTGGTTGGGTTCATCTGCTTCAGGCATTTCTCTTTTCAGCTCAGCACTTGTTGGGCTTATAAGAGCTCCTTGAAGGTTCAGTTTCAAAAAAACCTCTTTTGGTTACACGAGTTCCTTCTGCTTGTTCCTTTATATAGCTTCCTGTTTGTGCCTGTTTATTAAATGCTCTTTTCCAAGTAACCACTGACTGTTGGAACTTTTACAGGATTCATAACGATTCATTTGATCTTCAAATGCTTGGAAGGAATCACTATTGGTCCTATCCTCATTCTACCACTTGAAAGTCTGTCAGCCCAATTAACACATTCCCAATTGTGCACTACTAGGGCTTTCTTGGGAAAGTTCATACCAAATTAAGAGAAAGTTGGTATTTATGTACGTATTTTTCTTTCCTGGTATTTACCACGTTGAGAAATATATTTGCCAGAAGATTTCTTGTGACTAATTTAGTCTCTCTCCCCCGTTCTGTGTCTTAATGACACAAACCACGTGAGAAAGTCACTAAGAAATGTGGAATTGGAATTCTCTCCTTAAAGTGTATATTTAAATTACTTACACAGAAATAATTGTCAGTTAACCATATTTAAAGCTATCTATATAATTCTCTGATCTGTTTTTTGATAAATAAATGTGTCTCTTTCTTCTAACTCTAAATTTGGTCTTAAGATCCCCATTACTTGGTTCTTTTCATAATCACAATAGTATCCAAATATGAACATATTTTAGGGTTTGAGAAAAAATTAATTTTGATGACATTCATTACAGCACCTTTCTTTAGGGTAACTAACTAGGTCTATTGGAGTAAAATATACCAATTAGATGATAATAAGTAAACTTTCATTGTTACTATTCAATATTATTATAATGGATTTCACTCATACTATTTTAAACCTGAAGTTTGTACTTTCTGTATTTTGAAATGTACCCTACAGATATAACATATTTTGACCTATCAATCAGTACATTATAAAGAATAAAGTACATTACATATACACATGTAGTATAGTATAATCATACTTTATTTTAGCCAGTGGTATACTTGAGCTAAACTTGTAATTATTATATAGCTTAATAATATTTTACTTACAAAGGATTTACAAAGAAATTTTAAAATATTTAATTTGTTATCTCTAGCTTTGGAGTTATTTATAGCTGACCCTAATCCCAACCAACACAGCACCTGATTCAGACTTGAGGTATCAGTGAAAGTTGCTAGAAGGAAGTGGTGTCTAAATTGAGAACTGACAGGTGAAAGGAGAGTTGTTGGAATGAAAGGTGGTTAAAGTGTTTCAAGATGAGGAAGAAGGATGTGCAAACTGGGAGGTCAGATTATGACATGCTTTAGCACTAAAGCAGTATTTGGAAAAGTGATTAGTGTTTGCGGAAGTGGGAAGAAGGTTTCAAGACATAAGACTGTAGATATAAATAAGGGACACATCAAGTGGGACTTATAAGCCATATTAAGGTGTCTGAACTTTATATTTGAGGAATTGGGAAGCCCCTGAAGTTTTTGTTCTGTTTTGTCTTAGGCAGGGGAGCTACGTAACCAGATTTGCATTACAGAAAGACAATTGTGGCAGAAGCTATGTAGAAATCCATTCCAATGACACTGATATTCTTAAAAACTCATGAAAGCCCACAACATAAAGAATGTGTTAAAACACTTTCATACTAAAAGATATGGATTTCACATTATAAATCTTTATAATATTATCTTTTAATTAGAGATTTATATGTACATAAGTACCAAGATGGCATTCTTGTATACGGTAGTTTTATGGAATTAAAAAAATTAATTGCTGGGCTTCCCTGGTGGCGCAGTGGTTGAGAGTCTGCCTGCCCATGCAGGGGACACGGGCTCGTGCCCCGGTCCGGGAGGATCCCACATGCTGCAGAGCGGCTGGGCCCGGGAGCCATGGCCGCTGAGCCTGCGCGTCTGGAGCCTGTGCTCCGCAACGGGAGAGGCCACAGCAGTGAGAGGCCCGCGTACAGCAAAAAAAAAAAAAAAAAAAAAAAAATTAATTGCTAATTAATAGAGTGCTTTATAGTTACTAAAAGTTTTTCACATACTCACTTAATGATTTAGATCTTCTAGAATAGGACAATGAAGGATTAAAAAAAGCAAAGGAAGGTTTTTCTACACAGACTAAGACACAGTAGAAAATTAATAGGATATTTCATTTCTTTTCCAAGACTTTCCCACAGAGCAATCTATAAGGAGGAAAGTACAAACAGCAGTAGGATCAAGAATTCTGGAATGTAAAAGAGAAAAAAGAAATTACAAAAATTTATAAACATTGGTTATTTTTCTCTTAAGAAAGTAATATTTTCAGGTTTAAACAACTTTATAGAGAAACCAAGTGACATTTTCTCTGTGTCCTTGAACTTTTTTTGGTCCTTTTACTAACCTAAAGCATTTTCCAAAGAAACTAAAAAGCTGTATGTAGTAAGAGATAACATAGGAAACTGACTTCCAGTCAGGGAAAAGGAATTTCCCCCTCATAGGCAAATGAGCCTTTGTTATTCTTTTCCCTTTTAGTGAAAAATGTTGCCATATTTCTTTGAAACTAAAATGCCATCAACTGCAAAACTTACTCAGATTTCAGAGCTATTAAATGTGAATAAAAAGATGGCGTTACAAGTGATGAAGAACACTGAAGTGACAGAAAAGACGAAGTTGCTGTGGAACTTCCTTAAATTCCTGTCAGAATCAAAGCAACAATGAAGAGTTTGTTGTACACAAATAAAAGCTTATGATAACATATGGTGGCATCCTTTTAAGCTCTAATTTAAACATCTGTATGCATACACACAGTATATACATGTGCATTTGCACGTGCATGTAAAGGCTGAAGTTCCAAAGGGAGAATAAATGAGGGGGGAAAGAAGGGGTGGAAATAGGGCACAGAAGAGCTGGCATGCCATACTACAAAATGAAAAGAAGCCATAGCATTATTAGTATTAAAATCCAACAAACATTTGCTAAATCCTTGTAAACCCATTAACAAGATTTGTCATTACAGTTCTCTGTTCTGTAACTATGAGAGAACAGCAATGAATAATGATGCTTTCATGACATAGGAACTAAAACTTGTCCATTTTCCTCATGAGGGTTTTATGAGAGTTTAAGAAATATTAGATAAACAGATTATAACAAGAATGAGGACATTTTTTCTACAAAATGATTTATTTCATAGGCTATTTCATGGTTTTCATCTCCCCCAAAATCAGAATTCTGCTTCCTGACCAATGATGGGGTTAAAACCATCCAAAATTAATGCTGTAATGTATATTTTAAATGTTAAGCCTAGCCAAAGCCAACATCACTTAAATAATGATGGGTAAAAATAAAGTACAAAGATTTTTAAATTAAATTGTAATAATAAGTGAAGCAATGTAAATGACATAGCCTCAATGACTTTAAATATATTGTTGAAAAAAAATCTCGATTTTAAAAACGGGTTTCATAATTCAGCACTCATGTTTCAAGCAACTGTCCCAGGTTGGAGAGAGATGTAGGAAATTTTGGACCTAAAAACGCAAGACATATGGTCTTGATTGCCTTTTGCAGCTACGTTAAGAGTTCAGTGTAAAGAAAAGCTTTCCAAACGCCAGCTTGCAAACTAGGTTTTTATGTGAAACTCTAATAAAACAGCAGCAGATGTTTCTATGCTATTAATTTGTTTGGGACATTTTTGGCTGGTTCATTCCAAATCAACTGTTATCCCTTGTCCAACAACTGCAGCATTCATTTCTTTTTTATACATGGAGAAAGAGAGAGAAAGGAAGCTTTTCCTTTGGAATAGATATTGCATCAATTTGCTGTATTCATGGGAAAGTGAATGCCAACGCTAGTTTTTTGGGTTTTTTTGCTATTGGGGGATGCAGTGGGGGGGAATCACCCAGCCAAGGAATTGCAGACTAATCTTGACTTATTTACTTCCGAAACAAATCTTGACTTACTTACTTCTGAAACCTGCCTATATTGCTGTAGATGAATGATAAATTTATTCTGGTCCTGATTTACATGACAAAAAGATCATCACCTTATAAATGTTCACACCATCAGAGTCAATTCACTTCTATTCCCCCTCTCTTAACCTTGTAATCCATTCTTGCTGCCCCAAAGATCTTAACAGATTGCCCCTCATTGGATGTAATATACCTGTTGTTGAGTTCTATTAAAACAGTCAACATGCTTTACCTTCAGAAGGAAAACAGACGTGATTTTCAAAATTCAAGCCTTTCTTTAACTGAGTCATTTTCCCAATTATGTATTAATCAAATTTTGACAGCAAAAGTGGGAGGAAACAACAGATCCATCAACAGATCCAGATGATTCCCTCCAATGGGGCCAAATGTGTTCACTCTAACCAGTTTTCCTCTGTAACTGGGCTCCTGAGAATTCATTTTTAAGGATCATTCTCAGTCCATACAGATTATTAGTATCTTTCAAGATTATACAGAAATCCTTAATGGGATTTAGATAGAATCCCTAAAGCCTATTACTCTATGAAATTACTCAGGCTGCTGGCTAAAGTGCCAAAATGATTTGGATTTCAGTTTTGTTTCTAAAACAAATGTAATAAAGTATCATTAACAAATTCAACTACAGTTGGTTCAAGTTCAAAAAATCTGCACATTCTAGTGTAACAAGAAAGTTTTAAAGCCCTAATGGAATTTTCTATAATTCTCTCCTTAATTGGAAAACATTTGCTACTTGGAAGTATTTCCATGATGTAACAGCCAACTAACAAAGCAAAGTACCTTATAAGACTCTTTGTCTATATGTATATACTCTGATTTTTGACATCGTAGCTGCTCTTCCAGGCCTGTGGGAACAGCGAAATCCTACAATATCTCTCAGTTGCCCTGAGGATAGAACCCATGTTCTTGTATGATGAGCATCTTTCAGATCTCGCTCCTCTCCTGCTCAGCTCTCCACTTCATCTGTTGCCACTCTTGACCTCCCTTGCTACTCTATCCTCCAGGCCGACTGAACTAATTTCAGTTCCTAAACTAGTCACCATCTCTCAAGCCACTGTTTGGAGACTAGTATGTTATTTCTTACATCCCAAAGTCTTAACTAGTCACCTACTGTATGTGGTCTCAGTCTCAAATTAGCTCCTTTTTCTTCTCCTACAAATTTCTCCTAATTCCTTTCATCCCACAGCATCTACCTGCCCATCACTGCCCCCCACCAACATAACACAGGGGAAATCTCATTTGTATATGCTCACATAAAACACAGTCCTTACCTTTGTAAGAGCAGAATACATTGCACTTGTCAATCTCACTCAAGCTCCTTTACAGTAGGAACTGTTTAATGTTACCATAAAATCTTTTCCTAGCACAGTACCTGAATTTTAGAAGCCATCTGATACTACACTTGGAATTGAACACTCTTTAGTACCTCTACAACACCAGCATGGATTTTGTGATGTAGAGACCATGTAGCTGCATTTCTTGATTCTGCTTATTCTGCTAAATCAAGAATGGGTTTTCCAAACTTAACTTGTCCCAAACCGAGTCTCTGCTCTGAGCCCTCTTCTAACGCTCCTACAAAATCATGTTTCTCCTACACTCATTTCTGACTCAAAAACTCTCTGATTTTCCCATCTCAGAGTAAAAGCCAAAATTGTTATAATGACCTGCAAGACTCCGTCTATGCCATTTGCTCACCCTATTAACTCTCTCACTTCTTTAACATACTTCTACCTTATGCACTCTGTCCAACCACGCTGGGGTCCTAGCCATTCCTTAAATGCCTCAGGCACACCTCCTCCCTCAGGACTTCTGCAGTTACTCTTCCTTCTGTGTGGATAATGGACACCCACAAGCTCCTTCCTTCACCTCCTTCAGATTCTTAGTCAAATCACACTTACTCAGGGAGGTCTAGCCTGGTCCCCTTATTTAAAACTGAATGAATATCCTCACATTTGCATTTCCTAATCCCTTTCTACTTTATTTTCGTCTTTTATCATCTAACAAACCATACACTTTCCTTATTTATATTACTTACTGTTTATCCTCCTTCCTGTACTGCAAACGCCATGAAAGCAGAGATTTGAAACAGAGTTTTTTTTTTGTCTCCCCAGCACCTATAATAGTGCTTGCCATTAAGGAGATACTAAATTAATATTTAACTGAACAGTGTTTGATAAATATAATAAAACTAAACTACATATCTGTATTTCTAAGCATATCTAACTATGCTAAACTAAACTAAAATCCTGACCTTGATCATTGTTTTTAATTGCAGCTTTGTAATTATTCACATGGTAGAATTGAAAAACTAGTAAGTATAAAATGTTAACAGCTTACACCTTAATGTCTAAAAATATTTTTACATATTTTTGTAGTTTTATAGAAATTGATAGAAGAATTTCAGTTAAAAAATTCCTTTAATTCTTAGAAAAATATAAACTATGAACTGTTCCAGATTCTTTAATAAAACTAAAACACACAGCTATTTTGTCAATCATTATATGATCTAATCTTTGGGAAAATAAAAACCACAATTTAACCAAATTTAAAATAATCAGGAATAAAATAGTTTATACACCAAATATTTTTCATCTAGAAGCTTTAAACATATATTCACACACACACTAACACAGACATACATCACACTTTGATAACAAAATAAAAAAAGTCTTCAAAGTCATAAAGTTTGAAATTCACATCACGTCTGAGCTGAAAGCTCATGTTTGTAAATTATCTGTCAAATTTAAAATCATTTCTTGGTTTTTCTGGTTTTTACAAGAGATAAATACGTGTATAAATATATAAATATAGATGTGTCTCTATTCACCTGGACCAAAAATGTATATATATGGCCCTAACTTAGTTTATTTTTACACTGAAACATTAGTATACTGCACTCCCAGATAATCCAAAATCAGTTAAATAGAATCCTCGGAAAAATTCCATTTAACCAAAACATTTTTTTTGTCAACCACATTAAAAAAAGAAAGCTATATATTATGCCATGCACACCTGTGCCTTCATTCCCATGGTTATACACTAGATAGATCAGAGATCTCAACACAGGCAGTCTGACTTTAGAGTTCATTCTTTTTTTTTTTTTAATTTTTATTGGAGTATAGTTGCTTTACAGTGTTGTGTGAGTTTCTTCTGTACAGCAAAGTGAATCAGCTATATGTATACATATATCCCCTCTTTTTTGGATTTCCTTCCCATTTAGGTCACCACAGAGCACTGAGCAGAGTTCCCTGTGCTATACAGTAGGTTCTCATTAGTTACCTATTTTATACATAGTATCAGTAGTGTATATATGTCAATCCCAATCTCTCAATTCATCCCACCCCCTTCCCCCTTGGTATCCATACGTTTGTTTTCTACGTCTGTGACCACTACTCATTCTTAATTAGCCTCCCTGTAGCACTGGCCTATGGCTATTAACATTCATTTCTGCTCTCACTTCTGTCAGAGTAATAGTTATCATTTATTGAAAGTCCACTACAGGCAAAGCTTACTTGAGTTCTATCTGTAAGCTCTAACTACTAACTACATGGATGTTGTCCTGTTAGGCTGGATCGGAGTACAGATATTCCTTCCTTTTTTCCTTCCTTCCTTCCATGATTCATTCATTCATATTTAAGTAAATGTTCCATTCCTCCCAAATCCTAGACCTGTTAGCATATTAGGCTGTTCAGTTAAGTGTATGGCAATTTTCTTATTGGTAAATTGCAAGTGTGTCTTTCTGAGACAAATATTTAAAACAGGATGCAAGGTCATTTAGGCATAGTTATTCCACTACTGACGGACCTTTTTACTCTTTATCAGCTTGTGGAAAATGTGGCTTTATGATATATTTTGCCTTTAATTTTTGAGAACAGAAAATAATTTCTAATAAATAAAAATATAAGGGATCGTGTCAGATTGTTAATAATCTAGAAATTTAACATTGGTTTATCATTAAAATATACATAGGAATTTACTACATCAACAGATAAGGTGGGTAAAAACACAGGTGACATACTCAACATATCCAGGAAAATCATTACATACAATTCAGAACTCATTCATGAAAAAAAAGAAAAACTCAGAAAATTAAAAAGATACTATATATTTAAAATTTAGAGCAACTATTACTCTTAATAGAGAAATATTAGAAGCAGTTCTTCTTGAATCAGGAATAAGACAGGGAAGCTTGGTATCACCATTCCCATTCAACATTGTTCAAGAGGTCCTAAAAAATAAAGTTAGAGAATTCCAACCTCAACAGTCCCTATAGTCATAGATAATTTCAATGATCATAGTTCCAACCACCATGGTTCCTAACTAGGGCTGTGAAACTGGAATCTGGAAAATGAGATAAAAATACAGAAGTCCATGGTGCACATAGCAGACCTACAGAGGTGAGGCTGTCTGCTGTTGGAACTTTTTCAGATCACATCCCAAAGTCTTGAGTAATTCAGCATTGGAAGGAATAGTCCCTCATGGTTCAATCAAAACACAGCTAAGCAAAAGCTGTGCACAGAACTTCTAACTAAAACCGCTTCAAGGGCTACATTTTGCAGCCAGAAGAGCTAAGAATGAATGAGTCCATCTGCATCACGTTTAATATTCAGTCTAATATAGGGAAGGTTTAAGTAAATTGCAGAGGCCCTAGGCTATCCAGACTCCCAGCTGGCATTTAGGTTACGGACTCCACCTTGGAGTTTAGGAAGCCAGGGCTCTGTGGGGCTTGGGGCAGAGATGACAGAGGTGCCTAAAGTTCCACAGCCAGATCCTCCGGGGGTGGCATCATTCATTCACCGCACCACTGTGAGGTCCGTACAAGCTCTGACCTCCCTCAGTCTCCTAGAGCCTGAATCTGCCAATGATGGTTGGTGGAAGCCGAAATCCTGCAACCACCATGGCAGCCCTGGATGCCTAGGCTTCGATCCCGGGCAGGGGCCTTCTGCTCTCAGCAGTGGAAGCCATGACCGTGTCCCCACGTCTGAAAATAGAGGCAGTCAGTGCCTTGGAGACCAGAGAGAAAGTGACAGAGCCTAGGTGCCAGCAGCCACCTGGGAGCTTTACTACCTCAAGCCCGCAAGTGCTGCTGGGAATATGGCGGCTGGCGTGAGGGCAAATGAGCTTAATTAAGCATTTGTGTGCCTGTTTCTTGACCGTTTGGGTTTCAGCTTCCGTGAAGGGCCTGTTCAACTTTCTTGCTCACATTTTATTGGACTGTTTGCTACCCCTACTCTGCAATATTTAATTTATATATTTAATATTCAATATATTTGATAAATTTTAATATATTTGATATATTTTTAATATTTTTTATTGTGAAAGCTAATCCTTTTTCGTATGTGTTGTGAAGATCTCTTGATCCCTGTCATGTTTTTTTCACTCTCTCCATGGTGTCTTTTTGATAAACTGAAAATTCTAATTTTAATGTCAAATTTGGAGTTTTTTGTCTTTATAATCGTAAAGAAAGTGCTGTTTACCTTTATCTTTTGTTTACCTTTACCCCAAAGTCATAAAGTTTTATTCATATATTGTTTTATAGTTTTTCTTTTTACATTTATGACTTTTATCTATCTGACACATGTCTTTGTAGAATGTAGAGCGTCTACCTCTTTTTTTTTCTTTTTTTCTTTTCTCCATATGAATAGCCTCTTGTCTTGGCACTTTTTACTGAAAAGATCATCTTTTCTTCCCAACCTGTAATATCTTCTCTGTCATAATTCAATTTCCATTTGCCTTTGTCTCTGTTTCTGGGCTCTTAATTGTGCCTGTTGATCTGTTTGCCTATGTCTGTACCAGTCTTCATTACTACAGTCTTATACTAAGATTTTACCTCTGATAAGGCAAGGCCTCCCACCTAATTCTTATACTTAGACCTGTCTTGGTTATTTCTGGTTTCTTGCTCTTACATAAAAATTTTATAACAGCTTCTCAGCCCCCTCACATACACACACACACACACACACACACACACACACACTCCTGTTGAGATTTTTATTGAAATTGAAAGAAAATAAATAAAACAGAATCATTATTCTCATTGAGGGAAAATGATTTTCAGCTAAGATCTACCATAGCTATTTATTGCCTAATAGGATAGGATTTTTACAACTTTTTCATTCAGTCCACTCTCTCTTTGTAATGCACCTAGGTTGCTGGAACGAATTGAGAGTGTGATGTAACAAAAACATAAAGTGATCTAATTTGAAAGCTAAAGGATTTCATACTTAGCCTACACTCAGCAGTTTCCTTATTTTCTGTCAGGTTGGGGCTACTTATACATATTATTTTAGTGTATGCATTATCTGTATGGTTAGAGGCAAATTCTTTTAAGATAGAGAACTGTTTGCTCACTCCAATAAAACCCTCATATATTTTGCACTGTTGTGTTTGATTCTTTCCAGTATTTAGCATGTCTATGAAGGTCATGCCTAGCAAAGAATTAAGTATTTCATGCTTATCATTCATGTTTATAATAATTCTGTAAGATAGATACCATTATCTCCATTTTATACCTGCAGAAATTGAATCTTAGAGAGGTTAGGTAACTTGCCCAAGGACGAATAGCCAGTAAGTGGCAGGACCTGGATTGAAACCCAAGTTTTTCTTAGTTTAGGTTGAATAAATGTTTATTACATGTATAAAAAATGGTAATAGAACTCAATTTGGAAGAGGCCAATGTGGATACATTGTAAGCGATTAAAGATGTATGATATTAATTGAGATTTTATTGACTTTAATCATTCATTGTTGATAGGTTGAGTCTGTACCAGACCTATGATTCCCACTCTGCAATCATTTCCTTCAGCTGCAGCTTGATCTATGCATTGTTTCTCTTGCCAAGAACTGCAGAAGTCCAGGCAGCCTCTCATACTGGTCTGTAACTATATTAAAACTGCTACAAATAACTGAACAGACTGTCTCTTATATATCATTCAAACCAGAAGTTCAGTGGCAACATACCACCACAACCTCTTTCTGATTTGGTAGCTATAAAAGTTGCTCTAGGATTCTTTCTTCTGAGAAAAAAATCCTCATACACACACACACACACACACACACACACACACACACACACACATAATCTAAAACGCTATGCGATCTTTCTTGACTTAAAATATGATTCTAATTACAGTAAAATTTCATCTGTCTGGCCCACTAAAAAAATAATTCAGGCTAGCTAGCTAGTTTTCCTTTTGAGGGGGGTACAAATTATGAAGCAAAATTTAATGTTTTAATCTGAAAATGTCAATTAATATATAGTGGACACTTCAAAATATAGGGAAGTATAGATAACTGATTATATCTTCATTTTATAATGCTTCTGTTTTATCCTATGACATCCCACCTGTAAAGTCATTTTACCTGTTCAGGTGTGCCTATCCTTACCTTCTTTTTTTCCTCTTAATTGATATCTTTTCACATGCAACAGGTTTTAGATACCAGACTACAAACTAGTTAATATTGTATATAAATTAATTGTCAACAGATTCATAATAATAGCATGTCTCACCCCTTCCTCCCCAGCTCCCATAACAGCACATAATGAGTATTTGGATTTGGCCCAGAGAAATGAGGTTACAGGATAATTTCATTTAATTCAATTAAATTCTACATAATTTAATTCCTTTCAACAAACTTTTACAGACATCTGTGGCTACTCCAATATTCCAGGAGCCTGGGTCCCTGTCCCTTGCTCCAGAAAAAGATCCTGAGACAAGGCTTTGAGTGCCATCACCTTTAGGAGAGTGGGAAATTCAGACAAAGAAGGAAAGGAAACCAATACAGGACGTATTCATGAGCAGATAGAGTCCTACTGGAGCCCTCTAGGACATTATATGGAATACCCTTCAGAGTTATTCCACTAGAGGGGATAGGACGATAAGGTATAATTACGCATCAAATCCTCTCTGGGGAAAAAGACAAACGTCTGGAACTGATTGAGGGATAGTTCTGGACATGTTAATTCCCCACAATTTCAGGGTACCTACACGTACAGCCAAACACATGGTCAGAGAACGAGTCACACATATTTGCAGAAGAAAGCCCTGTGCATGTATGAAAGCAGTGAGTACAAAGCAGATTTGAGTGCTAAACCAGTAGCATCCACTACAATATCCTTAAAGTGCACAAAGGGAAAAATCTAGAGATTCTGTCTCTCTATTCATAATTCTGTTTGTGCCAGTTACCCTGGATCACCCAAATATTCTCCAAGCACCTTCTGTACACAAAAACTAAATTGGGCACTGTGGGAAAGACAAAGATATCAAAGACACAGTCCCTGCACACCCAAGGGACTAGTAGTTAGTTTTTATGATTCTATAATCTGGTGGAAGGGTTCTATATGGACTCTCTAAGCTCAAAGAGGCTAGATGTATATATTTCAGAAGGCCACAGGCAGACTACATATTACATATTTCACAATACGTAGCACAATACGTCTTCCCCTGAAGAACGAACATTGCCATGGGTTAAAAAAATTATATCTGCCTTCCTCACTCTGTTCCAATTTAATGTCTATCCAAAATTAAAAGGAAGCCAATGGAAAAGGGGGAAAAAAAGGAGGAGAGATCAAGTGGTTGTTTATACTTCTAAAAAATGTAAATATTTTCCAAAGATTGAAAATTAACATTTACAAATTTAGTTGAACATGCTTTGTTCATGCACAATAGTGCATTTGTTAACAGTGACATATTTATCTGGCCTTTCCTAGTCCTAGGAAAAATTATGTCAATTTTCCCTCAGACTGCCTTCCTATTCTGTCACACAAATTATTTCATGAAACATGAATCCAAATGTTCTGTTCTTTTTCAATTTCCTTTCACCACAAATTCCAGAGTTCTGCACTTCATGGCTTTTCAGTAACAATTCAGTCTTTTTATTCTAATGGCAAAAATGCAATACTGCTGTCTTTAATCAAGCTACTTTTGACATGTCTTCAATAGTGAAGATTCAGCCTTTTGTGTCAAAGGGAAACTTTTAAAAATAATTACAATGATTTTAAATTATGTTTTGCTGATGCATTTTCAGCTCTTGGGATCCTCATTATTGCATTTTCCTATCAGTTTCCGCAATGCTTTGGCTCCTTATTTTTAATGCTAGATAATCACTATAAATACAGAAATGTCACATTTTAAAGATTTCTCATGGGACAAATATATAGATAATATACATAAAGTATCAAGGAATTTAAGATAATTTCCTACCCTATCTCTTTGTTAACAAGTCCAAGATCTAAGAGGAAAATAAGTAATAGGGGAAAAAATACTGGACACATATCCTTATTGCATAACTCAAAGAAAGCAGGCTAACTCCAGTCATTTGTTAATAAACCGTGAAGATCATCTACATATAATTAAGTGGCAGGAAGACGATGGCTCCTTTAAGTCATCATCAAGGCAATACAAATCTGCCAAAGAACATGGTCTATAATCTTCTCTAAGACCTGGCCCTACCTATATTTCCAGCCTCAGCTCACACCTTTTCCCATCTCCCTCCCCCCATCCCTTGTGGTCTCTGAACATGAATAACTTTCTCTTACCTTCAGAATTTTAAACTACCAACATTCTCTTTAAGAGTATTCCTTATTTTCCTCATAAATTTTGTCACAGTTTGCGTGTGTGTGTGTACCTACTCACAGTATGTATGGCTTACAAGTCTAGAAAGCATTTCTATTTCTTACACTATCAGGTACTCAACATCTCTCACAGCTAGTGACCACCCAATTAACATTAGTCAATTAAATGAATAACAATTTTCATCCAACACTTTGGGATAAAGAGAGATCTACACATTTATTATTCATTGACCTTAATGAGAGATATGACTTGCTGAATTCCTTAAGTCTGTATTACACTAGCTTTCCAAGAGCACAAACCAGAAATTATTCATTTTGTTTCCTTATTTCTAGAACAGTGTTTAGCATATCGTAGGAACATAAAAAAAGTTTGTTAAATTAAGTAAATCAATGGGCACGTATGATAGTTCCCAAAGTTTCACATTAGTCAATGTGAAGAAGTATAATGGTCTGTGACAAGAGATATATATTATATATTATCAATGCTCTTTATCTTCCATTCTCTAAAAGCAATTATGTTTGATTCGGAGATTTCTTTTACCCTGTTTGGTTAAATAAAGTCAACATAAAAATCTCGTTAGGAAGGATTATTTGTGATTATTTGCATTATTCAAAACAGACTGTAAAATTTCCGGTGTTTAAACAAAATATATTTGTAATGATAAATGACAAATGTTGGCTTAAGATACCACTTGGAACTGTAGTTTATAATGATAGAAGTCAGGATGTAACAGAAGTCAGGATATAATAGAAATGATGAGAAAACAAGCTTGGAATCAAATAAACCTAGACTCAAGTCCTGATTTAGCTACCTAAAAGATATATGACTTTGGGTAAATTATTTAGACTCCCTAAAAGAAGAGTCCTTTTCAACGTCCATTTAATAGGCATAATAGTACCACTCATATTTTTTGTAAATATTGGAACAGCCTAAATTAAGCAAGTAATATAATGGTTACATGCACATAGTAACCTCTTAATAAAGGACAGCTATAATAATACTCGTTATTATTATTCATTATTTTTTATGAGGCAGTATGTTTAAATTCCCTAATCTGTTATTTTCTCCCCTTTATCTCTGCTTATCCACCTATTGCCTAATACTTACTCCATCTCAGGAATGAGTTTCTATTCCTTCACAAAGCTATTCCTTTCACCTAAATTCTGCAGCTCACTTTTTTCACTCTCAAATTTTTTTTCTCTGAATAACCTTTTTTTGTATAAAACCCAAAATAATCTCCTTTAAAGGCTATCATTCTAACAAGGCAAGAGTTTCTTCAAATACATAGAGAATGCGTTAGTTACAAATAACTATCTTTGAATAGAGGTAAACATTTTACAGTTTAAAAAAAGCAGACTCATATAGTTTCCATTCACGCTTACGAAGGCATTTTTAAAACTTAAAAACTGCTAGCCTAATAGTAAGAACAAGAGTATACAAAGAAAGCCAAACAAGTCTGAGGTCAGCAGAAAATACGCCCAGCAGCAAAATGATCTCTGGCCAGACGATATTACTCATCAAATAAGCCCTGATTTAGACTAGCTGAACTCAAAAAAAAAGAGAGTCCTGAAGCAACACATATAAAACAGTGTGACTGATAACAAGTTAACCAAAATCTTCCTCAGGAGATGAGTTAGAAATGTCCCAGTCCCAATAGAAGGCTATTCTAAGACAGCCACATATGTCTTTCTTGAAAGAGACAGCATTCATAAAGGCTTGGGCCATCAATTCTCTAGAAAGCCAGGAGAGGAGCAAAATACATTTTCTATTGTTGATTTTTTTTTCTGTCCCTTAAATCACATCATCATGAAGAAAAAGACTGGGTACACATACCCTTAGAAGATGTCATTCTTCACACAAGATGTTTAACAGAGGCCCTACCTGACAAAATGCATTATCTACATGTCAGTCCTGTTTCAAATTCAAGAGACTGTAGCTTCATGTAAATCTGATTTGGATATCAACTGTAAAAGTGATATTCTCTCTGGGACAGTCACCTCATATAAAATGTGCTGATACTGTTCAATCTCAGTGCTTAATTAAATCTGTCATATCCTAAGGATTTTTATTAAATAAAAGGAATGATGACTCCTGCTAAGATTTTGAAAGATGTGAAGTACCCACAAAGACCACTTTGCTGTAGTTCCTATTGGAAGAAAACATTCTCCATTCGAAAAATGCCTACAACCTAGGATATCCAAAAAATCTCTGAATCAGCATACCCATATCACTGTAGTACAGTCAAAGAGTTGTAACGTTTTCTATTTCCCCCCCCCCCCGATGAGTCCTAAGTCAGCTGTAATTCATTAAGGAAGTTGTTGGAAGCCAAATTAAAAGTTCCAGAAACTGCATCATCTGACATAAAGGAACTCTGCTTTAGTAATAGATTCAGAAAAGACTAGCTAGTTTTTCAGCATTACTCCTTTAATCTCATGTAATCCTGTTACGAATGGATAATACACATTATATTCTGTACAATAATCAGCCTGTACTACACATTATTGCTTCAATGAACTTTTTGGTTATTGAACCATTACAGAAACATCTTTCTCAAAAATGGTTTTAACTCTATAGTTTGCCTCATTTCAAAGCCATAATATGCCATGATTTTTGGATGCAAATTAACAGTTCTTGAGAAAAGGTGATCCTTTTTATGATGTTTTAACATCTGTTTTAACATAAGTTTGCTAGAGGTCAATCAGAGAGGCAGAAGCATGTGCTAGTGTAAAAAGTAAGAGATGATTGTGTAAGGAGTACTTCCTTTACCAACAACCCTATTAAAATCAAGAACTGAAGTTGACGATGGAGGCCATTTAGAATCTGTACTTCTTGGACACAAAATGCTCCATTGACTTACTTCAAGTGCTATTATGGAGGAAGAGGTAAAGGGATAAAGATATATAGAGTGGGCTCTAGTTCTCCAACTCCTGCTCCAATCAGAGCAGTTTTGTTTTAGCCCTCCGCTGTGATATATTCATCTCTCATACAACCTACACATTCAGACATGATACATTGACACCCTCAAATGGTTTTTTGTACTGTTTTTTGTACTTCAGCTGAAGTAACTATGGTGACATGACCTGGCAGTTGACATTTCGAATTTGGTAGTTGCCATCTTTTTCTGGACAGGATTGTATCTGTGTTTTAATGTGCGATTGTGCTTACACATATGTATATATCTTTAAGTTTTGCTTTTATGAAAAGAAAAACAGAAAACTGAAATGATGACACTAGTAGTAAGCATTGACCTCAAGTATAATATAATTATAAATCTAAATTTATAGGAATGTAGGAGGGGTTCATTTTAATTTCAACTGAATAGTTCGATAGCTATGTTTCAGTTGGATAGGAAAAGAGTAAAAGAACATGTATGAAATTATGGGAAAAATTGTCAAATATTGTGTTTAAACAGTAAGATATAATTAGAAATCACGTTTTAGCTTTCGTGAACTGGAACTTCTTATCTTACTACATGAAAATCTATTATTCAATTATCCCTTTGAGAATATAGGACTTGTCTGTTGTGCTGCACTATGACATTTTATCCCTAAGACTTGAAAAAAGTTACAAATAACAAATCTATTCCAATCTCCTGAAGTAATTATTAAGAAATTCGATGTCCCCAAAGTTAGAGACTAATCTAAGTTCACATAACACGTAAGTATCAGTGGTCTTTCTAATAGTTCACAATCTATATTTGTAGAATCATGTCTTTCGAATGTATATTAGGCAGGGTTCTCCAGAGAACAACAGAATAGTGTGTGTGTGTGTGTGTGTGTGTGTGTGTCTGGAGACAGAGAGACAGAGAGATTTTAAGGAATTGGCTCACGAAATTACAGCAACTCTGAAATCTGCAGGGCAGGCCAGCAGGCTGGAGACCCAGGGAAGAGCTGATGTTGCAGCTTGAATCCAAAGGTAGTCTGGAGGAAGAATTCCCATTCCTTAGGGGACCTAAGTCTTTTTCTCTTAAGGCCATTAACTAATTAAATGAGACCCACCCACATTATGGAAGGTAATCTGATTAACTCTAAGTCTCCTGATTTAAAAGTTAATCTCATCTAGAAAGTATTTTCAGAGCAATGTCTAGATGGATGTTTGACAAAATATTTGGGTACCATGGCCTAGTCAAGTTGACACACAAAATTAACCATCAAATGGTGCTGAAAGACTCGATTTAGGAAAAAATAAGACCTGAGGCTATTAACATTTTGATGTACAACCATTCAAAGGTTTAAATTAAACCCAAACTCTGTAGCTATGTTATTTTGCTCTGTAGTCATAAACGGTTAAGTACGGACAGTTTGAAGGCCGGTTAGCTTATCCAATAGCTAAAAATTCGGATTGCAATATTAAGTTTACTTATTCTTCTTCTCAGCATAAAATTCATTTTCTGCAAGTTGATTTTCACTGATGTTGCATTTTTCAGTTCCATGTTATGCATATTTAGTCTTCCAGAATGTAGTTTTATCTTGTCTAAAAGGCCAGTTTTTTTTAACAAGCTCCAGAGAATTTCCAATAGGGCAAAAGGTGGTCAGTGGAACAGACTGCACTGCTAGAATACATTAATTTACTACTGCAATCTTCATTTGAAAATGCATGATTAATGATGCATGAATCCAAGAATAGAACAATAATTTTCTGGCAGAAAAGTTTCATGCTACCATACTAACCCTAAAACAAATGGTTCTATCATGTACATGGAAGAAAAAGATAGGTGTATGAACTTAATTACAAAGAAATTAAAATTTTATTTTGAATCCTAAAATATACTTCCTCATGATTTTGATCACTTGGATATGTAAGAATCATGGAATATAGTAACTTTAAAGGGATCTTAGAATATTTCCAAACTATACTTCTCATTTTTTAGAAGAGCAGACTGTTGCCCTTGACAAAGGTCAAACAGCCTGTCAGGCATGAACCATGTCAGAAAACTCTGTGCCTTGTGTTCTTTCCACTATAATACATGGCTTCCTAGTGGGGAAAGTTCTTGATCCAAGATTACATTAAATCAAGTTTGCAGAAATATTACCTAGTAAAAAATCATGCAATCTGGCAGTTAACCAACTAGCTAACTATAGAAAAAGAACTTTCATACATCCTCACAATAAACTTTTTATGATGGAAACAGTGTGGAATGTTTCTCAGGGAACCACTTAGTAGATCATGGAACAGCAGTAGGAAACGTTCAACAGCATAAGAGCATAGTGGTTTGCAACCAGGTGAACTATAAAAAAAAATCACTCACTGGGAAAGACACTAATATTCTAGTGTTTTCAGTAGTGTAATGAAAACATAATATTTAGCTTCCATCTATAATATGCTAAATAACAGATCTGTAATTATGTAATTCCTTTTAAAAAAAACCTAGAACAGTATCTGAAATAGAGGTGAGTCCTCAATAAATACTTAACGGAGTGGAAACGGCTTTGAAGGATTACAGAGTTATGATAACACTGGCACTTTCTAGAAGCAAATGTAATTCTTCATATATCTGGAAAACTAAACAGATTAAAGATATACTCATTAAATTTCATTGATATTCCCTTTGTACTAGTAGCAGCACTCACAAGCTACGTGGACAGGTCAGGATTAACTCTGTAAGCTTGGTTTTACACCTTTTTGCTCTAGTCCATTTGTCTGTCCTAAAAATATCTGCTTAGTAGGTGATAAGAGCTATACAATGTTTACAAGCCCCTCCCCCCAACATGAGGAGAGATCTGTGATAACAAATACGGCTATGTCATCAAGAGCTAATGATTTCATCCCTACCATCTTCCTAGGATGGCCTTTAGACTTGTGCC
Organism: Delphinapterus leucas; assembly: GCF_059928025.1. Lineage (NCBI taxonomy): Eukaryota > Metazoa > Chordata > Mammalia > Artiodactyla > Monodontidae > Delphinapterus > Delphinapterus leucas. Next base: position 32,268,526 of record NC_143132.1, read on the forward strand.
CTGTTTTCACTCTTAAAAAAGACCATAGGGACCATAAAGGTACCTCTTGAGATAAGAAGAGGGCTGTATAGATAAGAAGAGTTCTAACGCCCCCTTAGAGGGAGAGATTCCATTTAGAAGTTGGTTGTCTGACTTGTTTCTATGTGTAAATAATGGTGAGATAGTTAGCGAATATATTTTATGATGGAAATACAGGAATATTATTTATCATTATTGGAATGTTTGAAGACTGTATTTTTCTTTGGGTTTTAAAAACATTTTAGGTTTTTATTTTGACATATATACACTAGTATATTTAAAATAGACAACAAATAAGAACCTACTGTATAGCACAGGGAACTCTATTCATACTCTGTAATGACCTACATGGGAACAGAATCTTAAAAAAAGTGGATATATATATATGTGTGTGTGTGTGTGTGTGTGTGTGTGTGTATAACTGACTGACTTTGCTGTACAGCAGAAACTAACACAACATTGTAAATCAACTATACTCCAATAAAAAATAAAAACATTTTAAAAAGGAGTTGGACAGGATGAATAGACACAGTTATGGATAAATTTTAGAGTTTTCTCCCCGATTTACATAGGCATAGTATAGCTGTATAAAATAAAGGTGACACATATCCAAGTGTGGACTTGTTTAATGATCAGCCAATCTTCATTAAAAGTCTGAAAAGCAAATCCATCCATGGTGGTTAGAGACAAAGACCCAGTCATGCATCCAGTCCTATTTTTCTTTCTATGTATCTCTTTTGTCTGTTGGTCCTTGTTAAATGATTAAAAGGCCTGGTCCTATATTTCTCAGCATCACATTACATCAGAACAATGGCCCACTACCATTACCAGAAGACTTCACTCCTAATATCACAATCTCTACTAATGTTGCTGACTATATTACTTCATGGCCTGAATACAGATGCATGTCGTGTGCTCCTCTGCTGGAAGAAACCTTGGAGATCATAATTCATAATTTCACATTTAAGAAAGGGGGCTCAGATGGAATGACTCATTTGATCATTCATTAGTAGGGGGAGAAGAAACAGAACTCAGTTCTCATGATTTTCTGGCAGAAAACTTCCAGAATATAAATCTAGAAATAGATTTAGAATGTGGCTGGGTTATTTATTGATGGAAACCACCCCACAAGTCCTGCTTTGGCAACTCTGGATTGTAATTTTAAAGCCACATTCATTGACAAAGTGCTTCCCAGACACAAGGGCAAATCTGATTATAAACAATAGTAATTACTTCTATAGCTTTGGTAACACAAATACCAAAACTGGCTCATCTTAAAAATGATTTTAAAAGTTCTATAAATATTTAGATAAGTGGATAAAAACATTCCACAAATAGTAGTTTGGGGGTTTCTTTATATTTATTTTGAATGTAAACTGCATGTAAAAGAGACAATCATATAAAATTATCTCTATTCGCTATTTCTCAGTGTTTCATACTATATTTGTTAAATAGCTAATAAAATACACAGCACAATTCTTTAAATTGTATACAATATATAGAAGAGATATCAGATTATCCTACCCATAAGAAAGCTACTAACTGGCAGTATCTTTATTTATTTATTTATTTGTTTAAGATTGTTCTTTTTTGATGTGGACCATTTTCAAAGTCTTTATTGAATTTGTTACAATATTGCTTTATGTTTTGTTTTTTTGGCCACGACACATGTGGGGTCTTAGCTCCCCAACCAGGGATCAAACCTGCACGCCCTGCATTGGAAAGCAAAGTCTTAACCACTGGGAGTCCCTATTTTTATTTTTTAATGAGCTTTATTGAGGTATAATTGATATACCAAGAACTGGATATATTTAATATATACAATGGATGAGTTTGGACATAGGCAAACACACATAAAATTATCACCACAATCAAGGTAGTAAACACATCCATCACCTTCAAAAGTCTCCTTCTGTCCCTTTGTTGTTGGTGGTGTTTTCTTGTGGTAAGAACACTTAACATGAGATCTACCCTCTTAACAAGTTTTTAAGTGTATAATGCTGAATTGTTAACTACAGGCACTGTGCTGTACAACAGAGCTCTAGAACTTACTCATCCTGCCTAACTGAAACTTTATACCTGTTGAACAACTGTGCATTTTCCCCTCTTTCCAGACCCTGGCAACCACCATTCTACTCGTTTCCAATGAGTTTGACTGTTTTAGATACTTCATGTAAGTGGAAACATGCACTATTTGTCCTCCTGGGACTGGCTTGTTTCACTTAGGGTAATTAATGTCCTCCAAGAACTCACCACTAAAAATCACTCATTAAATGTGCGTGGTATGTGTCCCGGGGTAGGGGAGGCAGGTGATGATACATGAAACTACTTTGGTAAAATATTAATAATTGTTAAGGCTTAGTTGTGGATAAGTGGGAGTCAATTTTACTATTTTTCTATCTTTGAGGTCATTCTAAATTTTCTTTCTTTTTTTGGCTGCACCGCTCGACACATGGGATGATCTTAGCTCCCCAACCAGGGATCAAACCCATGCCCCTGCAGTGGAAGCACAGAATCTTAACCACCGGACCACCAGGGAAGTCTCCCATTCTAAATTTTCAAAAAAAAGAAAAAAAAGCTCACTGACCCTCATCCATCCTTCTATTCAGTTGAGATAGATTCATTGTTTTTTCCCCAATTGGCTAGCTCATAGATAATTCAGTGTTAGACACTTTTTAAATTTCTGATCTCACTCACTAACCTTTCTGCACCATCTTTTTCCTCTCTACACTCAAAATATTTTCTTTGATTCATCCTTTGTTCTTTTGTGTAAACACAGATATTTATGCAGGTGCATATACTCTCCACCTTTAAAGTAGATCTCAGCCAGAATTACTGAGCAACAGAGACCTTGGTTTCTCTTGCTCCTTCTCTTTTATTCAGAGGAGGGCTAACCTCATTAACTATCAGACATCTGCCTCTGCGAACTAGTGATGCTTGAGGGTAACTATTCACTCATGGTTTCACTCACTCATTCGACTAAGTTTGTTGAGTAGGAACTAAACGTTAATATTGTGCTAAGAACCAGGTATACAAAGAAAACTGGACACAATCTACATCTTTACTACGTAAAACTGGGTGGCAAATCAATAACAGACATGGGTTTTAGTAGTTTGTAATATTCTCAGATGAAAGAAGATGGATCCCAAAGCTATTCAGATGAACTGGAAGGGAAAACATCTTGGAGGAAGTACTTACTTCCTGAAGACAGCAGTAAAAAAAAATGAATACAAAGGTGGGAGGAGGCACTCTAGTTATAGAGGACAACCCAAGAAGAGGCATAAAACAGAAAAACAAGGCAGTGTATGCAGAGAACCAAAAGCAGTTAACTGTTAATACAGCATGAGGTAGGATGTATGGTACGACGAGGCCATAGATCTAGCAGGGGCAAGATAACAGAGAGCTTCATATCACATGTTAAGGATCTTGGATTTTATCCTGTTGGTAATTAGAAACCACATGTTTAAACAAGTAAATGATGTAATCAGATTTCCATTCTAGATAGATCACAGTGGTCACTCTATGCAGGGTTGATTTCAAAGAATTAACAGTAAAAATGCTGTTATAATAGACCAGATGAGAGATCATAAGGGCTTAAAGTAGGGCAGTGAAAAATAAGGATGAAGGAGAGGGTAAACATTGTTTTAAAAGTTTGTTCATAAATTAAGCAGCGTTTAATATTTGATCACATGTGAAAAACAGGATAGGAGTGCAGTGAGGGAAAAAGCAAAGGATTTTTAAATTAGCTGACCAGGTAAATGGTTGTGCTAACAACAGCTGAAGAGAATACTGAAGGAAAAAGATGTTTAATTATATTTATGATTTCAGTTTGGGACATTTTCTTAGGATTGTTTTGTGGGATAAGTGAAGTAAAAATACTTAATGTTGGGTCTGGTATATAGTAAATGTTTCATATATGCTACCTATGATTTAGATACTTATGGTAAATAAAGGAGGAGATGATCAATAGGCAGTTGGCACAATTTTGCAAATTGTGATATCACTTGGGAAAGTCTGAAGGAAGATACACATTGGGAACTCTGTGTCGTATTTGATATTATGATTCTAAATAAGTTGAACAGGAAGAGCATGTAGAATAAAAACATAAACACAGCAAACTAAATAAGATAACAACAAATAACAGGCTACAGTCCAACCTTTGGCAAACACCAGTTCTGGGTGAGCGGAGACAAGGAACAGCAAGCTTATATGAGAGAATGTAATTTCACAGACTCTAAGGAAATAATATTATGAAAGTGCAAAATAGAGTAGAGAGGTCCAGTAAGATGACCAAAACAGGACTGCTTACTTACTACAAATAGAAGGACATTAGTGAGCTAATTTAGAAGAGTTGCAGTGGAGTGATGATGACTGAAAACAGATTAGAGCGGTTCTCACTGAGAATGGAAGGTTAATAACTAGACATAATGAGGGTACACCAAACTTTCAAAAAGTCCTAATAAAAGAGGAAAGAGAAGGTGAGGGGAGAGTGGGGAAGGAAAGGGAGAACAGATTATTGTCGAGGTAGTGATTTTGGATGGGGAAGGCTTGGGTGTATTTACAGAAGGAATTTAACAGGAAATGAGAGTTTGAAGGGGCAGAGGAAGGAATAACTTGATGGAGGAGGGCCAGAGGAAGCAGAAGATGAAGCTGTTAGAAAAGGCAAACGAAAGTAGCAAAGAACACAAAATAAAGTGAGTTTTTCATATTTGGTTATTTGAAATACATCTCTAGCAGCTCTGCAGTCATACCAAGCTGCTTAAACTTCTTAATGATCAAAACCATTATTAACATGGAGACAAGCTAATTTCTTTAAAAAATACAAACCAACTATTAAAAGGCAAAACATACTAAATGTATTCATATACTTCCTTATCTGGCCTTGAATGATTATGCATGAACTGTCAAACTGAGCTGAGTTAAGGAATTGCCCTGGTTTCAACTGAAGTAGCTAAATTCTTTCAATTCATTGTTGGACTTGATTTTTAAAAACCTGCCCTGAAGATATCTTAAAGAGTTATATTTCCAGAATATTATAGCTCTTTATAATGAACTATTAGTACAGAATAAGTTTTCCCTCTCCCATATTAATTACAGAAATAAGTATTGTTTTCTAAAATGTAAATGTTTGTGTATATAACGACAGTTAAAAGTATAAAGATTCTGTCCCCAAGTAAAGCTTTAAAAAAAATACATTCAACTTGTTTTACTAGTGGGATTTATCACTTTCAGACTGACTATTGTAACAGAGTGAAGCCAAAAGATGAATCAATGCCTATTCTATATTAAACAGATGTTTTTGTCATCCAGAATTTTCATTACTCACAGAACAGAAGCCTCCATTAAAATCAAGTCCCACATTTCAAGGAACTGAAGTATTTTTTTCTCTGTGAGTAATGTCATCACAAATTATGTATTTAATAATATTTTCCAAATGTTGTCTTATTTAGCTTTTCTAGATGAAACAAAGGAAAAGAAATTACCAATAGAAAAGTAAATTACCCCTCCCAGAAAAAAAAAAAAAAACAGTAAGATGAGCATTTGGTAGTAAAGACAGAAAAGCGCTTAGAGATGAGATTTACAACTTGGCAGACAAGACACCTGAACATGACATTTTTAAAAGACAGTGATTCAGTGCCATGGGATTGTAAGCAACATTACTGATGCCTCCAAATCAAAAAGAAACTAAGAAACTGCTATGACACAGTGGCCCATATTCTTCACGTTACAGTACTGTCGTCTAAATTTCCTACAGGGAGCGCTTAAGATTGAATCACAAAACAGTAATTTCTAGGTAAAAATTCTACTGGGAAATGATACACCCATAGTTTCATGCAGACGACATGTCTAAGAAATTATATCAAATTATGAATTATAAATTCCCACATTTAATCGACTGGGAAATGTACATTTCATTGTATTTCTAACTGCTATATTAATCTTCTACATCTCAATGTAGCAAGACAGCCAAATTAAACATCTTTAAAGCCACAGTCATATATTCAGGTTTTAAACTAAAAGTATTCCCATCTTAGAGAAGCAATAGTCTAATTAATTATAACCTTAGGGATGACACTTTCCTTACTGTCTTAATACCTTTCTTAAGCACTTAAAAGAACATTTTAAATTACTTCACCTATTTCTGAGGTGGAATTGAATCATTCCAGTTGGGTTAGACCAAATTTATTTTAGAGAAATTAGTGATGTGGAAATCTAGTAGCCTCCAAAGATAAAATACATATTGAACAAACAATGTTGCCCAAACCAACTGATCCTTTTTACTGTCAAATATAGATGGAATATATTTTATGATAGCTTATTCTAAACCAGTACTTAGAAATGCCTGCATTTCCATGTTTCACTAGTAAAGGAGAAGTTTGGTTCTCTTTCAGAGCTTTCCCCAAATCTCTTTATAAAATTTACCATTCAGGAATTCATTTAGAAAGCACGAAAAACACTCACTCATATTTCACAGTTTCAATTCAAAACTATAATACAGTTATTGACAATGATAAACAATAACACTATAATATAACAGTATTGCTGAGGCTAAACCAAGAAAACACAGTAAAATAATCACTTGCTGATTAAGACTGGAAATTAAGTTGTATTAGGGGGCAAACTGGCCTGCATGATAATAAAGGAAAGCATCATACTCTGCCCAAATTTTCTTTCCTTCTTCCATAAAACTGAGTTATAAACAAGATCTCTCTTTGATGTAAGAATGAGACAGAAGCATTTTAAAATAACAATTTTAAATTGTGGCATTCAAATTTAATAACTTCTAAGACTATGTTTTATACCAAAAGAAAGAGCATATAAGCATCTGTTGTGATCAACAGAGCAACAACACAAAAAGTCTAAACCTAAACATATTACTATTATATATATCGGAAAAAAAGAGAAATGAAAACAACATAAAATAGGAATTATAATTCACAAATTAGTTGATATAGATGTTAATAAATGACATAGAACGATTAAAATAATAAATGTGGGTTTATCAATGTTCTTCACAGTTAAAAACATTTATCTCAATGATTTGCCATATATTGTTTATAACGTTGGCTATATTCAACCCCTAATTTGAATACAGAAGCTTAATGAAGAAAAAGTATTGGTAGTTTTATTGAAATAACAGGGAATTTTTATGAGTAAAAATTCCTAAATAATGGAGAAGCTGCTTAAAATGTGTCTTTTATGACACTGCCAAACAATGGGCTTTTTAAAATATATATTCTGGTTAATAGAACATTGCCGAGAGAAGTAAAAAAAAAAAGTTGCTTAATATGATCTAAAATGGATATTTTTAATCTATTCCATAAATAGCTAAAATCATATTTAGTGACACACTATTATTAAGTTCATAAGGAGAAATGCTTTTCTTTCTTAAAAATTTTATGTTTTTCTGAATGTGTTATCCAGTGCAATTTGATAGGAAAGAATACATCAAGTACAGATTTGGGGAAAAAAATGGCAAAACTATCATTTTTTTGATGATATGACCATTCATGAGGCAACCAAAAAAAAAAAACTGGCTATTTATGAGAATGTGTAAGAAAGTGTTCAAACTGAATAATGAAAAATTTTCCTTTCTTATATATCACTTGCCAAGAATACAAAGAAAATAATTTATAGCCACAAAAATATAAAATATACAAAAATAAAATTACTGAAAATTGTACAGGACCAATATGAAGCAACACACATACACACATATACACACATGTGTGCACATGCACACAAACACAGGCACACCATTAAAGAACAACATCAAACAACAGATAACTAGATGGAAAAACACATGCCACGCTGCATAGTGAGACAACTCCTGATTATAAAGATGGTAAATCTGCTCACACTATTAACCAAATGTTATTCAATTAAATTCCCAATTTTGCAAATATACCTTAACATTCTCAGCATTTGACTTTTTTTTAAGACTGTATTAAAATTCCAAGTGAATTCAAGATTATTAATAGTACTGAACACATGTATACATGTAAGGAAGCCTACTGTGATCATAAATTCAGCTAATAAACTAACATCTTTCATTTAGTCTAAATTTTTAAAATTTTAATTCAGATTTATAAGAACTTATAAATAAGTTAACCTTTCTATGCCCCCTTTTCATTGATTTCATAAATGGCTATTGTGAAAGAAAGTACCAAAAAAAAAAAAGCTGTCTATTATAAAGGTCAGGTTGACACTGATCACAATCTATGTGTACTTAAGAATCAATACATGAGGAGGGAAGGGAGGGTGCGATGAACTGGGAGATTGGGATTGACATATATACACTACTATGTATAAAATAGATAACTAATGAGAACCTACTGTACAGCACAGGGAACTCTACTCAGTGCTCTGTGGTGACCTAAATGGGAAGGAAATCCAAAAAAGAGTGGACATATGTATACGTATAACTGATTCACTTTGCTGTACAGCAGAAACTAACACAACATTGTAAAGCAACTACACTCCAATAAAAAAAAAAAAGTAGCATGAGGGAGTTCCTTGATGGTGATGAAACCGTTCTGTATCTTGTGTATTGTGGTAGTGATGACATGAATCTACACAGGTGATAAAATTTCACAGAACTACACACACACACATACACAGAAGTGCAATTTCCCGGTTTTGATAACACTGTAGTTACCAATGTTTTAAACTCTTTGCCTGGTAAACTGTTTATTTCTGTTTCGTTATACTAAGCTATGTAAGATGATGACTGGGGGAAACCAGCTGAAGAGTACTATTTTTGCAACTTTCTGTGAGTTCATAATTATTTTCAAAATAAAAAGTGAAATGAAGAAACAAACAAAAAAGAATCAATACATGACCAACATTTTATCTAGCTCTCCTTCTTTTAGATTGCTATTTGATTCAGCTACTTCAAAAAAGCTGATCACTATTTTCAATTCTTCCATTAGACATAAGCCAAAAGAAATGACCAAAAAGAGAAGGGGATTGTCAGCCTTATTGCCCAACCCACATTCCCCAAACATAGACATTTCTGGCACTCCCCCGACTAAATCTAGATTTTAAAAGATGATTATTACAGGCTAGTGCCATGCTTTTCAATTATTTCAAACCATGGCTTTGTTTGATAAACAAACAAACCAAAAAAACGTTTCTCTAGAGATCATGAGAGATTTTCTTTGTGGGCATATCTTTTTCTGAAATCTACCCTTAGCTAAGAATCACAGCCCAAGGTCTGTAGATCTGAGTCACTAAATTCTTCAGAGTACTAAAGAGTTAAAAGCTAAGATTCATCGCATTTCATTCTTACAGTTGTCCAATATTTAAAACAAAAGTTTGGTTGTTAGCCTTTCTGATCATCTGATCTTATCTCTGTGTGTGTGTGTGTGTGTGTGTGTGTGTGTGTGTGTGTGTGAAATTGGTGGCCTTCCTTAGTCCAGGGACTCGTGTTGGTTTGCACCGAATATTCTTTTTTCAGTAACCCTTGTCAGTAACTTTAATGGAATATCACAATAAATATTTATTAAGATAGAAAAAGATAAACAATAATATTTGTTGAATAATTAATTCTTTTAAAAATTTATTAAAGCTCTTTCATTAGGAACAAATTCATCTTCATTCCAGGAACAGCACGATTTTATCACCTTTAATCATATCCACTTCAAACTAAATCTTCACAGACTGAAAATTCTAGTTTTGTCACTCTGCAAGCACATGAAAACTGTTTCCTCCCTTGAACCACTCAAGTCTGCTCTCGTTTGAACTATCCCCATCGCTTGGATCACACCCACCAACAACAAAAGCACAAAATGCCACCTCTTCTGTTGCCTCTCAGGCCATCTGCAGCTAAATTGGCTCTGCATGAATCACCCCCATGAATCATGTTTACATTGATTAAGATAACAGAGAACAAATGATAACAAAAAGTGTATTAGCTAAATGATAAATATGTTACCAGAAGCCACACAAGATATCAACGAAACGTCAGGAAGGCAATATGGGACTATGTCTTACCTGTCAAAAGTTATTTCTAAAATAAATGGACCTTAGGCAGCATGGCCAATGCTTTCATTTTGGCTGTCTTAATGATCAAAGCAAATCATTGCATGATTGATTCAGCTGTTTCAATCACAATGAGGGCCAAAATGAATGGATTAGATGTTCAGCTGTCCTGATCATCCAAAGGAAATAGATATGGTCTCAGTATTTAAAAAAAAAAAAAAAGTAGCTGCAATCTAGTGATAGCTTAAAGTGACTAAAATTGGGCCTTCATATGGAACAAACAGTCCGTAGATTATAACCAGTCTACGAGTCATATTCACCCACTATCAAATTATCTGACTTTAGATTTCAAAATTGAATGTAATGATAAAAAAATGATCACTAACGTTAACTGAAGCCTTAATGTATGTCATGAATTAGTTTAAAGTGCTTCATAGGTCTTGATGAATTCAACCTCACAACAATCCCGAGACGGGTATAGTTATTACCCACATTAAAGATGAGGAAACCAACATATGAGGTCACACTTGTGTGAGGTCATATAGCTAACTGTGCAAAATTGCATAGCTAGTAATTGAGTCACTCTACTTTCAAGCCTTAATTCCTCATAATGTGACTAAAATACTTAGTTGAAAAAAATATTAAGACACAAATTAATGTAATAGAAAGTCAATTTCTATTTATATCGATGTAAATTAAGAAGATAAGCCTTTTAATTCTAATAATTAAATTATGAAAAGTGAATAATGTATATATTATATTTTAGTTATAATGCCAGTAAGGCAAGGTTATGTGTTAATACTATAATATTTACTAATAGTATGTACTCAACTTCAGATTATCCAAGATAATCTGGAGTAAGGGTCATGGATAAACCTAAATCATACGTAATACTAAACTATATTTAGCTCTGGATTATCTGAGAATACATAAACCATAGCTAAGGTGTAGGAGAAACCTGGCATTCACTCATCTCCCCAGCAGGGCTTGAAAATAGACAACTTCTTACCGCTGAACACTTCAGAGCTTAAAGGAGGTTCAGTGAAGTGTTAAGGGCTGTGTCCCATGGGAGACATGAAGGAACTCTTTCCTTCCTCAGTCAGAACAAGAAAAAGGTCTCTACAGTATATGGGCCATAATTAATCAGCTAAGAAGTATCATGCCCAGAACTACTGACACTTGCCTCAACCCAATTATCTGATCTGACCATAAATGGAGTGGAAATAATGATGGGAGAACTAATATATACTTTGGAATAGGGAAGGCCTTTTTAACAATGTCACAAAAGCCAAAGACATAAAAGAAAAAAAAACAATAAAGGCAATGACTTAGACCCCAATTTTCTATACTTCAAAACCGCCATAAACAAAATCAAAAGATAAATGACAAACTGTGAAAATACTTGCAATTCCTATGACATATTACAGACAAGAGCCAATTAACCTAATATATAAAGAATTCATACAAATCAACTAAAAAAAGATAAACAAGAGAAACATGAAAAGTATATGACCCAATTGTTCACACATAGACCCACACATATGTTATAAATGACTCCTAAATAGATGAAATAATACTCCACATCATCCATAAGGGAAAAACAAATTAAAACTATACTGATGTACAAAATAACCAAAAATTCAACAACAAAAAATTAAAAATTGATTTTACACTATTAGTGAAGTTTTCAGAGAAACGGGAACTATTTTGCCTTACTGGTGGGACAAAATTTCTTGAATTGGTGGGAAGAAAAAATTTGGCAATATCTAACAAAGTTACAGATGCATATGCTTTTTGACACAGTGATTTAATTCTAGGAATTTATCTTGCTGAAAAATTTTCACATTTGCAAAATGATATTTGTATAGGATTATTCACTGTAGCACTGTTTGCCACAGTAAAGAGATTGGAAACCATATAAATACATAGTAGGAAGGAATAAAATAAAGTATACACTATTCAGACAACTAAATACTATCCACATATAATAAAAAATGAGGAACTTCCTTATGTATTGATATTTATATGTATAACATGCTACCATTTGTATGAGAAGCATGCCTTTACTTTCATATGCTTAAAATTATCTCTGGATAAATGACCTCTGGAAGGATTCCCCCAAAACTAGTAATTTGGAGCTTTCCTTGGAGAAGAACTAGGAAACCAGGATATTTTTACCATGGATTATTTTTGAAGTTTTTGAATATTGAACTATGTAAATGTCTTAACTATTTAACAATTTATGTAAAAATAATAATCTGATTTTCAGACCTGAAAATCAGTGCTTCATTTATTCCCTGATTAGGAGACTGAGACGCCTTTCATGAGGCCAAATGTAAATTCATGATTTCTTTTCCAGTAGCGTTGTACATCTTAGCAAAAGACTGTTAAGGAGGAGTGAATCTTTCTTTTTTTTTTGAATCTTTTTTTTGATATACTTTACTTAACATTCTTGTTTTATATATTGAACTCCCCAAAAGTTCTTTGATGTCCCATTATTTAGTTATACTTTACAGAAAACAGCATTTTGGCATCATCTAGGGCAAACAGGTACTAGGTAAACATGTCTCAGAGAAAGTATGTCTCAATAATAGTATATTTCTCCAAAAATATTTTAATAAGAGCTACATCGTGATCTAGAAATAAAATAAAGCTAACTTTCCTTTTTCTTTATAGACAGATCTATAGCAAAAGTTATTCCAGAAACCAAAGTTTAAAAAGAATCCCTTTGCAGGGAAGAAATATATATGTAGCAGAGAAATCGTCAGGTGATAGGCCAGTATAATAAATTACACTCTCAACAAATTGAGTAAAAGGACTTGAAATAAGCTGAACGAAAGTTGAAATCCTAATTCCACATTTATTTCATTAAGATTCAGTCTACAGAAACTATCTTTAGCTTATCTGTACATCAGAGTATGTAGGGCTTACATATGAGTGTGACCAAAAAAAACAAGAAAAAAAAAAGGCATGAAGAAGACTGTAGGAGCCCCACTGAAATCACTTTATGCTAATATCAGTATTTTGAGAAATGAACTGTGATCATTCAATTTAGATGCATTATACTTGTCTAAACGGCTGTGTTTGTGTTCCCTTTCCACTTTAAAATTCAGTCATATTCTAAAATTCACTCTGTCCCCCACTCAGGCACTAATGAAGGAAATGCCAATTTGACACACTTTACGAAGAAACTCAAAGTTAATTTAGCTAGGATCAAATGAAACTCAGACCTCCTCCTCAATCCTTTCCTCCTCAGAGAATGTGTTTGTGATTTTGGACTCAGTAAGGATTTTTCTGACCTTTAGCTGTCTGCAATTATTTTTTGGTAGCCCCTTTTTCTGGATTATCCAACTGTTTAATATATTCTCACAGAGTCTCCTGGCCTTTTAAAGTTTAAAAAACCTAGGAGAAAAGAAGTTTGTGATTCACCATAATTTTACAAGAACAAATAAAAGGTCAAAGGACCCAAGCCCAGAGATGACAAGATAGCTCACTGGCAAATCAATACTAGTCTTTGTGTTGACCATGACGAAAGATTTATGAGCAAAGGGCAAATCTGTTAGAGGGTTCAGGGAAACCTTGTGCTTGGGCAAGATCGCTCTCGCTGCTCTTTTGTCTCACCTGAAAATCCACCTGTCTTGCATCACAGTTCTCAATATAAACATCACAAAATACAAGTCTAAAGTTAAGTTCTAACACTTAACATACTTTAAATGCAAGTTTTCCCATATATTTTCAATTAAATCAATAAAGCATGCATTCAGTAGATAATACAGAAGTTAGGATGGCCTCATGGTTTAATAATTAAAGAATCCAGCTCCCACTGGGGTATAACACCTTGAAATTACTCCAAACCAGTCTCTGGAAAAGGGAGGGTGTAGGGTTAAGTGCACCTCCAAAAGGTGTGTGTATTATCTTAATGGGTCAATGCTATTTTAAAAGATATGTCTACATTTTAAGTAATTTTGTTAAACTAAAATAACACCTTATTAAATATGTTATACTTGTAGAGGTTGAAGAAAAAAAAATTGGTCAAAATTTGACTTGTTTACAATTCTGAGACTCTCCCTAAGGACTTATTTCAAAATAGTCTTTAGGTATATATGTGTTCTTGCACTTTCTAATAAGGTAACCACTGGTGTGAATTTTTATGAATTATAATGTGCTGTAAGTATAAAATGCACACAGATTTTGAAGACTTAGTATGAAAAAAAGATGTGTCTCATTAATAATTTTTATATTGATTATACCTTAAAATGCTATTACTATTTTAGCTATTGAGGTGAAATACATTTGAAATGAAATACACATTGAAATAAAATTATTGAATAAATAAAATTATTAAGATTAATTTTATTTTTTTATTTATTCTTGGTAATGTGGCTACTATAAAATTTAAAATTACACATGTGCCTCACATTTGTACACTACAGTATATTTCTACTTTCCTTTATGTCTATATGTTTCAGTGTGTGCAATATGTATGTGCACATGTGTGTATATACATATATATATCCTAAAGGAAAATGCACATGTGTGTATATACATATACATATATATAATATATATATATATATATCCCAAAGAAAAGAAAAATGTTTATTGGAAAGGAATTGACTAAATGATAAAAAATACTTTCATAAAGGGGGTAGAATTTTGTTTTTAAAGCCACTATGAATACTACAGAAACGAAGGCAGTCTTGGAATGGCAGAGGTTCAAGAATAGGTCACTGGAAGCTCAGCATAATACCCAGCATGTCTGGGAAGGCTCCAGAGGGGAAAGTGATACCATGTCTACATGTTTTAATCCCCCAGTAGCACAGGCAGTCGCCCTGGAAGACTGCAATAAGCTGCCTTTCCAGATAAGGTAATACAAGTGCTTATGAAGAAAAGCTTTAAAATCCATGCAGTAAATCACTAAAAAAACAATGTGTTCCGAATTCTGAAGGCAAGTACATTATTTTTCCTGGATTATGGTAGTGTGCTCTACTTTGCTGGGTTTTAAAGGTGGCCCTTAGAGACTCTGAAATATTGGAATTCCGCTTATTTTTATGTAACATCAACTGGACACTTAAATTAGCCCCAAAGATTTCTCTTCCTCTGCCAGTGCCCTAGGATGAGGTTTCTTCCTGCCACTAAACACTAGGGAGATGGTAAGAAAGATATAAATGTAAAATCTAATTAGTAATCTCTTTTGTAATTACAAACAAACTGCATGTAGGAGTTCTTCCTCAGTTAAGTCACTACGAAGTCAGACAAGTGAGGTTTGGAGTGACAATTTCCTCTGTGAAGGCAAGACAAATATAAAAAAACAAATGTTTTCTTCTTGTCCAGACTTGGAGATAAATGTCAAATTTCACTGAAATGACCTTTAGTCTTATAAATCATCAGTCACATTTTATTGCATTGATGATTTGATTTAACAAATTGTTATTAAAATGCATGCAGATTGGATCCTCTGCACTCCCCAAGTAAACCAAAGTTCAATCTGAAATGTTTCCCTGTGAATACCAAGCACCTCCCCTGTTAAAACAATCAATACAATTCTCATTTGTGATGGTGGTGTCTTTTCATACAATTGTTCAGCTAGGGATAAAAAATCTTCAGGCCTGTAGAAAATGTTACTTTACAAATAGAATTTTGGAAACCATAATCTTCGATTCATAGATTCCACAACTATGAGATCATCTTAAGGATTCCAATCTTTGCTGTTTCTTTTTCTTTTTTTTAATTGGTCTATTTAGACAAGCCTACGCTATGTTCATAGTGTAGTTAAATACCATGCGTTGACTCCTGACATTATGCTGTTATTACCTTAAAATGGAAACATTCATTTAAAGTATATAAGTGGTGTACTTTTTAAGAACCTTTCTGTGGTTTTCCAAAAGCATTCCAAAGAGGTTACTTACGTTGCTTTGAAACTGGTTTGAGTTATGGAAAGGCCATAGCCTCAGACCAGCAGCTGAGACAGCAAAGGAGATGAAAGTTTTTAGCTCAAGATCCAAGGGGAAACACAGCTGCTACAGCTGGCCTGCTCAGATCTCAACACTTAGTACAATGATCGAGAAGGCGATAATGCTGTATCTCGGCTTGCAAAGTGCATTAATAAAAACAACCCTAAAACAGCACAGGGAAATCGATTAATCAAATCTAGGCTCCAGGCTGAAAAAAATGAAATGATTAAAAACCAAAAAAAAAGGCAAGTGAAAGGCAAATCCTCTTAGATTCTTGGAGATAACTGCTCCAGAGATGTGATCTTGACTAAAAGGCATCATACAAAGGATAGAATATAACTTCTTAAGAAACCAAGTTTACCTTGGACAGTTACTTCTAAAAGAGTTTCAAATTACTCTAATGGAAAATGGGAATTTGGCAAATGTGTATCTTCCATAATAGGTGCCAGAAGTGTCTCAGGCCACAGTTTGTTTCTTTTTAATCTCCGTCCTGCAGAACACATGCGTAAAGCTGGTAGATCTCAGAGATTAGCTGTGCCAACACGTGGACTACCTGAAGCTATACCTCAAAACAGTTGTCTAAGGAGGGCAAGCGTGCTTCCATGAATCTTTCAGGGAAACTGGCAAAATATCTGGATAGGGCATTTTTCCAAAATAATTATAAATATAAGAAAAATGTAAGATTCCTTTACTCATGTTAACACCTTCCTCCTGAGGACTTCAAAGTTCTAAACAGCCATTATCTTATTAACCTTAACAACCCAGTCAGGCAGGTAAGTAAGTGGTATTATTATACCTATTATTACACCTATTTTAAAGATAAGAGCCCTGGCTTGGTAGGGGCATGCAACTTCTCCAAGGCCACACACTGAGTTCAAGTGGAAATAAAACTAGACCAGCTCATTTCAGTCTAGAAATTCTTCACTGTTCATTCAGTGATTTCTGCTTTCAGGTAAAAAAAAAAAAAAAAGTTAAGATAATTAAAAGCATTACATTTATATATACATATATAATTATTTTGTTTGTTTGTGTAACAGCAGCGTGTTTGGAAAAGGGCAACCTGCAGAAAGATTATAAGAATTATCAAACAACTAAGCAGCCTGCTGAAAAAAAGTTTTCCATTTTTCTGTCATTTTTTTCCCCATAAAACCCACCTGCACATTTTGAATGCTGAAGAACGTTATTATATTTCTGCAAATGATCTATAGCACCATGGAGGATCCAAGAAATATTCTATGATTTTAAGTTTTCTCAACAACCAAAGAAACGTCAGTTCAAACTGGCCTAACAGCTGTTCTAAAGGAAAAGGAGAGGGTTGTCGATCTTACTTCTTCATCCCATCTACAAAAGTAGAAATATTTACAGAGTTATATCACAACTTCGGTAGGAAACATTTTCATTTAATCCATCATTCATTCAATTACATTTGTTCTAGGTCCCGAAGACAAAGCAGTAAGCAAAGAAGATGGAGTTCTTGCCCTCATGGCGATAAGTGATGAATGGAAAACTAAAGCAGTGTGAAGGAGTGAGAGCATGCACAGTGAGGGTGCAGGTTGCCTCACCCTGGAGGGAAATCCTATTTTCGTGACTTCTGTGCGGCACAGATTTAAAGCAAGTATAAGGAAGCAAACCACGTGGACATCTGGGGATAGAACTGTTCAGGCAGAAGGTGTCCTGCTAGCCTGGAGACAAGTGAGCCTAGTGGGGAAAACAAGGTCAGAGAGGGATTGGGGGAGTGAGAACAGAGATCATGTCAGGTTCAGAGTCACTTGCAGACTTAACTTTGACACAAAATGAGACAAATTCTGCAGGATTTCAGAGCAGAACATGAAGTGACTTACATTTTAAAAGGATCACTCTAGCTGCCTTGAGAAGAGAAAGGGGTGTAGGGATTGGGCAGGGGTGGAAGTGGGAGCCCACTTAGGTGGTCACTGCAGTAATCCAGGTAAAGAAAAAGGTGGCTCGGTTGGCCATGCTAGTGGGGATGGAAAAACAGCATGAGAGCCTGGATACATGTTGAAGGCGGAGATAATAAGATTTGCTGATGGATTGAATGAGGCATATGAAAGGAAGAAAAGAGTCAACGATGGCTTTATGGCATTTAACTTGAGCAATTAGAAGACGGAATTTCTATTTACTGAGCTGGGAAGCCTGGCAGTGGAGCAGTCTTCAATATTTGTTTTGGACACAGTGAGCTTGAGGCGCCTTCTAGATCTTGTAGTAGAGATGTTGAGTTGGCAGTTCAGTGGAGTTCAGTGGAGCAATGCTTTACAAAAAAAGGAGGTTTAAGGGATCTTCCCACTCCCTTCAGTTACTGGTAGGGAAGCATAACAAGTGTTCTCATAAACACGTTTATTAGAAGCTTTGGCAGGAATCAGGGTCTCCCGAATCCCAGTTTATCTCTTCATTATATCATGTTATAACTGTATTTCTCACTTTCCTCATTACAATGCAGTTGTAGAGATTAAAAATTATACTCCACGCAAATACACGGCACAGTTCCCGGTATACAGAGAGCATTCAATGATTGCTGGCTGTTTTTTACTGGATGTTTATCTATAAAATATGGCTAATAATTCTCACAGATAAGGTATGAATTTATCTGGGAAGGGCACCTGAAAGCACTTGAAAATATGAAAATCAGTTCTATAAAATGTACATTAGTATTATAAACCATTATTGATTGAGCCTCAACAATGTGAGACATGAAAAATACAAAAAATAAGTTAATAGAATTATTAAAAAATAAAACAAAAAAGCATAGACAACTTTTTAAAAAAGGTAAGGTAGCCTCTGCTGTTGAGATTGTGAATTTTTTTTCAGATTAATTCACTTCATTTAACTCAAAATAATTTATAGACTGTCAACCAGCATACTGATTTTTTTATTTAAAAAATACTGAAAATTTAGTGGTTTTTCTGAATATAATATACTATACACATTATAGGGAAACACTTATGGGGTGCTCATGCTAGTTATCAATAAGGTTATAATAATCTCTCCATATATTATAAATTTAAGCAATGCATTAAACCAATGTGTGTAGCTTCCAAGAAATTTAAACCATGTTTTAATTTAGCATCAGTTCCTAGGAAATGAAACATAACTTCTAGTATGCATTCATTTTTAACGGTTTCTATCAATCCCTAGCCATTTAGAGATCTCATTTAGTATTATAGGATATTTATAATTAAGTAAAGCAATTTAATACATGTTAAGCAGAAGTGCAAAGGTGATTTGTGGGAAGGAGTACTTTAAACCTCTGAAATGAATTTGACTCCAATTAAGTGAAAATCTTTATCATTATAACAGATTTCTCTTTTCTGTATGGTAATGTCAAGTCTACTTCCTGTAGTATGTTATAACAACTTGTATTAAATAATACTTCAAGTGACAAAACTCTTTAACAGGCGACTACCAATTCAAACAATATTAAGAAGTCACCAAACAAAAATCTGGAAGAAAATGTGGTCAGCATTATGATTTAATTCTCCCTTATCATATTTTTTCATTAAAAACACTTAATGCTTGCCTACTGTTCAAGTCTTTGTGATAACAATTTGATGCCCCGTTATTTTAGCAATGAGAAGGAAGGTGTCTATAAGTGAGACAAAGGAGTTAGGTAGGGATCAAATCATTAAAAATGTTGGCTAACAGGCTAAGGGATTTGGATCTTACCATGAGGACAATAAAACTGTATAATATAAGATTAATGTGATGGTTAATTTTATGTGTCAACTTGGCTAAGCAATGGTACCCAGCTGTTTGATCAAAGAGCAGTCTGGATGTTGCTGTAAAGGTATTTTTTAGATGTGAGTGACATTTAAGTCAGTAGACTTTAAATAAAGCAGAATACCCTTCATAATGTGGGTGGCCCTCATCCAGTCAGTTGAAGGCCTTAAGAGAAAAGATTGAGATCCCCTTCTTCCTACTTTCCCCCCACCCAACACATAAAGGAATTGCCTCCAGACTCAAGATTGTAACATCAACTCTTCCCTGGGTCTCCAGCCCTACAGATTTTTCAGACTTTCCAGCACCCCCAATCATGTTAGTCAATTCCTTAAAATAAATCTTTCTTTCTAACAACCTCCTATTGTGTACATATCTCTCCTATATAAAGGTTTCCTATTATTTCTCTTTCTCTGGAGAAGCCTCACTATTGTAATCACTTCATAGTCAAGTTTAATTTTGTTAAAAAATATATATGCCAAAATATAAAGAGTGGCTTTCTCTGTGTGGCAGGATTATGGATGGATTTCCCTTTCTTCGTTATCCATTTATGTAGTCCATGATTCTTCTTGGAAGAGCATATATTAGTTTTACTTTTATAATCAGAAACAAGTAACGATCTCTAAAACTAAGAATCAGAAATTTACAACTTCCAAATAAATCTTTTATGGTAACTGTTAAAATTTTTCTGAAATTGTTTAAATGCTGGAAATTGTATACAATTTTAATATAAAGGTTGTCTAGTCTAATAAAAAAATGCAATGAAGATTATAGTTTCTTCTCATGTATTTCAACTAACTTCTACGGATTTCCAAAATATTAAACATTTTAAAAGGCCTTGACCAAATGAATGAGAAATTTCCCAGGGCACCAAAATTTGCTTATACTTTGATAGAATGGCATAACATAAAAGAAAGGTTATAGCTTGAAAGGATGGGAATTGACCAACAAAATAACAGACAAAAAGAGGGTCATAAAACAGAAGTTTGCTTGGGATTAATCATCCAACCACTGTCTACTGAGAAGGGTGCCAATATACAAAAATGTGATTTATCTGGTCCTAGCAGTACACAAAGCACCTGTTTTAAAGATGCTGTCATTAGGTTCAGTAAGCCTAATGCCACTAAACATTTGAATCAGACCCTGACCACTTATTCTGATTCCATGCTCACCCAGCAGCATCCCAAAGAGAGTATGTCTTTGTATCATGGCCATAGAGAAAAATTTGGGTGTCTGGAGAACCTAAGTGTTCGAGCTGGCGTTCTGGTTTATGTACTAGTAAGTCTCTCCGAGCTTGATTACTGTGAGTCTACTCTGAGAAACACACCTACTCTTTTTTTTTTTTTTAATTGAAGTATACTTGATTTACAGTGTTGTGTCAGTTTTAGGTGTACAGAAAAGTGATTCGGATATGTATATATTCTTTTTTCAGATTATTTTTCCTTCTAGGTTATTACAAAATACTGAGTATAGTTCTCTGTGCTATACAGTAGGTCCTTGTTGGTTACCTATTTCATATATAGTAGTGTGTATGTGTTAATCCCAAATTCCTAGTTTTTCCCTCTCCCACCCCCACTTTCCCCTTTGGTAACCATAAATTTGTTTCTATGTCTGTGAAAGAGATCTACTCTTAGAGTGCTAAAAAACAGGTTTCCAAACTAGCAAAATCTGGCAAAACCTGCACAACCATACATGCAGCAAGGTGAATCCGCCTATGCCACCCTGTGGCAACTACCTGGGTTGATAATTTGCCTTAAACAGTTGGCACACTCTGCACTGCCAGGCAACTCAGGTTTTCTCATTAATATTTTACACCATAATTATTCAAATTATATGGTTCTTGAAAGTAAAAGTGGCTCATATAACCTCATTAAACATATTACATATTATTATGTATCTTTAAACTACTCTGCTCAGGTTTCATGCAGTATTATTACTGCTACAATGAGCATTACTTTAAGCTTAACTTTTTTTTTCTAATTAAAAAAAAAACTTTTTTTAAGCTTAACTTTTAAAACTAGGTCACAGACAACAGTACAATAAGGAACAAAGTCTCCTTAAAAATAATTAAGCAACAACAAAAATTTTGATTTAAACTAACATCCTAAGAGGAACAAAGAATTATTGCAAAAGGAACTTGAATTATCACAAACTGCTCACTCACTCAACATAAAATGATGAAAACGTACCAGAATCTTTTTTTTTCTCCCTTTAAACACTAAGGGAAATGAAACTAGGAAACTTCATCCAGATCAAAAATTACTTTTACATGTTGTTTTTATTATTCTAAGAGGAAAAAACATTTTATAAGTTAGCTCCAAGGGAAAATTCAGAAATGGTACACTTTCAAAACTTCCTATTTTTTTAAGCTTCATGAGTAGCAAATTACGTTCTAAAAGAAAGATCTATTTTCTACATAATCTACATAATGGTTATAATTCCTTTATGGTTTTGAACATCAGCAATGGGTTCTGAATAGGAAATCCGGATTGATGTTTCCAGGACTTATTATAAAAATTTTAGAGGAAGAACAAAAACTTCAGCTAACTTGAGAATTATATTTACCTATAGTAAATATCATACCCTAGCAAAAAAAGTATTAAAGAATTCAGGGGAAAAGGCCAAGAACAAGCACATAAACAAAGTGAATAAACATGTCACCAGAAGAATACAGAAGCTATCTAACAATGAATAACTTTCCTATGCTTATTACAAGGATGTCATCTTGGGAGATAAAATATAGTATCATAAATTTAAAGGTCACTGGATTTTTCAAGGTAACCCAAACACTGTAAGGACATACAATTAATTCTCCCAACAGTTAGCGCATAACCAATAATAGCAAGAGCCCCAGCTATGTCTCATAAAGTCTCTCTCTTCTTATGTGCCCTGACCTATAGGTATAGTCCCACTTAAGAAAAAATACACTAAATTATCCAAGCTCTTTTGATATATTTTATGTTTAGAGCATACTGAAAGAAAAAAAGTATTTCTATTTAAAAATTATATTTCATACAATTAAATGAATTATCTATATTTGATCAAAATATATTTTACATTCTGGATAGTAGGTACAATCTATATAAAAGATAACAGACATTTGAAAATTATTGCCATTGTTTTCTCTAACCCTAAAGGGCCAGTCCTAAATTCAATGTCTAAACCCTTAAAATTCCCATTCCAAATTATGCTTTTGACTTTTTTGAACAATGTTTACGGCATTAACTAAAAGCTATTTATATTTGAAATGTTTTAAAACAATTTTATTCATGGTTACATCCATTGGAAAAATATCTCCATTCACAGCTCAGGTGATAAATATTATTTATGACACTTATTCACACAATATTCATCCTCCTAAAAGCTGTTTTTCAAAGCTCCGAATTGGTAGTATAATCATTAGGAAATAAATTTGTAGAAACAAATGAATGTGACAAGTACTGAGAATGTGTATATAAAAAAGATTGTAGCCTCGTAGGCAAGCTTCATTTTTTTCAACTAGTGGACATGGGTGCATATGATATAAGGAAATGTGTTTTTGCAATTGTAGTAGGTTAATCAACAGACTTTAAAAACCTGGAATTTTGAAAATTTAATTTGTGTATGCTTTGGGCAATTAGCCATAAAGGGTTAACTTAAGAGTTAGGCATCAACCGAGTCCTGATTATGAGCCTGGTGTTTGGAAGTGTGCCCTATTCTTACAACAGACCCACAGAAATCAGCTCCAGATATTCCTGCTTTTACATATGAGAAAACAGACTGGAAGAGGTTAAGGCAGTGGTTCTCCAAATGTTGTTTCTGGACCAGCATCAGCATCGTATAGGAACATTTTAGAAATTCAAACACTCAGACCCAACTCCAGACTTGCTGAATCAGAAACTCCAGGGGTCTGGTCAGCAATCTGGTTTTATCAAGCCCTTCAGGTAATGCTGACACACTAAAATTTAGAACAACCAAGGGGCTGAGATATTTTGCCTAACACTACACATCTAATCCTTGGTGAAGCTGGAGGGGCCTCTCTCTTTTAAATCTCAGGCTTTAAGCCAGTACCTTCTATATGGCCTTCAGTTGAAGGCAACCCTTTTTGTTTCAAATTCTTATTTCTTTCTAAACTGGATTACTCTTGATAAAGAGAGTATACTGAACATAATGGAATCTTTGATGCTGCAGAACCTTACAATGCCTCAAGGTCAGCATTCTGACAAATGTTCAACTGTCATGTAAAACACAGGAAACATTCCTGATATACTGTCAAGATTCGAGATGGAAATATCTGGCGCCTCCAGCTCCCAGCTGCTGATCTGGCCAGACTAGCTCTCCATCCCATCTTTCTCAGCCTTGAAACAGGCCTTCTTCATTAAATGGGGGGTGGAGGTAAGCAGCATTTTAGGACTGGTGCTCTAAGATGAGGAGAGAGTTCTTTAAAGTTAGGAAGCGAGCAGAACTGGGGCCATTCATTCTCTTAGAGGACACACTGGAGGAAATCAGTAACAAACAAAAGGACTCCACACCTCACAATAGCTCTATCATTCACCTCTTCAGTCATCCCAGATCCCTCCTTCACCAGGAGCAAAAGCAGACTTTTGATGTCCTATGCCATTAACTAAGCTGTTGTCACAGACTAGCCCTGATGGTGCAACCAATTGGTGCTACCAGGGTCTCAGCACCTGCAAATCTTTAGAAAGTAGGAACTTGCAATCGGTGAGAGAAAGTGTCCAAAGCACTTTGCTTAAAGGAATACATATGTATGGCCAAGTCTAGAAGTCAGGTTTCTACAACTTATTTAAGTAGAAGAGAGTGCCAAAGACTGACCATCATCACCTCAGGACATATCTGGGAACTGCTAATAAATACCCCAAACTTTTCCTTCTTCCTCAACATACACAAACCGACCACTCATTCATTCAACAGCAACTTGAGCCATGCCAGGTTCTAGGTAAATTGTATGGAGGCAGGGAGACCAGTGACAGACCCCTGAAGCAGTGCAGGAGAAAGTAACTCATGCCAAGGTGGTCCTAGTAGAGACGGAGAGAAGTGTTACAGATGGAGTTTGGGTGTGTTTGGAAGTAGAGTCTTGCTGATGGATTTAAATGTAAGGACAGAGAGTTTGAAGTATAGGTTTCAGAGGAAGTACAATTTCAGAAGTGATAAGATCTAGGACAGGACCAAGGAAATGTAAAGGAAGAGATCACTGTAGATAAGGTGGTCAGGGAATTGAAAGGCCAACGTGTTGAATGGATCATCTGATGTTTAAGTCTACAAGATAGTGACAGATGTCAAAATTAAAAGAAAATCAATAAATAAGGTGTTAAAGTTATTACTGCATGAGTAATTATTACCCCTCCCTATCTGTAGGTTTGCAATTCATGGATCCAGCCTATCATGGATCAAAAATATTCAGAAAAAAAATTCCAGAAAATTCCAAAAAGAAAAATTTGCATTCACTACATACTGGCAACTATTTACATAGCATTTGCATTGCATTTACAATGACTTTCAAAGCAATGACATTGTATTAGGTACTCTAAGTAATCTAGAGATGATCTAAAGTATATGGGAGGATGGATGTATGTTATATGCAAATACTACACCATTTTATATAAGGGATTTGAGCATCTGCAAATTTTGGTTATGGGGGGATTGTCCTGGAATCAATCCCCCTCTGATACTGAGAGACAACTGTATATGATAGTAATAAGGAAGGATATCAGGAGGTAGAGTCTGATTAAATGAACATCAAAGAAACAGAGGTTTTGGAAAAGGAAGGAAGAGAAATAATACTTTTGGTTACCTCATGAGGTGTTTTGAGTGGAAAATAATGTAGAGAACCACTGCTTTAAGAACATAATGATGTCTCTTTATTTCGTTAGACATCCTGGTCTAACTGTGGTTAAAGGCTTTCTCCTTGGTTCATAGGACACCATGATGGATTTTTCCCCCATGGATCTTTACCAGGAAACTAAGGGAGATAAACAAAACAAAATAATAACAGTAATAAAAGCACAGAAATGAATAAGCTTAAAGAAGAAAGACTCCTTAACAAAACTAACTAGTCTAACCACAGACTGAATTGGCTGGAACCAAGACTAAGCATTCATTTTCCTCGCCCAGAGCGCATGAGGCTTACATGCCAAACAGAGTGGGTTCAACTCAACTCAATCAGAGGTCAATTTTTAGCCCCTGCCAGGACCTTCCAGGTACAGGCCCTCAAGGTGTTCTCTTTGACTGTCCTCTACTACTTGAAGTTTCCCTCACTCTGGCAAATGGTACCTCTTCCTGGAAGAGGCACTTTCCCATCTTTTCCTAAATTCTTCCTGTAGCTATTAACTTTTTTAAATTTCAGCTTTAAATGAGGTATAACACATAAAACTGTAAGATATTTAAACTGTACATGGTGGTGATTTGATATACGTATACCCTGTGAAAGGATTTCCCCATTAGTTAATTAACACATCATCACATGATGTATTTATCCCTTTTTTTTTTTGGTGAGAACATTTAAGTTCTACTCTCTCAGCAAATTTCAATTTAACAATAGAGTGTTATCACCTATAGTCACCTTATTTTACATTAGACCCTCAAACTTTTCATCAGGGGAAATGGAGAGGTTGGTAAAAGGGTACAAACTTTCCTCTCCAGGTTTGAAGTCCCCCTTGCTGGAAGTTTTTCCCAAGCATCCCAGGTGGTTGCATCCAAACTGCCTCTACCAGTTAAATTCCTGCTACCTCCCCCTTATATGAGACTGATTATCCTCAGTCTCACTAAGAAGACTATGGGTTTCTTCTTCATTTTTTCACCAAATGACCTTACGCATTCTTCTGCCTCAACTATCATATTGATATTGATGGATTTCCTATAGATACCTCTGGCCTGAAACCCTCCCAATTTCCTTCTCAAATTGCATGAAGATAGTAAATGCACAAATCTAAACTCCTTATCTTCTCACTCAGAAACCCTATGCTTCACATCTCCTTTATTTTGGACCAATAGCATCACCTTCCTCAGTCTCCAAGGCTAGAAAGTGTTATATCTGGACTCTACATTTACCATCAACCTCTCATTCAATCAGTCACCCTGAAAGAGTTTCTGGATATAGCTGCATAATTTCGACCATTTTTACTAGCACTTTCCTCCCTTCTCCATCCCCTTCTACACAAAAGCCTTCCAACAGGTACTCTGCCTCTAATACATCCTCCATATTGACACCAGGCTTTCATTTTCTAAAACATGACTTTTAGTCTATTACTTCCTGCAGGCTAAAAGTTTCGATGACTCCTATTACAGAATAACGTTCTAACTTATTAGCAAGGTTATACAAAATCCCATTTTCATTTCTTATTGCTATGAATGCCAGGCTGCTGACACATCCTGAATATAGCATATGTCTTTGCTTTTAAGTCGTGTAGTCCTTAAGACAAAAAAATACCTTTCCCTTATTCATCCTTCAGGATATACTTCAAAAGCTACCTCTTCAAAGAAGCTTTCCTTGATCTTTTTTCTCCCCATTAGAAATAACCTTTCTCCCCATTAGAAAGAACTGCAATTTCCTTTGTGTCCTGAACACTTTTTTTTATAGCACTCTGGAGCCCCTTATATCTAAATAGGAGTATATAGACTTTATTTCCCAACTAGACTCTACGTTTCTTAGACCTTCAGATATTTGAGATAAACTACTGAACAAGTGAAAGGGAGAACAGAGAACAGTTTCTCTGAAGCTTTCACATTTTATAATATTTGGATTAAAAATAACCCAAGTGTGGTAGACAGAATAGCTTTCCAAAGATATCCATGCCCTAATCCTTCACACATGTGAGTATGTTACCTTGCATGGCAAAGGGACTTTGCAAATGTAATGAAGGCTTTATGTACATTTTAACACAGGGAGAGTATACTGGGTTATCCAGGTGGGCCCAATCTGATTACAGGAGCTTTAAAAGCAGAGAACTTTCTCTGATCAGTATCAAAGAGATACAGCAGAGGTCAGAGAGACTGTCAGCATAAGGGACTCCACCAGCCCTTGTTGAATGGAGCCAACAGGAAAGCCAGAGAAGGAATAAAAGCAAACTCTAGGGCTCTAGGGGCAAAGAGACCAGCCTCTGATTGACAGGCAGCAAAAAAACAAAACAAAACAAAACAAAACAAAACAAAACCAAAGACCTCAATCTAAACAACCACAGCTGCAAGGAACTGAACTTGGCCAACAACATGAATGAGCCTAGAAAGTGGGTGTTTTCTCTAAAACCTTCAGTACGGACCCTATACGATTAGTCTTTGTATACATGGAAAACTTGGCTCAATTTAAACAAGTAGAAGTATTTTTAAATGGCTTATAAATATGGTCCCCAGCTTCTTTCCTACTCTGAACATACTTGAAAGATACAATATAAACCTCTCAGCAATCACCAGAGGATAGTGTTGGGTAAGAGGTTATGTATACAAGAATTTGCAGGGCGTACTATCCTCTTGACAAGTCTAATACACCCTTTTCCCAAATTCCCTTCCAAACCCCTAGTCCAGCTAGTTAAGAAACACTGGTTTGGAACTGTCAAGGACCACCCGTGCACTCTAAAGACACTGGCTTAACGAAATTTAAGCTACTCTTAATCTTCTGAAAACTGGATCCTAAAAATGGACCCCTAAAAGATCCAGTGGTCAGAATAACTAACCTTGCCTATACCAGGTTAATATCAATATAAGCATTGAATGTATAGAAAGTATTGAATGTTTACTCTGAGCCAAGAAAGGTTCTATATGGCATATCTCAATTCTTTCAAAGAATCTTCCAAAGAATCGATGAGGAAACTGAAAGAAAACAAGTGAACTAACTTGTCCCGTATCTCACACCTAGTAAATGGTACAGGTCCTAATTAATTTAGAGACCTAATATTTTCAACATCTGATCCGTTTGGAACTGTAACAGCATCTAATATTCACTGAAACTCTCTCATATTTTATAGAGACCATACTTGCATTTTTACTACAAACCTTTAGATTTTTAAGACTAAGTGAAAGAAGGAGCAGTCGGTCGGGAAACATGCGAACTGTATGTGAGGAAAGGGTGTGAGTGCAGAACCAGAGCCAATGGCAAGCAAGCAGGGGAGGCCACTGCAGAGGGACTGACAACTGCAGCCTGGTGTCATTCACCAGTGGGCAACTTTAGAAGTGGGGGACATATAAGGATCTGGGGGAGACAGTCTCCCTACCACTGAGCCAATAGCTCCTCCCAGGACTAAGACCAAAAATTACACTTGTTTTACAGCTTCTTCATTTCAGGGGATTCTTTGAATCTGAAATTTCATATGCTTGGTTTCAATCCACCATGTTCTTTCAGTTAAATTTCAGCTGCTTTCAGTTAGTAGGCTAGGGAAATATGCCAAAATGTACCCAAATGCAGTCACCATTGCACTGAATGCTATTTCTAGTCCAACTATTGGGAGCTGAAAGGATGAGGGATGGAAGGGTCTTTCTACCGTCAAGATCATTTTGGCAAATGCTAGATAGACGAATGTCTCATCTGGGATAGTATGGAAGAATCCATGGCACACTGATTCTACTAACATAACTTTTTATGCTCTGTAATTAAAATTTATTGTATGACAACCTGTTGTCTCTACAGTGCTAAGAGATCACTGACAACATAACAGTATAAGGTGCTTCAGAAAGTTTGCTCCCTGCATTCTGGGCTACTTATATAGTTTACAAATTCCCATCTTATTCAAAACATAATTAGATTTACTCCTTCCTCATCAGGAGGAATATGTTGATTTATTATCTTTCAAACTACACTGATTCATCTTATTTATCCCTCTTCTCCAAAAAAACAAAGCAAACAAACAATGGGCTTCATGGCCTATAAAGGAATGTCATTTACCTTTTCCTGAACCTTCTTCTTTGCCTTGGATGATCAGTTTGCTAGCTCTTAGCTAAAAGAAAGAATCCTGACATCCACAATATTTATTAAAGTGAAAACAAATTAACTGCCTAGGGTAAACAATGTAATTTGAGGTAATTCAGGTATAAATCAATATAGCATATCCCTTGGGAGGCCAGCACATGAAGAACCCATACTTGAGTAATTTTAATAAATTTTTTAATGAGATTATATACATGCAAATAAATTTTTCAGGGACAAAAATGGTAATACAGAAGATATTTTTTACACAGCAATGCATAATGTTTGAAAGTTATCAACTGCCTAACTACTAAATTAATTACATTGAACAAAATTAACATCATTTCAAAATTAGTTTCAGTAAACAGATGTATTCTGAATTAAATATAACCATTTTAGGATATAATGATATTAGCAAAAGGATCTTATGTCTCATTTTAACCTTTTCTAAAAACATCTATATAGAAAATCTCTCATGTTTTGTAGATTTTTTAAAAACATTACCTCTCCTATTTAACCCTTTCTGTAAATAAGAAGAATAAACAAAAAGAAATTTCAGGGAAGAACAAAAAAGACGAGGCATTTTGTAAAAGTTCCCTACCACATGATGTTTAACTATAAGACCTTTACGATTATAAATGTTAAAAAAACAAAGACTGGATTTTGTTTTTCATTTCATCTGACAAATTTCTATATTTGGGCACTATTTTTTTTGTAATGGATGACATTATTTTTACTAAAACAGACTTCCAATTTCTGTTGCAGTACAATTCATTTATTTTAGAACATAATATATTATCTGAGTGATACTACACTTCTGCTTTGCCTGCCTGTGGAAAACTCTTTAGATCTGGATGTGTGTCTGCACATTTTACTTATTAATTTGAACAAGATTATTCAAGTACAGTTCCCTTTGCGCAGTACTTAAGAGAAAAATAAGTAATTGGAAAAAAATGTGCCAACAATATAAAATAATAACAAATACAATCAAAATTGTCATAACTGTCATAGCAACACTTCTGGGGGAAAATGCTACATTGATTTTTATCACAACTGGCAAGTATACTATAATACCAAAATGACAAAAATTTTCTTACCGCCGTATTCTTTACTCATTTGGGTTTAAATAAATCTGATGTTCAACTTTTAAACTAAGAATGTCATATAAGAACTTAATTGCTTAATGAGCCATCTTTTTTTTTTTTTTACTGTACGTATGATACATTTTCTTAGATAATACAGAGTTATGGTTTCATCTACATTTCTGAGACAAGTATTTGCACACCTTTAATGTCAGGAAGAGTATCTTACACTTATAATGCTTCACTAGGACCTAGAACGATGCTTGGCACACAGCTGACATTCTAAAAATATGGACTGAATTTATCAGTGTGTTCCAAAGTTATGCAACTGTTGTGTTTGAAACAATGGAAGGCACAATAGTAAATTCTGGTTGAGTTTTATGACAGTTTTAGAGACAAGCGGTCAGCTACTGTGAGATAGAGCTATTACAATCCGAATGGCTACAAGCAAGTAATACCAATTACCAAGAATAATCCTGTTTTCTCAGGAAGACCTTAATTTTCCTCAATGCGCTCACATAGATTTGTATTTTCTAGCTTGTCAAATCTCTGAAAAAACTCTCACACTCCAGAATAGGGGCATCTGTGAAAAAATTCTACTTCTATCTGATATTCCTCCTGCTTAAGGGTCTCTATGTACCTGGCAACTCCCACATCACATGCCAGCTTCACTGGTTATATCCAGGCCCACGTTTTCTGTGCTGATCGGTCATCCTGGTTAGTATTTTAAAATTAACAGAAAAGCTCAAATGTTTCCCCATTCTCTCCATTAGAGTGATTTCCTAAATTCCACAACTCATACCAGACAAGGTATATAAAAAAAGATGCCACCAAAAGATGATCATTCAATATGCTTCATAAATAAAATTACTTTGGGGTTAATTTTACCACAAATTCATAGCCATCCCACCAGATGACAAGGTAAATGAGTTAAATGTGTTTGTGCAAACATATCTTAGGTTTGTATTTCCTAGGTTCAGTAAAAACTATCCAATACAAATTTATTCTGAAGGTCACAGAATTAAAATTCTGCAATAGAAGATTATCTAAAGAGTAAGGTTCTTAGGAAATGGTCCTAAAGGTGAAGGAAGGAAACTTGATATTAATTCTGATTTTTAAAAGAAAATTAGCAAGGCACACCAAATTCCATTTACCTGTGGTTTGATGGGAAAAATGTGCTAACTCAACAGGACAAGACTCCTTGGTTGACAAGCCAACATTCCAATATAAAATATATTTAGTTTTACATTCAAATGTTGAACATGATTCTCAAACAGAAGATACAGATATAGATCTTTTAATATCTATGTCTGTATATATCACAGATGGCTTCAACTAAATTCAACTGTAACAAAAAAACTTCTTGGAAATTCTATCTTATATTGACCAAACAGGTACAGAATATTACACATTTTGAAAAATAAACAGAGTTTAACTGTATCTTCCTTGCATTATTTTTACATGAACATTATTTGTATGCTCATTAAAACTGTCCTTCTTATAATTAAATATAGAAACAGGAAAGGAAAGGGAATAAAGGACAGAAAAGTATTGGAAAACATATTGCTAATGAATGCAAACATTTGCCAACCAAAAGCAACAGAAAAAATTAGAAAAGTATCTTCTGTTTATTAATAACAATGCGTGTGTGGAAAAAAATAAAAATGCATAGACGGCAGCATTTCACATGAGGGTTCCTTGAATCGCCTGTGTGCCCAAAGAGAGAGGTTTTACCTGAAATAAGACAAGAAAGATGGGGACTGCTAAATCCTATCATTAAAAAAGCTGTTTTTGCCTCTGTTTACTAAATTTATATAGATCTCTGCTTTACAATCCCATCACCATGCCATTTCCTTGGATATACACATATTTTCTTAAAGAAATTACTGATAGTATTATATAGACCTAGAACCAGAAATATATTTTGTAATGACGCACTGCTAAGGCATAAACTCACATAGTGATCCAGGAGACCAAAAACACATTTTGGAATCTGAGAATCTTAATATTGCTTCTAAATATTCATCCACACAATTTCTGTTTTGCACAGGTGAATACAGACACATCTTAAACTTACACGGTTTTAAAACTGCACTGCATAATGACAGCTCATATAGGGCTTTGTCTATGTTGCACTTATCTCTTGGGACTAGTGGGATGATGGAAGAGAAAAAAGAAATATAGTCCATAATGCCAGACCATGAAAGATCTCTACTGGTATCTAACTGTGATACTACACATAGCATCAATTTACACCGGAGAGTTTCAGACTGTAATAGATCCTTTTGTGCTTCAGTTACCACCAACCAAGAATGTGATTAGTATAAGACAAAATTGCCCACCAGGTTTGCAGTTCCTTTTGCAAATTTGATCTATCCTTAACTTTGACAAATTGGGACATTATTTCCATTGAAGTTTCTGTTTATCCTGGAGAACAATTCAGTACCCCATTAAGAAAATTCCTTTTGCTCTTAACTTGAATATTTCAAGGGATTGTTCCTTTACCACAAAACCAAGCAATCAGTTCCATTCCTGCGCATTCTTTTCTTTTCTTAAGATTATTGTTCCATGAAGCTACCTTGTCAGGAAACTGGAAAATTGCCATCTTCATTTATATTACCTTACATGTATTTGTAGTCTTACGATTATATCTCTTTTCATTCCCATAGGATAGGAGCAAAATGCTAGCTGTCTGAGGATACAGGAAATTGAAATTTTGTCACCTGCAGAGGACTAAAAGTGTTTGATATTTTTCCCCTTCAATGTTCAGAAAGAATCTCTTGTGCGTGAAAGAAAATTACCTTCCCTTCAGTAAGACACATCTGGAAATATTCTTAACTGTAGTCTTGCAGAATGACTAAGAAAGCTGATACCAATGTTTTTGTGATTTATTACAAGAATGCAGTGGAGTCTTTAAGGGATGTTTTCTTTTACTCAGCTATTTGCTTGGGAATCACGATGCAACTGATAGCCAGAAACAGAAATTTTTCTTCACTGAAGGGCATTTTTTCCGGATATCTATACACTGCACCAAAATGGAGTTGAAACCAAATAACCCAGTGGGCTTTTTGGACTTCCAGAAATGCCTTCTAGCTTGTTTTAAAAGCCAGATTGGCCACAAATTTTCTTCAAGTGGCCCACAGTAGAACTCTTATCATGTTATGCATCATATCTTCAACAGAAGATTTTCTGCCATCCCCTAAGATCTCATGCTGTGCAGGGAGAAAATGCAACTACAGCAGAGTAGCCCAATTTGCCTTAGAATTGAGACTAATAGCAGAACCTCTCTGTCTATTCTTGTCTTAAAGGCTTGTTAGACTCCCAATGGGGAGGAAAGTTTCCCTGCTGATAGAGTTGTAGCATATCAAAAATGAATCATGAGTACAAAGAAAGATTATTTTGTTCAATGAGACATTTCTTACTCCCTGGCTCAGGCGACAGCATTTCTGGCTAATTACCCAATTACCACTGATATAAGGTATGAGGAGAGAATTAAGGACGTGAGGAAAGGGAACATGTAGAGCCACCAAGACTTGATAAGACTTGATAAGTATTTTTATTTCAGCAATGTACCATTAGAACAGAGCACAGAAGAAAACACTTATAATACACATCGTGACATACTCGGTAATAAGATTATTACCAAATTTTATAGAGGATGTGACTGCAAACTTGGGAGATTTTAGAGACCAAAAATAATGTCAAAGTCTGAGTTAGAATTGAAAACACAGGTACTCCAAAAGTTGACAGTATCATCCAATGAAAGACCTAAATAGAAATTGGAGTGAATTTAATGAGTAGCTTAAAATTTTATTCTTTTTTATATAATCGTATCATTTCTTAGATACACAGAGCAATTACCACCCTCCCCAACAAAATGGTTTACTATTAGAAATCTTCACTTTAATTCATAATATAAGGCATTATCCAAAGGTAGCAACAAAACTATCATTGATTTTGATTGTTAAAATCCTCACAAAAAAATTTCAGGATAAAGTAAAAATAGGAAAATTGAGCCTTATATAACACTGAAGTAGGAAGGGAATTATGCACTCTAGCACAAGATAAAAAGGGAAAAAAACACACTTGGTACATCACAGCTGTCTTCTATTACATATAATTATCCATTCTCAGACTGAGCTAGGGAACAAAAGCTTAGAAAGAACAATGGGTATGTAGATGTCAAAAAGGTAATACTTCTCTTCAACTATGTACCCTTTTATTTATTTATTTTTTAAAGAAATGTAGGTAGAACAAGAATAACCTGTTTCTGTATTATAAACTTTGTTTTATTTTGCATGTTTGTGGAAAAGAATGTTTAAAATATTGATCAAGAATGAGTTTTGGCTATTGAATAGTAAGTTTTAAATTATTTCTTTTAGAGTAAAAAATGAAAAATTTATTTTAAATAAACGAACACATTATTTATGCAAAATTTTAAAGTTGAAAATCAACTACAAATAAACATCATAGCTTTTTTTTAAAAAAAGAAACCTTTCTGTTTCAACAAATGATTAAATGAAACTGAAATTTAACTATCCAATTCAAATAATAGAATCTTTTTTTATCAAAGTTAAAATCTCAATATTTTTAGAGTTAATAATTTTTAATTCATTTGCCTTTGTCATTGTTCAACTTAACACAGTAATTAACCCAACTTAACCCAATAATTAAACTTGTGTGTAATATTTCTGGGGTTGAATCTCTCCATTTAACCCAACATTTTTTGAGTGTGAGAAAAGTTTCAAAAATTTGTATTTAGCTTTCTACCCACAATTCATAAGCTTTAAGCAAGAAATGTGGTGCTTCATGTCTGCAACACAACACAAGATAACGAGAAGTAACTTTAATATATAGGTCACCAGCACTTGGTCACCCTTTCAAAGATTGAGATGCTTTCAGTAGCTGCTTAAAATAAGAGGATACCATAGCAACTGAAAATAAAAAGAACTTTGTGTAAAATATGGATCATTAATTTAAAGCAAAAATCAACTTTATTTTTAATGGGTATTTTGTCATTCACTGTATTCACAGCTTACTTCTTATTTTCCATCTACACCAACTTTGTGTACCACCTTTCCTTTGGTTGGGGTTTGTTCACTTGATTTGCCTTTGTGGGCCTGGTCAACTCCATCTATCTGCCTGCAAGTGACAGAGTACTGTAAGGAAAATTAGTTGACAGTAAGTCCAGAGGCTGTTGATATTATTAAAGTCTGTTCTCATGTTCAGTTATGCCCTCAAGGTCCCAGACTCTCATTTTCAGTTCTACTTATGTTTGCCATGTTTCTCCCTTGTGAGAAAATGATGACTCCTGCAGTTGCAAGCATCTCATTCTCATGCAGCAATAGCTTCAGAAGAACAGAAGCATTTAGGAGTAAAAGGCTTTCATACCTTGCACTGCCTAACAGGGAAGAGATGATTCACATACAATGTCTTCCAAAGGACAGAAATGGGTAGGAATAAAAAGGCTTTCTTTTGTGCTGTCCTACAGGGAGAAAATGTTTCCCAGGGGCACCAGGGCAAATTTCCTTTTGTAAACCTCTGGAGTCATGGCTGAGCCCTTCATCAATGACAGGGGGTAAAAAGATTGCCAAAACTGGCCAAACCAATTAGGACACATCCTCTCAGTCCAGGCACATGGCTTCCCAGATAACACCGAGATACTCTTAACAAGAAAAACCACTGGGTCTGGGAGAGGGAGAAGAGTCGCAAGCAAGAGTGTCTACCAGTCTTGGGACCTAGGCCTCAATTACTAGCTACATGACATTGAGGAAGTTTCCTTTCCTTTCTAAACCTCAGTTTCCACACCTGTAAATAAGAATAAAAATAATAGCACATGCCTCGTAAGATTATTTTAAAGGTTACATGACTTACTACATATAAAGCATGAGACATAATTCCTGGAATACAAAAATCACTCAATAAGTACCATTTGTTGTTAGCTGTTTTGGTGCTATCACAGATATGAGACAGTGCATTGCCTATGTTAAGAAAATCTGCATTTCCTTGTTTTCCTCTAAGAGTAGCCTTGTGAAAGGGGAAAAAAAAGTTATATAAAGATATTGGTGCCCATGTGAGTGTTATGTGTTTGGAGAAGGAGAGAAGGACTCCCATAGGAGTCCAGTGGCATCTATGCCATAGGAAAGTTGTGACATTAGATATGATTTCAAACACCTGAAAGTTAATGATTAAGAAGGTTTGTGTTTTTAATGTGAGTCAGTTTTATTTTTATTATGTAATGTAAAATACACTGAACTTTAGATTTTCATCTTTTGTTGTAACTTACTAAATTCCTTTTAAGAAAAAAACGTTTTCCATCTCCTTGGCTTTAATTTCATATGGCATCACTTGATTTCACTAAAATATGATTTTTTTCACCCACAGTATTATTATTTCAACAAAGTTATATAATTTTCACTATACATCTGATTTTTTTAAAGTTGCTACTTTTGCACTATGTTCCTCCTCTCTATTAGTGAGTCTTGCTTTTTCTAATTTTATTTTTACAATGTGTGAAAAGAAAGCAAGTTAATTTGGGGAACCTATGCTTCTTCCATAGAGTTAGAAAAAGATATTGTGTTATATGCTTTTACAGCAAAAAGGAATTTGTAAATCTAAGGTTTGGGTTTTTCAAAAAGTCACTACTTAAATATTTGAGTCTGAAACAGATCTACTTAAGAAATTCTACATCCAACTATCAGAAAGTGGAATGAATCCATCTGTTGCCATAATATGCTCCTGATGCTCAGTTGTATAAAAAGCAGGATAAAAATAAAAGAAAACCATCTCCTTTTGCTTTAAACTCATGACCTATCAATTATGGACCCAAGAGCTTTTCTTTGTCACTTGCTATGTGATCAACAATATGAGACTTAAGACTGAGTCTGGGTCTCCCCAGATCATATTTTATTGCAACTATTTTATAAGATGTGAGCATAAGCTGCCTTACATTTCATTGTTTTCTGAGACTTGTGACTACATATACTCTAGCCTAGGGAATTTTTGGACTTTTAACAAATACTCTTTTCTATGACGCCTTGTCCGGATCAATCCCCTCTCCTCCTCACTGCTTTCCCCACCAAACCTGACTGATGTTACAGTAAGTTGACCCACTCCGGGGGGAACACAGACAACCTTCCCAGAACAGCCTGTGCGCTTTGATAAGGAATTGACTCCAAACTATGCTGAGTTTGGGGGAAGGCACAATGTCTGGTTTGATAAATCTTGTCTGGACTTTCCAACTCTGCTCTTGTTTCAACTTCCCCTGCTGCAATCTGAATCTATTCTGGAATCCTAGAAGACTGCAAAAGGACAAAAGAAATTTCTTTTATTGTTATAAGGTTTATGACCTTGCATTTGATGTTCGACAGTTGAGAAGGATTATTTTCTTTCTCTAACAATCAGTGACTGCGTTTGAGACCCCAACATTATATTAAACAAACACACTGAAGGACAAATTCTGCTTAGTTAGAAACCCAAATGAAATACAACATTTGGGGCTGGTAGTGGGGGAGTGTCTGGGCATCTTAAAGCAGGCTAGTTTCCAGGTTGTAACACTCACATTACCAGAGAGCTCCCCAGACAAATCAGGGCATTTGTCCTTCCAGAAGTCTTGTTTAATTCAATAGCCCAAGTATGAGAGTTTTGGAAATTCCCATGATACTGATAATTCCACAAATACTGTTTTTCACTTCAGAAACTCTTAAGTGAAGAAGGAGTTAAAATCCGAAGTATTGAGGACGATTTCGAGAGAATGTGTCATAAAATTTACAAATTTTATTTTAGGATTTATTTTAAAATTAGGAAACATAACATTGAAAATGTTCACTTCCCAACTCAGGAGAAAGAGATCCTGTTTAATGGAAGAGCAGGAAAAAGTCTGCATTTTGGATTGGATAAGTCTCACCCAATAATGTTCTTTTCTTCTATGGGATAAATATTAAGAATACTAATACCCTATTATATTCACTTAAAATTCTTTCCCCTCCCCCAAACAATCTAAGGGGAAATACTGAAAACTCATCTTTCTACATTAAAGGGCTATGTTTAAGTTCCTAAATCAGTCAGCCTCTGTCTCTTTCCTCCCTCTTTAGCTCTCCAAAGGAACTCAGGTAGCTCTGTCAGTCGAAACGGGATTTATTGTGCCACTGTACTTAGATCTCCCTCTGGAGATATCCAATTTTGCCCTATCTCTTCCTTCCAAAGGAAAATAGATGAGCTGGCTAAACTGTTAGATCTTACTTCTGGATTCTCCACAGATTTCTGGCCATGAATTGAAACCCTAGCTTAGACAACATCAAAGACCTGAATTCCAATTTTTTCCCAGAGTGACAGTCTAATACGCAAGTGTTTTATTACTTGTCATATGCTTGGGACTAAGGAAATTTCTTTTTACACATGAGTAAATTAAAAATGGGATACAATTTGGAAAATATTTCTTAATAAAAGATATTTCTAATATTTGAGTCATGTAAGGGGTCCAGTATAAAATTAAACTAAAGGAATATTTCTTCAAAAATTTAAACTTATTATCATGTATATTCCTGAGAAAAGATTAAGGTATTTTTAATAAATGCTTTCCAGGGAGAAAAGTTGAAGGGTTAAAAAATACCCTTTTTTGTGTGTTCATTTGTTTCCAGGTGATTTCTGTGGGCCATACCTTATGCTAGATTCTTTATATTTCAATGATCTCATTTAATATATACATCAACACTGTGACTAATATAAGTATTTTTATTTCAGTTTTGCTGATAAGGAAACTACGCCTTTGGCAATCAAGTGACTTAGCTAAGATACTATAGCTTGCATTCAAACACAATTGGTTTGTCTCTGTAACCCATACTCCATATGCCCCTTTGGAAATGTAGAGAGGGAATATTCTTGAAGATATATGACTTCCATTACTAACTTTACAGTACTAGCAGTAGGGGTAAGCTCAGCTTTCAAAGGAATGCTCTAAAGGAAACATGAGTTAAAATATTAAATCAGATTAGGTATTAAAATATATTTAATCACAGTATCAACTTGTAGCACTTTTAAGACAAATTACTTATATCCCCTATAAATATAAAGTTAGTGATTATCTAGCACACAGTAGGCACTAAATAAATATTTACTGGGTCATTGTTTATTAAAATACATTTATTTCTCAGTAATTCACTATATACTATCCATAAAACTCTGTGATGTGAAAGATAGATAGTAAAAGAATTATCTCCCAAATTTATAAGCCTTTAATACTTTTTGAAAGACAGCTTAAAACTAACTTTAAAATATTATGTCATAGGGCTTCCCTGGTGGCGCAGTGGTCTAGAGTCCACCTGCCAATGCAGGGTACGTGGGTTCGTGCCCCGGTCTGGGAAGATCCCACATGCCGCGGAGCAGCTGGGCCCGTGAGCCATGGCCGCTGAGCCTGCGTGTCCGGAGCCTGTGCTCCGCAACGGGAGAGGCCACAATAGTGAGAGGCCCGCGTACCGCAAAAATATATATATATATATTATGTCATACATTTCTCCAAAGAGGACATACAGATGGCCGAGAAGCACATGAAAAGCTGCTCAACATCATGAATCATTAGAGAAATGCGAATCAAAACTACAGTGAGGTATCACCTCACACCGGTTAGAATGGGCATCATCAGAAAATCTACAAACAACAAATGCTGGAGAGGGTGTGGAGAAAAGGGAACCCTCTTGCACTGTTGGTGGGGATGTAAACTGATACAGTTACTATGGAGAACAGTATGGAGGTTCCTTAAAAAACTAAAAATAAAGTTACCATATGACCCAGCAATCCCACTACTGGGCATATACCCTGAGAAAACCATAATTCAAAAAGACACATGCACCCCAATGTTCACTGCAGCACTATTTACAATAGCCAGGTCATGGAAGCAACCTAAATGCCCATCAACAGACAAATGGATAAAGAAGATGTGGTACATATATACAATGGAATATTACTCAGCCATAAAAAGGAATGAAATTGGGTCATCTGTAGAGACATGGATGAATATAGAGACTGTCATACAGAGTGAAGTAAGTCAGAAAGAGAAAAAACAAATATCGTATATTAACACATATATGTGGAACCTAGAAAAATGGTACAGATGAGACTTCCCTGGTGGCGCAGTGGTTGAGAATCCGCCTGCCGATGCAGGGGACATGGGTTTGTGCCCCGGTCCGGCTGGGCCCATGAGCCATGGCCACTGAACCTGCGCATCCGGAGCCTGTGCTCCGCAATGGAGAGGCCACAACAGTCAGAGGCCTGTGTACCGCAAAAAAAAAAAAAAAAAAAAAAAAAAAATGGTACAGATGAACCGGTTTGCAGGGCAGAAATTGAGACACAGATGTAGAGAACGAACGTATGGACACCAAGCGGGGAAAGTGGGGGGGGGGGTGAATTGGGAGATTGGGATTGACAACAAGAACCTGCTGTATAAAAAAATAAATAAAATAAAATTCAAAAAAATAAATTAATTAAATTAAATTTTTAAAAATCTACAATGAAATATCAGTGCACACTAACCGGTATGGCTAACATAGACAATACAAGTAATGATGTGGAGCAACCAGAACTCACACATTGCTATTAGAAAGGTAAATAGGAAAAAAAAAATTTGTCATAAAACTATTTCATGTTTTGTATTATAATACATATGTAATATATACTTAGTAAGAAAATTAGCATTCGGCTTTCAAATACTCATGCTATCCACATATGTATTATAATAATATGCAGTTATAATACGAGGTATTAACAACTAATACTTTAAGGCTAAGAGTAAGGGACAAAGAAGTCTTTGAAAAACCTTTGCCTTATATTTTCAAGTGTTCAATATTTCCTTGAAATATTTGTTTGTTTTTGCTTTATTACTAATCATAATATATGATAAAGCTCAAAAAACATTTAATTAGTAAAAACTGAAGTGTAGAGTTTCATAATATAAGAAATTTAATTATTTTTACTATTAGACAGCATCAACCATATTAAGTGATTCTATCATGATAGATAAAAATTTCAGCCAAAATTCAAAAACTACACTGTCTCAATTATTTTTACTTTCACAGTATGAACTAGTGTTACTTCAACAGTAGTTACCTCAAACTAAATACCTCTATTCTACTGAAATTTACCTAAGATCCAAAGAAATAAATCTACACCCACCTGCTGTACTTCCAAATGGACAAATCATTGGCTCTAATAACAGATTAGAGCTTCACCATATATTAAACAATAGGAATTTAAAATGCATGAGGTGTACAGAACTGCACTGAAGTGCTAAAACAAGGCATCATATACCTCCAGAAAAGTCATGGGAAAATGAGAAAATGAAAACAAGTTACACTTCAGAGCTTTAAAATGATGCCAAACGATCTTGGCAGCAATTTTAGTTATTATGAAGCAATTCATTTAAATAATAAATGGATTAGGAATGATTAAGAAGGGAAAAGAAAAGTCGCAAGAAATCTGTGTCAGTTCATTGAAAATAAGTCATGCTACCTTCCAGGCTTTCTGGCCTGGTTGATCAGGAAAGCGTGACAGCAATCAAACGACATGAGATTTTTTTGTGAAAAATACTGGGACAGAAAATTAGTAAGCTTAAAAGCAAAGGTAGGGGCTTCACTGGTGGCATAGTGGTTCCGAGTCCACCTGCCAATGCAGAAGACTGGGTTCCAGCCCTGGTCCAGGAAGATCCCACGTGCCGTGGAGCAACTGGGCCCGTGAGCCACAGCTACTGAACCTGTGCTCTTAACTAGAGAAAGCCCACACGCAGCAATGAAGACCCAGTGCAGCCAAAAATAAATAAACAAATAAATTTTAAGAAAGAAAAAGCTTTTCTTAAAAAGAAAAAGCAAAGGTAAACTAAACACAATTAAAATAAAAAATAAATCATAAGAGCCCTGGGATTGTGAAGTCATATAAATGACATACATAACGGTAAATTGAAAAAAATTAAATCTAGTAGCTAAAGTGACTTGATTTCACTGATTACTAACTTATAATAAAGCTAGGATAGAAAAAAAATCAAAATGCATACATTCAGAGGAGCTTATGGATATATTTGCAAAATGTCCACCAGTCCAAAGACACTAAAGAAAGGGGTATGTTACCAATTGAAAAATTATCATAATCCAGGCCAAGTATTCGGGCAGTCTCCAAACATCAGAACATTTAGACAATTTGGTTTTAGGAAGACAAAATGTTACAGAGAGAATCATGAAAATCTGTCCCACATGGAGATTAAAAGAGGAGTCAAAGTGAAAAAATATCAAGCTTTTACCTGTCAAATGTTGGGAATTAACAACTCAGAGGAGAAAGAGAAGCTATTAATAAATGCTTCACATATATAAACTTTGCAATTTAAACTTCACTTTTCTTTAGTGACAGATTTTGTTACATGAAATCAATCACTATTTACCAAAAGAACAATATATATGTGCTCGCTTCGGCAGCACATATACAAAAGAACAATATATGAACATACTAAATATAGACCAGAGCATAGTTAATGAAGATTACCAGGAAAGAATTCAGTATTGACATCTAAGACTTAGTCACTTTCTAAGTACAGTAAAATGACTAGAGAGCACTAAGTGCCAGGAATGAAAAGGAAAAGTTAATCAAAATTGAGTAATCAAGACAATAAAAGATAGTAACAAATTCCA
Source organism: Delphinapterus leucas (assembly GCF_059928025.1). Classification (NCBI taxonomy): domain Eukaryota; kingdom Metazoa; phylum Chordata; class Mammalia; order Artiodactyla; family Monodontidae; genus Delphinapterus; species Delphinapterus leucas. The sequence continues at coordinate 32,311,853 of NC_143132.1, forward strand.
AAAATGAAAGATGTTATATCTTGAGAGTACAAAACTCACTCGTTTCCATTTTTGAAACGCATCATCTAATAAGTTAGATAGTGAAACATGCAAAGTTTTCAATAATAAAGATATATTTTATCTCATTTAAAGTAGGTCCATAGAGTAACCACATATAAAATTGTCCAAGGAGTCAAACACAAATCTACTTGTAGAAATAAAAGCTAAAGTTTATCCGTAATTACATCTTATTCTTATGAGGACTAAATTACCTGATTACACGATAGGGTTTGCTGTGCTTATTCAGATTGTTATACAGTCTATCGATAAGTAAAAGGAAGTATGCGTCAGTAGGCATAAGAGTGGTAGTAAGGAAACTAGCATTGACTTACAAGCACTTGTGTTACACACATAATGTATTCCAACTTATATAATCAATGGCTGGTTGGAATAATAAGTTCATTTGATCCAATGTGGGAAAAATCAAAACCATATATTAAAAAGTATGTGAAAATTACATATTTAAAAAGAATAGAAACTCAAGATACTCTGAAGTAAGCCAATCACTAATACAAATGTCTCATTACCTCCTTTCAAGATCAACATAAGAAACGTGGTAAAGAACCTACTAGAGTGTAATTTTAAAGCTTTTAAAGCTTTAAAAGCTCTGCTAGGTTACACTCAAAATATTTTGGTCAAACCAGAGTAACAGATACCTGAAGACTCTGAACCAAAGAAGTAGCTTTAAAATCCCATCACTTTTTTGTTTTCTATTTGAACTAAAGAGAGACTTTATTTATAGCATATATAGTATCATTTGGGTCCACTTGGTGTGAGTACATCACTTCATAAATTCCACTTAATTCAGTTACATAGTGTCAATTCCAATCCCTGTGCCTTCAATAGGATGAAAGCTCCATGAGGGCAAGAAATTTCATCAAATTGATTCACTGCTGGACCCAAGGGCCTACAACAATGTCTAGCACATAGTAGCCACTAAATATAATTTACTGAATAAATGAATGCAAATGATAAACACGGAAGCAATTGATGGTACTGACATTTTATAACACCTTGATAATTTGCGATATGCCTATATTCTATACATTTTAAATTAGAATAAGTATAAAAGAACAGGGGAAATAATTTCTTATGGAGAACTTTAAGAACTCTAAGAATACGTCTATTGAGGATGAGAAATATTAATGTAAAACTAAAATTTCCATGTGAAAAAATGATAAAGTCAATAGAATAACAATATAAATTCAGTAAAAACTGTGCTATGCATTAGAAGAATGCACTGATTTGAAATACTAAAAAGCATGAAAGCATCACAATAATAAATCTAAATAAAAGAAAAATTACACAGCATATTTTTAGGCTAAATTTGAAAAAGAAAAAAATGCATATTCAAATATTTCATTAAGGGCTCAGGAAAAATAATTCTGATATAAAAAATAGTTTAAGATCTACTTTTTAAAATAATTTAAAGTAAAATGAGCATTCTTGCACACTTCTAACTAGATTCTTAATTTCAATGTCCCTCAGACCAATCCTAAATGATATCTGTTAACAGAATTTAAAATTGTCCTTGAATACAAAGTAAAGCTACCTGCTTTTCATTCATAGAATGGAATATTATGCAACCTCTAAAAGTGATGTATTCACTGAGAAACATCTAACTTGTACCATGTTTAAAAAAAAAAGGTAGAAACAGGGTGTATTAAAAAGGTAAATTTTGCATAAATTTATCTGAATACTCTTTGAATCTCGTAAAAGATTGAAAAATTTACATCTATTCAAAACTAAGAAGTGCATTTCGATGAGGATCTCCTATATCGTACAGGCTTCTGGCTTCAGACAGACTCCTGAATCACATACCTGCTGAATCACACGTTTCCTGTGTCTATGCTGACACCACCTTACTAACTTTCACTAAAGATTTTTTTTGATTCAGGGCCATTAGTCTCAATGAAAACTGTTTTATTACTTTAGGAATGTTCTTGTTTGAAACACCAAGAAGCGAACAGTACTTTAATGTTGAGCAATCCAGGCCTAGTCACAATCCAAACAATTTACTCCCAAATCCATCTTCCAGCTCAGGATTCAAACCAAAGCCTGAGCAAAACTCCAATGTCTAAATGCCATGAACCTTGGAAAATACCACTAAGCTGTGAAATGTATAATTTCAGATTACTGCACAGTGGACACCTGTATTTTAAACTGCTTGGGAAATAAGCAGCCAAAATAAAATCGACAAATTGCTTTCTCAATGATAAAAGAATAACAGTATTACACTTAAGCTAAATAGACTATATGAAGCTAAATTTTACTGATCACTCATTCACCTATCTTTCTATCAACTCATATATTTATTTTCAAAAGCCTCAAAGGATGCAACAGAAAATGCATGTGGTGCTCTGTAGAGCAAATGTTGATTATTACCTTTTACTATCCAGGCAAAAAATACTTGCTTTCCTACATAATATGCAAATGACAAAAAGATAAAGAGCTTACAATTACAAAACAAAAATTTTAAAGCTGGAAGTTGGCCATTTTTTAGTGGAAGTTATCTTTTAAATATGGGGAAAATTGAGTCAGTGTATTAGCATCGTAAGATTGCTGCTCTAATTTAAACCTGTTCATTGTCTTGCCCTACGGTTGTTCACTCTTCCCTTAATTCACTGTGCTCTACTATCCTTCTGCCAAAAACATTTTAAACGAAACTAAATAGCATGTGCAACAAATTTCCTCTGTTATGTTAGGTCGGCCTCAATAAAAGTTATTAAAGACTGCAACCAAAGAATTACAGGGCAGGACAGAAAACTTATGAGAAAACATTCTCATTTTCCCTAACAAAATATCCCAACATTTTAAATGGCATTTACTTGATCTGTACTTGCACAGGTGTGGCAGGTAGGGTGTATGAGTCTACATGTACATCATGCCTACAAGCTGGCTGGCTAAAATGGCATCATCTATTTATATAAATTTCACATACCTTTCCACCCATGGTCTGACCTAGATAGGAGGTTAGGCAAATATAAGCAAAACTCATGTAGCATTTTTTTAATCTTATAAAAATTCATGAACATCATTACCGCATGCTTTCATTCATTAAAAAAAAAAAACTAAATACCATCTGTGCACGATAGTCTAATTAGGGGATTAGAATCACAGACACTTTGCTGGCTCACATGTTCAAGCACATGCCCCCTTGACCATCTCAGGAAAGAAAATAAAAAAGAACAATAAAAACGTAGTCAGAGGCATCCCTTGGATTCAGCTTTGGCTACCAGAGTTAACTAACCCCACAGAATTTAGCTGTCTATCACTCCCTTTGGAAATTGACTCTTTTTTTTTTTTCCCCTTGATGTGCACGCTTGCCCCAGCGCAAGCCTTAGGATAAACTTGGCATCGTATGGCCCAGGTTTTAATAAGATCAAACAACATTTTACAGAAGACTGGTATTTACAGTCTGCAACATACTATAGGGACACATTTTTCTGGACTTGGTACCCACAATAGAAAATTCAACTGATAATACTAAATTGTTCTGAAAGAAAATTAACGAACTATAGTCATTACTCAGGAGTGATGTATAATATATACATGACCCTGTACAATATGTATAATAGAACTTGTAATACTTATTCAAACTTCATGATAATTTTAGGGTCCATGAATTATAGAAGCTGAATTGATAAAATGAGTTCATATAGAAAAGTCAAGACACATCATATTTATTTTCAGTTAGGACTACTCTTCTTCCTTATCCTAAATTCTAGTAAAATTATTGCACTAGAAGCATTTAAACCATAAAGATCATGCAATCTGATTTGATATAAATCCTGCCAGTCCTACAAGCTAGGATCAGAAGACTGAATCCTACACAGCCATTTAAGATGTCAACAGTTAAATACATTCTGCCAAAAAAAAAAAGAACAGTGAAATTGTGCTGTTTTTCATAACCAGAAAAAAATGTGCACTCTGTAGAATAAAAGGGTTTTCACCTTAGAAAATGCAGGTGGTAGGGGCTTCCCTGGTGGCGCAGTGGTTGGGGGTCCGCTTGCCGATGCAGGGGACACGGGTTCGTGCCCCGGTCCGGGAAGATCCCACATGCCGCGGGGCGGCTGGGCCCGTGAGCCATGGCCGCTGAGCCTGCGCGTCTGGAGCCTGTGCTCCGCAACGGGAGAGGCTACAGCAGTGAGAGGCCCGCGCACCGCAAAAAAAAAAGAAGATGCAGGTGGTGGATCAGCAGAAACCCATTATCACGTGTAGCAAAGGGTACCTTTGTGTCCTCTCCATATAGCACAAGGTAAAAAGAAAATAAAAACATGGAAAAAAAATAATAATTGAAAGAAAGGAGTAAATCAGTTAAGCCACATAAATTGTTACACACATAAATTTTTTAACATTGAAAATAAAGTGCAACATCAACAAAAGTGCAAATTAAATGGCACCATCACAAGGCCACTGCTCTTTCGACCATCATAGTACCTTGAGACTCAAATTTGTATCAATTTTCTGTTTCTAGTCCAGTCACAGTGCTCCATAACAAGAGTGACCAGTCTGCTGAAGAGTAGCTATTTATGCCTTGGTTTCATAAGACAGATCCATGTCCAGCTGGAAATAAGTTCAGGCATTTTCAGCCCAAACCAGCTATATAACTAGGTCTCTTCAAGTAAAATTAGGTCTACACAGATTCTTCACATTCAGATCCAAAGAGAAAAAAAGCCCCCGTTTAAATATAGCTTATAAAATCTGGAATTATATGCTATTCTTTCAGTGGTCAGACTCTGCTAGTTATTGACTAGTGTATTCTCTTTGGATTCTGGAGGCCATTTCTTATGAATATTGGCTGCTGCAACAATTTCATATTGTCAACAGATGCTGGGATGCTGCTTATTCAGCTCAGGAGTGGTTGCCAGTGGAAGCTCATTGCTTCAGGCTGAAGCAAATTAATCCCAGCAGAGATGAGTTTTATTTGTTTCTCTAATAGTGGGAAGAAATATTGATGAGAGAATTCTGAGCTGTGCTAAGGACAAGAGGCTGCTGGAGATTTCACCAACTCACTTTAGCATCTCCAAGTTGGAGGGCATGTATGGTAGGGAGCCCCTCTCAGGCTGTGTTACCCGTAGGGCATCCAGCTCATAGATTCCTCTTTCCACAACAAACACACAGCTCTTTGTTCTCCCTCTATTTACAGTGAAAAGCATTAGCCTCGTGTATGAATGTATTTATGTCTGGCAATAAAATATTTTGAAGAAAATAATTTAAATGTAAACAGCAAGAACTAAAAGCATTTTTCTTTCACTGAATTTTGTAAAGTATATTATTTTCAGACACTCAGCATAAGTACTCTGTTTTCCTGAATTTAACTGTGATGAGCTAATTTTTTTTAACTGAAGACACTATTTTCCATATTTTTCTCTTACTTCCTGTTGAGAATCCTTCCTCCCCAGGAATAAAAACTGGCAGATTTTACTAATAACTGCATCAGAGTCAGGCCCCTAAATACTTTCCATTCGTTTAAATAGAAATTCCTTTTAAATTAGCTTATGGGCCTCCAGTAAGAGTATAGTTATTCAATTTTTTAGTGAGTTACCAATTTAATATACTTTTAATGGGCATGGTATTAATAGATCAAATGGAAATAAACGCACAAACAGGTTATGGATTTTAACTCTTCATTGTTAGATGAATAGTAAATAAGTAACACGTTAATACAGGGGTAAATTTTATGGTATTAGATTTGACGTTTATGTGCATTTCAGCCTTGTTTTTCCATCTCTTTAAAAACTAATGGTAAGTGAAAAAGGGAATTTTAGGCATTTTTTTATCCTTGATCTTAGAGTTACCATACTCTAAATATTATAGTTTACATTTAGGGCAAGTTTTTAAATTTAAAGATGTTATAGAAATGACTACATTTGGAGAAAGCGTGTCCTGTAACAATGGTCAATGGAATCTAGCATGAGCTCTAAGTATTACACTCAATTTCCTGATTTGTAAAGGTAAAAAGCGTGCAGAAATTGAAATGTGAAAAAGGTCCCTGGCAAAACTAAAAACTAGTAAATAATTTTTGACTAAAACAATGAAAGTTGACTCACATATTCACCTGCTTTACAAAGACCATGTGAACATCCTACATGTTCAAAACACCATTGTGTCCTTCCTTCCCTTATGTTTCTGTTCTCATCTTCAAGATCTCACCCTTTCTTACTTCAAAATATAACAAGCTGCTTCGAGCTGACATTTCAAGCATACAGCCGTCATGGGGAAATATCTTCCAAATGTTTCTTCTTCATCGCATCTTTCTCTCACCTCAGGAAATGCACACACCATCTTCTCTCCATGTTTCTCAACATCTACTCCTCAACTGTCTATCTATGTCCTCAGGTCTTCTCCCTCCATTCTTTTCCTCCCCTCCCTCACTGTCCCTTTATCTATCACTTCATCTGTTTAATTCATTCATTTATTTTTGTCAAAAACGTGGAGAAAATATCTCTCAGTCTCTCTGTTCTATGAGGTAACCTCTCTGTTTTCCTCACCCCTTCTCTCTCCTGTTCTTCTCCACTGTAAAAAAAAAAAACAACTGAAATAAGCAGTTGTTCTCAGTTCCAATAATTCTTTTCCTTGGCCATTTGTGCTCAAGTTTTAAATTTTATACTTTCTGTTGCTCAAAAAAGTACCTAAGTGGCATGATGCGATTCAGTATACCGAGAAAATGTAATAAGATTTTGCCATGACTTCTAGGTGTTCTCTTACAGCAACAATCACTGCCGTGATTACAACTGTTTACCTTCAATCATAAGATATTTAAATGATTACAATTTTCTGTCCTATTCTATTGCATTGTTGATGATTTGTTATTATACAGTAAATTTAGCGACAGTATATGCTTTTTGGGGTTTACTCAAGAGTCCAGCCACCATTTAAAACTCTCTCCCATCTAATGCCTGAAGTTTCTTAGATTAACAGCTTTTAGATCTGGAAAAGACTTCCGAGTATAACCTTTTTATTTTATGAATGAGGGTTTGAAACCCAAAGAGTAGACTGTTTGGCCCAACGTTTCACAGCAAAGCTAGAACAAGGAGATGGCTCTCCATGTGTAAAGTCATAGAGCCTGACTGTACTGGGTAGTTTAGGATTGCAGGAAGAAGGAGCGAGAAGAATGAAGATACAAAAGAAGGTGAGAGTTAGATCATGTAGGACTATTCCTTTATACAACTGGCACATGGTAACTGCTCAATACATATTTTATTAATGAACACTTAGATGCCAAGCAAAGGAACATAAGTTGTATTATACATCTGATGGGGAATCACTGTAGGATTCTGCTATAGGAAAGGGTGACAGGCCTGTATTTTGGAAATCAGTTGTTATAAGCAATGTAGTAGAAGATGGATTTCTGTAACATGGTATTAAAAGCAAGAAAGCCAGTTGAGAAAATGCAGTAGTTCAGATAAGAAATGATAAAGTCCTGGATTAAAATATTGCCAGGAAGAAAAAGAAGGAAGATTGTGTGTGTGTGTGTGTGTGTGTGTGTGTGTGTTTCTTCTGTAGGTGCCCCTCATGGAACTCAAGTCATTTCTTTACATGAAGGTTCCATCCTCCACTTACAGCACACTAACCTGATCCATGAGATGTTGTGTGAGATAATCTTCATAAAGTTCACATAATGTCATGAAAAATTCTGAGCATTCTCAAAAATGCTTCTCATAAAAAAGAAAAAAAAAACAAAAAAACAAGTTCCGCAAATCCCATTTGCCAAGGTGAGGATTTTCCATCTATGAAAACCTAAGCAATGAAATAATTATATTGATAAAGTAATGATAATGACAACAGTAACACCTGACACATTAGGAATATACATATGCCAGGCAATATTCTAAATGTTTCACTCACTTAATCCTTGCAGCAATTTTATGATCTAGGGACTATTATTACTCTATTTTATAGATTACTAAAATAAGAAATAAGATTACTAAATAAGAAATATAGATTACTAAAATAAGAAATATAGATTACTAAAATAAGAAATATAGATTACTAAAATAAGAAATATAGATTACTAAAATAAAAAATAAAATAAGAACATGTTTACTCACATGTTCACTATTAAACATCTACAAAGAGGTGGAGACTGAATTTGAAATTTGTCATTCTAACCATAGGTCCTGTAATGACTCTATATTTTTAGAAAAATAATGATCATATAACCCTGCCCATTTTGCAGATCAATTAAGTAATATGGCATGTTCAAGGCCATACTACTGATAGCAAAAGTGTGTGTACGTATATATGCGTTTTTACACTTTAAGTACCTCAATATCCATTTAATGAATAATATTACCTGGATATAAACAAGTTCATATATTTGATACACAAGATTTTTTCTCTTGGTTTTGCTTAAAAAATATCAGATATTTATGTCAAATATTTAATCAGTAATGCTTTTTCTAAAATGATAAGTTAACCCTTACTAATCAGAATTGTAGAAATTTAGCATGTATATCTTTTAGAAGGGAAAGAAAGAAATAAAAAGTTGACTGTAAGAACAATACTTAGACTATAAGCCTTTTTATCCCAAGTTCATATGTTGCTAACAAAGTCAATCAGTTTCAATCATAAAAAATTTGCACTATGAAACATGTAAGTTATATCTGTTACCAGAGTAAAGAAAGAAATTGCCTTTCAAAAACCACTCATTCAATAAAGTTATGATTGCTTTATATATACTTTGTGGGGAGAAAGGAAAGGCAAAGATTGAGAGGACCCCCAAGGAGCTTCTATTTATTGATCTGCATAGGGGTGATATGGACAGGTATGTTTAAACCAAGTAGTGATGGGCCTTGCATGCTAACACAGGAGTGTTCTGCTTGGTTTGCTTTTATCCTATAATTACGTGGTAAACATAAATATTAGGCTCACCTGGTTCCTTGAGATCTGAATAAGATCAGTACAAACCTCCCTTCCAAATGCTTGGCAGTTCAAATACCTTCTCAAGGTTTATGCCAAATCACTGAAAGCTGCTTCTATAGTTGGGATCTGTTTCACACTGCATTAACAAACGGGAAACCGAGGCTCCTCCCAGGTTTGCACATGACTCCCCCCTCAACCAAAAAATCCTCTCCAGAAAGCATTTGTGACTTGAGTCCTCTTATCTAAAGAGTGGGAAGATCATGAGGAGATAGAATTGCACACATGTGTTCACCATTAGATACTGTATTTCGTAAAATGTTGCCTCACAACAAAGGGAATTTGGAGCCAGAGGAATTCTTTCCTGTTCATCCTTGTTAGAAGGCAGTTTTGATCAGCTAAATTTTTTTTTAACAAAATAAACCATCAAAAAAGTATTTCTCTGGGTAATGTATATTTGATTAATCACAATGTCCCTTTCTCTGATATTAAAATTTTAAAAATTAATGTTAACAATTTATTACTGGTAAGTCATTGATTTACAAAATGGGAATTTTTATAGGTGTGTGGGTTTTTAATATCTAGTCTGATCATGGCTGAAAATTTTAAACTATGTTATGTACTACAACAAACCAGCGATTGCCAGCCTTTTGTGGTAATATTTGAAGTATCGAATGATAATATTCTTAAAACAAGTCTTATTTCCAATATTCCTTTTCTTGCTTAAAAATAACACATCGTTTTTAGAATGTAAGTCCATTTAAAATTAAGTAACCATTTCAATGCTAAAGTGAACACTGTCAGAAAACAAACAAGGGTATAGAAGTCCTTTTTCTACCTTGAAACAGTAGTTCTTTACATTTCAGAAAGCCCTCTGGGTTGCTTTCTTGTCTTGACTTCAAAGAGATATATAAGCTTAGATCAATTTTTCAGTGGCATACAGCATAATGAGAAAAGAGCCTGGCTCTGTTTCAGGTCATGGTGAACCAACCTCCAAAAATGCTAAGAAGTGTACAATTTTTACAAGAATTCCCTTTATTGGTGCCGTAAGATGGCTATTACATTAAGATTGATTTAAGACCCATGAGTCATTTGAAAAAAATAACTGTTCACCCACTGGTTTGATGTTTCTTATGTGTCATATTTGATATAAGCAGAATATAAACAATGGGTCCTTAAAAAGTACAATAGTACCATCTCTTTCATGACAAGATGATGCAAAAGATACCTTCTGAACAAAGATACCCCTTCTTAAAGGCAGTGTTGGAGCATATAGTTATAGATAACAGAGGGAAGATTTCTAAAAAAAATGACTTGAGTAGATGCTGCAATTTCAAGAGTTAAACTATTAGGAACCTTTAGAAGTGATCATATATGAATTCAATATGAAAATAAAGTGTGTTAATACTACTAGCATGAAGTAAAATAGTGTTTTTGCTTTCCTTGTTCCATATTTACATTAAGCATTTTTTCAAAATATGCCAGTCTGTGTTTATTTCATAAATTTCAAAAAGAATTAAAGATGAGCCAGGACAGCACATTTTTTCACATATGCTGGAGAAGCATATTAGGGGAATGCTAGAGGCTCTAACATTCTTTTTTTTCCAAATTCAATTACATTTCCAAGTTTACTGTACACAGGGCCCTAAAATTAAATGAAATTCACCAACTTGACTTCTTTAGAGAGCCATGACTAGAAAGAAAGTGCACATGTGCATGAGGGTACATACACACAAACATGATTCTAATTAGGGTGTACATAGTCTTCTAGTGATTGATGCACACGTGATATTTCTTCCTAGTCAGGCAGAAATGTTACAAGTCAGCAATTTGGCGGGAACAGAGACTACCATGTATATTGCCAGTTGGGCAGCCTGACAATATGGGGTTTTGATTCCTGCTTGGGAACTGTGTGTTCATAACAGCATAAGCCTCATTTGGATTGAGGGAACATAGAAAATAACTCCAAGGAAAAAGAGGATGGGGAAAGTCAGTCAGTAAAAAGGGATATATTTAGAAATGCACAAAGCTTAAAAATTAACAATTACAATATAGGTTCTAAAAGAAACTGGATTGGAAGAAATAAGATTTTTAATAAAAATACAACTTTCCAAGCTAATGAGCCTAATGCATTACTCACTTGTTCTTGCTCTTCCTTCTTTCTGACGGGCTCCCCCAGTAATGTCAAATTTCACTTAAATATCACCCTCTCAGTGAGCTCTCCCATAACCATCCGAAACTGAAGCCTTCCTATCCCCACTGCACTCCTTGTATCCCATTGATTCCTTTATTTTTCTCCATAGCACTATCACCATCTAACATACCATATATTTTACTTATTTTCCTAATGTCATCTCTCCCCACTAGAACATAAGATCTGGAAGAGTGGGAATGTTTTCAATTTTGTTCATGGCTGTATCTCCATGACTCAGAAAAATTTCTGAACAGACTAGGTGTTTCATAACAATTTGTAAATAAACAAAGAATCCCCATTAGTGAAATTAGTACATTGAAGAACAGCAGCAGAATGTTTTGTTGTCCATAAAGACATATTCTGAACTTATTTTTTCAGTTTTATTTTTAATTATCAGGATACTTTATGTGTTGATTATATTTATATTAAACTTTTTTCTGTGCAATCTAAATAATTGGCTTAATAGGTTTTTTCCATTCCTTTTTATATGTTCCACCCTGAGAAATAAAATGTTATAAAACATGAATATTAGAAGAAATAAAGGTGGGAACAGGTTGAGATAATTATAAAAAATGAGTCAAAAATATGAGATTACAGTTGCAGTTTCAGTAATAGCTGAGTAGCTTAAATTAAACTAAACCACGCACAGATAACTATTATATACTCTGGACAAAATATAAAGAACAACTCTTTGAAAGCACTGGAGAGTGACTAAAAACAGGCATAAAATGGAAAGGATTAAACCTTGAGAAAAGGAAACTGCACTGGGAATTAATGTGGGGAAATACACATTAATACAGCTTTTTTACCGAAGGCACTCCCCAGGCCATGCAAAAACAATGAGTTAGATCTCAGTCATAGAACTCAAGCAGAAAGCCTCAGTTTTATTGGCCTGAGATGTAAGAGAATGGAGCTCAGAACTGCCAGAGTGGCTAGAAGCGGCTAAGAAAAAAAATCCAGAAATGAGAGAGTCGCATATGAATGAGCTCCAAATCTGCATATAACTTCCCCTCAAATCCCTGAATGACCCATGAATTACACATGTGCACTGGAGGTGCCAGTGTTCCCAATGGGACGCATCAGCTAGAAGGCCAAAAGAGCTGAGGCTAATATGAGGAAGATGGAGTTGAAGTCATACCAAGTTAGAAGGGCCACATCTTATGAGTAAAACCCATGTCCTAGGCATAAGAGGTTTATCTTGGACTAAAGGCAAAACCAACCAAAAAAAGCCATACTAAAGGAAAGTAAAACCATAAAGTTTAGGGTGTCAGAATGTAATTTAATTGCCGGCTAGAAGAAAAATTAACATACTTTGGGAAAAGATAACAGAATGCAGAGTCTCTCCAGTGTCTAATTTGAAATGTCTGGTATACAACCAAAATTTCTAGACATGTAACTAATGTACAGAAATATGCTGATGAAGTAAAAAGAGGTCTACAGAAACAGACCTCAACATACCTCCAATATTAGACTTAGCAGGCAAGGGCTTTATAGCAGCTAATGAAAATAAGTATAGTGACTAATGGAAAACATAGTCATAAAAATCAAACAGATATAAATATTCAGCAGACAAGTAGAAAATATAAATGAGAATGAAAATAAAATTCTACAACTGAAACGAAATAAAAATCTGTAATGAAATTCACTGCATGAGCTTAACAACACATTGGAAATGGCAAAAGGAAGAACTGATGAACCCAAAACCTAGTCTCTAGAAATTATCCAACTGAAGAGCAGAAAAAAAAATGATTGAAGTAAAATGAGCAGAGCCTCATGGACAGGTGGGTCAATACAGAATGGCCTAATATGCATGTAAATAAAAATTGCAAAAAAGAGAGGAGAGTGAAAATGGCCAGAAAAGTGTTCCATGAAGTAATGGCAAAATGTTCCTTACGTAGGAAAAAAAATATAAGCATAAAACTCCAAGAAACTTTATGAATATCAGCATAATAAATCAATAAAAACCCCTAAACACTTCATGGTCAAACTTCTGAAAAGCAAAATTAAAGAGAAAGCCTTGAAAGAAACCAAAGGAAAAGATGGACATAAATTATATCTAATTTCTCCTCAGAATCAGTAAAAACCAGGAGAGAATGAAATAATTAAACTGCTTTAAGGTAATAGCAAAACAAGACAACAAATTTTTTAAAAACTCCACAGAAGTCTATATCTGGTGAATATACCCTTCAAAAATGAAGGTGAAATAAGGCCATATTCAGACAAAGGCTGAGAGACTTTACTGCTACAAAAACTGCACCACAGAAATGCTAAATGAACTTCTTTGCACCAAAGAGAAATAACACCAGATCGAAACCTTAAACTACAAAGAAATGAAAACCTTAAACTAGAAATGGTAGATACATGGATAAGTTAAAGGCAATTTTTTTCTCTCAATTTCTTATAAAAACTATTTTTTAAAGCAAAAAAAAAATTAACATATTGGTGGGTTTATAACATATCAATATAAATTATAAGACAACATTACACAAAGGGTAGTGGAGGTAAACAGAATTATGCTGGTGCAAAGTTTTTACATTCTACTTAAAGAAGTACAGTAGCATGCCAAATAGACTATTACCATTTAAGTATGCATATATTTATATCTAGGACAGTAATTTAAAAATTAATATTAATAATATAGCTTAAAAGAGTATAGTTAAAAATCTAATAGAGGAATTAAAATAGAATATTAATATATATCCGATATATATGTTTGAATATGTATATGATTACAAAGTAACAGACCCAAACCCAACTATACCAATGATTACATTAAATGTAAACTATTCTATTTAATAGGCATAGACAATATTATTAGATGATTATATTGGTAATATTAGACTAAAATTAAAAAAGCAAGACTACCCAGCTTTGAGGGATGCACTACAAATATGAATACACATATAAGTTAAAAGTACATGGATGGAAAAATATATATAACATCTAAACAGTAAGTATAATAAAGCTGTATGGCTATATTACTATCAGACACTATAGAATTCAAGACCAAAAAAATAAAAGAATAGAGAGATATTTCACAATGATGAAAGTGTTAATACCAATCTTAATTTGTATGTGCCTAATAAGAGAGATTGAAAACACATTAAAAATTAACAGAACTAGATACATTTACAATTATAAATTTACAATTAGATTTACAACTATATAAATTACAATTATAGTTGAAGATTTTATCATCCTCTCTTAGTAACTGAGAAAAACTTCATATTGTTAAGATACGCATTCTGCACAAAATGATCTATAGATTCAATACAATCTTAATACAAATTCAACCAGGCTTTTTCTTTTGTAGGCATTAACAAAGTTATTCTAAAATTTTTTAAACTTTAAAGAACCTAGAATAGCCATAATAATTTAGAGATATACAGATTGCCAACAAACACATGAAAGAATGCTCAACATCATTAATCATTAGAGAAATGCAAATCAAAACTACAATGAGGTATCACCTCACACCGGTCAGAATGGCCATCATCAAAAAATCTACAAACAATAAATGCTGGAGAGGGTGTGGAGAAAAGGGAACCCTTTGCACTGTTGGTGGGAATGTAAACTGATACAGCTACTATGGAGAACAGTATAGGGGTTCCTTAAAAAACTAAAAATAGAACTACCATAATAATTTAAAAAAGAAAAAGGTGGAGGAATGACATTAAGGTTTTAAGATGGTAATGATATAATAATCAAGAAAGTTTGTATATTTGATTTTGGCATAACCAAAGACAAATAGATCAATGGAACAGAAGAGAAAGTCTAGAAATAGACCCACACATATAAAATCAATTGATTTCAACAAAAGTGCCAAGGCAATTAAATTGGAAAATGAAAGTCTCCTGAATAAAACATGCTGTAACTACTGGATAAACATATGAAAAAAAAAAAACTTTTCCCCCTTCTTCACACTACACGCAAAAATCAATTTGCTCTACATCATTGACTTAAATGTAAAAGCTAAAATGATAAACCTCCTGGAAGAAAACACAGCCATATATCCATACCCTTGGAGTAGGCATATTTTTTAAGAAAAACATGTCATTAAACATTTTTTAATGGATAAACTGAACTTCAGCAAAATTGAAACCTTCTGCTCATCCAAAGACACTATTAATGAAATGCAAAGGCAAGCCACAGACTGAGAGAAAATATTATATGTATACATATATATATATACATATATATACATATATATATATATACAGATGGACATATATGAGAAAGGATTTATATCTAGAATAGATTTTAAAATATTCTACAAATCAATAACAGAAAGATAAATAGGATCCCTAAATGGGCAGAAGACTTAGACAATTCACAAGAGAAGATACATGAATGGCTGATAAGCATATGAAGAAAAGTTCAACATCATGAGGCATTAGAGAAACACAAATTTAACCACAGAGAGAGATCTCATATCCACTAGAATATCTACAAAGGTTGAAGATACCTAAAAATGGTGCAGACATGGAGCAGTCAGAACAGTTACACTGCTGGTGAGAGTATAAAGTGGTACAATCATGTTGGTAAACTGCTTGATTATCTTTTATAAAATTAAACATATACTTAAGATACAATCCAGCAATTCCACTTCAAACTATTTACCCTACCTCCACAAAAAGAAAACATATGTCCATAAAAATACTTGTACAATAACATTTCTAGCAGCATATTTGGAACAGCCCCAAACTGGAAATAATCTAAATGTCCATTAATCAGAGAATGAATGAACAAATTATGATATATTCATACAACAGAATTCCACTCAATAATTTTTTTAAAAAAGAATGAACTACTGATGTGTTTAAACTAGTGAATGGATTTCACAAACATGTCAAGTGAAAGAAGCCATACCAAAAGAACACACACTGAATCATTCCATTTATATGAAGTTAAGAATAGGCAGGGCTTCCCTGCCTGGTGGTGCAATGGTTGAGAGGCCGCCTGCCGATGCAGGGGACACCGGTTCGCGCCCCGGTCCGGGAGGATCCCACATGCCGCGGAGCGGCTGGGCCCGTGAGCCATGGCCGCTGAGCCTGCGCGTCTGGAGCCTGTGCTCCGCAACGGGAGAGGCTGCAACAATGAGAGGCCCGCGTACCGCAAAAAAAAAAAAAAGAAAAAAGAATAGTCAAAACTAATCTCTTGTGATAAATATCTAAATAGCAATTGACTACGGTGATAGGGATAGACTGGAAAAGGGAATAAGGAAACTCTTGCAATGACAGACACATTCTATATCTTGATTAGATTTGTCATTACGTACATTCATCAATGCTCAGACTGGGAACTTAGATCTATGCATTTCACTGCATGTAAATTTTCCATCAATAAAAAGATGTGATCATCTACTCCATAGTTTGATATTTATTTTAAAATTAACTTTTAAAATATAAAATTTACCAAACACTATCAAACAACTAATACGAGATGTCAGCTAACTTAAAGTACCAAAGAAATAATATGAGACTTACAATTCCAAAATTAGAAAAGACTTTATAAACTGCATTGAAGTATTCCTATAATATTTAGCTTTTGTGTTCACAACAAACCACATTCAAAAGTTAATCTCTGGCCCTAGAATGGTCCTTTTAACGTCTTTGAAATGGAAGGGAAAAGAGTTCATGATACTTAAGTGCTCTTCTGTAATTTAAAAGTATTCTTTTCAACATTATAGGAAAGATTTTTTTAATCTAAAGTATCAGCTGTATGACACACTGGGAAAAATAATCTCATGACAAAACTACTATTACTACTTTTTTTTGGCATACAAAAAGCTGTATTTAATGCACGCAACTTGATAGGTTGGGAGATAGTTATACAACCATGAAACCAACACCACAATCTATGCCATAAACATCTCCATCACCTTCCAACTACCACTGCTTTTTAAATTGGCACAAGTATATTTAACTATCAGAGTGTTTCTTCTTCAATTGTGTTACAATGATATTTATATGAAGTTGCAAAATAGACGGTTTCTGGGCACTTTTTACAGTTCTTGCTAGAGCCATTTCTAATGATTAGCTTTTTAATTAGGATATTTGGGAATGTCATGAAACTTAAATTTAGGTTTAAAAAAACAAACTTTTAGAAAAATTATAGAAAGGAAAAATCTTAACATTTGCCAGTAATTATAGTTTTAACTTTAAATATAATGACAATTTTGAACTTAAGTCTAAATGATTAGTAAAGTTTCTAATTTTCTCCAAGACTTAAAATATTAATAATGTTGAATTGTTCAGAAGTAGCACAGGATCCTTACTCTATATGCAGAAATTTCATTGTAGAAGAAAGGCCAGATTCCATTCAGATTTAATACAGATCCTTGTACTGTGAAGCTAACGATATTTCTGAGCCACAAAGATGACACAGACATGAGGAGAAAGGCTTACTTTCCTTAATAATGTATGAACACTGCACTCCTACCAAAGTTTGTATATACCATTAGGGCCACCTCTATGCTTAAAGTCTTGTGTCTTCCAGGGGGCCTGAGAAACTAAGAATAAATACAGTACTTTGCATTGAAGTATTGTTATTTGAAATAAGTTTATTCTTTTTTTTTAATTGCATGGAGTACATTCATCATAACTTAAGGCTTATGGAAATGGAAATTTGAGAATATAAATGAGCAAAATATCAGACAATCTAATGTCAAATAAAGGATAAGGGTAGTGGTGTTTCACTGAAATTAAGTGCTTTGTTGCATTGAAAGCAAACTCAAAGATTTGGTAAATTTGGCAAGATCTATTCTAGGTATAGATCTCTCATGGGGAAAAATAGTCTCTCATTAAAAATCAATATAGTTGAATCCTTCAAACAACTTGAAAACACATAAATAGAATATGAGGGCATGCAGTGTTGTCTTTTCATTATACCATGCACCTGACAAGCAATAGAATGCCTGGGCACAATAAATATTGGAGACTAAAAGGAATGAATGAAATTAAGAAATTTTTCTTTTTATTTGAGACAGGGTAGAAAATCAGTTCATTACTGACTCTTAGGGAGGTTGACACCTCTAATTAGATGTGATACAAATCATGCCTTGATGGGAAAAAAATGTAAGTTTCGTTATTTAGGTGTGGTTGAGATAGCTAATGGTGACAGCCTGTACTCTGGAAAATAAATAGATCTGGTGTGAGAAGACACTGGCCACATAATCAACTTGGGCAAGCTGCATAATCTCTCTAAAGCCTCAACTAAGATGGGGATAATAATAAATGCTGCACTGTATTATGTGGAACAATTGTAAAAAAAATACATAAAGTATTTAGCACAGTGGGTGGTAACAGTAATTGCTAGAAATATTTATTATTACAATTATTATTATTAGCATCATCAAACATCATTTCTATTATCCTGAGTGCCAAAATAAAAGACTAAAAAGTCTCACTTGAAGTCAATCGAATTAAATGTCTGTAATATTCTCAGTGGGTAGATCAGTGGAGAAAGTGCTTAGTTCATGTTTCTGAAGAGTTTAGTTCTCTTGATTTTTATGTATAACTGGACCATTAATCTGAAACCATTCCTAGTTTATACATCTCTGAGTTTCCTCATATCCCTTATATAAAATCAACTACATAGTCACAGGAATTCCTCTTCCCACTGTACTCTCAGGAAAGGAGTTTCCTACAGTCCTCGCCTCCATCAGGTCAACCACTATTGCCCTTTGTTTTTCCTCCCAACCTTAGTCCCCTAGATATCATGAAAAGGAAACCTCATTCTGGCACCAGCAAAGAATCCCTGCAACATCTATCCTTTCCTCTATCCCACTCTTGCCCACTGCCACTGGGGTAAGCACAGCTTATTAGGAGATATGTTCTTGATATCTCAAGTTAAAATTCTGAATGCATCTGTCATAGAATCACTGCTAGGTCTCATATATAGGCTGTTTATTAATATTAATCCCAGGCCTCATGTATAAATATTATTTATAAATTATAAATAATTTTCTTGGGTAGGTTTAAGAATTAAGCATCATAAGTTTTAATTTGAATAATAATAATTTCAAAGTTAATACAACATATTACACTTTTAATTTGAATAATAATAATTTGAAAGTTAAAACAACATATTACACTTTGGAGAAAAAAATCTCTCCTATATAAAAGAAAAATTGCCTATTTTTTCCCTCTTTCATATAAGTAAATTCTTCTTTTCTACATTATAAAAATTGACTTTTCTAAAACATTATTTTATGACAGATTTTTCTTTAGGATCCGGTATGAAAAACTTCTCTCTTTTGAAAGAGAGAAGCTTACAGATCATGAATTAGTATGTGAAAGACCATGAAAGGGCTTCTGCTTTTTTCCTCACTGCTCACTAATTCTGAACTTTGACATAAGTTGTTTTCTTTAGCTCTCCTGTTCATAAAAAAGGGAGAAGAGATCTTCCATGAAAACGTCTAGTAATATTTCTAGAATACGCAAAAATAAGATTTTGCTAGAAATGTTTCACCTTTTCAACACTTATCTGAATCTCAATTTTTTTGCCTTTAAAAAAGTAGTTTGTTTATCTATAAATCCAAAGATCAAATTAAAAGAATATATAATTCTAACTGTAAAAAAAACAGAAAAAATAAGAACCTACATTAACATTTCCCTCAGCCAACATATCATTCAATCTCAAAGATAATCTCACAACCAGAAAAATGCAAGGATGAAAAATAAGTAAAAATGGCAATTAATATACCATTATGATTACCATTATATGTATACTTTGACTTACTTTTTTAAAATTTAAAGAAATGAAAAAACACTCAATGACTTACATTTTAAAAATAAACAATGCTAAAAAAATACTGAGTACTCTTCAAAGTTTACCTAATTTTTGCTCACTTTTCTGATAAATTACAAGTTATTTAGATACTAAAGGATAAATGGAGCTGCATTTTGTGACCAAAATTTTGTGATTATAATTTTAACTGCCGCTGGATATTCAGTACTTAGGAACAACTGTTAAAACAGAATATGGGTTTCCTAGCACATCAATAAAAAGAAGGAAAATAACATACAGGCAATAGAGAAGAAAGAAGACTCTAATATGAATTTTTTGTCTTAAAAATACCTGTCAGCCACAAAAGAACAACCAACTGGGTTAAAGAAAAAGAAGAATACAACAGAAGCCAATTATCATTGAAATTCACCAAAATTTCCAAAAATAAGAAGCCTTGTTGTTCTGCCTATTGTGGCTACCATATGTGCCTGCAGGAATCCCCAAAGACAAGAATCGAGTCTTTGAAAGACTCTGATTACATCCCTGTTTTAGGCCTACCTCAGGCAGCCTAAAGGTTCTGTTAATCAATTAGCTGAGGTCCATGCTAAGCCCAGAAAGGGAACACTATAAGGAGAGAGGCTGGAGCACATGGAACAAAGATATCTATTGCCGTGGATGAGCTTTTCTTATGCAATGCACATGGGCCATTGTTCCATTCTTGAAGAATCACATTAATCAATGTTCAGAGGCTGCACCTCCGAAATAGAGAGTTGGCTGTTCATCAGTGATTTATTACAGAGCCCAACATGCATTTGACATAAAACAAGTTGGTAGTTTGGAAGCTGCCACTGGAGGGGGGGAAGGGAGGAATGGTTTGGAGTGTGAGGTAAGGGGTGCTAATGCAGACACAAATCAGTTCCCTTCAGCACTCAGAAAAATACAGCTGCTGACCATATTTTTATGGTTACAAACACCCATGCTTTCCTTGAAGACTAAAGGTATTATTTTGATCAGCACAATTAGGGAAATGATGAGACTTTAAACTTGAAAAAGAAAGGGAAGGAAAGAGAAGAGAGAGAGAAAGAGAGGAAGGAAAGAAGGAAGAGAGGGAGGGAGGGAGGGAGGAAGGAAATCAATCCAAGGTGGGGTGGGTTGTAATCAATGAGAAAGGGCTTCCTTGTTTTTCAGAATGGTTTAAGCTTTCAAATGAATCCTTGCTTATGGGATATATTTTTAAATGTTTTCATTGGAAGGCACACCATACCCATCCACTACCCTATTTCGTGAGAAAAAATACAAAGTCCAATATAAAATGAAGCGTAAGTTTAAAAATAAATCATGTCACACTAATTGAATGGTCTGTTAACTGAATGACCAGAAACATGAGTATATCAGTTAAAAAGCAACATTTTCCTTGGGGGAAAAATCACTTGTGCTTTGGCAGGGTTTGGCATTATCATCATAAAAGCTGACAAAGTAAAATTCACTAGAGCAGGAAACAGTGGTTGTGTTGTGATGATTGTTTTAATTCTCAACATAATTTCTTTTGAACCCAAGGCCATTTTTAGAAATAATGATCACATATCTTAAAACAAAAATCTGGATACAACATTTGATGTGTTTCAGATGACCTATTTGGCAAAAGGAAGTAATTTTTCTGAATTGGGACTCTTCTAGAAAACAAGGACCACACTTTTGTCATACACTTAAGAGCAATCCTCAAAATTTCAAAGATGGGAAGAATGAATGTTTAATTAATCCTATTAGATAAAAGTAATTATTCATCACCATTCACTTATCTTCAACTGCTCAAGACATCAAAACCTTCAGAGACTTAAGACTATCAGAAACAGCTGCTTTTGGCCAATTATGTTCTGGGCTGTCAAGACTCATAATACTCAAACAGCTCCTTCACTCTATTAAAACCAGGAATATTATTCAAATAGGTATGTTGATTGTAACAGGAATTTTAACTTGATTTAAAATAAAAGAATGTACCCAAAGAGGATTATATTCTCCTTTCCTTGCTTTAGTTTCCTCAGTTGTTAAATGGGATAATAGTACTAAATGACAGAGTTGCTTTGGTAAGTGTTCAATAAATGTTTCCATTTGTTTAAATTTTAAAATATTGATCCCTGTAATCATTTCATCAAGGCTTTAAAAAATGCTTTCCTTATTTTTAATCCATCTTGTATTCACAAAGGAGAAAAGGTGGGGAGGTGGGGAACAAAGGAGAGGAACCCTTAGTCTTAAATTACCTACTATGTACACCACCAATCCCAACAATGAACACATCTGCCTACACAAAAATCATTCTTAGTTGACCACTGGATGGAGTCAGAAAAGCAAAGGTAAGAAAAAGCAACATTTTGGTACAATTTGCTCAGATCACTTAAGTGTGGGAATTAGAATAGGTGTGCATATACACTCACATACACATTAGGTTCTGCTATCTATCTACAGATATATCTCTGTAAGAAAACAATCTGTGTAGTTGTGAATGTGACCCTTCTTATTTGTACCTCAAAGATCTAGACTAGTGATTCCAAAACTTGGCTGGATAACAGAATCACCTAATTTTCTAAAAATTCCAAAGTTCGGGCCATACCTTGACCTAATTAATTCACAACATTAGCAGAGGAGGGTGAGGTGGGGTGGGAAACACAACAATCCGTATTTATAGAAGCCCTCCAGGTGATTCCAGTGTGCAGATGCATCTGGGAACCATAAATGTTCCAAAAGCAATTTCCTGGCAGGTAGCATGTTTAGAAATCAGGACTGGGAATAGCTTTTATGTATCTTTGTATATCCCAAGTAGTTAGCATTCGTGTCCTTTAGTTAATTTTGTTCATCACTTCACTTCATGGAAATTAAAAACATGTCATTAAAATATTAAATTAATGAGATACTTTTGAGTGAGAACTTGTGTGGTACACTTGAGTTATTTTGAAAGAAGCCTGGATTGCCAAGAACATATTTTTGAAGGACTATCACTGTATTTTTTATATTTATTATACTGCATTATAATATCTATTTAAAGCTAATATTTTAAAAATAAACTTGTAACATGAATCAACATCTATATCTTTTTTACAACAAAATTGCTGACTCATAATTCCACATAAGAAACAAGAAAGATAGCAAAGTAGGAGGACATGGAACTCATCTCCCCCCATGAACACATCAAAAATACATCTACATTTGAAACAATTCTCAGTGATAACTAACTGGAAACTGGCAGAAAGACTCCTGAACAATCAAGGCTTTAAGAAAGATTCACATGTAATTGGGTAGGAAGGGAAGAAAAGCGATCAGGTCAGGACCTGTGGCCCTGGAAGGAGACTTAAAGGAAAAGAGATAATACATAGGCAGAGACCCACCCTGAGGAGTGAGTGGTGAGAGCCAAAGACTGGGTGCTCCAGTCCTAGGGTCCTACACAGGAGAGACAAGTTCTGTTGGCTGCTTGGGGGACTGTTGGGACTAACAGGGCAGTGGGAAGCCTGGACTCTGCTTGTGAGGAGCACATGTGTTATGGCTTGCCCCCAAGATAGGGTGGAGGCAGGTTTCCTGTGACCACCTCAGCATGCACCCCAGCCAAAGCAGAACAAACACTCCAGCCCTACTTACTCCGTGTCACAGGGCTGCACTGGATCTAGGGCTGCCATGATCGGGGAGAAAACTCGACCACAGTACACAGAGGGTCACAACCAAACAGACTCACACCAAGATATATCATAATGAAAACAGCAAAAGTTAAAGATAAAGAGAGAATTCTAAAAGCAGCAAGAGAAAAACTAAGAGTTGTAAATGAGGGAATCCTCAAATGGCTACCAGCTGATTTTTCTGCAGAAACTCTGCAGGACAGAAGGGAGTAGCATGATATATATAAAGTGCTGAAAGAGAATACCTGCAACCTGGTATATTCTACTCAGCAAAATTATCACTTATTATCAAAGGAGAGATAAAGAACATTTCAGAGAAGCAAAAACTAAAAGGGTTCATCAATACTAAACCTACCATAAAAGAAATGTTAAAGGTTCTTCTAAGTAGAAAAAGAAGCAAGAATCTATAGGAGGGAATTCCCTGGCAGTCCAGTGGTTAGGACTTGGTGCTTTCACTGCCAGGAGCCTGGGTTCAATCCCTGATCGAGGAACTAAGTTCCCACGAGCCATGTGGCGTGGTGAAAAAAAAAAAAGAATCTATAGGAAAGGGAAAATCCCACTAGGAAAGGCAAATACCAGTATAAAGATTAAACGACAAAATAAATTGTAAAAACAACTATAACTATAACAAACAGTTAAGGGATAAACATGAAGATGTAAAGTATCACATCAAAAACACAAAATGTGTGGGAGGGGGGTAAAAAATGTAGATCTTTTAGAATGTGTTTGAACCTAAATGACTACCAACTTAAAACAAGAAGATATAGCTATAGGTCAACATATATGAATTCCAGGGTAGCCACAACCAAAAACCTATAATAGATACACAAAAACTAAAAAGAAAGGAACACATGCATTCTAGTAAAGAAAATCATCAAACCACAAGGGTAGAAGCAAAAAGAAGAATTGATAAACAGTGAAGAACTACAAAGCAACCAGAAAGCAAGTCATAAAATGGCAATAAGTACATACATATCAATAATTACTTTAGGGCTTCCCTGGTGGTGCAGTGGTTGAGGGTCCGCCTGCCGATGCAGGGGACACGGGTTTGTGCCCCGGTCCAGAAGGATCCCGCATGCCGCGGAGCAGCTGGGCCCGTAAGCCATGGCTGCTGGGCCTGCATGTCCGGAGCCCGTGCTCCGTGATGGGAGAGGCCACAGCAGTGAGAGGCCCGTGTATGACAAAAAAAAAAAAAAAAAATTACTTTAAATATCAATGGACTAAATGCTCCAATAAAAAGACATAGGGTGGCTGACTGAAGAAAAACCAAGATCCATCTATATGCTGCCTACAAGAAATTCACTTCAGAGCTAAAGAAAGACACACACAGACTGAAAGTGAGAGGATGGAAAAAAGATATTTCATGCAAACAGAAATGAAAAGAAAATGGGGGTAGCAATACTCACATGAGACAAAACAGACTTTAAAACAAAAGCTATAAAAAAAAGACAAAGAAGGAGATTATATAATGATAAAGGGATCAATACAGGAAGAGGATATTACACTCATTTAACATATATGCACCCAATACAGGAGCACCTATATATATAAGCAAAAACCTAGACATAAAATAGAGAAATTGACAATAATGCAATAATAGTAGGGGACTTTAACACCCCACTTCAATCAATGGATAGATCATCCAGACAGAAAATCAATAAAGTAACAGTGGTATTAAATGACACAATAGGCCAATTAGATTTAATAGATATCTACAGGACATACCATCCCAAAACAGCAGAATACACGTTCTTTTCAAGTGCACACAGAACCTTCCCCAGAATAGATCACGTGCTAGGCTACAAAACAAGTCTCAACAAATTTAAGAGGATAGAAACTATACTATTTTTCCAACCACAATTGTAACAAACTAGAAATCAATTACAGAAGGAAATATGGGAAAAGAACAAACATGTGGAGACTAAACATGCTATTTCAAAAAAATAAGTCAATGAAGAAATCAAAGAGGAAATGAGAAAATATCCCAAGACAAATGAAAATGGAAACACAACTTTCAAAAATCTATGGGATGCAGCAAAGGCAGTTCTAAGAGGAAAGTTTATAGCAATAGAGGAGGCCTTCCTCAAGAAGCAAGAAAAAATCTCAAATGAACAACCTAACCTTCCACCTAAAGGAATTACAAAAAGAAGAACAAAGTTACAAGAAGGAAAGTAAAAATAAAAATCAGAGGAAATAAATAAGGTAAAATAAATAAAAGCAAAAATAAACAAATTGGACCTAATTAAACTTAAAAGCTTTGCATAGCAAAGGAAACTACTGACAAAACAAAAAGACAACCTACTGAATGGGAGAAAATACTTGCAATAACATGACCATGAAGAGGATAATATCCAAAGTATATAAACAGCTCATACAATTCAGCATCAAAAAAACAACCTAATCAAAAAATGGGCAGAAGACCTGAATAGACATTTTTCCAAAGAAGATATACATATGGCCAACAGGCTCATGAAAAGATGAGCAAAAGTGTTAATTATCAGACAAATGCAAATTAACACCATAATGAGATTATCATCTCATACCTGTCGGAATGGCTATCATCAAAGAGAACACAAATTTTGTTATGTTGGTAAGGATGCAGAGAAAAAAGAACACTTATACACTGTTTGTGGTAATGTAAATTGGTGCAGACACTGTGGAAAACAATATGGAAGTGTCTCTAAAGACTAAAAATAGAACTACTATATGAATCCAGCAATTCCACTCCTGGGTATGTATTTGGAAAAAGCAGAAACATAATTCGAAAAGATACATGCACTTCAATGTTCACAGCACCACTATTTATAATAGCCAAGCTATGGAAGCAACCCAAGTGTCCATCAACAGATAAATGGGTAGAGAAGATGTAATACACACACACACACGCACTCACACACACACACACACACACACACACACACACACACAGAGGAATATTACTAAGCCATAAAAAAGAATGAAATTCTGCCATTTGTAGCAATGTGGATGGACCTAGAGAATATTATACTTAGTGAAATAAGTCAGACAGAAAAAGACAAATACTGAATGATATTACTTATATGTAGAATCTAAAA
Source organism: Delphinapterus leucas (assembly GCF_059928025.1). Taxonomy (NCBI): domain Eukaryota; kingdom Metazoa; phylum Chordata; class Mammalia; order Artiodactyla; family Monodontidae; genus Delphinapterus; species Delphinapterus leucas. The sequence continues at coordinate 32,338,417 of NC_143132.1, forward strand.
AATAAAACAAACGGATATATACATAGCACAACAGAAACAGACTCACAGATACAGAGAACAAAGTAGTGGTTACCAGTGGGGAGAGGTAAGAGGGGAGGGATAGGAGTATGGGGTTAAGAAATACAAACTACTATGCATAAAATAGATAAGCAACATGAATATATTGTACAGCACAAGGAATTATAGCCATTAGTTTGTAATAACATTTAAAGGAGTGTAATCTATAAAAAAAAATACTGAATACTAAAAAAAAAAACTGAATCACTATGCTGTACACCTTAAACTAATAAAATATTGTAACTCAACAATACATCAATAAAAAAAATTTTCCCCTCCCAATTTTACTGAGATATAATTGACATATATCAAGTTTACGCTGTATAGCAGAATGGTCTGACCTATATATACTGTGAAATGATTACCAAAAAAAGTTTATTTAGCACCCATCACCTCATGTAGATACAAAAAAAGAGAAAACAAAAAAAGAAAAAAAAGTAGTATATCACTGATAGATCCTCATTCTTGAGTGGGAACAAAAAGATGGTATAACAAGGAAGTCTTGTCCAGATGTTTGACCTGGATTTACCAAATGCTTGTGAATGGTATAACTTACATTGTGAATGGTAGAACTCATATATGATATATTATATTTAGTAAACAAAAATACAAAATACAGATAGTGTTTATATATCATTTCCAAATATATGTATATTTGTTACATTTGTTATATATTTGCTATATATATCAATATTTGCTATATATACAATATATACATATATATGTGTATATATATATATATATATATATATAGCAAAAATAAACAAATTAGACCTAATTAAACTTAAAATCTTTGCAGAGCACAGGAAGCCATTGACAAAACAAAAAGACAACCTACTGAATGGGAAAAAATACTTGCACATGATATGACCAATAAAGGGGATATATATGCATATCCCATCTCCATCCCAAAAGTAATTTTTCTATTTTTTTAATGTCATGTCTTTTTTCACTTACTTTGTAAACAGAGGGAATAAAAGCAAAGGCTGAAGTGGGCACAGTCTAGATATTGGTAGAGAAAGAGAGAACAGGAAGAAGCCCAGAGGCGCCGACAGTGTAACATGCCCAAAACATCCAGGCATCATGCATGAGCCAGGACATTTGTTCTTTACTCTCACTTACATTTGATTTATTCCCAATGTTCTGTGCCAATACCAGTACCCCAGGGTTCACCAAATTCTGGAGTCATTAACTGGCTCAATTTTAAAATAGTAAGTGTCCTTTTGGTCTTTACTGATCATAGAATAAACATGGTGCTCTTTTTCCTTTTCTTAAAAGATAAAGTAATTAGAGGCTGTGGGACAACTTAAAGAGATGAGTACATTTTCTGAAGGTGGAAATCCCAACTCCTATAAAAATGCCATGCTTTGTGACTTCATATACCTGGCAGCCATTAAAATTGTGGGGGGCTTCCCTGGTGGCGCAGTGGTTGAGAGTCCGCCTGACGATGCAGGGGACGCGGGTTCGTGCCCCGGTCCGGGAAGATCCCACATGCCGTGGAGCGGCTGGGCCTGTGAGCCATGGCCACTGAGCCTGCGCGTCCGGAGCTTGTGCTCCGCAACGGGAGAGGCCGCAACAGTGAGAGGCCCGCGTACCGAAAAAAAAAAAAAAAAATTGTGGGTACTTTTCATTGCAAACTATAATTATCTTATTAATTAACTTACAGAAGTGATTGTTATTCAATGATAATGTTTTAAAATCATGGAAATAGATACTTCTCTGCAATTTAATACTCAATAGAAGGATGCATGGTTATGTCCCACTACAGGTAGCTGACTTTAATTCTAGTTTATATACTTCTGTTTATGTATTAGACAATATCTAAGAACTAGGAAAACTGGGGATGTTTACTCTCTGAACATAAATTTTTAAACATACAGAAATATGGCATGGCTATAAAGCAACAACAACAAAAGAAGACATGCCTTCAAAATAAACAAAGATCTCATATTCAAAAACTGATATTAAACACACTTTCATTTAGATGGTAAAAGAAATGTAAATGATAACATATATCTACAAATTTTTCATTACCATTTCTCTACTTTTTTTGCCTATTTGTTACAAACAGTGATTGTTTCCTTAAAAATAATATCATCTAGAAAAGCACACATCCTATAGAACAAAGGCATCCTCTAAGAATTCATCAGTATGATAGGTTACCAGTTGGAATTTAGACAATGAGATAAATGCAGATAATTATGAATTGTATTATGAAATGAAATTGCTTTCAACAGTATCCCTGTTGCTTTAGGATTTCATGTCTACAACATAGTCTGGAGCACTGCAGTTGCTCTCTGGGTAGCAGGCAGGAAAGCCTTTGGGACTCTGGATGTGTGAGGCTATTATTTCTGGGCTTTGGCAGTAAGAAATATGATCTGTGCCCCAGGAAAAACACTGAAACCAGAAGACATAGTAATTTAAAGCCCAACCACAAGAAAACAGAAAGTTCAGTTACACATAATTGCACTTCTCTAAGATACAATCAATACCGACATATAAACAAGTAGTTGTTAAATTAATATTTTATTTGGTTCAACCAACCAAAATTCTTAATAAATTTAAGATTATTTGACAATTTCTATTATTCTTCAATTATGTTTATGACATAAACATAGAATGTAAACTAAAAAATCATTGCTAAATATTTAATTCTCAAAAAAATATATGTATAGATTCATGGATCTTAAATTATTGTATCAAACATTCAGAGTGTTTTGGTATAGGCCTAAGAATATAAACTTTAAAATTCTTAATCTGTAGATCTGATAAAAGAATTGCATGTTGTTCTTGATGAAAATGTTGGCTGCCAAATAAACTAAAATATTTATATTAATAGATGCACTGCTGTTTTAAAATGAAACCTTGTTACACATTTTTAAATTGGTCCTGGATTTAGCTACATAAAAAGAATAGTTTCAGGAATGACAGTTTCTATTACTTTTATCTTTGCCTACACATATAGAAGAATGCTTAAACACACCGATTTTCACCTATGATTTTTGAGTGTAGAAAATGAAACGTTTCTAAATTGATTTCTTATATTATCTTTAAAAACAAAGAAACACAATTTGGGTATAGAGTATGTTAACCAATTTCCAAAATAAAGAGAGATGTTATCTCTTTCTCCAAAATAAATGTCATGTTCTAGAATGGAAATAATAGAAGTTGGAAACAAATACTTTTGTAGTATTAATTTGACAGAAGCTACAAAAAAGAAAAAGATAAAACAGAAAATGAAATGTAACACCTTTATTCCTCTCATCTGTCTCTTTCTCATTATCCATCCATGGAGACATTAACAGCCTCACTACACAGAGAGAAATTGCTTGTTCATTTATTGTGAGACTCTTTTTCAGATAAGTGGCAATTTGCATCCTCATGAGCAATGTATGGCAATATCTCATCTGGTCCAATGCAGTATGCAATTTTGCACACAATGTCATGCTGACCTAAAGTAACTAGGATATATTGCTTGCATAAGAAATATAATGGATAGGGGAAATTTCCACGTTCATGTCTTCCAGCCCACAATTTCATTATGCCATGACAATCAAGAATACAGCAGATGCCACACCTGCAAATATTAGGAAGTTAATTAACCAATGAAATATCAACAGGGATTTTCGTTCAGCCAACAAAAATAATAATGTAAAGTTCACTCAGATTAGGGATAGCAAAAGTTTTATACAACTCTTCAACATTTACAAGGAAAAAAGTCTAATAATTGATAGGAGTATGCCTTGAAGAAATTTTACTTTAAAATATGGTAAATATAAAAGAGAAGCAATGTAAAACATTAAAACTTGCTGCTAATTATAGATAATTATGGCATTCAGTAGGGATTTTTAAAATAATGCCATTTATTTTAAAATGCTCTTTTAAATTGTCAGAAAGCTTTTAAAATTATTTTTGACTAAAATCAAGAGGGAAATTTAACTACAATGGGAGTAATGTATCTCTCTGTAACAGGAATGATTTAAATCTGTGAAAAGTGAGGCCTGACAGGCATAAATTGTCTCCTGTCTTTTGATATTTAGAAGATGCATTAGCTCTCTTTTCTTGACAGAATACAGTATTCCATAGGTAGATTAGACCCCATCAAATGTCTACACTAATAACTTTTGTGATCGCCCATCTTTCCGTGACGGTGGCCACTTTTCCCATTGTTTTCCTTCTGTCATTTATTGCCGGGGTGGGGGGAGGGAAAGATCAGTTTGATGAAATATGAGTGCCCTTTATAACTGTCTCCAGAAAATTACAGTTTTCGTTTCTTATACTGGACTCCAGGTCCATCGCACATTCTAGAATCCCTGATAAACAACAGCCTAGAAAGCAATGGAACTCAGGCAATCACTCAGTGCCACTAATCCATGACCATTTGATATTTTGGCATCTTTGACGATTTTCAAAGCTATTGTAAGGGTAAAATATTTTCTGTGCTCTATGAAATAAATATTTAGAGTTTTACAAAAAGCCTTAAATAATTAAGTGAAATAAAATGTATGATAACATTTTAATATGTAGTGAAGCAGAGGTATATTTAAACAAGCAAATCATGTTTGAAATGAAAGAATAATTTTATGCTTTATGCTCTATTTTAGATCAAAGAATTCTCTTATACAAACTACTATTTATTCTCCGTAGAGAATAAATCCCTTTTTGGTTTGCAAAGATTAGGTGACAGAGATTTCCAAAATCTAAACTGATTTTTCTTGCCTTATCTTCCGCTAGCTTCAGTACACAATGAATAACTTTTTATATAACTAAATTTTCATTTTGTGTTTTCTTAAGAAGGCAAATAATATGAAATTTCTGTAGAACGGTAAAATATTAAAAATATATTTATTGGTACAGAGATATTTTCTAGTATTGCCCTAAAAGTCCAAGCTATAGAGTCTTATTTTTTCTATAGTTAATTTTCTTTTACTCCTAAGTCACAGGAAGATGTCATTATGGTAAACAAAGCAGAAAAAGATTTTGAAAATTTGTTTATTTATATAGACAGGATTCAAGAACTACTCTCATAAGGAAGAGGTAGCCGCAGTTTAAATGGGACAAACAGAAACATAACTCTCTTCAAATACATACAAACAAATAAGTTAGAGTCATAAATATAATTAAAGTTTGCCACTTTTTAGTAACATAATCCTCAATGAGGAATATTCTTTTGAATCCTCTTTTATAACTTCAAATGCCACACACATCATATACGATACATATTATGGTTTTTCAATTTGGCCAACAGAAAGTCTTAGCTACTAAACAATGAATGCTTTCTCCATATTTAGTCTATTTTACTTTTGGATGCTTTGTCCCACAACACCTGCCTTCCAGCTTAACTTCAAAGGAATATGTCATATATAATAAAAGCATCTGAAAGGAGGAAACAAATCTGACATCACACTTGTTTTAGTCTTCATTGTTAAAAAAAAGTATGTAACAAGCAAATTTAGATTTACTTCTTAAAAGATCACTGAGGCAATTATTAAAAAAAAAAGTGTAGAAGTATATCTTGCAAGGAGACTTTTCAATGATTGATTACACTAGAGAGACAAAGAATTGAGTAGAATAGGCAACTCTGTCTTGGTTCATATCCAGGCTCTGCCAAGTGATGATTAAGCGTAATTTGTAAATTTACTCATCACCCTGAGAGTAGTTTCCTCACCTATAAATGGGAGCAATGGTTTTATTTACCTCAGAGGATTATAGTAAGAAGTAACAGTGATTCCATATGAAGCATTTATAACAGGGCCTAACACAGAGTACTAAATAAATGTTAGGTAATGAGAGTATATTTTTAGATGACTAATATTATTATTTGTGTGTGTGTATGGATGTATGCGCTTTTGTGTGTGTGTGTGTCTGTGTCTGTGTAGATATTTCATACCTGAGTTGCCTTGGCGAAGAAAGTAATTTGCCCACGTTCACACAATCAGAAAGCATTGGGGGCAGGATGTGGGTCTAAGTATGTCTGACCGACTTCAAAGCCAGTGCTTAACCACTATGATAGATCGCCTTCTGCAGCTAAGGCCATGACTGTCAAGAACAGGTATGATGGTAGAACTGTTCCATCTCATAGGTGAACGTAATTCTAATCAAACTACAAGGTTTTTATAAATGTGGAGGGGGAAGGATTGTTCTGCATTTTTTTTTTAATTGTTTCTCTGTTTTGCCTTTTAAATAGTTATTTAGGTATCACTAACAAGAACCTTCTTCCTGAATCCTGAGGTCCTCCCTGCCATATTAGGTTTTCTCTGACAATCACTGTGAACAGAACAGCTGTCCAACATCTCTCATAAAATAGTTCCTAATTCACATGGAATCATTTGCCCCAAACTCCTCTCTCCTGTCTTCTTTATAAAAGCATGTCACAGCTGCATTTCAACGAGGCTGGAGTAGTGCCTCATCTGTGAGCCATCTCAATGGACAAGTAACATTTTGAAGTGCACACAAAATGGGACCAATAGTGCCTTCCTGTTCATTAAAACCATCCTGACAGCCACTGACTTGGCCTTTATGATGCGGCTTCTCTCTGTGTTTGCCGAGTCAACATTATCTGCACCTGTAGGCTGGCTCATGCTGAATCAAATGTGAAAACTGAAGGGATCCTTAAAAAATAGAAGAGTTGGATTCCTTTTTCCTAAGATAAGCAGTTCTCCTGGACCAAATGTATATGTGTACATCCAGTCCAATACTTAGAACATTACTATGATTGCTAACAAAGAAATTAAAGCAGTTGTTCTCAAATGATTTGGTGTCAAGAGCCTTTTGTACTCTTAAATATTATTGACAACTCCAAAACGCTTTCATTTATGGGAATTTTATCCATTGACACAATTATGTTAGAAATTAAAATGGAGAAATATTTAAAATATTTATTAATTTACTTTGAATTAAAAATAACCCTATTATGTGTCAGTATAAAAATCAATTTCATGAAAAAAATAACTATATATTCCCAGACAAATAAATTCAGTGAAAAGAAGGACCCTGCTTGACATTTTTGCAGGTTTTTATTAAATGTCTGGTTTAATGAGTAGACAGCTGGATTCTTCTGTCTACTTCTGCCTTTAGTCTGTTGCAACATATTATTTTGTTGAAATATATGAAGAAAATCCAGCCTTACAAAGACATGTAGTTGAGAAAGGGAGTATTTTAATAGCCTTCTCAGATAATTGTGAATATTCTTCTATCATACTATTATACACACTCAACATGTGGTAGTTCTTTAAAAGTTAGTGGCAGTGGGGAATCTGAAACCACTTCAATGAACTTTTTGTAATCTGTTACCTTAAAAGCCATTGTTTTATCTTGAACTTTGAATGGATCTTTTAGCCGTACATGACTTTGACCTGGGGACTCCCTGAAAGGATCTCTGGACCACACTTTGAGAATCACTCCAACATAAAAAACTGAAAAGAATATGAATGCCCTCTTGCACTGTTGGTGGGGATGTAAATTGGTGCAACCACTATGGAAAACAGAATGGAGGTTTCTGAAAAACTTAAGAATTGAGCTAGCTATTATCAAGCAATTTCAGTTCTGGGTATTGATCTGAAACAAAACCCCACTAATTCCAAACTATATATGCACTATAATGTGTAATGCAGCATTATTTAGAGTAGCCAAGAAGTGGAAGGAACCTAAGTGTCCAACGATAGGTGAATAGAGAAGATGGTGCGTGCGTGTGTGTGTGTGTGTGTGTGTGTGTGTATATATATATATTTACACACATTGGACTATTAGCCATTAAAAAATGAAATATTGCCATGTGCAACAAAATGGCTGGATCTAGAGAGTATAATGCTAAGTGAAATAAGTCAGACAGAGAAAGACAAACACCATATGATCTCACTTATATGTGGAGTCTAAAACAAAACAAAACAAAACAAACAAAATAAAATGAAAACAGACTCACTGATACAAATTACAAACGAGTGGTTGTCAGAAGGAAGAGGGGTGGCAAGTGGGCAAATTAAGTGAAGGGGATTAAGAGGTACAAACCTCCAGTTATGTAATAAGTCACAAGGATGCAATACACAACATAAGGAATATGGTCAATAATATTGTAATAACTTTGTATGAGGACAGATGGTTTTTAGACTTATGGTGATCATTTCATAATGCATGCAAATGTCAAATCATTATGTAGTACACCTGAAACTAACATAACAATATAATGTAATATGTCAAATATATTTCAATACAAAATTCTTAAAGAGTATGAATGAAGAAATCTAGCATAGTGACAAAGCAAGGTGTAGTAATTATACAAAGAACTTTATAAAAGGGTTCAAGATTTTGGCTAACTCATACCAGCATTATATGTTTAGCACTGTAAACCAGAAAACAGGCCTATCCTGGAGATGCAGCCTTGCAAGCTTGGTTTAGGTAGAATAGAGTCAGATGGCCAGACTGAGCTTTTGCAGTGAACAAACTACACAACTATACATGGTAGCCCTGGTTACACTGACATACTAGGAATGGCAATTCACACATAGTAGGGGGAAAAAGGAAGAAAAAATTTGCTCTTGTGAGCCATAACAATTTGAAATAATTCATGCTATTCTTCAACTTTCATTCTTTCACTTCTGGGGTATATTCATGACAAGTTTGGCAGTTAAAAGTTCATGGTCAGTAGAAAATAATAATATCAGGTCCCAGCAGAGTGCTTTTATTTCAGGACATGTGTATTACCGGGGGAACAAAGTAGGTACATAGAAAACATTAAAAAAAGAAAGAAGAAAATCTAATTTTAAATCTTATGATTAAGAGTTTTCTTTTTAAAAAGTGAGAAATTCCCTTCAGTTAAAAGCAGTAACAAAACAAATTTGTAAGCATTTTCCCTTTGTCTCATAAAGAAGGTGCACACTACCCAAAGAAAGTGACAGTTCATGAAAATATAATGAAACAAAAGATTTTAAAATAGAAAACTCTGTAAACATTGAAATAGTTTAAAACTTTTTTCTTTAAAGTGTGATGAGATCATTAATTTTCGCTGGTTTGCCTCAACTTGAGTATATCAGTAAAGGAAGATTTATAACTAAATTAATGTTCAGCAAAAATTTGTTTCTATCTCATTGCTTTTAATTATTACACCATGCTGTAACCATTACCAAATTCATGCTCTCTTATTCATTTATTTCTATGCAGTTATAATGTAAATCTGACTTTTACCAACATAACCTACCATCAAATAAACTAGCTAATTCCTACCATATCTGGTGCCACACAGTACAATTCCAAAACTAAGGAAATTGCTAAACATCAATGTCTTTCAGAGACTTGTGTTATGTGGTAAATATGCAATTTTGCAAAACACAGGGTTTATAAATGATGACTCATATACACTGGAGATTACCAATAAATCGGAGTAGCCATTTAAAATGAATATATTAAAAGCTGGTTATAAGTAGAAAAATTACTGTATTTGGTACTAATTGTGGTTCTTTTTCCTTTACCACTTTCTGAGCTCATTAGAATCACATGTTATGTGGAAAGTCAGACACTATTGCATCCCTTATGCCATTAGTTAACCTTAAGTTTCCACTATACCAAGCTGCAAAAGGCTTTGAAAGTACATACTTGTAGCAGAGGTAAAAACAACTTTTATTCCACAGATAAAAAGCATGCATGGGCTGTATTGAACATTCGAGTAAACTGCACTCTAGAACTTGCTAAAATCTTTCTAATAGACATTTTTTGGTCAGCCTTTCAACATAAATACAATAAAAACATAAATTGCATTCCATACCCTAATCTGAAAAAGTTAGTTTTACTGAAAAATGAGCATCAAAAACAATAAGAATAAGCCAAAAATATGAACATGAAGCTTAAAACAATTAAAGATTTCTTTCAATACAGATAATATTTAAATTACAGATATACAGGTGGTAAAGCAGAAAGAAAATCTGATTATGAGCCATGCTTCTCCTAATAATGGTAACTTATGGAGCGTTGCATTTCAGTGCAGGAAAATGGTGATTAGCTTGAATCTCTCTACCTCCAGTTCACTAATGCCCAGCAAGAGTCAAATTCCAGTTGGCCCCAGGTATACTAGAAATATAGAATACATTCTTCTTTAAACAGAAAACTACATTTCACATCAATGTTGGAATTTTTCAGACAATCAAAATGAAAATGACCATATATATAAAATCATTTTCATGTTCACAGAAAGGATTAAGTTATAAATTTCATAATCTATGTACTTGGTTCAGCAAGGAAAATATAGCCAATGTGAATCCTACACTGTTAAAAGGATAAGAGTCTTGCCCAAGAGTTTCAAACACAAAGTGTATTCCTCTAGGGGATAAGAGGTAGCTATATTAAACCCAATGAAGTGTCAAGCATAACAAACACCTTTCCTCTAATTACATGCTCATCAAAAAACCTTATAAGGTCATTTCCTGGCAGCAAAAGAATTTAAGTACACTTGTGAATATTCTGGTCTCCTAATAAATTAAATCATCAAACTGAAAATTAATAAATTGCTAATCTCATTTCCTTTCTCTTTTGAAAGAAGGGTATTCACTTGATATTTATATCAAAGATACATCAAAGATAAAAGAGCAATTCTAAAAAAAAAGAAAAAAACCTAGGGAAAAAAGGAATCTTTTTTTTAAGACCACCAATATTATTTTGTTAAACAGTTATTTAATTTTAATGTCATGCATTATTGCAATTAAAATGATTTATTAGATAATTTTAATAACAATCAATATTTGTTGCTGATTAACCATTAGGTATCCTACATTGATTCTAATACTTAAAACTGTAAAAAACAATGATGCCACAATAAAGGAATAGAATCACTTGACCCTGAAGCTCTCCAAATTTTAATTAATGTAAAGTCAGACACCAACAGTGGCATTTTGTGAAGACATTAAGAAAAGAATATATGGGTATCAAAACACTCCTGAGTCTTAATATTACACTACCTAATAAGGAAGGACTTATTTTGAATGAGAGAACAAAGGAGGAATAGTAAATTTGCACTTCAAAATGAATGACCTTCAATGTATAAGACAATCAATGGCATGTGTATATTCATAAAGAATCCTGCATGGTCCTATGAATAAAGTTTTTGTTAAATTGAAAATTCAAGCCACTTAATATATTTCAAAGGTGTCACATATTTATCTTTTATATACCTAACATGTGTAAATGTCAAGACATGGTTCCGTGTGTGTGTGTGTGTGTGTGTGTGTGTGTGTGTGTCCTCAGTAAAAGATGACTCCAAATCATACCTAGGTTCACCTAAGAATTGGAGATTTTGTAGAATTCCTGCCAAGGAGGCACAGGAATGTTTTATTCTTTCCAATCCCCCTAATACCAAAACTGATTCAACTCCTAGAAAGGATCAATGAAAATATGAAATGTCACCAAGTAATTCATAAGAGAGTTGATTAGTCAAATATTAGGGAAATCCTGAATGAAACTATAGAGTGGATGAAGAGGGTTAGGACAGAGAGAAATGGGGAGAAGAGAGAAATTGGAAGTGGGAGGAAATGCCAGTAGGTTCCATAAATGCCCCTCCCAAGCCAACGGAGCAAATGCTTTTACAATGCTTTGCTCATATGTTATGGCAAACATTCTAGGTATTTCTCTGGGTAACTTCCCTATTAGAGGTCATATTTTTGAAAAGTGTTAACTGAAATATGCTGAAAGCAATGTTACAAAGTATTTTATAAAAGAGAAGTTCTCAATGGGTGGTCTCTGAACCTGCTTCATCAGCAACACCTGGGAACTTGTTAGGAATGCAAATTCTCAGGCCCAATCCCAGGCCTGCTAAATCAGAAGGTATGGGGCTGGGGCCCAGGAATCCAGGGTTTAACAAGTCATACAGGTGATTCAGATAAACACAAATGTTTGAGAATTGTTGATCTAGACTTTAAGAAAACAGAGCTTGGAGGTAATTACACCTTGAGGAGAAAGTTAGGTCAAAAAGATCTTTCAGTTTATCACTGCACTAAATAATGCCAACTATTCCAAAAACGTGTAAGTAAAAGGAGAAATTTACCATTAGACAACATGGAACCAAAGACATGAAAGAACTTAAAGGAAGTAGTAGATAATTAGATCCATACTTTGAGAAGCTCTGAAATCCAGTCTATGGCAAATTGTTGATTTCACACCTGTAGTTTTGAAGTCTGCTTTCATAGAGCATAGTTACATAAACTTTTTTGAAATTGATGTATAAGAACACAAGCCAGGAAATTTACTAAACTAAAATTGAGTGGTTAAGTAAAAGAGCATTCACTTGATAATCGAGAATTTAATGCATGTGCTGAACCCCTTATCCTATTTAATTCACAGTTACTTTATGAATAACCTTACCTCTTTTATGGATATGGACTGTATTAGTAATACTGACTGTATAATACTTGGTCAGGGAGATGTTAATATGTCCATTGTGCTATTGGAAACTGCTGATCCTGATTTTACTAAAATGAGTAAGAGGGTCATACACTAGTAACCTGACCTTTAACCTGAACTCTCCTTTGGGGAATTTTGAGATGGACTAAATCAATTGATATGGCCATTGCAATTGAAGGCCCTGTCAAAATTTTAACAGTATTTGAAGGGGGTAATTGGGACATGAAATGGACTGTAAGTAACATGGAACTACAGTTTGCAATATACCAGGAATTCAACACACTTGATTTCTTCTTTATTCTGTAAAATGTGAAGCAAACAAAAAAGTTAAACAATTTTCAAGCAGATACTGAGAGATTCTGCTATTTTGATTCAAATGTATGTCTGATGAGTGTTTCTTTAATATAAGAAATGAAAAAGTTTAGATGATAAATGATTTTTTTAAAAATAATTTAACAAATATATCTTGATGGTTGAACTATCATTTTCCCTAATAACTTCATAATTTGGGGGAATATGGAACACAGGGAAGAGAGTTATTTTACCTATTTGAAGGAAAAATATTTTATAAAAGAGCATAGTTAAATATAACCTCTATTTTACATTAAAAAAACAATCAAATTGAAGCTTAATTTCTTTCAATTTCAAAAACTAAAATATATATGATATACATACTGATTTATGCCTGGCCCACAAGGTGCTTTTTGTAGTGGACGGAAAAACAGAATGCTTTTCAACATCAATATATGTTTTAAATTATACTAATAAGCAACATATCAGCTGTGAGGTGAGAGGACATTGAAAAAGACTACTTCAGCTTACGGAAAATACCAGCTGTCTCCACTCTGTGAAGATGGATTACCACCTGTCCTGTTATCTTCCATACACAATACAAGGCACGTTGGTCATTTTAACCAGGATAACTGTACCCATATGTTCTCTAATTCTGGTCTGCATGCTGCCTACCATTAAATATTTGTAATGGATCACTGTAAACAGCAGATTAGCATGGAAGACAGGGTGTTTAAGCGGAGTCTAAGCCTCTGTTTTATTAAATCTCCTTCCTTGTTCCCGAAACCTTGCATAAGCTATGTTTGTGATAATATCGTCAATTTTAGCTAACTAGTAAAGCCTCCATGTGAAAGCAGAAAACAGTGAGGGTCTTTTTTTCTTTGTAATTTCAATGCATAGTAAGTTCAGGCTACATGTCACAATAAATTAAAACTTACGTCGTCATTAAAAAAATATATTAACCACTAAAACTATCACATACATAATTTACTAGAAATAATTTTGCTAGAATTTTTTTCCTTTACTCGCCACTTACAAAAAAGTTACATAATTGAATGTACCTGACAGAAAATAGTATATGAAAAGAAGTACAGATTTTTAAATATTATAGCTGGAAAAAAGTTACCTTTATTTGAAAAATAAAATGCATATTTAGAGTTATATCAGTTCCTTTACTAAATCTTTAATCAACAAATGGGGATGGATAAATAAATGTGCATTTCTACTATGGAATAAATGGAGTAAAAACTAAACTGTGTTTCATTATCAGACGCATATATGTACTTAGTCAGCCTAATTTGTAACCAATAGTATGTAAAATGCTAAATGATGAGATATTGAGTTCTGTTTTGGTGAATGCAGGGCTAACTCAGCTCTATCGAAATCAAACACAAAGTTGTGGCCCTACTATGTTTACACTGTGCTGTAGCCAACTGAACAATGGACCAAACAACAGGTCCACTAGCAGCTGTTTTGCCTAGCGTTCAACATTTAAGGCCTCCAGTCAATATGATTTCGTCCAAAAGATTAATAACCTAAAACAATGCAAAAATAATTTATAAAAACAGAGTAAAACGTATATTTAAAATTCCATTGCTTCATCTTAGATTAACTAGAAGGATAAAATGATTTCAAAATATAATCATTGTGAATAGTCATAAATTCTAGTTCTCTTGGAGGAAAATAACAGACTGATACTTGCAGATGTATTTGTTTTACATTGTCGAGTTCTAATTTATATTAGTCAAGCATTTTATTTCTTTCAACTTGTACAATGTCAGAATTCCTGATTAAACTTTGAAATAAAAAGAATAGGGAGAAGCAAGAAGAGATTAAAGGAACACATTACAAAAGCTTTCTTGATTTACAAAACTTTCCTTAAAGCAAAGCAGAAAGCTATTGTAATGTTTAAAGACAGAGCCCTTTTATGTGTGCAGATGGGAAGTGCTTCTAGAAAGGGTCATATTTCCTTAGGCTAAAGACCAAGAAAACTTAACTGCCCCAGGCCTAGAGTTTTGTAGTGAGAACAATTCATTCACTGAGAGCATTAAGATTCAGTAATCAAAGTATGAGGACAAGGGTGTGATTTTCATCTTATCTGAGCACAAGTGACTACCAATTCAAAAGAAACAAATGGCAGTAAGAGAATGCAATCTCTCAAATGGCTAGGATTTTAAATGTGTGGTCCTCTATTTCTTTGATTTTAAATTTCATTTTGTACAAATCATTCACTATATGATAAGCCAGTAACAGACATTGTGTTTGACAATTTCCAATACAATCATATTATATTTTTAAAATCTCTTCAAAAATCAGAAAGCGTAAAACTATGCTGCATCAAAAGCTAAAAAAAAGATACTAAGTAAAGAAATTTCCCAAATATTTATTATCAACAGCCCATAATACAAGAAAACTAATGCAAATTTAAAGGTAACAGTTACAAGTTTTTAAAATACTACTTCACTCAGTGCACATAATGAGTTTCGTTGAAAAGTTTAATGTTAGAGTGTCCTTAAGAGCCAGATGGAGAAGCTGTGTATTAATATACATACTTATCCTATGCCCAATTAACATCCTTTGTGGACTCCAATGGCCCTCACCAGCTAGCTATACCTATTTCCCTGACACTATAGCTATACCTATTTCCCTGACACTACTCCAGCAAGAAGAAACAATAATATAAATCAATATCTTTATTGGATGAAACTTGCCTGGTTTTTGAACACCAGCCTTAACAATAAGGTGCAATGGTTTACAATCCTGCATTTAATTTTTCCTACTTAAATCTGACTAAAACCTTAAGTAAAAATGGAGAAAATGCTTTTTTAAGGTAAGACGTAGTTAAAATATGGCAATTTTTTATCAAAAATGCATTATTAATCATCTGTTCTACATGAAAATACTTTCTCTTAAAGGATCAGCACAGAAAACTTACAAATGCACCTATTCCCTTTTTTCATTATCTTTATTGGATGTTTATTGAAAAAGAAGACAAAAACAATGGAAAACTGAGAGGACAGAAGTGATATGGAAGATACAGGTCCCACCATCTTACATGGCATGACAAAAAAATGAAAGACTATCATCTCTTCTGACAAGGTCAAAATTAGCCTTTGCACCTTGGGCTCCTGGAAGCATAATGCTAAAAAATATAGAGTTAACAGTGGTTTAAATTTAGATTTACTCACAATTATAAAGGTATCAAATAGTAAGAAACACCAATAATTTTCTAAAAGATTTCACAATTCTAAAAATATTCAAAATTTAGGGAGATATGAAAAGTTAGCCTTAAGTATTTCTGATTTAATTTTAACCTGCTTCTCTCAAAGGCTCAAATATTCTTATATTCAATTTCTATTTAAAATTAACTTCATAATAATCCAAGCATATTTCCAAATGAAATCACAATGAGAAATGTAGATAAGATTAATGATGGTTTTTACCTGATATATTTCCCGTATTTCCACATAATGACTGATTACTTTTCCCTCCCACCTCTTTATGTATTTTGTTTTATGACAATTAAAAAAAATGTTTCTGTAGCATAACACTTATTAGACATGAAATTTAATTACTAAAGTAAAATTTAGATTATATCCAAGATATGTTAACAAATTTGCCTATTTGAAAACTATATAATTTGGGGAAAAATCAAATAGAAATATATTTAGATCATTTTTTTTCCAAAGTGATCTTTTCTAAATGAAAATTTTGTTATTTATCTAATATATATGATTATGTATTTTATATATATCTTATCCAAAATATAATGTTAAATAATAATGAGCAAAACCTCATGAAAAATTGGAGGCCTATCTTATAACAGTTTTAACTATCTGAGTATGGTACTACAATAACTGAATTTACAATTTCCAATCTAGTTAAATACTGTTTTCCAGGAATTATTATTCCGTTTAATTAGAGTCTAGATAGACATTACTAGGTAAGTTCAGGTATTCTCTTTTTGAAAAGGAAAAACAAACAAAAAAAACCCCAGATGGTACACATAAGAGTTTATGACCATCTTCTTTGAACTAGTCAGGACAGGAAAACTTCCACTGTTAACTTTATTACATAAGTATACTTAGAGGAGATGAATGACTTAAGCATTAGAAAACCAGATAAGAAGTCCGAAATCAAAAATTTTTGCCATAAACTCTCAGGTTGTATCATTAAATATTCATATTCCCATTTAATAATGATTAACATCAAAATAGGCAGAATTTCTCTTATAAATGGCTATTCACTTATTTTAAAAATAAATCTGAAATATTCAGTATTAATAAATACCACCTCTTAGAAAAATAACAAATATTTCTAAAAAAAAAAGAGTAAGCTAAATTACACAAATGTAGGCTGTTTATTTTGCCTCTGATACCATATTAAATATAAGTGTAACTTGCTGAGGGTGGTAAATTAACTTGTTTTATATGTAGAAATATGATTAATTTTATAAAATCTCAATTTCTATCATTACTCTTCAGCTAAAATAAAGAAGAAAAGATGCTATATTCAAGGAATGACTGTTAAAACTCCAGTCTCAAGAAGTTCTTAGTCATCCTGAACCTTCAAACAGGCCTTGGCATAAATTCAGATCATGTCCCAGGTAAGATAATTTCTCTGGGGCCATATCATTCACTCAGCTTTGAAGGATTTATCTTAGACAGATTTATCTGGCCTATTAACAATTCTAATTCAAAGAATCCAAACAAGAAAGCAAGCACAAAGGAAATAACTGGGGGGTTTTCAACCCCAACTCTCAGCTTCCATTCAGAAAATATCTTCCTTCTTTTTATCCTTTCCTACGTGAGTTGTTATTAATGTTGTTTAAATAGCAGCTACTAGAAGGGCCTAATTTGTTATATGATTAATTTCTATATATCTTTAAGTACATAGCACAGTTCTATACTTACCATAGGCTTTCAGCACACATTAATTGACATTGAATAATATTTGACAATAAGTTAAATAATAAAGCATGATGTTGTGAGCACCAAAGCCACTTGGTAGTAGATTTTTAATCAACTATTAAAAGTTGATAACCATATTTAACACATATATATGGTAAACCATTTAAAGAAAAATCATAAAACAATTTTAATTTATTCCTTCTCCTATGACATAAGATTGGATTGTGTTCATAACATTTACATCTATAAATGGAAAATAAATCTGTAAATGGAAATTACATCTATAAACAGAAAAAAACATTTTTCAGAGTGAGAAATATGTAAATATTTTGGAATGCCTATGGTCCATAAAAGAGTCAGAGAATGTGATGAGAGAAATAAGAGAAAACTAACCGCGATGGAAGAGCAGCTTGGAAAACTTATTAACCAGAAAAAAGTCTCACATGGAAACTACGGTAACTTTTGTTCAATTTAGAGAACAAAAATTAGCTATAAATTTTAAAGGACTATTTGATGCTTTTAATGATTAAAGATGAATCTCATCCCTTATTTGGCAATTTTTAGATTTTGTATCATGTTAATTTGTGGCAATCTTTCCTAACTCAGTGTTTGCTTACTCTTCAGGATATAAAAAAATCACCAGGTAGTCTGTGGTAGGGCAGCCAAAAGAAATAATTATCAGCTCAATTAGATCCTGGCTTTCTTTCTTGAACTTTCCAAGTTCAGATTATTACACTGATTGTCATTCAGCTGAGACTTCGCAGCTGCCTTCCAAGGTGCCAGAAGGCGGGGTCTATCTGTGAAGGTGAGTACAGTTCATACATATATCCTTCATACCTTTAGGAAACCTCTTGTAGAAGAGAATGCTTATGGTTACTGATAGCCTACCACCATTATACACTCTGATATGAAAAAATAAGGCATCTGGCAATTATCCCAATCTGAGTGTGTTTACCTAATTCTCCACCACATGTTTCTGCAACCAACTTATTGCCCCTTTCTTGTGGTTCTTTCTGGAGCAAAGGAACATCAACACATTGACATGATTTTTCATATTCTTACAAATACTTTACCAATTTTAGCTAAAAGTTCAGTGATACACTGACAATGTTATCTCTAACACAATCGTATCAAAGTGAATTATAACTACTGCCCTCAGACAAATATGTCATATCAATTCATGTTTGATTTTCTCAGTGGCTTTTATATCTGTCAGGAGATCATGGTCCCATGAACTTCAAACAGTCCCAAGTGAGTCGTCAGAAATGGAGTTTCTGTGGATCCTCTGAACAGGGGAACTCACACATCTACTTGATCAAACAGTACAAAGCAGGATTAAATAATAGGACTTTCACATCATGGAAACTTACTAGCCAGAGATGGCTGACATTTTCTAAGCTGAAAAATTGTGTTGACTTTGACAATATAAAACAACATGATTAAGGGTAAATTAAGTAGAATCAAAGTATATGGCTCTAACAGAAAGCTGAACATGTCACAAGAACAAACTCATCAATACAAGAGAAAGGGAAACAGTATGTGTTCACAATGTAAGCCAGCTGAAGTTTTACTGCTTCCCAGCTATTTACTTAGCGATTGCCTTATCAACATCTAGGCTTTAAAAGATTACCAATGCCATGTCAGAAGATCCCAAATATTGATCTCTCCTAGCAATACGGGTCATGTTCTTTTAAGGGGCCATATTAGGTAATGGTTTCTTTACCCAAAGCTGTTCTGTCTTTATAGCACAGAATAAGTTGAAGAAGGCAAGTTGATACGGGTCAAATTTTGGGAGCCTATTAAAGGACAATAAAGGCAAAAACAAGGGAAAAAAAAACTATTAATTTACTTCTCTTTTTAGCCCATCTCAAATTTTATTGGGGGAGTCTACTTTTTTTATTTTTGAGTATACTAATCCTGTGATAGTTTGATTTGTCATAATGCATAGATATCAAAGCCGCAGCTCAATCTTAAACGTAAAATGTATACATCTTGAACGAATTAACCGTGGCAGGATAAAAATGTAAGAGTTTCATATGTAAAAAGGAATTACATGTAAAACAATATTAACATTTTTACTGGTTCTTGTCTATGATTGAGTATAGATTAAGAAAACAAATAGAAAAATATAATTTGAAAATTGTGTATATTGGCATTTATTTTCCAAAGGAAATTATATATATATATATATATATATATATACATATATATATATATATACACACACATACACATATCAAGCTTTGTCATTATTTTTGAGAAGGTAATTGTCTCATGTGCAAAATGAATTTGTCTTAAGTTTCACATTAATGATTAAGAATCCCTCATGATTAAGGAGTCTCACTAAGTGTAAGAAGCAAAATAACATAGAGATTATGAGCATAAGCAAAGTTATTTAAATTACTTGGGCCTCAATTTCATCATCTGAAAAGTAAGGATAATAATTATGCCTACTCCATTGAGTTTTGGTGAGGATTAAATAAATTAATAAAGAGTCTGGTACTCAGAAGCATTGGTTATTATGACAAATAACATGGCCTTTTACCTCAACTCCTTCCTCAACTTTAAAAAACTTAGATTGTATTCTAAGATTGTATTCTTAGATTGTATTCTGGTTTTACTAAGGGCCAATTTATACCACTAAGTTAAATATAAACAGTTAAATATAAAAATTAATATTTTAGATTAAATATTAAAATTCAATATTCTTCCTTTGCTTCTGTTCAGAATTTCAGTAATAATGTTCCATATATACAAACACAATTTCCACAGCTAAGCACTCTCTCTATGGTGCTTAAAAAGCTTCCAAACAGCCAGGAATGTACTTACACAGTTTGATTAGCCCCTTATGTGAGATAAATGAACATTTTTTGCAAACACTGAGTGTGATACAAGTGAGTGTGATACAGAGATTCTCTGTAGGACAATAAATATACCAAATGTAATGTTTCTGAAATAATATGATTTAGTTCTCAAAATAAGTCCACCTTTTTAATTAAAGAGCCAGAATTTTAGGAAGGTACAAGGATAAAAAGAAAAGGTTGTAAGTGGCAGAATACAAATGGGTATGTTTACACACAAAATTTGTAATAGCTCACCAGCACAAAAACACACTTTGAACAGGGAACAAAATCTGGCATGAACAGTTAAATCTGTCAAACAACTATAATGTAAAGAAAAGACACAGCACATGTAAAAGAACAGAAAAGAGCTTTAACCATCTAGTGAATTAAACATATAAAAGGCAGACTAGGTTTCCATGGGATTACAAACATGTAAGCCTAGTCATTAGAATAAATGCTTTGAGAATAAAATCTAAAACTAAGGCTAAAGTTATCCTTCAGAAAAAAAGACCAAAAACTAATCTCTTACTGTTTCCCCAGCCCCACACCACCAAGCAGAAACGTCTGGGAAGATCACAGAGGAACGTACCTTCTGCAAGCAGACTTCATCCTTGCCGCATATGATCATGACCTACACTCACTCACCAATCTGCCCTAGACATACAAATCCATAGCAACTGATTAAAAAATGAAAACATCATCAAAAATGCACAAATTCTTATGAAAAAGCATAATTTTAAAGAAAAGGTCATAGAAAAGCATAAAAGAAAAGATCATAGACAAGGTTGTCAGAGCTAATTAAATTTAAAGTCCTCTCCTCTGGCTTTCCCTCTCCTCTCTCTATTTATTTTTATAGAACTGCCAAATGGCTTTCTCTCAGGTACTAAGATTGTACAGCTTTGCAAAAGCATAAGAAATATCATAAATTCTAAAGATATCATTGATTACTTAATAAAGATAACCACCTCTCATCTGTACAATGCCTATCTCTGACCATTCCAAATTACTTTCCAATAGTTACCAATAACATAATTTTTATGTAAGATAGTAAAAAGTGTTACCTATTTGCAGATAAGAAAATTAAGCCACAAAGGTTAAGAGGCATTATCAGGTCCTTAGAAAAGTCCCAGAAAATCAATCCCAAGCGTTAAGCTAACAGAACAGTCGTACACCAAACATTTTGGAGACTTTTTCTCTGCCAGGCACTCTTCTAGATCAGCAGTTATCCAGAGTGACAAGGTCCTTGTCCTAATGTATCAGATACTGCAGGAAGGGAAATCAATGGTAAAAAAATTATATACCATTATTCAAATGATCCCAGCCTTCTTTTGTTATTTGTCTGTTTGTTTGTTTTGGTTATTTGCAAGTCATTTACTGCTAAAATGGAAAAAAAAACTATTAAGAGCCCCCCTTCCTCAGCGGCTGTACTTAGAACTGTAAGTTATCAATGGACAGATTCCAGAAATTTGAGCTGAATTGGCGAACAAGCTTTTAGAGATGTGTGTAACCCTACTTTAAAATAGCCCCCTCTTTTGTATCAAATCAAAAACCTATAGGGGAGAAAAGATACAGGGACTGGGAAGAAGAGAAAGTGATTGATGATACTCCTTGTTCCAGAAGAAGTTAATCCTCTCTCAAGCCACCTATCCCACTCATCAACTCAAGCTTCCTAAGAAATATATCCCTCAGGGAAGTCCTCTGCCCTGTCACCTACATGAGCATCAGTAGCCCAAGAGCTTTCAGCATGAACTGATTGCCCATGTTCCTCAGATGTGTGAACTAAAGTCCCTTTAAGGAGGAACTTAACCTGTGGAATTAACGACCTATATTTTCAAATTGGCAAATATTTTCATTTATAACAGTTACATGTTCTATATGTAATATTACAGAAATATGACCTGAACCTCAGGTGGCAATGGAGGAATTTCTAAATTTAATCAATTCTGTTAGTGAGCCAAAAAAAAAAAAAAAAATATATATATATATATATATATAATGTATATATAATAAAAATGACTTTACAGATCTGGAGAAATGGTGGCTTTTGAATAATAAAACAGTGACTATAAAGATATGTATACTCATATACTCAAGTTTTCTAATGTATACTCAACATTCTAAAATGTGACACAATTACATCTAAACTTAAATCTGGAAAATAATTTCAAATTAAATATTAATCAAAGGTGCAATTATACCAAATCAATTTCATGCATTGCCATCTTACAGGATGAAGGCAAACTGAAGTATAAATTATTTATAAGAAAAAAAATCCATAATAACATTGAGCTCATCATTGCAGTAATTGTAGCATTTCAAGGCAAGGGTAGAGAGAGAGGAGATTTCCTTTGTTCATATTTCCCTATCCAAAATTTCATGAATAAATCATATGTTTCAACCCTATTTTAAAAAACTAAAGAAAATCTGAATCTGATGTTTTTTTAAAACATTAAAAAACAAAGAGGAGCTTTAACTGAATCCATAACAGCATATTAAAAGTTTTCCTTGATTTATGTATGCTTGTGTGTGTGTGTGTGTGTGTGTGTGTGTGTGTGTATCCTTTCTGGCTTCAATAAAATCCCTTTAAAATTGGAACCACTTCATTCAAATTAACATTCTTTCCTCTCTCCGCTTAGTATAGCTAACTGTTGTAGCTTAGAAAAGGGTTATCATCAGCACAACTGAGTTAGTCAAAAGAAACAGTTACCAATGTCTCAGATTTTATGTCTTCCTTTAGGCAAAAGCAGAAGGAATGTTCTAAAATTTTTAAATTTTAAAATACTTAACATGCTTATTTATATTTATATGAAAATGTTTATATTTTAAAAATTCATATTAAAATTTTATAGTCAATGCTTTTAGTTTTATTAATTTTTAAATTTAACATTATAAGAGAAAATCTGAATTCTATATTTTTTGGAAGAATTTATGTTGGATTATTAAAACAAACTTTGGGATAAAGTTTTATGCTATATATTCACCTATAAATGTTAATGTGAGGTTATCTAAGAGTTTAGGGGGAAAATGATGCTTATTTCCATTGATGTATATCCATACATGTATCTTTTGGCTATCCATGCAAAATATCTTCTATTAGTATAAATTATAAAATCTTAACTTCACTCCTTCATTTAACGCATATTAAATTTATAGTCTGAGATACTGATCAGAATATGATGTTAAACTAATGTCTGACTTAAAGCTCTTTTCAGAAAAATTAGCTGATATATGCAATCACAGACTTGACTTATCATTACAGTTGATTCTAGAAAAAAAAATATTTGTTCCTAAATAGAAAAAAAAAGAAGATTCATAAAGCAGACCAGGCACAAAAAATGCAGATAATTTATGCAATCTCTCATTTCTACTGGACATACAAAATGCCAAATTGTACATTAGCACCTTCAAATATAAGAAAGAAAACATTGTTTTCCACTGTTTTTGGTTGGAGATCATTGTATAGAATTTTTTACTGGCAGAAATTCAGTAATAACACACCCTTTGTGACCTGTGCTAGGTACAACAAGTTATACACAGTGCTTAAAATTAAGTGGGAAATACAGACAGGTAAACATTTAATTACAATACAGGACTTACATGCTGTGATCAAGGTATGATGTGGGTAAGGTTAACCTTGACTTGTGATGGGAAGAGGAGTAGGGTATACAGAAAAGGAGGCTCAGAGGATGTGATAACTCTGCTGAGGTCTGAAGCAATAAATAGCTTTTTCCAGATCAAAGGGATGGGGGTAGGAGAGCATAAACTCTAGACTACAGTGCCAGGATCACACAAATCTTTGCAAGTCACTTTAAAGAGTTTAGATTTTAGGAGCAATTGAGAACCTCTGAGTGAGCAATCAAGAGAGATCAGGTTTTTACTTGTAAAGAAGTATTACAGTTATCTAAGTGAGAAATGATGGTGATACTAATTAGAAAAATAGCAAAGGGGATGGAGATAAGTGGGAAAACACTAAAGCTATTCAGGAAAAAACATCAGGAAGACCTGATGATCAACTGATGTGAACAGACAGAAAGAAAGGAGGAAGGAATTGATCTCAGGTTTCTGGTCTGCTGGGCTGGATAGATGGCAGGGTGGTATCATTTTCAGAGTTAGGAAATAATAGAGGAAAGGCAGGGATAGAAAGGAAGATGAAGAGTCTCATTCTGGATATCTGAGTGGGAGATGCCACCAGGACCTCCAAACGGAGCTGAGTGTAGAGGTCTGCCTAGAGAGAACAGAACAAGGAGTGAGTCAGGACAACTTTGATAACTGAATCCCAGGAGGAAGGTGTGGTCCTCCAGGGTAGGCCACAGAGTAAAATCTCCTGGAACATGCACATTTCAGCAGTAGACCCAGCAGAGCCAGAAAAATAAGAGGAAAATCAATAGCATATGTGTGGTAGACCTTGCTAGTTGCCTACTAAATACCCATTGTTTGGAGAAGAAATGGGCCAGTTAAAAACACATCTCTCCATGCAACTTTGAAACTAAGGGTGGCCATCAAATATCGTCCTAGCCAACAAGATGTAATCAAATTCTAGTGGGTGGGACTTCCAGGAAATTTATTATTTTTCTAAAAAAACAATAGGCTGATGATTTTTCACATTCCTCCCTCAAGAACAGCACAGAAATATGACACTGGGAGGTGCAGCAGTCACCTTGCAACCACAAGAAAGAAAGTCACACACTAAGGTTGGTAGAGCAGAAAAAAATCAAAAGGAGCTGGATTCTTAATGGCTTCTTGGGGCCGATATACTTTCTCTCTACATCCTTCCTCCAGAATCAAATTTAAACCTATTTGGCTAAATTGTCTGACTGTGGTTACATGCAATCGGATGCAATCCTGATCTAGCTGGGTGCCATGAAATTCTGGGAAAGGGAATATTTCACAAATAAGGTCAACTGTGTCAAATGGCTGCAAGAGGTAAATTACATCCATAATAGAAGGCAGAGTTTAGAAAGCTGAGGTCAAGGCTATTTAGAGTAACAGGATATTAGTGAGAGAGAAGGGTAAGGAAGGCCACACACTGCGCTCTGCACCTCTTTGCAAAGTTTTGGTAAAGCACTATATTTAAATTGCCTATGTTTGGAATACTGAATGGATCCTTGTTATATGGTTTTCAAAATGCTGATGTAGAAGAAGAAAACATCCCCAGACACAAAATGGAAACAATAGTATATCATATTCTTACTCCTGTGATCTTGAAACAAAGAACCATGAAGATAACCACACACCTGAATCTGAGATACACACTTTTGAAATTGTTTGTCCTCCCACAAAGTACCAAATATTACCGTTTATCCAAAATGTCTTCTGAGAAAACCATTTTTTTTCCTGAAAAAAAAAATTCTGACAGTTCATTTAAGTGTGGGAATCATAATAATTTAGATCTCCTACTGGTGTTTCACATCATTCATTAATATATTAAAAGCTATGAAGTCTTATAGAGAAAATACACTTAAAGATGTATTTTCCAAATTATTTTTTTAACAGCTCACAGAAAAAAATTCACTGGAGCATATTTTGAGAAAGGCCACAATAAAATATTTAAATGCTAACCATGCCAATAACAACAGTTTTCCAAACCCTTAAAAATATACTGTCATAAAAGACATACTGTATACTGATATATGAAGAATACTTATCATTTCACAAATATTTATGTGGATTTTAAATACACCTGTGTATAAGAAGATGCCTACCTCTGGGAACAGAAAGCTTTTTCTAAATGTAACAATATATGGTATTTTGTTTTCAGCATCCCCCTTCCTGAAATAAAGAGATACATTCTTTGGGACCACAGGAATGGAAAAGGTAAGCCTAATAATGTGCCTAGTACAATAAATAGCACGTAGAACCACAGCTACCATTCATATAATGCTTACTGTTGGCCAGGCACAGATCTAAGCACATTATGTGTGTTAACTTACTTAATCCTCTCCAAAGCTCTATAAGGTAAATAGAATAATATCCCCACTTCTTATTAAAGTATAGAAAGGCTAAGTAACTTCACCAAGGGCAGAAAGCTATGCTAAATGAACACTTACTGAGTTTGCTGGGAACAAAATTTATTTTACCTTGACAGAATTAACCGTATCCATGAACAGTTTCCATAATGCAGTCTATGGATAAGAGTCATGGGGTTAATGGCTTAAGAGAACCCCTTATATTAAAAGAACACAAAGTCCTCTTGGAATAGGTATTGTTATTCACCTGAAGTTGATGATCAAAATTTTGAAGGAGATTGAAGAATCATAACTGACAGAGTCCAGAAAGAACCTGTTTCACAGGAAACCATACAGAGACCTAAGTGGTCATTACTTCTTAAAAAGAAGGAAAAAAAAGAAAAGTGGTAAGGAATTGACTTTATTGCCTACAAATACTGGGGAGTCTAACCACATAATTCTGAGGTTATTATTCAAGTTTTAGGTTTTGGTGATTTTGACAAAAGATGAGAGAAGTGGAGGAAAAGGTAATTATCAGCAGGACCTAAAACATTGTCTCCACTGGCCAGAAAACATTGTCTGGCCATAAAACATTGGCCATAAAACATTGTCTCCGTTCCTGTGGAATTTTGGTTCATTGTTGCTTTCTTTCCTGAAGTAGTCCCAGAGGTAGATATGTTATAATCATATTTTCCAAGAATTCCCTCAAGCAAGATTCAACAAGGTTGCAACCTGCCCTAGACTTCTTTTTTTATATATATAGAAATTTATTTATTTTTGGCTGCATTGGGTCTTTGTTGCTGCGTGTGGGCTTTTTCTAGGAGCAGTGAGTAGGGGCTACTTTTCATTGTGGTGCACGGGCTTCTCATCGTCGTGGCTTCTCTTGTTGCGGAGCACGGGCTCTAGGCACACGGGCTTCAGTAGTTGTGGCGCAAGGGCTTCAGTAGTTGCGTCTCATGGGCTCTAGAGCGCAGGCTCAGTAGTTGTGGCGCCCAGGCTTAGTTGCTCTGCGGCATGTGGGATCTTCCCGGACCAGGGCTCAAACCCGTGTCCCCTGCATTGGGAGGCAGATTCTTAACCACTGTGCCAGAAGGGAAGTCCCTACACTTCTATTTTAGAACTAAGGGAAGTCACTTGGGTGACGATGACAAGTGCTGAACTGTATGATCAAAATGTTCTCAGTGTCCTTCTACAAACACAGGCTCCTAATCCATTTTCTAGTGTCTGACCGATATAAGAATCTAATAAAAGGGTAACTTAATATGACTCAGTCTAGATAAAGTACAGTATTATTTGGTAAAGAGATACAGGGTGATGAAGAAGGAAAGATTGAGACAGAATATAAATCTCTTGTGAGGGATGTCCTTTCCCACTTTCTTCTTAACTTTCTGGGTTTACTCTAAGTTTTACTTCATCATTCACTGGATAAGATTAAAAATGTCCCCTTTCAGGCATACTAAATACCTTGGTCATAAATTTTTATTTCTCTTGACAAGTGTAAAATGTCATAAGCGCTATTAAAACTTCAATTTAAACCTCTGGTTAAATACGACATAACTTAAAATGTTACAAAAGCTACAATTTCCACTTTGGATACTAAGAGACTGCGATTAGAAACTGTTTTATTATACTCATAAACCTAAATTAAACATCAGATGCACTTTATTAAAATTTAGGTCGCACTTAATAACGATCTTCAAACATAAGAGCTGCTATAATTTAGAAATGGCTGTTCTGTTATCACTTACCATGTAAAATGAAAGAAAGTCATGCTGCAGCACAGAATTTAAGTAAATTAAAGTAATAACTTTGTGTTAACATATGCTGATGCATATAAGGGATATTGATGATGGAAGCTGAATAATCTTTTGTTCCGAACCTCTTTTAATACAACAAATGATCTTCAGGTAATTTAAACTAAAAGTCAAAAGGACAGATTAAATGATTTCCAAATGATCCTTCCAGCACAGTTCCATTCTTATTAATAAAACCTAGTTTTGTTTTATTTCACAGTTTTCATTCTAGGAAATGTAAAGTAAAATAAAAAACCTAGCATTTCTCTTTTGGATTATGCTAAGCAAATATAGCCTTCCATGAATTTACTTAAGAATATCTAAGATCCATTTCACATATTACTTTTCTTGATGAATGATGGTATGGATATTAATAGAGGTTTGAGTATCCCCTTCTCCGATTAAGATTCCACTCTGTACATATTCATATGTAGGAAGCAATCTTTTTCCTTATTCATCCAGGCAAATGTATTTTTGTGCTCTCCCAAGCTTACCCCTACCATACCAGTACCTGCTGCACCACCACCCCCCAGTGCGCATGCTCTCTCTCTTCCCTTCCCTGTCTCTTTCTCTTTCTCCGCCCCCTTCTCCTTGAATCTCTTTCTCTGTTACTCTGGATATGTTTCCCGCTGTATCCCTCTTTTGCTTTTCTTTCTGTGTGTTTCTCTCCCTCCATTTCTGCCCCTGAATGCTGTCTCTACCAGTCTCTTACATATCCCTCCCCACTCTGTGCCTCCACTCTTACTGGTTTAGAAACCCAGGATAGTTCCCCTAAAATCATACTTCACCTGCTTCTCTTTTTAAAAATCAACCACATTGGCCTTGCATTCCCAAAAGGTGTTTGGGGCTCTGGGAGATGAGCAGGGGTCTATGAACTCCAGTTCACCACAATGTATACTAGGCTTCTCAAACTTGAATTTGCATGTGAATCATATGAACCACCTTAAAATATTGTTTAAATACAGGGTCTGATTCAGGTGGTCAGGAGGGGGGCCCAACATTCAGCATCTCTAACTTGCTACCAGATGATGCCAATGCTGCTGGTCCATGGAGCATATTTTGAGTAGAAGCCTCCAGCTGCTGCCTGTAGTAGACCCAATCCTTCCCACATCTGAGTTTGCCTCCCCACACGTTTCTTCTCTTTCTTATCTTCTTCTCTTTCTTATCCATATCATGCCTAGTTGCTGCAGCACCTAGATTTCCATTGGTCTTTACATCTTATTTTATTTTATTTTTTTTTTACATCTTATTTTAATTAAGCTTTTCTAAAAGTATATTTCATCAACCACAGACGAAAGCCTAAGATTGTAACGAGAAATGTAAAATATTACTGTTATAATTTTCCTTTGATTTCTCATCAAATTTGCTTCATTAAATATAAATCTATTGGACTATGATAATAGCTTTACATATAATATACAGATTACCGGCAAAGTACAGGAATGCAAATAATTCTACTTTACAGAATACTTATTTTGTGTATTTTTCCCCCCTATCCAGAAAGAAAAAGAGAAAGTAAAGATGGTTAGGTCCTGTTTTGCACATGTAAAGTTTCTCAAGGGAACTTCAGAAAATCCGTTCAGGTACCATAAATACTAATTGTTTCCTTATCAGTCAGGAAGTTTAAACCCCTTTGTTTTCTATCAGTCATTACACTCATAAACACAGGTTGATGCTACTCAGAAGGGGTCAGTACACTGAGAGAGACTGTCCTACACTTATTAGAGCCTAAAAAGAACTCATTTGACTTTTTGTACTAGTGGAAGTCAACTAAATTTCCTGAGTAATGTTATCGCACAAAAGGGCCAATTAAATATTCCAAAATCTTGAAAGAAAGAAAAACTCCCAGGGAAATAGTACCGAGACCGCATTCTAAGAGCCGTGCCTTCAGATGTGTTTGAGATCACGTGACCTGCTTGCCTTTACAAACAGGTTGTGTGGAAATGAGATTGCTCCTTCAAGTGGCATTCTCATACTTTATGATGCTCCTCAGACATGGAATAAAACACTTCCAATTTACATGTTAGGTCACATCACTTACAATTGGCCAGGAATGGTGCTAGGCACTTGAGTCACAGATGGCTCCAGAGGAGGTGACTCTTGAGACAATCATAAGAGAGTGACCGGGGTCTTCCCTGGTGGCGCAGTGGTTGAGAGTCCGCCTGCCGATGCAGAGGGCACGGGTTCGTGCCCCGGTCCGGGAAGATCCCACATGCCGCGGAGCGGCTGGGCCCGTGAGCCATGGCCGCTAAGCCTGTGCGTCCGGAGCCTGTGCTCCGCAACGGGAGAGGCCACAACAGTGAGAGGCCCGCGTACCGCAAAAAAAAAAAAAAAAGACTGTCAACAACAAAAGACTATATTCTAACTGGTGGTAAAAACTCAAGTCTTTAGTAAATATAATCATGTCACAGAACTTAGCAATATTGCTTCTTTGCTTAAGTGAAAAAACATGTGAATTCAAAACGAAAATTTTAATGTTATGCCAACTGTAAAAGTTACAGAAATGAACTTTTTCATTTGACCCTAAGACAAAAATGATTTAAGTCAATACTATTTGCATGCCTTACATTAACAACGAGAATCTAAAGATAAGGGTAAATTTCTCATACCAGGAATTTCAACTCAAGATGGAATTTAATATACTTAACATGCTCTGTACTTAACCAGAAATTAATTTAAGAAAATTTACTTACTGAAACATTTAATTTAAATTTTAGTATATTAACACACATATCTTCAAATTCAAAATGAAGTCAGTCCATTTCTGAAATAAAAAGCATCCAGATCCCCTTTGTATAAATAATCCTAGTGTCTGGCCATAATACAGGGAAAGAGAAGAAAGCAGTGAAACCAACAGCACCGACAATTAGATTTATGATTTATAATTATGTGCCAGTCACTGTGCTACACACTTTATATGCATTATTTCATTTACTCATGAATCAATTTTGCAACAAAAAGTCATTGCATTTTAGGATATAAGTGTGCAAAAAAGAAGAAAGATATTTTAAAATCATTAAACTAAATGAATCTTTAACATTCTTCATTTGAATACTGAAAACAAAAATAATATATATATAAATGTTTTAGAATCTCATCAAATCATGGAAAATGGCAAAGTTTTTTTAAAAGATAAAGCAGATTAGAGGAAACAAATATTTTCAAAGATGCAATATAGAGCTAGTTCAATTTCAAAGATAAAAAGTCTTTCAAGGAACAATATATGTGTGTGTGCACACATATAAAGGTCAACTTGATTGTGTGCACAATCAATCAATCAATCGATCGATATTTTATAATATAATGGCATATTCTATTTTCACCTGCTCATCGGTACCATTTTACTGCCAGGAGTCATCCTTTCATCTTCAGTGCTCCAGATTTTAGAAATACATTCTACTATGCCAACACCTGGCTCCTTAGCATACACGTCAGTACACTTTCTCATTTTATCCAAAGGAGGAAAATCAGATAATTCAAATTCTAAATCACTTTATAAGGAGAATTGTTTAATAACAATGAAAGATCATAGTGTATTGAAAGTAGTGGGAAAATATTACTTTAAAATATAAACATTTTACCTCAAAGTAATTACTATTAAAAAGCACCCCGGTTAATAAAATCTGGGAAGATTAATCTCTGATTAACTGTACAAAATTATTTTTTTCTGGAAAGATAGTTCTGTGTTTTGCTGCTAAGACAGTCAGCAGATGTCTGCCTAGTCTGAAGGGAATTTCTCTTCCTCAGGAGAAAACAGCTTACATAGGAAACAAATAGCCATATGCTGACTATGTACTACTTAGCAGATGACGTAGAGAGACATGTTCTGTAATCGAAAGCATGAGGGTCAAGGTTCAAATTAATTTTCCTTAAAATTCAATGCAATTACCCAAGCTCGAGTTACTTATTAAATATAAGTTGTGTTGAAGAACTGTGCTATCAATTTGTGCCAGGCATAAAATAAAGTTCTAAATTTACTAACTGGTAATGTTGAATATAGAAGAACAGACCCGTAAAATATTTTTCTAAACATTTAGCAGACTCTCAAATAGAGCTAATACGAAACAAAAAAATACTACTTGCAACACCATTTTAGAAAGTTGGGTTTGAAACTGAGTTAAACAGTGAATTTTCATAAGTCTTAGAAACAGCAATATATTCTAAATTTACAAGTTAAAGTCCTCATCAAGATATATCATTCTTGGCTTGCAAAGAAAAACAATAATTAAAAAAAACAAATAAAAAAATGCATCTGTGATTAAAAATTGGTTTCCTTTACAGAGATAAGCTTCCAAAAATTCAAGGTGGAAACTTTAGGTGTAAGGACTACCATATATTTCTTAGCATTCCGATTCTTAGACTTTATAATTGTGTGAGATAAACTTAATTGCATCAAAACTGAGTTTTCAAGAACAAGAATACAACTTTTACTACATGGCAAAGAGCAGCACCTAAAGATCGGTCAGTGCTTTTCACTGGGTCCAACCTGGTTATCATTGCGATTTAAATGAAAACAAAAATAAATAATCCTAAAGATAACCAATAAATGCAATCCTTTTGGTATATTATTTAAATTTAAATAAATATTAAAAACACAAAAGACAAGAATATTATCATTTCTATACAAAAATAAAAGTTTTAAATGACGTTCCATATCATTTTTTTCTCCACTGTTTGAGAGATTGACAACTGTTAGGAACCAAGAAATCCAGTTGTTACAGCTGTAAAACTTGGTTTAAAGGCAAATAAAACACAGATAAATGTTTTTAAAAGCATTACCAACAAAACTGTGATGTGAAACCAGTGTTGCCTCAAGACACTTTTGTTAATGCTATTACTTTGGGCTATAGCGTCACTAAGAAATTAGATGAAATATTTGTCTTCCTGTGGCTGAGCCTTTGGGAAGAATAAGAATAGCTCTTACTGAACTTCTGGTACCTAAACTAAGAAAATATGCAAAAAAATAGTAATATTCTCCAGGAAATAATAAAACCAAGCTATAATAGTACTTTATAGATTTAACCTACAGCAAATGTGACCCATGTTTCCCTGTCCTCTTTCCCCTCCTGTATTTATGTAACATACAAAAGGCTAGTTTTGATTTTAGGATGCAAGCATATTTGAAAATGGTGAATGAGCAGTAACCATTGGCTAAAATAAATAACTGAAATACATGTGAACTAAATTACTATATATCTATTTGTAGTGCACTGAACCATGAAATTTTTAGACACAAAAACCCATTTTAACTGCAGAGTACTTAATTTTTCCCAAATAACTTATGTGACCAAATAACACAATTTCTTTAAATAAAAACATGCTTTTAATTTTTACAATTTAACTAGTATAAAAATTATTGGAAGCAAACACTACTTGAACTTTTCACATGGTTTCAAATAATTATAATCACTGATAAGGTGATCCTGGGCTTCCCTGGTGGCGCAGTGGTTGAGAGTCCGCCTGCCGATGCAGGGGACATGGGTTCGTGCCTCGGTCCGGGAAGATCCCACGTGCCGTGGAGCGGCTGGGCCCGTGAGCCATGGCCGCTGAGCCTGCGCGTCAGGAGCCTGTGCTCCGCGACGGGAGAGGCCACAACAGTGAGAGGCCCGCGTATCGCAAAAAATAATAATAATAATAATAAAAAAAATAAGGTGATCCTTATTATCAAACTACTCTTATTAACAGCAAACTATATTTGATAAATATATAATATCTATATACTTCTCCCTTCCCAAGTATATGAATTGTTACTGAATATGATCTTAAAGTATTTTCTAGAGTAGTTTTATTAAATTTTATTCAGTAAATTATGATATCCTTTTTTCTCTGGAGCTTGACAACATTTTGGAATGTGTCAGGAATATCCCACTAAAATTTGTGAACTATGCATTAAGGGACTATGTATTTGAATATTTTACTGGTAAAAGTTATATAATGCTCTTATGTCTGGTTTCAATTTCATGATCGTATATTTGTTGACTGAGACTGCAAGAGCTTTTCCCATAATGGACTCTCAAGGTAATGGAATGTCTAAGTTAGAAACAGAACTTAACTGGAGACTAATGGTGTCTTTTAAAATAACTGCACAAAAGCCAGATTAAAACAGACAGGTCTCTAAATCCCAATGCATTAAGGATATCTTGATCATCTGAGGTAAAACTAGAGGTGTTTTGAAAAGGAAGATCTAGAGGGTAAGCATTTAGACTCTCTACTCAAGTCTATAAACTTTTTTAAAAATTCTGACAATGATAAGAATACAAGGAGAGTAGAAAATAATACAGAAGCATGAGATGATCTTTGATATTTCTGTTGGTACACATTTCTTATAAAGAATTCTAATTCCAGAGAATAAACAATCACTGTTTTTCCCTCCTCATCCTCAGTTTCTTACATACCACACACAGGAGTTGGCCTAGGTTATCTACATCATCTTTCTTGATTCTCTAAATTTGTTCTCAAATGTTAACTCACATTTATCTTCACAGAAAATAATAATTCTTAAGTATAACGGTGCCAAGCATTAGAAAGGTGTTAATATCGCAACTTTGAAAGATGACTTTGTCAAAACATATATATATATGTCTTATAAATAAGTTGAAACTTTAAAATTATTTTGCTTGTGCTACATTTAAAGTTTAAAACACAAAAAGAAAAAGAAAAATATCTTTCTGCTGTGATTATAGCTTTTATACATCTCACTGATTTAGCTCTAGGACCTTCACTGAGAATCAAGGCAATAAGAGAAAGTACAATAAGTTAATTATCAGTTAACTGTGAATAGAGAAATATAAACTTGGGTTTCAAGTAAACGTTTTAAAAATGTGAATGCCTAATTCTGACAGAGGTTTAAATGGTTACTTTAATTTTTTATTCTATCTAATTAAATTTTATGCTCGTATCAGATATCTTTGGCCTTCTGTCTCAAGGTAAGTATTACGTGGCTCTGTGAGTGTGATCAAATCATCTAAATTCTCTGGAGATGATTTCACATTAATAATATGATTGAGTTGGAATAATCTATCTTTAAATTCCTTTCTATGTCTATAATGTCATAATTATCTGTGGTTCTTTATATTCATGTTCTAGTTGAATGCAGGAGACAATGTTAGAGATTGTGAAAACTGATTATATAACTAAAATTTTGAACATACATTGTAGTAAAATATCAATCACCTTGGAAAACATTATATATAAATATAGACATAGTTATGTATACAGTTTCATATATAATTATAGACAGCTAAATTTAAAGTGATATTAAAATTTAAAGTGAATTAGATCTAAATTTCATTTGTGTCTCCAATCCCTATACAATTCTCAATTTCTGTCACATATACATATACACAGCAGGATTCTTTCAAAGGAATGAAATTTTCTGGCCACCTCTTGAATGTTTATTGAAAATAAGCCTAATTCTAATTCAAATACAATACACATCTAGACTCTATATATAACAACTTAATCATTAGTCAACTAAATCCTTATTGAGGTAATTCCAAATGAGCAGCCTTTGGTATTTGTGTAAATAAACTGAACCATCAACTCCCTGAGGATTCCATCCATGTGTTTTCCTCCAAGGGTGCACTACAGTGTAGCCAAGATAATACAGTATGAGGCATATACATACATTTCTTTGGATATAGCTTTACCGAAAGTGTATTTCTGAGAATTAGAAACAGTTTAAAACTACACCCTACACTACCAGGTGAAAGTATCTCTCCTAATGAAGACAAATGAAAAATACCCTACACTATTATATTTCCATAAACATCCTCATTTTCTATATATTTAAAAGGAACAAAGGAGGCGAATACATCCATTTCAGTGAGCATGTTCAACAGAAAAGAGCTCCAAAAAGTAAAACAAAGCACAGGGAACTCTGCTCAATACTCTGTAATAACCTAAATGGGAAAAGAATTTGAAAAAGAATAGATATATGTATATGCATAATTGAATTGCTTTGCTGTACACCTGAAAGTAACACAACACTGTAAATCAACTCTAGTCCAATATAAAATAAAATTTTTTTTTAACCAAAAACTTTTTTTAAAAAAGTAAAACAGTTCAACAACTATGTGTAAATCCCAATTTAGCTTGAATAACCAGCTAAGATGAGAAATATAGAAAATTCAAACAAATAGTAGATGATATTCATATACAAATCTAGAGATTTTGCTCAGGTAAGCCTGTGATACAGGTTTAAACTTTTATTACTGTGATCAAGTGAAATGATCCCATGTGGCCATCCCTCCAAACACAGAAAGCCCATTTTACTTACTGGCTACCTCCAGCGATGCATTGTGACTCACAGCCTCTCCGAGGTAATTCCTTGCTACACAGACATAGACCCCTTCATCAGGCCTACTTTTTCGTCCATGCACTATACGTAAGAAAAATAAAGATCCACTTGGCAGCAACATTCGGTGTGAGCGAGGGTCATCTTTGTCTGTCTCCACTCTCTCCCCACCTTTGTACCATTCAATGGTGGGTGTGGGGCGGCCTTCAGCTTTGCAGTTCAAAGTTGCAGGTTCTCCTTTTGAGACAATTAGGTCGGAAGGGTGTTCAACAATGCGAGGTGGAAAATCTTCCTGACGAAGACGGGAGCCTGCATAAGAATTGACAAAATACCTTCATTTCATCACTTGAAAACAATTAAAAGTCTTATTTCAAAAGCATAGGCGTTAGCACTATGACCTAAACACTGCATAATAATGACCTACTCTTCCTCACCTCCTTACTAACTAATCCTTCTGGTGTCCACCTTGACTATACCTTCTAATTCCTGAATCCTTTTGACCCACCACTTAGAAAGTGCTCTTGCTAAAACTTTGTCTGTACAAATCCTGTCTGCTCTCCAAATCCCTTGTCCACAAATCCTTTCAGAACCCATTACCCTGTCTGTTTGTACCATGTACGTGCCTGTTTTTGCAGAGGAATGTGTTAGAGAATTGTCGACTATTACAAATAATGGCATGGCTTCCTGGAATCTCATTTTTAATGAAACATCAATCAACACTTTAGCAAAACATATGCTATATAATAATAAACATTTATGTTAAAATATATATGATGGAACTGTTCTTTATATTTTTCTAAATAATAAATATATATGTGTATATATGTGTGTGTGTGTGTGTGTATATATATATATATATATTTACTTTCCCAGAGTTTTTATTAATAAATTACGTTCATTTGTCTCCAATAATTCTGTTACTATTTTAGTAGACTTCAACGATGAAATGTTAAATAATGGAGTTTAAATAATTAAATATAACATTCAATGAAAAAGGATACTAGGTGAGAGCCTACATTCTCGACCTTATATATTACTTAATAAGTGAAGGCCTGAGTGTATGTGTCATTTAAATATTTTCTGTCTGTATCTTATTTTTTTCAATGAGATTATAATCTCTAAAAGAGGGATTAAGTTTCCTACCTTACTGTTGCCATGGATAGATTCCATATGTAAAAATCTTAGAGATTTCTCAACTTCAACAACCAAACCTTAAACCTTGTTCTCATCTAGTGTTCCGATCTCAATAAACAATGAAAAGTAGAAACCAGTCTCGCTTGACACCCCTCTTTCTGTCCTCTAACCCTCCCCCAAGTTTCTTAAATCAATCTACTCATCTCACTCTCTACAGCCAGCTACCATCCCAGATCAAAGTACTATAGATTCCCACCAGGATTTAGGAAAGCAATTAAATAGCTTCGCTTCAATGCAGCCAAATAATGGCTCTGAAATACAAATACAATCTGGGTCCTCCCCTACTTCAGTGGCTCTTAAAGTAAACTCATCGCTCTTAAAATCTTTAACAAAACCTACAAGAGTCAGTGTGTTCATTCCCCTATCTGGATCTCAGGATGCCTCCTGTTCCACTCCTTTCTCTGCTTTCTTCACCCCAGTCTTCTGTTAGTTCCACAAATATATTAAGCTTCTTCCTACCACAGGCCTATGCCTGCCACAGCGTCTGGGATCAAAAGGATGTTACCCTGGTTTATACCCATTCTTCTTTCAAATCTCAACCTTCCGTGATCTTTACCACAAAACTTAAATGCTTCTTTTTAGCAAGGGTATGAAACTGCCTATGGTAAAATAATCAGAATTATATTTTAAATGTATTTGTTTGATGCTTTGAACACTGTCTGTCTTTCCCAGCACTCTGGAAGATCTGTGGGTCTGATTTTGCTCATGGTTGCTTCCCTTATCCCTGGCAGAGTGCTGAACACACTACAGATACTCAACAAATAAGTGTTGAGTAAATAAAAAAAATAAACAAGTGCTAACAGCAAAACCCTATCTGAGTGGAATGATCAGAAGCTTAATAATCATGCACTGTACAAAGAGACTTTAAAAGATTTTATTTTTAAATTGTAACCACATAGGCTGTTTAACCTCTACTAGACTGTGAGCTCTGCATGGGGTTTATTTACATCTCTAATTTGTAACTGCTGCAGTTACTATTTCTTAATGAAACGATAAATGAATGATGAAACTAAAAATCTATTATTTGCTTATGTCTACCATGAAACAAAAAACTTATAATCTGAAATATTGAGAAACAGCTTTAGTTCAGTGCATGGTATACAGCATACTATAAGTCCGTTAAATGAAACCAGGCTCTAAAAGAGGGGGAAATAAGCCAGCTACATGGGGAAAAAATTACTTGGAAACTCGTGGTCTTTAGCAAAGGCTATACTGAAGGCAAATGAAATTTAAATTGAATTTAAGATTACTCAACCACAAGTGCTGTACAGTTCAGAAAATAAAGCATTGTAATATATTACTGGCCTTTATTTTGGCTGTAATTATGAAAGATGGATGCTAATGAAGATCAACTGCTGAGGTAATATATATTTAATTTAAGCCAATTTTATTTAGTCTATTTCAGATAGGAAACGGGGATGTACAGGTTGCTATAAGAATACAAAGAGTGGGCACTTAACACTGCCCAAGAAAGGCATGCTGACACATGAAACTTGAGGTAGGTCTTGAAAAATGAGTCCGGAAGAAAAGAAAGGAAAGGATTTCACTCAGAGGCACAGCTACAAAAGCATATGGTACACTGTGGGACCTGTAGGTAGGTTAGTACAGCCTCAGTATAAGGCAGGTGTCAGATGGGCTTTGTACATCAAGCCGAAGTTCTGGAACCTAAAAGAAGGCAACAAGAACATTCAAATATTTTAAGCAAGGGACTGCATGCTTAAGTTTGGTTTTAAAGAGCTCACTCTTGATAGTATGAAACTAGACTGCAGCAGCTAAGCTAGGAAGGGATTAGTTAGGACACTTTTACACTCTTTAAACAATAAATTCTGAAAGCTTGAACTTGGATCTTGACAGACAGAAAGGAAGATAAAAGGAAGAATCTCGAGATATTTAGTTACAGTATCAACAGGACCTACCCACTGGCAATGTGGGAGAAGGTGGAAATGAAAAATGCACAAGATGGAAGAGAAGCAGAGGATAGAGAGATTCTGAGTTTCTGATCTGAGCAATGGGTGAAGGGCAGTCCCAATGAAGGTCAAGAATAAAAGAGTGGGATGTGGTGAGAGGAAGAAGGACAGAGATGATTTATTCAGCATGAGATGTGGAGAGTTTGGGATACTTCCAGAATATCCAAATAAGGACGGCAAGTTGCCTATTAAATATCCAAGTTTGACCTCAGGAAAAAAATCTCAGTTGGATCCTTATATGAAAATCAAGTTGGAGACTGAAACACTGGGAAAGAATAAAACTGCCTAGGGAGCGTGTATAGAGGAAGTAACGGCCAATTAAAGAACCTGGAGATCACCCAGGCTCCACAAAAGTGCAGTGGAGCTCAAGACTCTCTCCATCCCTAACCTACAGCTACATATAGCTGGACCACAGCCAATATGACTTTTGGGAGTGGAGAGCTCAGGCCCAAGTTTTCACCATGATGTTTGTACAGCAGCTTTCAGTAAAAGACTTTCAGCAATAAAAATGCTCTCTATTCTATTAAAGGCTAAATTTTCAAAATGCTCTGTGAAATATTCTTTTCTCAGATTGTTTACTCAAAAAAAGATCTGGGTTCTCAGGTCTTTTAATCTTGCTAATGTACATTATGTGCTCTAGAAGAAAAGTATAATATGCAGCAATTTCTTAAACTTATTTGGCCACTGAACTCTATATTTTTCTTTTTATGGGACATACCACTGAACTTTGCTTCTGAGGAACACACTTCAAAAGAAAATACACTCTGTTAGCATATAATAATCTGAAGAGAATGAACAGGGTTAGCAAAAAAAAAAGAAAAAAGAGTTACTTGGCTGTAGAGCCAAAACTTTTGGAAATCACAACAAAAAACATAGAAATGCCACATTTCTC
The DNA here is from genome assembly GCF_059928025.1 of Delphinapterus leucas. Lineage (NCBI taxonomy): Eukaryota > Metazoa > Chordata > Mammalia > Artiodactyla > Monodontidae > Delphinapterus > Delphinapterus leucas. The sequence continues at coordinate 32,378,986 of NC_143132.1, forward strand.
ATAACGTACAACCTTCAAGAAAGGAACTTTCCAATTCCCGAGTGATATTTATCACAAGTCATCAGTTAACCTCAATAATAACAATTATAAATTGCACTCATCATTTCTATTAAAAACTATAATAAATTATTCTTTATTATCATGTCTAAACAGGAAGAAAAGGAATGGAAAAGAAAACAAATATTAATTATCCACCATCTCCTTTGTCACAACAGCATCTTCATGAGGTGGGTGCTGTTATCTGGTATCCATATGGCGGAACTAAGCACTGGTGCTTGGCTGGAAGGTGGCAGTGCTGGGATCCAATCCTAGTCAAATTCAAAATCCTTGCTCTTTCCCACTATTCCATAAATATTGCTAGGATTAATTAGTTAAAATCCATTCTTGTTTCCAACACTGGAAGTTGTTAATTTTGATTACTTTCATTTAAAATGTAGATAATGAAAACAGTAAGAAGCAGTCAAACCTGATAACATCTAATGTTCTTTTCCCATGCAATCAGAGAATATCTAACTGTAAATCATATGGTTTCATAGTCACTCAACTCAGTAAAGACTTTCATGATGAACGAATGAGAACATAAAGCATTCCTTGTGAGCTTATCTAAATATGAGCTTGCATTTCTGAGTAGCTCTCCTATTTTATCAGGTTTTAATATTTGAGAACCTCAGTTTCTACACAGTTTGCACAATTAAAATTAAATATCACTGATCCCCATTTTTTTTTCCACCAGCATGCTTTGAGGGAAAAACGTCACCCAACTTCTATCAATAACTGTGATTCACTTTCTCAAAGGAGGACCTTGAGGGAGTTACACCAAGAATAATTAAGGAAGAACATATATAAATCTTAGAGGTTGTGTCCATCTCCACTCTGTCACAACACCTCTCTTTATATAATATTCTTGACTCGCTATTCATAAAACGCCTCCTTTCTTCAATCATAAATTCTGAGTTCCTATAAATCACCCAATAACCACCATTTTAGTTATGCTAATTTGGGTATTTTTTATATAATAAGATAAAAGGTTTATATCACACTTGGCAAAACCAAATTCAAGGTTTCAACTATATTCTGCATAAGAAACTAAAAAGTTACAAAGAAGAGAGGGTAAAAGGAAGGGGGCTGATGGAGTGAGGCTTTAACAAGGAACTAGGATGATAACGTCAGCTGAATCCTGACAAGGCAAGGCAAGAATCCTGGTAGGACCTTGGGAATATAACGCAATTGACTTCAGGAAAGGCCAGCATCAGGGAAAAGGGCAGGGCAGGATTCCTTCAACAACTGCCCGGTTGGAAGATAAAATATAAACACAAGTGACTGAAATATCTAAATATTTACACAACCACAGCTGGAAAAAGATACACACGTAAGTGCTAAGTATTTCAAGGAAATATATCAAAGTCACATGAGATTTATTATGAGGAAACCAAACTCCTAGTTGGATGTAAACTGTTCCCCCCTTTAAGACATTGCATTTACAGAAACATAAGCAAGTAACCGTTTAAGAGACTGATTTGTTAACATTCTGCTGAGGTATGCAAACATACAAATATATAATTTTATTCTTTTTTCCAATGTAATCTTCTTTTCTAGTATAGCAGTAATACGTGTCTCAGGGTTTTGTTTGTTTAGGTTTTCAAGTCTGTTTCTTCTTAGCAGATTGAGCAAAGCAGTATTTATTTTATTAACAAAGTTTTGTTTTGATCCAAATTTCTTTTTCCTATCCCGTGGTAGGTAAAATGGAAAACCTAAATGATTAAAATATCCATTCGTATCATGTATCATATTAAAACATCTGCAGCACAAGAATGCCTGTAACATTGCTAAAAGCACAAGAGAAACAAGTTCAGTGAGTAGATGACATATGCACAATGAATATTAATAGACAATTTGGTGACATTTGCCCAAAGGGGGGTGTGGAGAATATACATTTGCCTTGACAACATACCTATATTTGTAAAAGAATACTTACATTCTTAAAAGAGCCTTGCCTCTTAACCTTTTTTATTTAAGCTCCATTTACATCTTAAGGAGCAAAAGGTCTCCAATTATTAACATAAATCCTATCATGGGCTCCAATCCTGTAATTTTCCTGTCAGAATTTCATCCTACAAGGAGATATTTGTTAAAAATAAGAAGACAGCACCCATTAATTACTCATTGTGCAGAGAGTAGACTTAAATATCCTCTACTGAGTTATACACATTTCCCAAATACTCATGCTTACTGTAACTATAAAAACAGAGCACACTCTACAGAAAAACTTGGTAATTTCACCTGAAATTTATATAGAGTAAAGGAATACAAGATGCATTAAAATAATTATATGATTAATGGATCATGCCATTTTCCTTAGGTACTTTGTGCCTTCCTAATTCCCCTTGATTATAATCCCACCTAACAAGTTGGGGAGAGGGATTATTTTCTAGTCAAAATTTAGAATAATCCCAATAATTAACTGAGTGCCACTGGTACTGTCTGTTATGATCTTAAATGATTACTAAAATAGACCAAAATGAAATTCTAGGAATCAATCCCTGGTATTTTTGTAATATTTCTACAGAATCTAATATCATATGGCGGTGTCCCCAGAGATGTGAGAAAGACTGACAGTCGCATAAGTTAAATTTTTGAAACAATATTGCTTGCCCTTCCCCCTATTTTTAATAATATGATCATGGAATACAAATATTGCAGAAGCTACTATGGCATTAACTGCAAGAAATGCCTCAGCTGACTCAAATCAGCCAGGATTTCACTATAAACTATAACTAAAGGGACTGGAGGGTTGAGTTGTTCAGTTGAGTTCATGCTTCCTATCTGCCCTTTAGTAAAATTTCCAATTAACATGCAAATAAGAGAATTTTATTTTCAATAAAATGCCAAACAAAATATTTGCATATCTTAAAGCCCAAATTCTCTCACTCTCTTACCCATTAGTTTACCTATATATCATGCCTACATTGCATTAAGACTTGTGCTAAACATTGGCAATGCAAAGAAAAATGAAATAAAATTCCTAACCTTAACAGCCAGAAGTTCAACAAAAGAGACAGAAATATTAATAAGGATAATATTGAAAAATAAGAGCCATACAAGGAGAGGTAGGAGGAGGAGAAACTAGATTCCAGAAGAAGGAACTGCATTGGCAAGAAAGCATTAACTAATACATTATTTGTGGGGAAATTTTATTAAATCTAAAGAATGGATTCAGTTTGAATGGGTTTAAATCTAGGCTCTGCTACTTGTTAGCTGTGTGAACTTGGATAAATTGCTTCACCTCTCTGAAAGTTTCTTCCTCTGTAAATGAATATAAAAATAATACCTATGCTTTAGAGGATAGCATAATCCCTGAAGCACAAAATAATATTGCATTAACTCATGGGTTAGAACCATTAAGTAGTATTTTGGAAATTGGAATAAAGACCATTGTTTGATTCTATGATTCTCTTCTTCTGGGATTACATTAGGACTCTTGTTAATTTATAAAGAAATCAATTACATTTTTCCTAAATCTGTAAGAACAGTTGCAGACTAAGCCAGTCTCTAGTTTTAGTTGAGAAGTCAAACCAAAATAATTTCTCATTTACACAGTTCTTGGCAAGATCTGGCACAATTCCAGCAAAACAGTTTTCAAAAGAGGATAAAAAAACAAAATAAAACTAGAGCACTTAGCACAGCCAACTGATTGTTTTACTAAGAATTATCAGATGTTGACGCTAAGGTCATCTATAATGAAGCATCTCTGTTCCGTGTGAAAAATATTCCATATAGATATATTGATTAAATATATTACTTTCAAAACTTTAAAAGACACAGTAATGCTTTTAAAATAATACAGATTCGGGTTGAGAGGGCCAAGATGGTGAAGTAGAAAGACCCTGAGATCATCTCCTTCCATGAACACACCAAAATTGCAACCCTTTACAGGGCAACTATCTATGAGAGTGACCTGAAAACTAGCAGAAAAGATCTTCTATAACTAAAGCTATAAAGAAGGAACCAAAATGAGACAGATAAGATGTGCAGAGACATAGTACAGTCAAGACCCACACCCCCAGGGAGATGACCCACAAACAGGAGGAGAATCACAACTGCTGAGGTTTTCTCCAAAAAGCGAGACGTTTAGGCCACCATTGGGCTCTCTAACCCAGGGGCCCTGCCTGGAAGAAGAGCTCGCAGAACACTTGGTTTTGAATGCCAAAGGGGTTTAGATACGGGAGAGTCAGAGGGCTATAGAAAACAGACTCCTCTGTGAAAGGGCATGCAAAAAATTCACACCCTCTGAGTCCCAGCCCAGAGGCAATAATCTGAAAGGAACCTGGGTCAGATCCACTTGCTGATCTTAGAAAAGCCTCCCAGAGAGGCAGGAGGCAACTGGGACTCCCCTGAGGACATAAATGCTGGCAGTAGCCATCTTGGGGAGCTCGTTATACCATGAAGACACTGGTGTAGGCAAGCACCATTTTGGAGTCCTCCCTCTGGCCTATTAGCGCTAAAGGCTTACCCGGCCACCAGGGGGGGCAGCCCAGCACCAGTCACCACACAAAGCAGGGCTTAGCAGTCAACCAGACCACAAGCCCACCCCGCCTACCAGCGCACCCACAATAGTTAGCCCTGCCACAACAGAGGGGCCCAGGTAGCCCACACAGGGGACACCCCAAGAGCATACAGCTCTGGTGAACAGAGGGGAGCATGCTGCTGGGCCCCATAGGATGTCTCCTATGTAAGGACACTTCTCCGAGACTGGGAAACGTAACCAACCTACCTAACTACATAAATATAAACACAGAGAATTAGGCAAAATAAGGAGGCAGAGGAATATGTGCCAAATGAAGGAACAAGACAGAATCCCAGAAGACCTAAGGAAAGTGGAGATAAGCAATCTACCCAATAAAGAGTTCAAGGTAATGATCATAAAGATGTTCAATAAACTAAGTGAACAGTCATATTGTTCTTCTTTTCCTTTTCATTACAAATATAAAAAATCTTATGGGTAGCGAGAATATAGATAAAGTTGGTAATTGTGTAGCATAACATTTCAAGTCAACTCTCTGTAGATATACTAAGACTATCAAAATTCACAAATAATTCTTTATTTATTAATGCTCATACTGATGAACCAAGATACTTAGGTCTGAACATAGAATCGCTTATTTCAGCTTTTAGGACTGTTTTTTATAGACAAAGCGTTTTGGACAATATTTTGAACTATGAAAACAGTATATGGGTGGTCCTGTGAATATTTTTTATTGTTATAGAAATATAGTTCATCCTAATATTGGATTTTCCACATATTAGAACAAATTATGTGGCATTCCAATCAATGTTAATTTATACTTCATTTCTTTGGATATAATATAGAAACAGCAAATGGTTATAAATTTTAGCTAACTACTTCAGTACACAGAACATGAGAAGATTTTCCTTATTGAAATAGCAACATAAAAACACTCTTATAACTGTATAAAATAAACCTGGCTTACTAATCTTCCTCTGTCCTGAATTCAAATTTCTAGGGGAAAACCTTTATTCTGAAAATAATCTTATTTTTGTGTTTAAAAATATGTTTTTAAATCATAAATTAAAAGTACATAAAAACAAATATGGATAAAATATAATTCCTTAACTGTACAGAAGTTTTTAAAAATGATTATGTAAAGTAATATTTATCAATTCTTTCCCTAAAGAGTTACATTAGATTTTCATAGAATCTGTATAGATATAATTTACTTAGTCAATAACCTTTAATCAATTAAAGTATTAAAATAAAACTTTCAACTTTATTTCTTGAATTAGTCATGCTTGAGCCATATTTAGAGAACTCCTGAATCTAGGTTAAGTTATTAATGTCTGCAAGATAGAGTATGGAATTGCAATTCTAAAATTAATGGTCTAAAGAGTCTAAAGACAATTACTCTTTTGGAAAACAAAACACTTAAAACAACTTTTAAAAGATTACTGAGAAATCTCTATAGGAATGCAGTCAACTTCACTCATTTTAAAACACAGTCAATACTTCTGACATGAACAAGAATTTCTAAACAAACTCTTTTACAATTAGCAAACTTTCATCTTTACCTCTCCATAACTTCCCCATTTCTCTCTCATTATATCTCAAATTTAGTTCTTACAGATTCTAAAAGGCACCCTAATAAAAAAATGCTGAGAGGCAGATTCTAATCCTTTGACATATGAGATATGAGGATTTAAAAACTATTCTATATGTTAACTTAAAATCGACTCTGTAATCTTTATTTTCTAAAGAGATAAGTAAATACTTCATCAATCCACAACAAAGTTCTGTGTAGTTGATCTAACAGAGAAAAATCCATGTACATAAATTATTACCATATGTAAATTTTGATGCAAAATGATAAAATTCCAAAAAATTCTTCTGAGGATTTTTTTCTTTTTTGCACTCTGACTTGAGATTTGTAACGCTCTCTCTCTCTCTCTCTCTTTCTCTCTCTCTCTTTCTCTCTCTCTCTTTCTCTCTCTCTCTCTCTCCTTCTTTTGCAGGTATGTTTGGAATTTTTTTTTCTTGTGGAATGGAGGTCTGTTGTCACTTTTTCCTGAGGGTTTTTTATTTTTTAATTGCAATAATATGATGTCTATATGAATTTATCATTTTGTATGTTAATGTAACTTTAAAAAGGAAATATAATACTTTTAATCATTATTTTGATGGTGGTTTAATTAATTTTGAGGGGAAAGTGCCATAAAATCAGTTTTGATTAGAAAGCATTTATAATATTGAAATACTTCTGCTTAGTTACTAAATAAAAAATAACTGAAATACTTCTACATCTCCAGTGCCTACAATAGCATCTAGCACTCAGCAGGTATTCAACAGAATTTGTTGAATGAATAATCAGATAATGGGAAAAAAATGATGGGTGGGTGCCCTCACACATATTTATAAATAGTTTAGAACATGGTATAGACACACATCCATGCTTGAAGACAGTCAGTGCCCACCCTCCCCCCACCCCCCCCACCTCCCCCACCCCCCCGGGTTCAAGAGAAAGTAAGGGAAATCTTTACTTCTGCTTCTGGGAAGCAAACATCCACAGGAAAGGAGCCCTGAAGCAATGGCCTCCCTGAAAGGATTTGGAGATACACTGGTCCATTTGAAGTAGGGAGCTTTCTTTAAAATTAATTCTAACACCTTTGGAACCTGTACACAGTATCATGTGCAGCACAAATACAAAGATTAACACAAGTGTAAGTTGCACAATTCTAGCACAAGAGATAGACTGAGAGAAAGAGAGACAGAAGGAGAAAGAGACCAAGAAAAAAGATGTAAAAAGAATATTAATGTCAATTTCTTAGGGATTGTTGAAAATTCTCTCTAATTTTCTCTAGCTTTTAAGTATTCCATGATGTTCTGGTATTATTTTCATAATAAAATATTTTATTTTAGAAGTGTGAAAGCCAACAAAATGTTTTGCAAAATATGGAGAAAATAAAATTCAACTTTTGCTAACTCTTTAGCATTCATTTATTCACTCAACAAATAAGTACTAAGTACTCACACTACACCAAGTCTTTGCTAGATGCAGGTAATACAAGAGTGCAAACAAAGAAACAAACAAAAACAGTAGTACCTGTCTTTCTCTCTCTCTCTCTCTCTCTCTCTCTCTCTCTGTTACTAAAACTGCAAAGTTAATGTGAACGATACACAGCTAACACTGTGTGCACTTGAACAATGCATATGCACTTATATACCTTTTAGCCAATATTACACTTTTTTTGCGAATACACAAAAGCAATCACTGAACAAATGAAAGAGTTGTATATGCAAAGCTGTGTGAAACATAGTTAGAATTAGTGGAAGCAAATGTACTCCATGCAAGATAGAATGAGCAGAAGCCAATGTCTTCAACCAAAAATAAGCCTTCCTGGAAAGGTTGAAAGTCTGTATGAGATTTAAATGAAAAGAGGCCACAAACCCTGAGGCGCAGAGCTGCTTGGTCCTGCCCTGTGCCATCACTAGGAGTTCAAAGACTGAATATGGATTTAAACCTATTAACAGGTATCAATCGCCTCTTCTCTTTAGGAAACAAATAGACCTAATTATTTTACTTATCTTCGATACATTACAAGGTAATTCCTAGTCTATGTCACTCAGGGAAAGTCTTTTTTTCTTTTTAATCTTAAATAAATTTTCTCTTCACATTTTACTATTTTTGAGCAATTCTGAGACCTTCTATTAATAATAAATTAAGACCCAATTACATTATCAAAATATATTTACATTTTTCCTACTCAGCCTGTTAATAACTAGTAAAATATTTCAATATAATAGGTATTTCTCTAGCTTTCTGCTAGCACTGAAACAAGAACTGAGATGGAGAGGGATGAAAGTTGTTTTTGTTTACTTGGCTGATTTTTTGTTTTATTCATTTTAGAACTGTATTTATTTGTAACTATATTTATATAATGTATTATATATTATTTATTTATAGAATATGGTCTTTTGAAAAAGTAAGGGTACTTTTCTTTTGGAATAAGTATTTTGTTTACTACAAGTATGTATAAAATTGCATCTAATGTTTTCAGAGACAAATATAGGCGCATCAAAATAAAGCCTTCCAAAATATCAGGTACAGGCATTCCAAACTGGAGTAGTAATGACCCACTCAGTAGGTAACCTTTAAAAAATTTTTTTTTAATATTAAACATTAAATGAAAGCAATGAGCCTCAATATGCGATCCATCTTTATTTGTTTTAGAGGTTTCTCTAATTTCTAAGTATTCTTTATTTTATTTTTCTGCTTTAGAAAAACTTGGGATGAGGTTAAAAGTGTAGATAAGTGGTCCCTGACCTATTCAGTCATGCCTTTTGGGTGTGACGACTTCTAAGTGGTACTTTACACAATGTGATTTTAATGAACTCTAAAGTTTGAGAGCCACTGAACTAAAAGCTGAGCCTATGATGATATATATTTCTCATTTATTGAGTGTTCTGAAATTATACCATTTTTACAACATTTCAATGACTACTAATGTTAATACTAGCGAATAGTTATACAGTGCTTACTATGCATTCCACACTTTTCTAAGTGTTTCAAATGCATTAACTCATTTAATTATCACACACACACAAAAAAACTGCAATGTTATTATTAATCCCATTTTATAGATGAGAAATTGAAGCATAACAATGTTAAGTACTTCACCTGAGGTCACACTGCTAATATATGAGAGATCTGAGTCATGGTCTCAGGTAATTTGGCTCCAGAGTTTACATTTATAATAGCTATTCTCCACTTAACTATTAGCAGAACCTTAATACAACATTTAGTGTAATCATGTATTAAAAAATCTAAAATATATATGACTAATGTATACTTGCAAGAATACCCTCTTCAAAGAGAATATTTTACTCATATACTTGTGCATTACGAAATCACTGAGTCAAGAAATGGAAAGAAAATGGCAAATATTGTTCCAGGGGTAGGAAGTACAACAACATAACTTGAGCTGTTGTCTCAACTTTACTCAAGTTAAAAATTAACCTATAGTATAAACAAGCCTCTCAAAATCGACAGCCAAAAAGTTATGTTTCCTTTTATATATTACTTTTATAAATAAAAAATATACAAAAACTGATATAAATTAAAATAAATAATAAAAAATGCATTGCAGAAAATGTAGAAAGTATGGAGTAAAGTAAATAATAAAATACTTACTTATAATTCCATACACTTACAGAAAAAAACAAGGCTATTATTTTAATACCCTTCTTTCCAATATTATTCTATTCATTTTTACATGATATATCCTAAAATCAATTTTTTCTTACAGTAAACATTTTGCCCTTTCACTAGGAACTCATGAAAAACATATTTTTATGTTTTTTTATGTATAAAAACCATAAAACTTTAAATGTATAAATAATATATCTCATTGATGTGCTACAATTAACTGAACTTCCTTATAGGAAGTTTATTACCAAATTTTTAGGATTATCAAAATCTAAAGTTTAACATAATTGTGTATACACCTTCATTCATGTATTAAATTATTTCCTTAATATACCATCTTAGTTATGGAATTTGGGGACCAATGAGTTTTTAAAAGTTTAAGTGTTGATGCATATCTTCAAAAATACATTTTTAAAGGTATTTTTTTAAAAATTTCAATAATTCCAAAAATATTTAACACCTTGTTAAAAAATGCTAAATTCCAACTTTTTTATCTGTAACCTACAGTTGTCCGGTACTTTGATTATAATACTGCCTTTCTAAAATGTTACTTTAAAATTCTCTATAATCCTTTAATATACGGAAATGAAAATTAAGTATGAATATACTATTAAGTATATGATTTTTCTTTAATGCTATATTCCTAGTTACATCACTTTAAAAATATGCTTATTTGTGCCTTCAATTTGGTTCACACTGTTCAGAACCTTCCTGCAAAATACTAATGACTACTCAAACCCCTATTTTCATTACAGATTATACATTAAATTTACAGGATTAAATTTACATTTAAACATTTATTAATTCTCAAAACAACTTTAAATTCTAGTCTCAGGAAATCTTCAAGTTTTAATTCTTATGCATCCATTAGCCACATAAACTCAATGGTTTAAACATAATTTTTGTATCTGTCTCCTAGAATAATGGAAATAAAAACAAAAATAAACAAATGGGACCTAATTAAACTTAAAAGCTTTTGCACAGCAAAGGAAAACATAAACAAAATGAAAAGAAAACTTACAGACTGGGAGAAAATATTTGCAAATGATGTTACTGAGAAGGCATTAATTTCCAAAATATACAAAACAGCTCATACAACTTAATATCAAAAAAACAAACAACCCCATCAAAAAATGGGCAGAAGACCTAAATAGACATCCCTCCAAACAATACATACAGATGGCCAACAGGCACATGAAAAGAGGCTCAATATTGCTAATTATTAGAGAAATGCAAATCAAAACTACCATAAGGTATCACCTCAGACCAGTCAGAATGGCCATCATTAAAAAGTCTATAAATAATAAATGCTGGAGAGGGTGTGGAGAAAAAGGAATCATCCTACACTGTTGGAATGAAAATTTGTGCAGTCACTATAGAGAACAGTATGGAGGGTCCTTAAAGAACTAAAAATAGAGTTACCACATAATGCTGCAATCCCACTCCCAGGCATATAGCCAGAGAAAAATAATTTGAAAAGGTACATGCACCGCTATTTACAGCACTATTCAGAGCAGCACTATTTACAATAGCCAAACCATGGAAGCAACCTAAATGTCCACTGACAGATGAATGGATAAAGAAGATGTGGTACATATAGACAATGGAATAATACTCAGCCATAAAAAATAATGAAATACTTGCATTTGTAGCAACATAAGTTGCTTATAAGAGGAATCTAAAGAAAAAAAAGATACAAAAAAAAAAAAAAAAGATACAAATGAACTTATTTATGAAACAGAGAGAGACTCACAGACATAGAAAACAAACTTATGGTTACCAAAGGGGATAGAGGAAGAGAGAGAACTTAAGAATTTGGGATTAACTTATACACACTACTATATAAAAAATAGGTAAACAAACAACAAGGACCTACTGTATAGCACAGGGAACTTTTACTCAATACCTTTTAATGAGCTATTGCGGAAAAGAATCTGAAAAAGAATATATATATATACATATATAAAACTGAGTCACTTTGCTGTACACTTGAAGCTAACACAACATTGTAAATTAGTAATACTTCAATAAAAAAAGACATTTATTTTTCTTTAACATCTTTATTGGCGTATAATTGCTTTACAATGGTGTGTTAGTTTCTGCTGTATAACAAAATGAGTCAGCTATACATATATATATATATATATATATATATATACCTGTATCTCCTCTCTCTTGCATCTCCCTTCCACTCTCCCTATCCCACCCCTCTAGGTGCTCACAAAGCACCGAGCTGATCTCCCTGTGCTATGCAACTGCTTCCCACTAGCTATCTATTTTGGTAGTGTATATATGTCCATGCCACTCTCTCACTTCGTCCCAGCTTACCCTTCCGCCTCCCCGTATCCTCAAGTCCATTCTCTTCGTCTGTGCCTTTATTCCTGTCCTGCCCCTGGGTTCTTCAGAACCCTTTTTTTTTTTCTTTTAGATTCCATATATACGTGTTAGCATATGGTATTTGTTTTTCTCTTTCTGCCTTACTTCACTCTGTATGACAGTCTCTAGGTCCATCCACCTCACTACAATTAACTCAATTTTGTTTCTTTTTATAGCTGAGTAATATTCCATTGTATATATGTGCCACATCTTCTTTATCCATTCATCTGTCGATGGACACTTAGGTTGCTTCCATGAAAAAGACTTTTAAAATTATCTCGTTAGTCAGGAATGTTAGAACAATAGCTACAATATACTTATGTTCCATTTTCATAATTCTCACAGTCCTCAAAATGTTCTGAGTTAGGCACTACTATTATTCATAATTCATAGATGAGGAAACAAACTGAGGCACAGAAAATAAGTAACCAGTCCAAGATTTCACAGGTACTAAGTGATGGAACAGAGATTTACATCCCTGCAGTCACCTCCAGAATTCAGGCACCTAACCACTAATCCATGCTGTAAAACAGTCCAATTATTTAAGGATTTATCTTATATAAGAATAAATATCATCAATCCAAAGATTTTTCTTCAACTCTCAAATTAATGTAGGAAAAACTAGAAAAAATACTTCGGTTCTACATGGTAGTTGGGAGGAAGGAAGGTAGTGAATTCATATCAGAATACTTGGGTTTTTCTCCTAGGTTCATAAATGACTACCTCTCCATCCTCAGTTACTGGGTCAGTTTCTTCATCCATAAAATGAGGTTAATATAGCATGTTAAAGCTGGAATAAGAACAGATAAATTTGTCGATCCTCACATTTTCCAAACAAAGGAAAACGAGTCAACGGATTGAAAATACTTGATTAAAGCTGACAACAAATAATCCCTTGTAGCCAGAACCAAGACCTGGTCCTTCTGAATCTTTTCAACATGAGGTTCAGGATAAAATCTTTTGTAGAAGAGTCTAAAGAAGAGGTGTTCTTAGCTCATCCAGGATGTGCTTCAAAGTGTCTATGAATTTTTGAGAGTGGAGGCAAATTTCTCTGGGCATGCACAGAGATATAAAAAGTGACATAGTCTTAGGACAGGTTCTAATCTTCACAAGAAATATAAGGTTAATTATCTTTATTTTTTTAGATGAATAAAGAAAAGTTCGCAGGAGTAAACAACTTGCACAATATCTCCCAAATAATTCACAGAGAGCTGAGAATCATATTCAAAGCTGCGGGCTCCAGGACCCGCAGTCCTTACAATGCATTGCCATGCAACACTGCTTCTCTGCCTTCACATTTTAACAGGCTGAGCGCAGTTAACACCTGTTATTATTATTCCCTTGCCCAAGCAGGAAATTCAAGTTATTTTGTGTGGAGAAGTATTTTAGCAGACATTAATATTAAGAAAGGAACAACACTAGCTGGCATGAAGGTACTGAGCACTTAGTAAATCAGTAACTTCCAAGCATTTATTGGGAATTGTGAACATGTGATCTCCCCATATCATATATATACTTACCTTGTAATGTTGGTGAACTAACCCTATACTTCAAAATCTTACAATGGAGGACTTCAGGACTGAGAAAGACTGGTGTTTTTAAGTTGGGGAGGGCTTATATATGTTGGGAAGTTCAGAATCCAAGAAGTTTGTGATGAAGCACCAAAAACAAAATATATACAGTAAAAGCCAGAGAAGAAATAAGAACCAAAAGTGAAGTGGGGAGACTGCTTTCTCAGAGAAGACGAGGTTTTGGTTGGACATGGAAAGCTGGATATGATTTGGGTTGGTCAAAGGTTCCTTGCCCCTGAAATTATTTGGAGTTTTGTGTTGATAAACATATTTGCATTTTTCTAGAGAGACAATCTATACACAGAAAAGGCCACCAGATTCTTGAAGAGGGACAGTAAGGCAAAAATAACATTTTTTTTAATAAACAAAATAGTTGAGTGTATCCATTTTCTAGGGTTGCCATAACAAAGTACAACAAACTGGGTGGATTAAACAACAGAATTTTTTTGTCTCACAGTTCTGGAGACTACAAGTCCAAGATTAAGATCCAGCAGGATTAGTTCCTCCTGAAGGCTGTGAGAGAGAATCTGTTTTATGCTTTTCTCCCAGCTTCTAGCGGTTTCCTGGAAGTTCCTCAGCTTTTGCTGCACATCACCTCACCCCCAAACTCCGCCTTCATCTTCACATGGCCTTCTCCCTATCTCTCTTTCTGTGCCCAAATTTCCTCCTTTTAAAATTGGATTAAGGCCCACCCTAATGACCTCATCTTAACTTGCTCATCTGCCAAGCCCCCATCTCTAAATAATGTCACATTCACAGATACTAAGGGTTAAGACTTCAACAACTGTTTTTGTGCGACAAACTTCAACCCATAACAACCCCTGGGATAAGCAGAAATGAGTGAGAAGGATGATTCGAAACAAATATAGAGGGGAAGAAACAGAATAATGTATCAAAAAGAAGCCTAGCATCATTTGTATGAAGGGTTTGGTCTAAGACTACTAGAAAATAGGAGCTGAAATGTCAACTTGGGCCAAACTCTAAGATCTAAAAATGTTCAAGAGAGGCTTCTGGATTCTAGCCTCTTAGTAACAAAGAAGTTCTTAAAAGATTTTGTTTTGTTTTGTTTTGGTTTTTTGCGGTACGCGGGCCTCTGACGGTCGTGGCCTCTCCCGTTGCGGAGCACAGGCTCCGGACGCGCAGGCTCAGCGGCCATGGCTCACGGGCCCAGCCGCTCCGCGGCATGTGGGATCTTCTCGGACTGGGGCACGAACCCGTGTCCCCTGCATCGGCAGGCGGACTCTCAACCACTGCGCCACCAGGGAAGCCCCTTAAAAGATTTTGATAAGTAAAATAACAGGATGAAAACAGGACTGGGAGGACTGGGCAGGATGAAGAGCAGTGGGAGGAGACCCAGGACTGATAAGATAATCACCGCCCCATAACACAGGTGTGAGGCAACAAAGGTAACAAAAATGAAAAGTTCAAGTGACATTGTGAAGTAAGAATTCACACAACTCAGTCCAACAGCTCTGAGGTTTGGGGTTTGAGAGACAAAAAGAAAGCCAGCTTTGGGTTGCTTTCATCTGAAACTTGTGTTTGACTATGAGAAACAACCAACACTGTCAATTTCAGTTTTTTTCATCCATTAAATATGACATAACTCTAAGATTTTTTAAAAACCAACTTAAAGCTCAACCGATGATACTTTAAAAGAGTGTAGAGAAGGCTTTCTTTTTCCATACCATTCCCATGGATTTTTTAATTTCAAGAATTATATGTTTCAGGGCTTCCCTGGTGGCGCAGTGGTTGACAGTCCGCCTGCCGATGCAGGGGACACGGGTTCGTGCCCCGGTCCGGGAAGATCCCACATGCCGTGCAGCGGCTGGGCCCGTGAGCCATGGCCGCTGGGCCTGCGCGTCCGGAGCCTGTGCTCTGCAACGGGAGAGGTCACAACAGCGAGAGGCCCACGTACCGCAAAAAAAAAAAAAAAAGAATTATATGTTTCAGATTATAATCTATAATTATACTATATATTTTCCTAAGATAACTTCACTTGATA
The DNA here is from genome assembly GCF_059928025.1 of Delphinapterus leucas. NCBI lineage: Eukaryota > Metazoa > Chordata > Mammalia > Artiodactyla > Monodontidae > Delphinapterus > Delphinapterus leucas. Next base: position 32,394,651 of record NC_143132.1, read on the forward strand.
ATTTAGAAATTATCTTCGATATGTTCAGGAAAATGCTATCAAACTAGTATAGTTATACTTAAAATTTAATGCTAAATTCCATGAACATTTAATACAGAAACTGTTTTGATGATACACACAAGCTGATATAGTGTAGCAATATTAGGACAAATCCTCAAGGTTGTTTAGAACACTTAGCTTTATTTTTTGCAGATCATCTTTAAACCTGTTTTATAAAGTGATAGAATACTGAGGCCACTCCTACTTCTTTGAGCAGAGTAAGAAATGTTCTTTGGGCAAGTTTTTTAGCAGGAAAATCCCATGTACATCAAAAAAGTCTTCAGATGATTACCATTCCAAGTACAAGTTGAAACCATCTAAGTAATTTATCTTCTTTAAGCATGTTTATTCTTTTCAGAGAAAGAACAAAAGAAGAAAGCATACAATCTTTGTTATTTAATTAGAGGTATTGTTTAATATGAAAGTTACTATTGTAAAGAAATCATCTGTTCCTACTTAAAGAAAATGATTTTTTTCTTTTTTTTATTCTCTGTTTGGCTGCGTTGGGTCTTCATTGCTGTGCGCAGGCTTTCTCTAGTTGTGGCGAGAGGGGGCTACTCTTGGTTGTGGTGCACGGGTTTCTCATTGTGGTGGTTCCTCTTGTTGCGGGCTCTAGGCACTCTAGACGCGCAGGCTTCAGTAGTTGTGGCATGCAGGCTCAGTAGTTGTGGCGCACGGGCTTAGGCATGTGGCATCTTCCTGGACCAGGGATCAAACCCGTATCCCCTGCAGTGGCAGGCGGATTCTTAAGTCACTGAGCCACCAGGGAAGTCCAAGAAATTGATATTTTAATAAGGCTAACTTTCAAAAATAATTCCCAATACCATAAAAACCATAATGGGGCCACATTTCATTATTCTTACATTCTAATCCAGTGCTGTCCAAGAGAATTTTCTGCAATAATGATTAAAATGTTCTATATGTGCTCTCTCTGATACAGCACCCATCAGCCACATGAGGCTTTTGAGCACTTGAAACTCAAATTTTTTTTTTTTTTTTGCGGTACGCGGGCCTCTCACTGTTGTGGCCTCTCCCGTTGCGGAGCACAGGCTCCGGACGCACAGGCTCAGCGGCCATGGCTCACGGGCCCAGCCGCTCCGCGGCACGTGGGATCTTCCCAGACCGGGGCACGAACCCGTGTCCCCTGCATCGGCAGGCAGACTCTCAACCACTGCGCCACCAGGGAAGCCCCGAAACTCAAATTTTATTTCATTTTATTTTAATTAATTTCATTTAAATAGTCACATACAACTGGTGGCTACTGTGCTGGACAACACAGTTCTAATCTACTGGTAAGTGAAAATAAATGCAGAAGGGACAATCAAAACCTATACCTGTAGCTCTTAAACACTGCTATATATCACAATGAATACCATAATTTATATCCATGAATCTTAACTTCTGGGGAACTTCGGAGTAAACTAGACAGGTGGACTCTTGTTAATTATTCGGATGTCAGGGATCCCCACTCCTGATCCACTGGACCAAGTCTTTCAAAAATCTATTTTTAACAAATACCAGAGGTAATTCTGATGCACATTAAAGTCTAAAAACACCTGCTCTATTTCTGGTTCCAGTGCAAAGTTGAGTCACTGTTTCTCTAACAGGAAATATGAATTCATACTAACTATTGAGTTCTAATGTTAAAACATATTGTTTTAACTTAAATAACACTGGCACCTCTTAACCAACATTTTTAAAGAGATCCATCTCTTTAGAAACAACTGGAGAATAAATTATTTCACATTCTAAAATACCACTAGTATTAGCATCAACTAACTTTCCCAGACAAGTGCTGCGCTTCACCAGATCTCTCTCTGTGTAGATCCTATAGTAAATGACTTATCTGCCTTGATTATTAACACAACTCTTTTTTATTCTACAGCTTTAAATCCATGCCCTAATACTGGCTACATAAATCTATGCAATGTCATTCTCTGATTCTCAATTTCCTTATCTGAAAAAATGATATAAAACTGGAATGAAAACTCCTACCTCCCAGAATTGGTATGAGGCCAGATGTAAAGTGCCCAGCAGAGAGTCAGGCACATAGGTAATAAATGCTAGGTATCCACTTCCCTTCCTCTTCTCAGTTGAGTGCTTTTCTATTTACTTCCCTTTCAATCCATTCATCTGTCGATATTGTGGATACTTGCCTGAAACCACTTAACCTCTATTTTCAGTTTTAAAGCTAGGAAGAGTCTGAGAGCATGCTTCCCTTTGGCAGGGGAAATCTAAGGGCATGTGACTCTTCATCAAGCTATATTCTGCTATGACCTGCTCACTCTTGCCCACCTCTCCCCTCCACTCCACCTTTAAAGCTAGGCTACTGTTTATCACTCTAAGCCACACCCAGTTCCTGTAACTAAAACCTTGCTTCCCTACTTAAGACTTGATTTTTAGGTTTTGCCTTACACACAACCCTCACTCTTTCATCCTCCAACAAAGAAAGAATGGGCAGTGAAGACTTCCTTCATTTATACAGGACTTGGGAGTAAAAGCCCCTCAATGTGGTCATACAGCATTTGATATATCTTGTTTAGAAGCAAAAAAGGATTGGTGACCCTCCATCTTTTATTTTCTAGTGGTATTACACAGCTGTAGGGTTGGTCCACATTTGAGAGTTAATCCCTTGCATCAATAGGAAAAATTCCTAAAATTAAAAAGACGCTAAATCTAATAAAAGTATTTCAACATTATGTAAAGTGATTTCTCCACCTTATAAGAAAATACGGTAACTGTTCTAAGCATTAGGGTAAAATTGAATGCTATCTAAAAAAAAAGAAAAAGAAAAGAAAAATGTTTTGATTTTCTCAAACTGGCTACAATTACGTACACAATTCTTTTGAGGTTTACCTGTTTTTAGTCTTCCAAAGGTGAACCCATCACACACTTGTTATCATTTTGGGATTAGAATGGCAAACAAATAAACTTTTCTACTGAAGTTTAAGAAATTATGGGTGGAGGGAAATCAATATTTCATATTAAATGCAGTTGATTTTTAAAGTGCTATTATAAAACTATCAAAAGAGCTTCTGAAAGTTTTACTTGTTACCTCCTTTTAGAGACCATGTGATTTATTTGAGGACAAAGTAATAAGGACCTTGAAGAATAACTAGCAAGATACTCTCGGGAGTCATAAAATGGAAAGCATGATACTTTATGGTAACTGAAGAAATACAATTGTAAGTAATATATGGATTTTTAAAATGACAAGAGAAACTCTCTGACCATAAGTTAGTGAGAAGAAACTGATCAGGTTTTGTCAAACTTCTATTTTCTTCTGTCAGGAGTTGTTTCTAGTCCAATTCAACAACAACAAGGTATGAGTTTTTACATTATGTGAGATACAATGCATTTTCTTTGTCTGAAAAATAAGTTTCATTCACATGATACACCAGTAAATTTCAGAATATATTCCATTACTGGTAAGGGTAAATAAAAATGAATTTTATAATAGATGTCAGTCTATGTATTTTATCTTTTTTTTTTTATAGTTGATTTACAATGTTGTGTTAGTTTCAGGTTTACAGCAAAGTGACTTTATCTTAATGAGTATCCATGACTTCCTACTTTTAAATATTTGAAGATGAATAAAGGGAGGCTCAGAATAGTTAAGCACCTTATTTGAGGTCTAATTTTTGGTAAATTACTTGAGCCTGTCTGACACTACTCCAATAAGTTGAAATTATCTGAATTTTGTAAAGCCAAGGGGCACATGACTGAATCTCAAAATCGTGTCTGCATCAAGTATTACTCTATAAACTAAATAACTATTGTTCTGCACACAAATGTACCTTTTTAAAACATAAGAAGATAGTTGTTATAATTGATAAAACATAAATTTTCTTTAAAACAATACTGAATTCCCAACAGCTTTGTTCCCCCAAGTGAAACGCTATTAAAATTATAAATATTATCATTACAGAAGCTCAGATATTAAAATCGCGTTCCAACATTCATAAAGGATGGAGGAGAATGCTGTAGAGCATAGCACAAGTCTACAAGTAGAAAGAATACCTAACTTAAATGTCCTTCTCCTAGGAACTCTTTTGAATTATATATTGGTTATACTGCTAATTGCTTGGCACAGAATGTTAGAAACACGACAGCAGAGTAAGGTTGACCATAACTTATTTCATCCTGACTCTAGACCAGAGTATTTGAAAATGCCTATAATAGTAGTAGAACCAGATAAATCTATGGTGAGCTCCACTTCCTGGATATTCTCAGTCAAGCCACTTGGGAAGCACGGTATCATTTCAGTGTGCATATTCAATGGTTTACGTGTTGCACTGAAACAGCAGCCTATTGTGATGTGTCTGGCAGCGTCACATGTGGAGATTTGAAGCCCTCACATTTTCTAAAGTTTGTCTTTCAAAAAACCCAACACGAAGCATATGAAAATGATTATTTGATATAAAAGTCATATGGATACAAGCTTCATTTTCCATTGCACACGAAAAATAAATAAATAAACAACAAGTAAAGTATTTGGTGTTTGCAGAGTTAAATTACTATTATTACACATAGATAAAAATTCACTGAGTTATGAGTGAGACACAATTCACACAAAAGCAAGATGATAGCCTAAATAGTCTTTTCATAGGAAACTTTTAAAAATTTAAATGCAGTCTTTTTGGATACATAAGGGAAAGAGAATTACCTAAAAATGGTTTATATTTATATGAACCTTTATATTTTAGAGCACACTTCATTTCTCAAATTGGAGGTACCAAGAGGAGGCAAAAGGCTACATAAAGATAAGGGTAAAAAGAAGTAATAAAACTATATACTAACTACCACAACAGGGTATTTTTCTCTTTTTATACTCAGAATATAACTAATGCTTGAATGAACAAAGTTCAAGCGTCAGTGATTCTGAGGAACTGGTGATAATATCTGCTTCACAGATTAAGTAATTCAGGAGAAATTGCTAAACCCAGTGCCTCACACATAATATATACTCAGATAATGCTGGTTCCCTTCTGCCTTCCTTCTTTGGCGTTGGGTAATCAGACCAGAGGGTGTTCTGGTCAATAGTAATACCACACTGCATGATGATGTCAACAGCTCTTTTATCATTAAGGTCCAACCTTCAAACTTCCAGCTACATCCACCCTCTAATCTTTAAGGTGCATTAGAGTGAGAGTCCTTTATGCCTTTTAAAGAGCTAAAAGCATAACGGTTGCTCAAATATCACTTCCCCAAAATCTGAAAACAGAATAGATTAAGAAGTCCAGATGATTTGTCCAGGGAATTTAATATTAAATAATCTACAACATAAAATAACTATAATAATATAATTATCAAGTAATTATTACAATGAAAAAAAAAACCTTTGCAGAGGTAATGAGCAAGTTATCTTCTAGAAAAATTATAATTCATTTAATTCAGTCCACAATCAATGGATGCTTTTATCATCATAGGTTTACCCAGAGGAAACCAAGAACAAGAGTGCCAAGTGACTCACCCATATTACCTAGATTTAATCAGCTAGTAATTGAGGTAGAATTTGAATCTAGGTCATTTGATTGCAAAGCTCGTCTCACCATAAATGATACCTCTGGGTGTTTACTCTTGGTATAGATTTGCAGAAAATATGTCACTATATTCTCAGGATCAACAACAACAGAATTAAGAGGAAAAGCAGTTCTCAGATTTATCACCTGGAAAGTTTGATAAACCAAATCAACAGAGAGATTCTGATTTGGTAGGTTTGAGGTCTGGCTCAGGCACCACAGTTTGAGAAGCACCAGCTCATAACATAAAAAACAGACACAGAACTGGTGATGCACACAGAAAGAAGTCCCAGTGCGAGCAAATGGGTCAGCCTTAACAGCCTGAAATGGGAAGTTAAAGAGGCCAGGCCACCAGCAGCAATTCCGATATCCCTTTAACCCACCTAACACAAAATAAATTTAAAAACCTACATATCTGGGGCTTCCCTGGTGGCGCAGTGGTTGAGGGTCCGCCTGCCGATGCAGGGGACACGGGTTCGTGCCCCGGTCCGGGAGGATCCCACATGGCGCGGAACGGCTAGGCCCGTGAGCCATGGCCGCTGAGCCTGCGCGTCCGGAGCCTGTGCTCCGTAACGGGAGAGGCCACAACAGTGAGAGGCCCACGTACCACAAAAAAAAACAAAAAAAACCTACAGATCTAATGCACCAACAGAAGAGGTCCTATAACAATAAAATGGGATAAACTGGTAAAACTACAATACTTTGTACTGACACTTTAACTCCTTTAAAATATCCAAAAGGCTAATAAACCCATTCTTTTTACAAATACTCATAGCAAGGGCTGTGGCCACTGGTCAGTCAGTCCTCACACAGCTGACTATGGTCAACAGTGTAATTTTCAGAATTCCTTTTACTTTTTGTATCAACAAAGCTTAAGTTTAAATATTTTCCAAGTAGTGTCAAAAGCATATCTTAGAAGTTCTACTAAATAAACAGGACAGTCCCTTCCACACTCATGCTTTGAAAACCACGTCACGCTACACGTGTAATCATAACATCATCTCTTTCATAAACTTAAAGAATGGATCAGGGGCTTCCCTGGTGGCGCAGTGGTTAAGAATCCGCCTGCCAATGCAGGGGACATGGGTTCGAGCCCTGGTCCAGGAAGATCCCACATGCCACGGAGCAACTAAGCCCATGCGCCACAACTACTGAGCCTGGGCTCTAGAGCACACAAGCCACAACTACTGAGCCCATGTGCCACAACTACTGAAGCCCGCACGCCCAGAGCTTGTGCTCCACAGCAAGAGAAGCCACCACAATGAGAAGCCCGCTCACTGCAACGAAGAATAGCCCCCGCTCGCCGCAACTAGAGAAAGCCCACGCGCAGCAACAAAGACCCAATGCAGCCAAAAATAAATAAAATAAATCTATAAAAAAAAAAGAATGGATCAACATGTTTACTTTAAAATAGCATAAAAATTTCCATTTCAAGGCTTTAACAATGTAATAATAATTATGGTAATAATATTATAACTTAAAAAATAAACAACACACATGGTTCTGGTCAGGGCTATATTAACTAGAATTATAAGCTCACTAACATGTAGAGGAACTTGACACTGAGTGGCATTCTTAATTTCACTCATGATTCAGTATCCTTCACTGATTATTAAAATCATTCACTGCCCCCAATTGTTAAGGAACAAAGAGAAATTTTCTTCAGCTGCATATTAATTCTCTTTGGTGGCGATTTTTTTGTGAGAGTGGAGAAGTCCATGGCCAGTATGCTTTCCCTCCACTCTTCAGGTAACAGGCTCCACTCCTAGATCACAGGGGCAAGCACTGGCCCCAGGCTGGTGACACCAATTACTCGACCAGGAATGTAACTATGACTAATGCCAGGACAACTGGAATCCTTCCCTGGGATTTTCCTACCTAGAGTTGGAAGGGGAAAGCGATTAGATTGTGAGCTGCCAAACATCATGTTTGCTCTTGCAATGGAAAAGATTCATCTGTAAAGTAGAAAAATGAAACAGCCACACAAGAGGAAGCAGAGGAGAGAAAACGAAAACACGCTGGTGCCATTTGGTTATTTGTTCCTTTTGCCACTTAAGTCTGATTCCATCAATGCGTTTTCGATGGCTTGAGCATATGAGTTGATGAATTTTCCTTTTGTTATTGAATGGGATTCTTCTGCTTGAAACCAGATCGTCCTAATGCACTAATTTCCCTGTATTAAATCAAGCTTTTCCTCCCCTGGACTGTGTCACTGTGGAGACCCTGTTAGGAATTTTACACTATCACCTCTCCACTTCTCCAATGCCTTCAAGTTTCTATTCATCTTCTTTTCTTCCATGAAGCTTCCAAACCAGTACAATCCATACCCTCTTTATTTTAAAGAAAAATACTATGATATATCATCTTGTTATCTATAACAACATTCAAATCTTCTATTATTATTTAACTTATTACATGTATATGTCTTTTTTGCTAACTAAATTATTAACAGCTTAAGGTGAAAGCCAACATCTTAAATTTATTTGCAATCACCTCAGGTTTTCATACACTTCCAAGCTGTACAGATGTTAGTATTACTGATGCCATCTTGGGCCCTTACAGTTTCTACTGTCCTTCTGCTGACTCTACCCAGGACTGCACTGTGCAGTGAATCATTTCTCTTTGTCAAGGGCTTTGTAGTTAATAGATATTGTTTAATAATCATGAGGACCAGGTAGCCTCTATGCTCTGTTAGTCCCTAAACAATGATGAAAACCTTCCTTGATTTATTCCCAGTGCCCACGAGGCTAGTTACACCCATTCATAAATCTTAACTTAGGAAAGCACGTCCTGTTTCCAAGCCACCTACCCCCATACCCTAGGTTAACTATAAAATTGTCCCAATGGCCCCTTGGTGCAGAGGGCAGCCACAAATGCTTCCTGATCATTGTCTGCCGGATCCAGATCCCACCCTGTGAGTAAGTTGCCCTATAATAAACTGACCCACTGATTATATGGAGCTGCCTGCCTTGGTATTCAGTCTCACGATGCCTTCTCAGTTCAGTGGGCAACTTTTGTTCCCTCCATCCTCCAAAACAAGCATACATATAAAGTATAGTAAAGGCACGTGAACAAGTTCTGGCATGCTTTTCATATTTTTCAGTGGAAACTGAGGAGGTAGTACTAGTTTAAAAATCTGATTCACTCAAAAGAGGTTACATAAATACCAGGTATTTATCATCTAAAGTGTTCTCTGAATTCTTCTGAAGCGTTTAGTCTAAATAATAATGTCTGAGGTGGACAGGAAGTCCACTTAAATTTAGTTTCTTTAAAAAAATTCATTTTCATAAAGTGTTTAGTGTCCATTATATTTTTCTCATAAAATATATAATCAGCTTTGTTCTACTTAAGTCTAAAACTCATAAGACTGAATAAATGAGCTACCTAAATGAAACCATAAGTATTCACCAAATCAAAAGCATTTTTCTTAAAACAATATACTCTTGCTGTTTTAATTTCTAAGAAACATGGACTCACTTAGAGAATTCTTTTTTAAAAACAAGTTATATGTAAATTATTTTCAAACATATGCATCCTATGTCATATTCACATCATGAGCCAATGGATCAATTTCTATTAATGTATCATTAAAATCCACAGTGCTCAACTCTCTTGCAATACAACATTAAATAAATGTGTTTGAACAATGAAAAGCAAGCAAGAAAGAAAAAGACTGAAAAATCCAAAGAAAGGGAAATTCCAATGTGATTCACAACTTCAGACTTACGAAATTTAAAAAACATTTTTTCTTTCTTGATGGAATGTGTTTCTACTGAAAGCTGAACCAAAAGTCATGGTAGCGGCTGTGGATTCTTTAGACAGATGGTGTCAACAGACCAGTCGATTAGTCAGCTTGGCAATGGAAGAAGGATAGATAGTTTTACAAAATGCCACCAAACTCAATATATGAAAAACAGAAAGAGGCTTGAATCCGTACTCTGATACTTGATCCTGGTTACTGCATGGCTTGTAAAATAGGCTACTCTTGTCACCAGCAGTTTAGAGCTTCCTCGTTAGATTTTCATAGAAATGGTTCTCAGAAAACAAAGCCAAATCCCAGAAGGGACAGCTGGGTTTAACAGGTGAAGAGATCACATCTAATGGTTTTCCTACCGAAGCCCCATTACTGCTGATTTTCTTTCTTATTTCTTACCGAATATAAACTAACAATGTCTATTTCTATTTTTTTTAAGATACATCATTTGAGAATTTATTTATAACCTAAGAGAAACAAATAGTGTACCCAAAATACAAAGTCCCTATATACATATACAAATACAATAATTTAATGTTTTTGTTGCTCAAGGTAAATTTTATATTAGATTATGTTTTGTCAAGTTTATATTAGTGTTCAATAATTCTGTCCCAAGAGCCTCAGACCATCTCTACTAATGCCACCAAATTAAATCAGGACCAGAAAGTTCAATTTGATTAGTCATTTTCCTGGTGAATAGGGGGCTCTTCCAATATAAATTAGAATTTTCATTATCTTGGGAATGAAACGAGGATATGGGGCCCTGCAGAGAAAAAAGCTGATCTGAGAATCAAGGAAGCTGATTTTTCTTCTAAAAAGTGAGTTGTCTAGGACATGTCTCTTAGGCTCTGCTCACCCTTACTAAAGATATTGCAGTAAATTACATTTAAAATAAATCTCTTCCAGGCTAGCTCTGATAGTAAAAGACAGTTAAATGAACCTTTTTGGTTTCACCTGAATGTATCACATAAATAAGCATTTGAAACATTATCTCCTATTTTCACAACTTTGCCTACATACAAGGGGAATTTGATCAGGTTAAATAAAAACTTTTGTAACAATTTTATTTGTGGTTTCATAAAGATAAAACCAGCATGCCTGGGAATTCCCCAGCGGTCCAGTGGTTAGGACTCCCGGCTTCCATTGCAGGGGGCACAGACTCCATCCCTGTTCGGGGAACTGAGATCCCGCAAGCCACGTGGCAAGGCCAAAAAAAAAAAAAAAAAAAACCAACAGCATGCCTTCCTGTCTGCTTTAGGGAGACTGTTGAGGCACAATGGATAAAGAGAATGAGGCCTGGACTTTGGAATCCCAACTCTGCCCTTTAACTAGTTGTGTAAACTTGGGCCACCCATTTCTTAACTTCTCTTATCCTTAGTTTCCTGACAAAAAAAAAAAGTAACTATTGAGAGGACTCAATGAAATATAGTGTGAGAAAGACTTAGTACAGTCTGACACAAAAGTAGGCCTGCAATAAATGTTTCTTTTGAAAGCTAAAGCTGTTAGATCATCTATTTCTAGCCAGAAAAATGGGGCTCAAGGAAAAACAGAATTGTTGAATGTGCGATCACATGAAACTGAAATTAATTTGTCAACCTCTTCCATGGCCCAGGGTGTTCAGCAATAAACATAAAAGGGAACGGAAAGTCCCAGCACTTAAATGGTGAGCATAATTATGTTTCTATAATCATGTGACATTTCAGACCATTACTCCCTAACATTCAACTTTGATCCTGAAAACTCTACCTGCTTGAAGGCAGCATAAAGACCTTTGCTCACCAGATATTTAAAATAAATTACGTAAAAATATACAGGTGAGCCTAATTTTGTTCTTTTGTTTTATTTTATTGTTTATGTGGTTTTTTAATTTCAAGTTTAACCAGAATTAATTCTTCATACTACGGTATAACGTGAATTAAGTCCTAAACAGAAAAGCAGGCTCACTGTAATACACACATTAGAACTGCTCCAGCAAGGTGTAGGATCTCAAAATCAAGGGCTAAGGGTTAAGACAGGGTACTGAGAAATAACAGTGGCAATAAAATAATAGACCTCCATCCTATAGTATGCAATTTGAACTCAGTGTTGCCCTGAACCCCAAAGTGGAGACACAAAGACTCCCCTGGAGATAGAAGAGAAAGAGGGAAAAGAACCTCTCAACCATGCATTAGAATTAGTGCCTACACCAGTCCGGAGTGTGACCTCGGGCTGCTTCCACTCTGCCTGAGAGTCCCTTGTGCCTAGATGATTAGGAACCTGGAGACATAATCCTGACTGTCAGATGCCTCAAGATTCCAGTCTTCTGTCTACCTGGAATTACATGCAGCCTACTTTTCCTTGACATAGCTTCCCACTTAAGGCACAGGACAGCATAATCTTTACCTTCACGTTGCCTCCAAATCCCTCACCAATTGTAACCAAACTCTTGGATATTTTGTCTCTCCTCTTCATATCAGCATTTGCCCAATTTTAGTTCTACCCAAATCCTATACAGACTCTCTATTTTCATCAACTAACTGAATTTATATATTTTACTTTACATACAGCTATAAGTTTCAGAAGTCTTTCTTCACTTAATATGACCAAGAAACAATCTATTTTTGCATTGGAAGAGAAATAAAAATGAGCCAGAAATTAAAGTGCACAGGGTAATCCTTTGCCAAAGAGAACAAGAACACATAAATTTTCGCTAAAATTTTCTTTAAGACCACAATATGTGGTTGCCTTGTACATATGGTGAATTACAGCAAATCTAATAGCCCTATTACAGTTTAACAGTGAAAATCTGAACTTTGCCTAACACCAAATTCCCTTAAATTTCTTCATGCAATTTGAAAAGGGGATTCAACTAGAACTTTAAGACAAAGAAAGTGGTATAAAACTATCCCTTTCCTCTCCTAAAGTGACTATGACTATTTAAGCTGAATGTTCTCAATTGTCTATAGGATAAATTCCACAGCACTTAGCCCAGTCAGTTAAAATCTTCCCCAACCTGAACTCGATCTACATTGTTTTTAGAAACCTCTTTTTTTTTTTTGCGGTACGTGGGCCTCTCACTGTTATGGCCCCTCCCGTTGCGGAGCACAGGCTCCGGACGCGCAGGCCCAGCGGCCATGGCTCACGGGCCCAGCTGCTCCACGGCATGTGGGATCTTCCCGGGCCGGGGCACGAACCCGTGCCCCCTGCATCGTCAGGCGGATTCTCAACCACTGCGCCACCAGGGAAGCCCTTCAATCTACATTTTTAAACCCCAATTCCCATGACTGCCTTCCAATCTAGAAAAGTCAGATTACTCACTGGCCTGCAAACATGCTTTGCTCTTTATCCACATACTTCCCTCTTCCTAAAATTCTCCTTTTTCCCACTGCCCTCCTCTTCACTAATTTAAAGTACCTACTCCAGCATGAAATCATTTCTCCCTACAAAGTTTTGAATCATTTTTCCTTGTCGTCTGGAATTAAAAATTGCATATATTATTCAACTATTTATATTTTTTTTCACTCAAACTACAATGTAAGTTCCTTGAAGAAAGGAACAGAAATTTTTATTTTTTCTTATTCAAACCAGAGCATCTAGCAGAGGATCTCAACTCAAGCAGCCAATTGCTAGTTTTAAAAAAATCCTAAGATACATTGAAGAGAAATAGAGGAAAGCATAAAAGAAATGAACCATGAGAAAATAAAAATCTTCCTGATATATTTAGAAATATATACCACAAAATTAGCATCACACATTGGAGGCTTAAGTCCTACTTATTAACATATTCAATACTGCTCAAACTAGTGATTATGTACACTTAGGGCCTTGATGAAAATGTAGGCTAAGGAAGCCTAATGTAGCCCTCTAGGCTAAGAAAGTACTTAAGTTAAATAACTTTTTAATATCCATATAGTAAGCTGCTCTAATGTATATAAATTAAGAAAGATAATTATAATAATGTCATCTAAACTAGGAGGACAGAATTGTCTTGCCAATTAATTTTAAACATTACCAATATATTGAATATAATTTGCAAGTATACAAATCCCACATCTGTATTTCTGTAATCTTAAGTTATTTTTATTGTTCTTTCCTATACAGGAGTCTCAATCTAGTTCTACAGATTTCAAAAATTATCAATTACACTGACTATATCTGATATTTTGATTTTAGATATGCATATCTACTTATAAAAGACCTCTATATTTACAGATGTAAAACCAATAAAAATATATGCTTCCATTTGTGGCCAATTCAACCAACCAAAGTAGGGGTAAAGGAATGGGTAAGTGAAATCCAAATGAAACTTCCAATCTCATTTCAGCCAAATAAGTCTAGTCCTGTCTCTTCTGGATCAAAGGTTCTAGGCAAAGTATCTTCAGTTTTCACTTCTTCCATATATACTACCTTATATTTGTTTGAAATGCTGAGAAATAATAATGATAGTAATAATTAGTAATGGCAACAGCCCCTTAAGGAGTACTTATTGAAACCAGCTACTACCCGTGACATTACACATATTATGTCATGCTTAACAACAATTTTATAAAATAGATAATATTATCCTCATTTGGAAGGTAGAGAAACTGAAACTCAAAGATGTGAAATACCTTCCCTAATATTCTATATCAGTAAGTCGCAAAGGCTGGTTCCAAAGCCTGTGCTCTTCCCATAATATTCTGTGTGATTAAAAATAGGTAAGAGAGAAGGAAAGAGCTGATGATTCCCAAATAGACTGTTTTTCCCTTTCAACAATTAAAGTCTGACTGTGCTTAAGCTGAAAGAGTTAACTTTAAAATTCTGCAGATTGTATTCCCAGCCACCTCCCTTCCAGCAGAGGTCAAATTCAGCTCAAATCTATTCTCCAACTATTTACAGACCTCTTTATCAGCATTAGTACCCTTCAAGTTCTGACATCTCTCTTCAGGCCAGAAGTATTTATTTAATCAACAAGTACAGCTTGAGGAACATCAGGCTCTTATTCATGGTTAAGTAATTAAAAACGGAAAACACATCACCAAGTGCCTAATATATGCAATCATTAATTGGTTCAATTGGTGAATGTTTCCCCAGACTGCATTTGTTCCTTAAGGATGGGTGCTGTGTTCCTATCCACGCCTCATGGCTTGCAGAGTTTGCTAATTAGTGCTTTCCTAATCCCATTCAGAAAACTGGAGCAAGTTTTTGCCATTCCCCTTCCATAAATGGGTGGTCACCGAGATAAGGTCAAACCAGCTCAGCCTACAATAGCATCCTTAATCAGCCCAAGCGAAATGAAAATGAGGCAAAAATCCTGGCTTTTATCTCACACTGTCTTTGGAGCTAATTAAAATGCACAGGCTCTTCCTCCTGTTTCAACCCTGCTGTTCTACACACTAATAAGGGAACAAAAGGTGCTGAAAGCAGTGGGCTGAATAATTGTTGAAATTTACAGTTCCTCAAAGGCAACTGTTAAAAGATTTCTGTCTCCTCAGCAATGCAGATCACATTCTGATAAAGTATCACTAAGTAAGATCTCCTCTCACATTTATACTAAGCATCATAGAGATTTGGGGGAGGATTAGGATCCTATAAATTGATGACTCTTTTGTTGATCTCCTTTTACTTACTGGCTTTCAACTCACTTTACTAACCAGAGTTAAAACAACACATGTTCTTTGACTGAAATCTGCCCCCCCCCCCCAGCTCCAGTACCCTGGGCCTTTGCTGTTTTAAAAGTACTATGAAAGCTCATTGGCATAATAAACAAAAAGATGGGAGGGGGAAGTTGGATAAGACAGGATATAGGCAAAATGAAAGAAAATGAACACGTATGCGCGCACGCGCACGCACACACACACACACACACACACACACACACACACAATCTACTTAGTCTCATACCCCTCCCAGACATTTTACCCACCAAAAATAAATCCTTAAATTAATAATCAACCTTAATAAAACTAGCTTCTAAAATAGAGTAAGCTTTTGATCTCACTGTTCCCCTGCCTCAGGGTATTCCTTTATATTTATTGAAATACACCTTGAGCATGTTACAAGTAAAACAATAATTTCCTACACTTTAATACAGGCGCAAGCATATAATTTAAGGAAGCATTTGCCAAGGAGTAGCACATGTTCCAAACACATATACCAAATTAAATTCACGTTATAATCATGTTTAAAAATCAATACATTTAGTAAGAATTCAACATGTTCAAAGAGGCATATTAGCCCAAAACTGTAATTATAAGAAAGTGACCTACTCCCTAAGATTGGGCAGGATATAAGATGTCTGGACAAAGGGTGAAGATTATAATCACCACCTCCTGCCCGCCACACCCCCCGCCAAAAACATGGGCACAAAGAACTTAACATATTTTCATCTGTGCTTGGCACAATGTCAAAATGCCATGTGATGTGAAAACTTCAGCAGGCACCAACTACTTTTTTGAAGCTACACAAAAAACTCTAAAAGGATAGAAAAATATAAACATATACAGATAACTAATAAAGCACTTTTCCAACAGAGGAACATTCCTTCTATCAAAAACTTAAATATCTTCTTGAATATTTTCACCACAGCTCTTGCATGTATAATAATCTCTGTTTCTCTGCAGCCTGGTATTCATTTAAAACAAACAAAACACTGTAACAGTAACTACTAGTCTTCACATCATCGGGAAATGGCTGAAAGATACGCAGTAAAAACTTTGCTCCTTGGACGGAACTTAGCTTCTTAGGTCTTTTTTCCCTGCTGCCTAGTTATATGCAATTCTATAAACCACCTCCAAACACTTCAATCCATGGGAATGTGTAATGATTACACCCCTGGTAGATATAGCTTTAAAATGATCCATCAAGATAGATAATATTAAAGAAATAATAATTGAGAGCCATTAGTGAGTTTAAAATATATATTACTTTAAAACTCTAAACCACTACTAACATTCAAACTATCATTATCTTCTAAATCGTCAAAGTAAGACAATAATGACACATATAAAACATAGTATATGAGTTACATGTATTAGCTTATTTAATCCTTTCATCAACCATATGAAATAGATCTTATTGTTTTATCCACTAAAGAAATGAGAAAGCTCATGAGCAACAAAAGTTTAAGGAATTCAAATTTCCCAAGCTCACAGAGCTTGTAATTAGGCACTGAGTTTGTGCACGTAACCATTATGCCATTCTATATAATTAAAGAAATTATAGTATATTGTAGTTCATTTTATTGTACTCGACACAGCAGCAGTGGTTTCACATTTGGAGTCAGAGACTATGTTAAGCACCTCACACAAATTATCTCATTTAAATCTCTCAACAGTCATGAGGTAGGTCCTATTACCCTCTCCCTCTTAAGTGACAACCTCTTTAAACAAGAAAGAGATGCCCCATGTCTACTATTCAAAGCTCACTAAGCCATGGCATTGCAATAAAGGCATTTATGCCTGATTAAACTCTGAGCTTTTCTCTTTTAACTGTGGTGAAAACACATAACATAAAATGTACCCTCTTAACCATTTCTAAGGGTACACTGCAGTAGTGTTGAGTATATTCACATTTTTCCGAAACAGATCTCCAGAACTTTTTCACCTTGCAAAACTGAAACTCTATACTCATTAAATAATAACTCCTTCCCCACCCCCCGCTCCCTAAAGCTGTCAATACTGAGCATTTTTGTATCATTATAAACATTTATAAACAAACACACTCCTATACGTTGAAATGATAGTAACTAGATTAAAAAACTGAGTTATTTTTTCTTTCTTTAAAAAAGTCACACCTTGGGCTTCCCTGGTGGCGCAGTGGTTGGGAGTCCGCCTGCCGATGCAGGGGACGCGGGTTCGTGCCCCGGTCCGGGAAGATCCCACATGCTGCGGAGCGGCTGGGCCCGTGAGCCATGGCCGCTAAGCCTGCGCGTCCGGAGCCTGTGCTCCGCAACGGGAGGGGCCACAACAGTGAGAGGCCCGCGTACCGCAAAAAAAGAAAAAAAAAAAAAAAGTCACACCTTAAAATTACGGAAATATCAAAGATGCTGACTTGAAAATGTTTACGTAAGAGTTGAGCATTTCTATCACAAATTCCAAGTGTGATATTCAACAGCCGTCTTTTTGTGGTTTTTACATTTTTAGACAAGAAAAACAGTGAGGTCACTTCGAAAGGTTTCAATATGCTAATCACAGTTATCAAAATTAAATAACTGATAAATGGAAATGTGTAGCAACTAAAGCGCAAATTTACGACCCCCTTTCTTTCCACCTTATCCCCCCATACACACACGCACAAGCCAACTTCCTAAAGGGAACAAAGAAATGATTTTGAATTAAATTACCACTTACACTTTCTTTCCCCCTTAGTTGCTCAAAGGCAAACACAAAGAACCCTGGCAGACTTTTACAGAATCCATGTCTCAATCCCATAGGTCAGGACATTTGATACTAATGCTAATCAAAAAAGCATTTTAATTCAAATTGCCACAAGATTCAAATCCGCAAACTCAGCTTAATAAAAAGGTAGAATAGTCTATCAGAACTCATAATGTAGTCGCTTCTTCTGTGAGTGAGTCATACTTGGCATTGTAAAAAATAATATAGGAAAATTACAAGAGTTAAGCAACAAAAAACACAAAGCTTTAATGTGAAGGAACATACGTATGAGGAAAAAGAAAGGGGTAAAGACATGTGACCAATCTCAACTGTAAATATTAATATTTGAGTATTTAAGTAATTGAGAACAGATACTATCTTGGGTTAAAATGGAAGGAAGTTGGGGTAGGGGTATTGGTGTAGTGACACCGAGAAGTCTATTGAAAGCAGAAAGGCAAGTTTTAAAGAAGAAAATTTTAAGGGCAATTGGCTCAAAGCAACTTGTAATCTGGGTGACAAACTTAAATAAGGTGAAACACATAAACAAACATATAGTTAGGAGAATCCATGCTACGCATGCATGCTATCAATGTATAACAATGAAAATGTTAATAACAACGAGAGTAATATAGAAATAAATTATCAAAGCTTTGTGCCAAACACTGTGTTAATATTTCACTTCATTCCTCCAATAAATTTATGAATGTACTAGGATAATAATGCCAGTGATGATTTTACAGATCCATTTTACAGAAAGGGGAACTGAGGCTGGGAGATATCAGGGATGTGAGCTGACTCCAGAACCTATGCTATTTACCATTATTCGATGCTGATACATGAGATTAGGAAAATCAGACGTTACTGCTAAACTCAGCTTCCCCAAACTACTGCTGAGATGTTCAGAAGGTAGACAAAGAAAAAGGAGGTCAGAGGGAGGGAAGCAAGTCAAGAGGCTGTTTCAATAAACATCAGGTTCACAATGAATGATGTGAGAGGTATACAGACAAAAGATCAGTAGTAATTATATTGGGAATATACTGTAAATGAAGTATAAAAGGTATAAAAGTCTTTCGGTGCCTTCCAGAAACACCATTTGTTTTGTTTTGTTTTTAATTGAGGTATCATTGACATACAACATAGTGTAAGTTCAAGGTGTACAACGTGTTGATTTGATTGACTCATATATTGCAGTATGATTACCATTACAGCATTAGCTAACACCTTTATCGTGTCACATAATTATCTTTTTTGAGGTGAGAACGATTAAGATCTAGTCTCTAGCAACCTTGAAGTCTAAGCTATATTATCAGTGACTATAATCTCTATGCTGTACATTGAACTCCAGAAGTCTACTAATTGCAAGTTTGTTCCCTTAAATAACATCTCCCTGATTCCCCACCCTTAGCCCCTGGTAACCACCATTCTATTCTGTTTCTAGAATTGGGCTTTTTTAGATTCCACATATAAGTGATATCATATAGTATTTCCCTTTCAATGTCCAGGACTGTCCTGTGTCTTCCTACTCACCTTTAGCTCTCAGAGACCCTTGCTGAGTGAGCAGTGAGGGCGTCTTTCTTTATTCTCCGCCCCAGAATTAGTTTTCCCATTAGACCTTGTTCTTAGTTGAGTGGGGATGAGGAAAAAACGGGCCATTCCTATCAGCTGGCTAGCAGATTAGACTATGCAGGTAACTACACCAATTTTGGTCCAGAAAAGTGAAAGGAAGTGGTAGTATTGCATAGAAGGCAATGTTTTAAAGGTGTAAAAACTGAATGGGGAAGTAAAATGATTTTGTCTTATACCGGGGGTTCGCAACTTGTCTCAAATGGACATTTTGAATGAGATCGTTGTTTGTTGTGAAGGGCTGTCCTGTGTATTATAGGATGTTGAGTAACATCCTTGGCCTCGACTCGCTAGATGCCAGTATTTGCCCAGTTATAACAATCCAAATTGCCAAATGTCCAGGACAACCATTTTAGGTATATTTAAGGGTTTTTTGTTTGTTTTGCTTTGTTATTATTATTATAGATTAGTATCTATATGGAGTATTCAAAAGAAGATTTGCAGATAGCAACAAAGATGGGATTTCAAACAAAGCCTGGGAAGTCCACACTGCCAAGCATTTGTGGAAATTCTACCTATTCAAATATCAGCTCTACAGAGTTACGATTCAAGTTATATGAATGGTGAAAACCTCGACAGTGAAATAAAGGAGGGGCAGCAGAAAGTCCAGGGCTAAACCTTGAACGGGTAACATGAAGTTAATAATCAGGTAAAAGACATTAGCAAAAAAGAAAAGAAAGAAAGAAAAGAACAAAGCTTATGGCATGCCGTCTCCTCCAAAGCCAGGAGCCTGAAGAAGATAATCAGAGACAGAGTTCACAGAAAGGGCCAAGAAAACAAGAACCCAGATGATGCTGTTGCTTTCAGCCAAAAGGGAATGGTTGGATATCTCAGAGAAAAGGGCTCTAGAATGAGCATTTCAAGCCACCACCTTACCATTTGGTGCCCTAGAGCAGTCCTCTGTTACCATAGTGGAATCAAAGAGTTCATGTATACTTAACCATGCTTGAGTGGCCAGCAATTACTATCAGCATAGGTTATACTTCCACGGTAGCATTCAGTGAGGAAAGAAAGAATAAAACCCAGTCCTTCTGAGTCGTGGATGCTAACCAGTCAACCATGCTGGCCAAATCCTGCCTCTCAAATCTCTTTGTAATATACACTATTCACCCAGGCAGAAGTCTTCAATGACAGCTATTCACGTGTCCCAAGCTGATCAAATTCAGGCAACAGTGATGGTTCAGTTCAGCACGACTTGCCTTTACTGAACTAACAGAAAATGTTTCCCGACCATCCATCTGGTGCACAAACTCTACTGTTCTTTTAGGCTTTTAATGGACTGTCCTCCAAATGGCACATCAGAGAAAACATTTCATCGGAAGAACAGGTATAGAAGGCAGCTACTTGTTCAGCTGCAACCCTGGCCTTTTGGGTTATGTGCAGTCTTAGTTGTGAATAACGGGGGATGGGGGGGAGGCTTTTCCCTCTTTTCTAAACACCCCTTAGTCTCCTTTGAATCAAAGCCTCTAATTATGCCAGGCAGGCTGAATGATGAGTAGTGGTTTTGTGATCCCAACTATTGTTCAGAAGGGCTGAGATCACCAATGCATTTTCCTAGGTATAGAGAATTTGAAGGGAAAAGTCTGAGTACTTACCATCTCTTTGTTTTCTTAAACAGTGCCTATTTACAAACTTTTCACTAGTGAGTAAAAACATTTACTGGCAATAAAACACAGCAGTGTTTCTAAATGTTAACCTCTTCCCCCCAAACATGACAAAGTACTCTGAGTGTTCGGGAGGAAAAAAGCTGCTTTCTTTTCTGGTTTTTTGCCACAAACACAGGATGAGGAGATGGAAAGAAAAAGGGCAGAAAATCAGAAATAGTTTACATACATAGAGATAGGATGGATAGATAGATATAGATAGATTGATTTCCTCAGAGCTATCTATACCACAAAAATGAGCAACTGCACCCTATCTTTATAAAACCCCAATAAAATACACAAAAACAACATACACAACAGATTAGGTAAGGGTAACTCTTACTCCTCACAGAATTATATTGGCAATAAAATATAGGTCATAAAAATGAAGAAAAGATAACAACCTGGTGATAAATCCCATGACCTCTGAGGTAGACCAACAAGCCTCCCTTTGGGTGGATGTTTGTTTTCTGACAAGTAGGTGGGATCTTGTTAAAACATCCTTGAGTCAAGAGTCATGCTATAAAGACATTATATATTTTAAGTCACTAAATACCCAGAACTGTATCCAAAGATAAATAATTGATGAATAAGATAACAATGAATTCACACCCTGCATGTACTTTTAATAATATTTGGCGAGTAAACAGATATTCCAATGTCTTCTTCAGCATCAAAGTTACTGAAATAAATCTGGGGAAGAGCTGTGATGATGTGAACAACTGACTGTCCAAATGTTATTTCTTCTTGAGAGTGAAATTTGAAATCTTGCTGCCCATGTATTTTTCTCATACATTTGTGATTTGTTTCCAAGTTCACTTTTTGTCAGAGTTTTCATGTCAATTAAAAAGAGCTGAGAACTAAAAGGCAACTTTTTATGAAGGAAAATGTGTTCATCTCACAAGACTGGCAGACTCTTCTATCTGGTCCAGTTTGGGGGAACATTCGTTTCAATTAGCTAAAACTAAAAGCAAAAGAGCTGTGAAGACAGAAAAAGAATGATGCCTGCTCTGACTTTTCCACAACATAATTCTCCAGTCTCGCATTTTTGTGGTCTAACATTTTCCTTATTGGATACACCAGATTACTAGCATCATTCCTAGAAACCTTTTATCTCCACCTGCTGGAAGCCTGAAACATAACTGGGTTCAAGATAATCATAGACATATTTCAGGAAGAAAAAAAAATATTTACCCAAATTAGATTTTAAATCACCCATTTTAAACTATAGCCCTTGGTACATTTTATCTGTCACTGAATTAATTCACAACCCTAAAATTCTTTGTTTTGTGATTGTCACAAGGTTTATTCTTCTTGTCTATTTCTTTTTAAAGTTTTAAAGTGGGTCATTACATGCCATCAAAATTGTCAAGCTATTATTTTGCAAAAAAATGATGGAAATGCGTAACAGTTGGATAATAGTCAATGGTCCTTAGGAAAGACATTGGTATGGAAAGATCATACACCACATACCTTGAGTTATAAGGAATGTAATGTCTACTGTTTATTATATACAAAGAAAAATGATGCTGAGGTAAGAGCTTCAAAAATAAGATATTACGTATTTTTAACGGAGAAAAACAGCTTTCTCTTGGGGAAAAAAACCCTCCTCTTCTTTAGGATATAACACTGAATTTTAGCTGCATATCCCTCAGGGGATATGGAAACAGAAAACAGCTGCCTCGGTTCACCTTCTGTTGTATAAATTAATTGTCACTGTTGATTATTCACTAATTTACTAAAATCAAATCTATATATCTTCAAAAAAAGGTTACTGCTCTTTCTGATTGCTTACATATAATTGGATGTAATAAATAATTTAGTAGAAGCCTAAGACTATTATAAGAAGCCAAAATAAAAGTTAATGCATAATGGGTATAAAAACAAAGTATTTGCCTTTTGGTTAAACATTTTTATATCTCATTGGTGTTTAATAACAGCAATCATCACTGCAGGGAAAAAAAAAAAAGAAAGAAAGGGGAAATTGCCTGCCAACGTTGGATTTTTCCTTTTAAACTAACAATAGTTTCCTAAAAAAACACTAGTTTTTTCTTCCTATAATACTTTCAATCATTGTTGATTGGCAGTATGCCATTTTGTTCATGTTGAATACATAAGAATCTGTGAATAAACCATTCTTCAGGTAATATTTCAGAATTTTATATATTGTGTTCCTCCAGCTTTTAAGCAAGAGAACAATAGAACCCACCAAAAGTTTACCACACCACACGCAAATGAATCTGAGTCAGTTTTCTGGTGAATAAGTTAGTATTCTCTTTCAGCTAATTATAAGCAAAAGTGAAAATGAATCAGTTGCAATATCACTAATACGTAAGCAACAACAAAGCAATGGGATTGCATTCATGCTTTCAATATAACTTATGAATGATTATTATTTGCCCGTGCTGTATCTGGTACAGGAGAAACCATAAACAAAAAGTTAAACATCTCCCATCCCCTTGCAAATTTACATTTAGTTCATCCTAGAATGCAGAAGTATTTACATTCTTTTTCAAACCCCACTGTCAGTTCTTGTCGTTTAGTTAGACTTTATTAAAACAAAAATTGTTTACATAAAACTAAAGAAATTATATATAAGGTCATTCACAGTAGCTAGCACTTCATGGAAGTTCCATAAATATTTGCTGAATGGATGAAGGACCAGCAAGAGAAATTAATCCTGGATTTAGGTTTTTATAAATTAATCTCTCTGATTAAACAAGCTTGATAAAATAAAATGGTAAATATAAACTGTTGCACACAGAGTTAAAATAAATACACTATGAATTGCCTTTGTAATAGGAATCAGTTTGTGCTTGTTCCGTTTAGATGTCTAATAAATCACTGTGGAAATATTAATACCATATTCCAACCAACTGAGTTATTATTATAAGTAATAACCTACATTTAAAACTCTAATTATACATTACGTTATGCAAAGTAGTAGTATCTGTTTAAGATGGCAGATTAAAACGGCCTCCACTCTTTCTGGAGCCACTAACACAAAAGTTCTGAGATGGGGTAGAGGGATGGGTATCACCAATGAACAAGAGATATTAATGTGCTTCTGATGGAAAGAGAAAGACTAGGAATGTGTTAGGAATTAAATAGAGAGTGTAGCTTAGAATTCGCTGTAAGGTGGCTCTGGAAAATGTAGAAGTCTACAGAAGCAGCCTTCGGAAATCAAAACCCATCCAGCAGGTACTGTGGAAGATGGGTGTGAAAAGGAACTAAAAGCTATAGGAATTAAATTAAAGGTCTGCATAAGGGCAGCTCTCTCTCTTGTCACCCCCTCCTTCCCAAGTGCAGGCAAAATCAGGCAGCTGGTATTTACCTCCAGCAAAAATTGCTGACCCTTTCCCAGTGAAACTGAACAACCTGCCAGGTGAGACCTGGCATAATCCTCACTCTTTAATTTGAGTGATCCTATAGTCTGACAGCTGGCTTCCTAGCTGATCCCCCTACAGCAAAGGCTCACTTCTGTTTACCTCACACAGAACTCCTAGTGAGATTTCCAAGTAAGCATTAGTTACAACTCAGAAGACTTTTATTAACTACATGGCCCTTTTTTCTATAGGGAGGATTACCAGACATACAAGAAAAGCTGCAGAATGAGATGCGAGAGACAAAATTAAGAAACTAAAAATTGACCCCAAAGAAAATGAAGGTAACTCAAGCAACACACAAGAAAATGGGGGGGGGGGGCGGACAGAATAATAATAAACTCATTTCTGAATAAAGTCAGGAGTATTCAGGAAGATATTACATCTACAAAACAAGAATGCCATGAAAAAGGAAAAATCAGAAAAAAAGAGCATGTTTGTGCAGATTAAAATGATGACTAAATTAAAAATTATGGCTAAAATTAAAAATGACGACTGTTCAGTAGGCTTACAGAGAAGACTATCTGGATTGGAACACAATGATGGATTGCTGTGGCAGAGTAGCTTCCACTAATGGGTACAAGACAGAATAAATTTATTTAACAAAGAACATGGTGAGCATACTTCTTCCCAATGGCCCTGATGCCATTCAGGTATCTACCCATCACCAACATGTCTCAGATGAAGGCGATTTCAATCCTGGCTCCAGGAACCTTAAGCCAACCTCCACATGTCATTTCCCTAGTACATTTATTGGTCCAAAGGTGGTATTTAACTGAAAATGGATTAATCAGACTAAAGGGAAGGATTATTTCATGAGGCTGAAGGAGCAGTTCCTCTCACTATTGCTGAAATTAAAACAAGGATCTACAGTTACCACCAGCAGCCATTTTGCCTCAACAAGAAAGCAGACCTAGGCTGAAGTGAACCATGGGGAGAGGCAGAAAGAACACAGTGCTTGATGACATCTGTGAGCAGCTTATGTCTCCTGGATTTCTGCTCATATGACATAACACATCTGCTTACTTCTCAAAGAGCTGTGAATCAAGGTTTACAGTGACTTGCCAGCAAAAGCTGCATAACTCCAGGGCCACTATTTAAATAGAAGACACATACACTTGGAATTGTGCCCTGTGTCAACTCTGCCTAAAGTATTAAAGTCAAGATGGAAGGCACAAGAGACTCATGTGGTCTCAATCAAGGTCTCGAAAAACAATGTGATCACAAATTGATCTCAGACCAGAAGACATCCAAGAAGTTCAAGCATCTCTGTGTACATCCAGTGTTTCACAGGGCAACAAAAAGCCTTGTTCAAGGAAAGCTCTGAAACAGATCAGATTCTTCTATTTTTCCAAAACTGAAGCAGCAGTGAGGACCAAAGAACACACCAAGATTGGGTTGGAGACGAGAGTACATATATCCAGTTTGCCATGGAGTGGCAGAAAAGTTGGATAATATTTTATCTAAGTGTTTCATTATATTGCGCTAGAACTTTCTCAGTTCTCCTCCACTAATCTCCACCATTATAGAACCCAACTAAATCTAAAATCATCAGTGTCATCAGGAAATCTTTTCTGACCACAGGAGGAATGAATTCAAGCAAAATACAGTGAAATTAATTTATGCTCTTGAATTAGCCATGTTCCATAATGACGTGTGTGTGTGTCTATGTAAAGATTAATTTTAAGAAGATATTCACAAGTATGTGTATAGAATATACACATACTTTAAACATTTCTAAGAAAAAGAATCAATTTAACCAAGCATACTCAAATCCTGAGTAAAATGTTCTTTAAGACTTTTTTTTCCCCTCATAGGTGTAAATTCTTTGAATGTGCATCAAGTTTAGGCAGTAATATAAAGGCCTAAAAGCCTTCATTTACTGGCTTCTTTAAGTTGAGGAAAGAGCATAATATACTTATACATGTAGTTGAACCCAGTCAAATCAGTTCTGAGACTTATTAGGGCATGACGCTGTTGACACAAGGCTAAGTGCAAAGCCTTGACCTTTGCGTTTCCGCCATGACCTCAGGGACCAAACCTACTCATCTCACCCCAACCTTTACAACTTGTCAGATCAGGCTGCTATGTTTTTTAAAGGATCAGTTAGCCCAAATGAAAGCTATTTACTTTGCCCATTATTGTTCAGTGCTCTTGAATTTCTTTTTTCAGGGCCTACAAACAGTTAAATCTATTCAACTTCTGTAAAAACAAAATGTTCCCTAAATTCTTTAAAGTTTACATCTAAAATCTGTTAAAGTCAAAATGTTTATTTTTTTCCCCACAAAATCCTGTCATATTTTGACAGAAATTCAAACCAAAGCAAAAACTGTAAGTAAAAAGAGTGTTAAATATTAAAGGCGAAGAGAGTGGCCAATTTGTTAGATATAAGGATTTTTAATGTCTCGAATATTAAATTATAGTTTCCAGCACTTACCTTAAGTTCCACGTGAGCAACCTCAAAAATATCTAGTCACTTAAGCAAAACTGGTCTACTTAAGCATCAAACTTCATTCCTCATCTGCTTTTAAGGTCAATGTAGATACTAAACACAGCTTTAAAAGGAAGCTTTAGTCTTCTAATCCCATTCCTGGGTCACAAGAAGCAAACTTATGCCCTCACACTCCATTCCTTAACTGAAATCCAGTCTCCAATATTTGAATCTAACTAGGAAAAGGCTATATCAAATTACCCAAAGTACTTACTCATAGAAATGGAAAGAAATGGAAGCATTTGGGGGGAGTTGGATCTATCAAAAATAGTCAGTGGAGAGAAAAAAGCAATTTTCCCCTCTCAAAGTATGCTAGTGTATTTATTGTGGTAAATCGCCTTCTTTATGTAAAAGATAGTAAATCTGTTGGTTAGGATAGTCTTATCTCAACAAAGGGCAGGCATTCAGGATCTAAAGTTTCTGAATCTCAGCAATGTTAAACAGGGCTTTAAAACGAACTTTCAATTTGGAATACTGAGTAAATGGGTTCACACAGCATGGATTTTATTGTAGACCAAGCTAATTTTCACATTTTCCTCTCTATAACAAGCAAGTCATTTGTTCTCTTCTGCACTCATAATGGAAAGAAAACAAGACTTTCTTTGTTTGTGTACATTAACTCGGTGCTGTAAAAGTCATTCAGTCAAGCTTCACTATACTTTCACCTTTAAACCCTAACCTGACTTGTAACAATATTTGTAGCCTCTAAAATTACACTGGTTGAAGCCAGACAGAGTTAATCACCCTTCACTGTCTCAGTGAAAAGTATAATGACCTACCATTTAATGTGAAACCACTAAGATGCTAGAAAGGGCAAGAATTCACATCGTGTGTTTATAAATACCTCGCAGGCATGAATCCATACATTCAAGCTACCAGGACACTTTTCATACGACAGTTGTTTAGAGAACCAGATGGAAAATAATGACTGCTGTACACTCAAAGCCAGAAGTGTCTATTGTGCTATTTTATATAGCGCACCTTATACTTTTAACGCTGACATAAATTAATTCTAACAAATTCCATCTGCAACTAAAAAAAGAAAATCCAAATCAAAGTTGGGTAATTCATATTTTTTCCTTTCCAGAACTGTTGCTTCCACATAGGGCAAATCCATCAGCAAGAACCTTCATTTCTACCTGCAAGGCATGTTCCAAATCCTTCCTTCAGGACTGTTAACACTGCACAAGCCCAGAGGCCCCGGCTCTCACCACACTTGGGATCTATGCTCCAGGGGCTGGTCATTCATAGCAGCATGAACGATGCACCTGAAACTGTTCAACAAAGAGACCTAGACCACTTCTCTCCATCTCCCTGGTCCCACCACCTCAGGCTGAGTTCCCATCAATCCCCGTCTGCAGCATCCTCTTAAACCTCCTCCCCATTTCCACTCTTGCCTCTATACTCTATCATTCCAGAACTTGCTGAGTAATCTTTTTGGTTTTTAAAGCAGGTAATAGTACTCAGAGAATGAAAAGTGCATCCCTACAGGGCCATGTAGTTAATTAATAGGGCAACACAGACCTTAGGCCCTGAGCATATACAATGTGAGTAGAGGGTACCAGCAAACCAGGGTGCAGGGAGACTGCCTCAGTCCAGCTCCAAGTGACAGCTTCCACATGTGAGGACGACTGTAAAGTGATCAGACCATCTAATTTTTCAAGAGAAGCTATAAATTTTGATTTTCATGTGCAACTGCAATTTTTCAATGTTGCGTAAAATTTTAAACAATGTGAAATAAGCCAAATAGCCCTGCCGACTGGCATAGGACACTGTTGGGTGATGACACTTTATAACACTCTCCCCCTTTATTAGCATGCTTGGACAAAATGCCCCTTCTTTTCCTCTAATTTACCAAGCTTTTCTTACCTCAGATCCTTAGCACAATACTTTTCCTCAAGTTTTTTTTCATTCATTCTTATCCCTGAGATCTCAGCTTAAAAGTCTCCTCTTCAAACCTTTCCCTGACTACTCTATCTAATATAAATCCTCCCCACAAGTCACTTATCACATCACTCTATTTAATTTTTCTTAGAGTGTATCTCCTCATTAACAAGGATTTGAATAAGTCACACTGGTAGATTTAGTCTGTAAGCAATGGCCTTCCTCATGTATTAATATTTAGTCTGTAAGCAATGGCCTTCCTGATACATTAATAAAACCCACTTTCAATAAAAATCAATCAGAATATGCTAAACTGAGCCAATAAGACAGATACACACACACACACACACACACACAACCTTCAAGCTTCATTACTTCATAAAAGCACATTGGCAGGTTGACTGATTATTGCTTGTTCACTAAATATTTACAATAGTTTTCTGCAAGAAGAGAGAAAAAATACCCTTTGTGTGTGTACACATGCATACACACACACACAACAAGCATATGTATGTTTATATGTGTATGACTTCTATTGAAATGGTTAACATGCAAGTAAATATTAATCTACCTCAGTGTGGTTCTGCCAGATGGACTTTTTGAGGAGTCTCCTCATGTCGACATAAAGCAGTGGTTCTCAACTTGAGGTAATTTTTTTCCCCTCTGAGGTTTGGCAGCGTCTAGAGACATTTCTGCCTCTTGCAACTAGGGGGATGCTATTGACACCTAGTGATACAGGCCAAGCAGCTGGTAAACATCCTCAAGGTATAGGACAGTCTCCAAAAGAAAGCATCATCTGGCTCAAAATGTTATTACTGCTAAGTTTAAGAAACCCTTAAGTTTCCCTAACTCCAATTTTGCCAAAAGAAGTAAGAGCTACCCTACAGTTTTGGTCTGGGGAGGTAGGGAATAATTTTAAATTAGATCTTCAATACCATTGTGAATTTTTTTTTTTTAATATTGTTTAACTGACTGCAGGCATGTAAGTTCTATAAGGGACCATAAAAAAACCCTTTTGTTGTTGTTTTGATTTTGGTTTACACCTAGTACAGTGCCTGGTCCCTTGTAAGCCTTCAATAAAGAATAAATGAATCGGGCTTCCCTGGTGGCGCAGTGGTTGAGAGTCCGCCTGCCGATGCAGGGGACAGGGGTTCGTGCCCCGGTCCGCGAAGATCCCACATGCCGCGGAGCGGCTGGGTCCATGAGCCATGGCCGCTGAGCCTGCGCGTCCGGAGCCTGTGCTCCGCAGCGGGAGAGGCCACAACAGTGAGAGACCCGCGTATCGCAAAAAAAAAAGAATAAATGAATCGAGTAGCAGTGATTTGTCATTTTATGCTTCACACTGGCCATGTGTCTAATGTTGGCTGAATAAGTGAAGCATTCAGGTTGAACCAAAAAATACGGTTGAGTTCTAGGCATACATAGATCAAGAAAAAAATTCTCTTTGCTCTCAAATTATTCAAAATCTAACACTGGAAACAAATAATACAACACAATGTAATTCACACATTCTTACTGTAAAGGCATACAAAGACTACTATAGTAGCATAGAGAAGGGCCAATTCACCTAGATTTGAAAAATTGGAAGATGGGGTGGAACGGATGGGAGTTCAAAATGTCCTTCTAGACTTGACGCCTGGCCTACCTCGGAGGTGCTAAGTACTAATTAGGCAGAGGGGTAGGAGGAAGAAACAGCATTTTCAAAGATAAGACTGGAGAAGTCAGAAAGGGTAAGCAGTTTCGCATTGCTGGGGTAAGTAGATAGCTTTCTGCAAATGAGAGGAGAAACATATTAAGGCCCTACTATGTGAACATAAATGAAATTTCTGTCTTAGTATCCATCGGGCCAGACCTCTCTGTTTCCTTCCCACTAAGAGATTCTGTGAGCCTATAATTTCTTCATTCAATTACCACATTATGGGCCTGCCCTTAAACATCGGTCTTCATAATCTGTTTCTGACACACTTGTTTCCAGAAAGTCTTTCTGAATCTATATAGCATGATCATGAATTAACACTGTAACTTCAAAATTAGAAAAACTTGTAATTCCAGGAGTTCCCCGGTGGTCTAGTGGTTAGGAATCCGGGCTTTCACTGCCGTGGCCTGGAGTTCAATCCCTGGTCAGAGAACTGAGATCCCACAAGCCGCGAGGAGCAGGCCAAAAAAAAAGGAAAGAAAAACTTGTAATTCCAAAGAACAAAACTTATCTAAGATCATACATCAGCATTCATGCAACCTGGGGTCCTCCAGACTAGGGCTTTGTCTGAATCACTGTTATATTCCCAGTGTTTATCCCAGATAATGTTACATAATGATCACTCGGCAAATATTTGTGGCTTCAAATTGTAAGTTGAATTTACTGCAGACTCCACGTTTTTCCTAAATCAATAGTGCATATTGAAATTGCAATGTGCTTATCAAAGGATAGACTTGTTCAAAATTGAGATTCAGAAATGACCATTTCCTTTAATTTTCCCTTTAATAATACATACCTCTGATCTTATGTACAGGTTCCCATTACTGTAATCTATATAGTAATAATAATAATAAAACAGGCAGGAAGAGCTCATTTATTTTAGATCCTTCTCTCTGTCTCTCTCTTCACCCTCTAGCCTCTCAGGAGAAACTTCTCTTACCACATATACTAAGGTTTCTCCCAAAACTGTATCTCTAAATTAAAGAATCCCACATATGTATATGTATGACTGATTCACTTTGTTATAAATCAGAAACTAACACACCATTGTAAAGCAATTATACTCCAATAAAGATGCAAAATAAATTAATTAATTAAAGAATCCCTTAAAATCCGGATGTAATTTTTTTTAGCATTTCAGTCATTGTAAAATGCTCACATGGACAGCTCACTGGCATCATACACTCAACCTACCAAGGTACAAGTTACAGTGTTTCCTCTATACAAACTATTCCTCCCTTATCACTGAAAAATCCTTGCTGTCCAGGGAGTCATCTAAGGGTCACCTGAAATCCCTCTATCTTGCATATGTTCTATCAATTCTATCTATTCCTTCTACTATATCTTTCCCCTTTGCTTCATTTCCATCAATGCTGTATTTATGCATCATCTCTCCCCTTTATTATTTTAATAGCCTTCTAAGTCTTCTCATGGCCTGTAGCATCCTGCCCATTCAATCCACTGTCCTTACCACTGGTTGGGAGATCTCTCTATCTCACCCAAGAGAACAGGTTCTTCCCTATCTAAAAACCTTTCCTTTGCCACTTAATGACATTCACTCTACTTAGCATAAAATAAAAGAAGCTTCATATTTTGACCACAAGTTTATCCTTACAGGCACCTGATCTGTAATTAATCCCAAACTATTTCTGGTTTCTCCAGCATGCAACACAATTTATCTTTTCTTTGCCTACGTATATGTGTTTCTGCTGCTTAGTCTGAGGGGCAAACAAGCAGAAGGAAAGATATTCTTCAATATTTACTTCAATTATTCTTGAAATACTTCCTGACCTAGGAGGAAGTATTCCTTTCTTGCACTTCTATTACCATACGTGTATTTTTTTCCTCATATTTTAATTTTTCATGTATCTTCCTCAATTATCAGACAATGTGAACTCTGTGTGCAGAACCCATAACTAAATCCATCTTCAGATTACCAGTGCCTAGAAGTCTCTCACCTATAGCAGGTGCACAGTAAAAATTATTTTGAATGGCAAATATCCTAAAGAATAAGAGAAAATTGCACTGTATCTTCTATGCCCATCTATTTAGGAATGAGTTTCAGTAACACATAAAACTATTTTAAAACTTCCCTTTTTTAATAACTTGAGGTTCTTGAATCCTCTAGATGTTTCTCTACAACCTCAAATATAGATCACTGTAGATTCCTAAAAGAAACAAGCATTTAAATCTCTCTTCTTAGCACTATTCAAGGCAAACCCCAACACTATGAGTTCTTCACTATTACATTTATGGGGAAAAAATTATTAACATAAAGGATAGTTAAAATATCTGATAACATAGCCTTATTTATCTTTCATTTGTGGGAGGATTTATTATTTTTTCATTAGATACACTTTATTTTTTTAGAATGCTAAAATGGTCAGTTCAGTCTTTGTCCATTAGAGAAATATCTTCTGACCACCCGCTTTGTGCTAAGTGTGTAGCAACTATTGGGGGGCTCTTAATTCTGTAATACAGTCATGGGTCATCCCTCACAGAGATGTGAGACTACTGTAAAAAGCAGAATTTAAATAATCATGGAAACTAATTAATACTGAAGCTGACACAATGCTTTGAACAAGAGTGCCTTTAAGACGGTCTGTGAGGGGCTTCCCTGGTGGCGCAGTGGTTGAGAGTCCACCTGCCGATGCAGGGGACGCGGGTTCATGCTCCGGTCCGGGAAGATCCCACATGCTGCAGAGCGGCTGGCCCCGTGAGCCATGGCCGCTGAGCCTGCGCGTTGGGAGCCTGTGCTCCGCAACGGGAGAGGCCGCAACGGTGAGAGGCCCGCGTACCGCAAAAAAAAAAAAAAAGAGGGTCTGTGAGTAAGGAAAGCTTCCTGAGAAAGTGAGGGTGAGCACATGTCAAGCAAGGAGCAGTGACAAGCATACTGGGAATACTGGGCCGGGATGAAATACAACAATATATAAAGGGGGATGTGCCACACAGCAAGTAACAGCAACATGACAAAATAGACAGATGGCTCCTTTGGCCAGGAAACCTCCCTACAACTCTCCCTACCCTCCTCCTGATGTCAGTACTATTAATCAATACTTAATTAGCATTAAATAGCGCTACTCTAATATTCTGTTGCTTTCCCAGAAAACATACCATATGAAGAGATACAAAGAAACATTTATAAGACTTATGTGTGTTAAGGTTGGGAGGTAACAGTTCTATACATAAGTTTGATCTATGGTGAGACTGAGATGATGTCTTTATTGAATAACCTAAGCACCGTAATTTACAACTTGTCTCATCAATAGACACACAATTTTATCTCATCTTATTAAACACACACACACACACACACACACACGCACACACACACACGGTCTCAGAAACTTAGTATTGGTTGCAACTCCCAGTTCATTTCTACATCACCTTTCTGGACTTTGAACTTCTACTACTTATTAAATATTTTTTATGAGAAAAATAATGCCTTTCCCCATTTAATCTCAATACTCTTCAAGGTAGGTATTATTGCTATCAGATGAGGACACTAAGGCTTAGAAAGCTTAAGCAATAGAACCACGTTCACATAGTTCGCTAATATATTAACTCTATTTTCTTATTTTTTGTATTCTTCATGCTCTGGCATCTGGGGCCTTGCTGACTGGGAGAGACGACCCCTCCTAGGGCTAGTCGATTTCTAGAGATGGCAAACACGTGCGGAAGAACATTCTCTTCAAATACAAACCAACCAATCCAGATCCCACATGCTGAATCACCTCTTCCATCTGGCTCTTATACTCCAAAAGGCAATATTCCTCTTCCCTAATCACCCCAGGGCCATGTACCTAATTAGGGACCGTCCCTGTAGCTGACAACCTGCTGAAGTTACTGAAACTATTCAATTCTAAAACTGGTCACCTTTCATACCCTGCCTTACTCCTTCTTTCCTGTGAAAACCACAGGAGAGCCTTTTGCCCAAGCTCTTGCCTCCTTCATTCTGCTTCAACCAACCCTCCCCAGGTAGGGAAGCATGGCACCCTCTGCATCCCGCTTCTTGGAATCTGTAAGTAACAACTTCATGACAGTCATTTCTGTGTCTGCATGTCTTGCCATACCTGATGAAAACAAATCCTGGGTACTTTCAAAAACAGCTAGTGATAGTGCCAAGATGAGAGCACAGTCAGCCAGACACACAGAATGTGATGTCATTATTTATTAAATGAATGAATTACTCCACAGGCTGAAATATTACCCACCTAAAAACGACACAATTTCCCAAATATATGTCAATGACTCATCCAAAAATCAGGTCCTTGTATACAGTATTAATGCTTCTCATTTGTTTTGTTTTGCTTTTTGCGGTACGCGTGACTCTCGCTGTTGTGGCCTCTCCCGTTGCGGAGCACAGGCTCCGGATGCGCAGGCTCAGCGGCCATGGCTCACGGGCCCAGCTGCTCCGCGGCATGTGGGATCTTCCCGGACCGGGGCACGAACCCGTGTCCCCTGCATCGGCAGGCGGACTCTCAACCACTGCGCCACCAGGGAAGCCCCTCTTAACATTTTTATTGGAGTATAATTGCTTTACAATGGTGTTCTAGTTTCTGCATTATAACAAAGTGAATCAGTTATACATATACATATATCCCCATATCTCTTCCCTCTTGCGTCTCCCTCCCTCCCACCCTCCCTATCCCACCCTTCTAGCTGGTCACAAAGCACCCAGCTGATCTCCCTGTGCTATGCGACTGCTTCCCACTAGCTATTTTACATTTGGTATTGTATATATGTCCATTCCACTCTCTCACTTTGTCCCAGCTTACCCTTCCCCCTCCCAGTGTCCTCAAGACCATTCTCTAGTAGGTCTGCTTCTTTATTCCCATCTTGCCCCTAGGTTCTTCATGACCATTTTTTTTTTTTAGATTCCATATATACGTGTTAGCATGCGGTATTTGTTTTTCTCTTTCTCACTTACTTTACTCTGTATGACAGACTCTAGGTACATCCACCTCACTACAAATAGCACAATTTCATTTCTTTTTATGGCTGAGTAATATTCCATTGTATATATGTGCCACATCTTCTTTATCCAGTCATCTATTGATGGACACTTAGGTTGCTTTTGCACAGCAAAGGAAACCATAAACAAGACAAAAAGACAACCCTCAGAATGGGAGAAAATATTTGCAAATGAAGCAACTGACAAACGATTAATCTCCAAAATTTACAAGCAGCTCATGCAGCTCAATATCAAAAAAACAAACAACCCAATCCAAAAATGGGCAGAAGACCTAAATAGACATTTCTCCAAAGAAGATATACAGATTGCCAACAAACACATGAAAGGATGTTCAAAGTCATTAATCATTAGAGAAATGCAAATCAGAACTACAATGCAATATCATCTCACACCGGTCAGAATGGCCATCATCAAAAAATCTACAAACAATAAATGCTGGAGAGGGTGTGGAGTAA
Organism: Delphinapterus leucas; assembly: GCF_059928025.1. NCBI lineage: Eukaryota > Metazoa > Chordata > Mammalia > Artiodactyla > Monodontidae > Delphinapterus > Delphinapterus leucas. The sequence goes on from NC_143132.1 coordinate 32,430,452, forward strand.
AGGGAACCCTCTTGCACTGTTGGTGGGAATGTAAATTGTTACAGCCACTATGCAGAACAGTATGGAGGTTCCTTAAAAAACTAAAAATAGCTTCCGGGAAGATGGCGGAAGAGTAAGACACAGAGATCACCTTCCTCCCCACAGATACACCAGAAATACATCTATACGTGGAACTGCTCCTACAGAACACCTACTGAACGCTGGCAGAAGACCTCAGACCTCCCAGAAGGCAAGAAACTCCCCCACGTACCTGGGTAGGGCAAAAGAAAAAAGAATAAACAAAGACAAAAGGATAGGGACGGGACCTGCACCAGTGGGAGGGAGCTGTGAAGGAGGAAATGTTTCCACACACTAGAAGCCCCTTCACAGGCGGAGACTGCGGGAAACCTTCGGAGCCGCAGAGGAGAGCACAGCAACAGGGGTGCGTAAGGCAAAGCGGAGAGATTCCCGCACAGAGGATCGGTGTCGACCAGCACTCACCAGCCCGAGAGGCTTGTCTGCTCACCCGCCGGGGTGGGCCTGGCTGGGAGCTGAGGCTCGGGCTTCGGTCGGAGCGCAAGGAGAGGACTGGGGTTGGCGGCGTGAACACTGCCTGCAGGGGGTTAGTGCGCCACGGCTAGCCGGGAGGGAGTCCAGGGAAAAGTCTGCACCTGCCGAAGAGGCAAGAGACTTTTTCTTCCCTCTTTGTTTCCTGGTGCGCGAGGAGAGGGGATTAAGAGCGCTGCTTGAAGGAGCTCCAGAAACTGGCGCGAGCCGCGGCTAAAAGCGTGGACCACAGAGACGGGCATGAGACGCTAAGGCTGCTGCTGCCGCCACCAAGAAGCCTGTGTGCGAGCACAGGTCACTATCCACACCCCACTTCCGGGGAGCCTGTGCAGCCCGCCACTGCCAGGGTCCCGGGATCCAGGGACAACTCCCCCAGGAGACCGCGCCTCAGGCTGGTGCAACGTCACACCGGCCTCTGCCGGCACAGGCCTGCCCCGCACTCCGTGCTCCTCCCTCCCCCCAGCCTGAGTGAGCCAGAGCCGCCAAATCAGCGGCTCCTTCAACCCTGTCCTGTCTGAGAGAAGAAAAGACGCCCTCCGGCGACCTACACGCAGAGGTGGGGCCAAATCCAAAGCTGAGCCCCTGGGAGCTGTGAGAACAAAGAAGAGAAAAGGAAATCCCTCACAACAGCCTCTGAAGCAGCGGATTAAAGCTCCACAATCAACTTGATGTACCCTGCATCTGTGGAATACATGAATAGACAACGAATCATCCCAAATTGAGGAGGTGGACTTTGAGAGCAAGATTTATGATTTTTTCCCCTTTTCCTCTTTTTGTGAGTGTGTATGTGTATGCTTCTGTGTACGATTTTGTCTGTATAGCTTTGCTTCCACCATTTGTCCTGGGGTTCTATCCGTCCATTTTTTGTTTTAATTTTTTTTTTTAATAATTATATTTTATTTTAATAACTTTATTATATTTTATCTTACTTTATTTTATTTTACTTTATCTTCTTTCTTTCTTTCCTTCCTTCCCTCCTTCCTTCCTTCCTCCCTCCTTTCTTTCTTTCTTTCTTTCTTTCTTCCTCTACTAATTCTTTCTTTCTACTTTTTCTCCCTTTTATTCTGAGCCGTGTGGATGAAAGGCTCTTGGTGCTGCAGCCAGGAGTCAGTGCTGTGCCTCTGAGGTGGGAGAGCCAACTTCAGGACACTGGTCCACAAGAGACCTCCCAGCTCCACATAATATCAAATGGCGAAAATCTCCCAGAGATCTCCATCTCAACACAAGCACCCACCTTCACTCAACGACCAGCAAGCTACAGTGCTGGACATCCTATGCCAAACAACTAGCAAGACAGGAACACAACCCCACCCATTAGCAGAGAGGCTGCCTAAAATCATAATAAGTCCACGGACACCCCAAAACACACCACCAGAGGTGGGACCTGCCCACCAGAAAGACAAGATCCAGCCTCATCCACCAGAACACAGGCACTAGTCCCCTCCACCGGGAAGCCTACACAACCCACTGAAGCAACCTTAGCCACTGGGGACAGACACCAAAAACAACGGGAACTACGAACCTGCAGCCTGCAAAAAGGAGACCCCAAACACAGTAAAATAAGCAAAATGAGAAGACAGAAAAACACACAGCAGATGAAAGAGTAAGATAAAAACCCAACAGAACTAACAGATGAAGAGGAAATAGGCAGTCTACCTGAAAAAGAATTCAGAATAATGATAGTAAAGATGATCCAAAATCTTGTAAATAGAATAGACAAAATGCAAGAAACATTTAACAACGACCAGAAGAACTAAAGATGAAACAAACAATGATGAACAACACAATAAATGAAATTAAAAATACTCTAGATGGGATCAACAGCAGAATAACTGAGGCAGAAGAACGGATAAGTGATCTGGAAGATAAAATAGTGGAAATAACTACTGCAGAGCAGAATAAAGAAAAAAGAATGAAAAGAACTGAGGACAGTCTCAGAGACCTCTGGGACAACAATAAACGCACCAACATTCGAATTATAGGGGTTCCAGAAGAAGAGAAAAAGAAAGAGACTGAGAAAATATTTGAAAAGATTATAGTTGAAAACTTCCCTAATATGGGAAAGGAAATAGTTAATCAAGTCCAGGAAGCACAGAGAGTCCCATAAAGGATAAATCCAAGGAGAAATACGCCAAGACACATATTAATCAAACTGTCAAAAATTAAATACAAAGAAAACATATTAAAAGCGGCAAGGGAAAAACAACAAATAACACACAAGGGAATCCCCATAAGATTAACAGCTGATCTTTCAGCAGAAACTCTACAAGCCAGAAGGGAGTGGCAGGAAATATTTAAAGTGATGAAGGACAAAAACCTGCAACCAAGATTACTCTACCCAGCAAGGATCTCATTCAGATTTCATGGAGAAATTAAAACCTTTACAGACAAGCAAAAGCTGAGAGAGTTCAGCACCACCAAACCAGCTTTACAACAACTGCTAAAGGAACTTCTCTAGGCAGTAAACACAAGAGAAGGAAAAGACCTACAATAATGAACCCAAAACAATTAAGAAAATGGGAATAGGAACATACATATCGATAATTACCTTAAATGTAAATGGACTAAATGCTCCCACCAAAAGACACAGATTAGCTGAATGGATATAAAAACAAGACCCATATATTTGCTGTCTACAAGAGACCCACTTCAGACCTACAGACACATACAGACTGAAAGTAAGGGGATGGAAAAAGATATTCCATGCAAATGGAAACCAAAAGAAAGCTGGAGTAGCAATTCTCATATCAGACAAAATAGACTTTAAAGACTATTATAAGACACAAAGAAGGACACTACATAATGATCAAGGGATCAATCCAAGAAGAAGATATAACAATTGTAAATATTTATGCACCCAACATAGGAGCACCTCAGTACATAAGGCAAATACTAACAGCCATAAAAGGGGAAATTGACAGTAACACATTCATAGTAGGGGACTTTAACACCCCACTTTCACCAATGGACAGATCATCCAAACTGAAAATAAATAAGGAAACACAAGCTTTAAATGATACATTAAACGAGATGGACTTAATTGATATTTATAGAACATTCCATCCAAAAACAACAGAATACACATTTTTCTCAAGTGCTCATGGAACGTTCTCCAGGATAGATCATATCTTGGGTCACAAACCAAGCCTTAGTAAATTTAAGAAAATTGAAATTGTATCAAGTATCTTTTCCGACCACAACACTATGAGACTAGATATCAATTACAGGAAAAGATCTGTAAAAAATATAAACACATGGAGGCTAAACAATACACTACTTAATAACGAAGTGATCACTGAAGAAGTCAAAGAGGAAATAAAAAAAAAATACCTAGAAACAAATGACAATGGAGACACGACCACCCAGAATCTATGGGATATAGGAAAAGCAGTTCTAAGAGGGAAGTTTATAGCAATACAATCCTACCTTAAGAAACAGGAAACATCTCGAATAAACAACCTAACCTTGCACCTAAAGCAATTAGAGAAAGAAGAACAAAAAAAACCCAAAGTTAGCAGAAGGAAAGAAATCATAAAAATCAGATCAGAAATAAATGAAAAAGAAATGAAGGAAACGATAGCAAAGATCACTAAAACTAAAAGCTGGTTCTTTGAGAAGATAAACAAAATAGATAAACCAGTAGCTAGACTCATCAAGAAAAAAAGGGAGAAGACTCAAATCAATATAATTAGAAATGAAAACGGAGAAGTACCAACTGACACTGCAGAAATACAAAAGATCATGAGAGATTACTACAAGCAACTCTATGCCAATAAAATGGACAACCTGGAAGAAATGGACAAATTCTTAGAAATGCACAACCTGCCAAGACTGAATCAGGAAGAAATGGAAAATATGAACAGACCAATCACAAGCACTGAAATTGAAACTGTGATTAACAATCTTCCAACAAACGAAAGCCCAGGACCAGATGGCTTCACAGGCGAATTCTATGAAACATTTAGAGAAGAGTTAACACCTATCCTTCTCAAACTCTTCCGAAATATAGTAGAGGGAGGAACACTCCCAAACTCATTCTACGAGGCCACCATCATCCTGATACCAAAACCAGACAAGGATGTCACAAAGAAAGAAAACTATAGGCCAATATCACTGATGAACATAGATGCAAAAATCCTCAACAAAATACTAGCAAACAGAATCCAACAGCACATTAAACGGATCGTACACCATGACCAAGGGGGGTTTATTCCAGGAATGTAAGGATTCTTCAATATACGCAAATCAATCAACGTGATACACCATATCAACAAACTGAAGGAGAAAAAACATATTATCATCTCAATAGATGCAGAGAAAGCTTTCGACAAAATTCAACACCCATTTATGACAAAAACCCTCCAGAAAGTAGGCATAGAGGGAACTTTCCTCAACATAATAAAGGCCATATACGACAAACCCACAGCCAACATTGTCCTCAATGGTGAAAAACTGAAAACATTTCCACTAAGATCAGGAACAAGACAAGGTTGCCCACTCTCACCACTCTTATTCAACGTAGTTTTGGAAGTTTTAGCCACAGCAATCAGAGAAGAAAAGAAAATAAAAGGAATCCAAATCGGAAAAGAAGAAGTAAAGCTGTCACTGTTTGAAGATGACATGATACTATACATAGAGAATCCTAAAGATGCTACCAGAAAACTACTGGAGCTAATCAAGGAATTTGGTAAAGTAGTAGGATACAAAATGAATGCACAGAAATCTCTGGCATTCCCATACACTAACGATGAAAAATCTGAAAGGGAAATCAAGAAAACACTCCCATTTACCATCGCAACAAAAAGAATAAAGTACCTAGGAATAAAACTACCTAAGGAGACTAAAGACCTGTATGCAGAAAATTATAAGACACTGATGAAAGAAATTAAAGATGATACAAATAGATGGAGAGATATACCATGTTCTTGGATTGGAAGAATCAACATTGTGAAAATGACTCTACTATCCAAAGCAATCTACAGATTCAACACAATCCCTATCAAACTACCACTGGCATTTTTCACAGAACTAGAACAAAAAATTTCACAATATTTCTATGGAAACACAAAAGACCCTGAATAGCCAAAACAATCTTGAGAAAGAAAAACGGAGCTGGAGGAATCAGGCTCCCTGATTTCAGACTATACTACAAAGCTACAGTCATCAAAACAGTATGGTACTGGCACAAAAACAGAAAGATAGATCAATGGAACTGGATAGAAAGCCCAGAGATAAACCCATGCACATATGGTCACCTTATCTTTGATAAAGGCAGCAGGAATGTACAGTGGAGAAAGGACAGCCTCTTCAATAAGTGGTGCTGGGAAAACTGGACAGGTACATGTAAAAGTATGAGATTAAATCACTCCCTAACACCATACACAAAAATAAACTCAAAATGGATTAAATACCTAAATGTAAGATGAGACACTATCAAACTCTTAGAGGAAAACATAGGCAGAAAACTTTATGACATAAATCACAGCAAGATCCTTTTTGACCCACCTCCTAGAGAAATGGAAATAGAAACAAAAATAAACAAATGTGACCTAATGAAACTTCAAAGCTTTTGCACAGCAAAGGAAACCATAAAAAAGTCCAAAAGACAACCCTCAGAATGGGAGAGAATATTTGCAAATGAAGCAACTGACAAAGGATTCATCTCCAAAATTTATAAGCAGCTCATGCAGCTCAGTAACAAAAAAACAAACGACCCAATCCAAAAACGGTCAGAAGACCTAAATAGACATTTCTCCAAAGAAGATATACAGACTGCAAACAAACACATGAAAGAATGCTCAACATCATTAATCATTAGAGAAATGCAAATCAAAACTACAATGAGATATCATCTAACACCGGTCAAAATGGCCATCATCAAAAAATCTACAAACAATAAATGCTGGAGAGGGTGTAGAAAAAAGGGAACCCTCTTGCACTGTTGGTGGGAATGTAAATTGATACAGCCACTGTGGAGAACAGTATGGAGGTTCCTTAAAAAACTAAAAATAGAACTACCATATGACTCAGTTGGAAACAACCTAAGTGTCCATCATCAGATGAATGGATAAAGAAGATGTGGCACATATATACAATGGAATATTACTCAGCCATAAAAAGAAACGAAATTGAGCTATTTGTAATGAGGTGGATAGACCTAGAGTCTGTCATACAGAGTGAAGTAAGTCAGAAAGAGAAAGACAAATACCATATGCTAACACATATATATGGAATTTAAGGGAAAAAAAATATCATGAAGAACCTAGGGGTAAGACAGGAATAAAGACACAGACCTACTAGAGAATGGACTTGAGGATATGGGTAAGGGGAAGAGTAAGCTGTGACAAAGCTAGAGAGAGGCATGGACATATATACACTACCAAACGTAAGGTAGATAGCTAGTGGGAAGCAGCCGCATAGCACAGGGAGATCAGCTCTGTGCTTTGTGACCGCCTGGAGGGGTGGGATAGGGAGGGTGGGAGGGAGGGAGAGGCAAGAGGGAAGAGATATGGGAACATATGTATATGTATAACTGATTCACTTTGTTATAAAGCAGAAACTAACACTCCATTGTAAAGCAATTATACTCCAATAAAAAATTTTTTTAAATAAATAAATACAACACAACCATATCTAACAACAACAAAAAAAAACCCCTAAAAATAGAAGTACCATACGACCCAGCAATCCCACTACTGGGCATATACCCTGAGAAAACCATAACTCAAAGAGTCATGTACCACAATGGTCACTGCAGCTCTATTTACAATAGCCAGGGCATGGAAGCAATCTGATTTGGTTTTTGTTTCTTGAAGGAAGGGAAAGGAAGTAAAGAAGGGAGCTGGACTCAAAGAACATTTTTAACATGTGAGGTTTGTTACTGGTACTCCCCTACCCAGCCCCCATCCCACCCGCGCCGCCAACTTCAAATTTCACTCTCCCAGTTTGGTCCCCCATATTACTCAGGAGCCAAAGTGGCCTCACCCTTCTCCCTCCCTGACACTTCCCAGTTATCTGTCACCATCCCACACTCCAAAGGAAAACTTCCATTCCCCAAGTGCTAAATAGCTGAACTCCAAGTAAAAGAGGACCTTTAATCTGATTAAAATAATTCACAGTAAATTGCAAATCTCTTAATCCTCTTAGAGGCAGTAACATTATTTTTTTAATTTGGAAGGGGAAAGCAACTTGATATAGCCTCTAACTGTTGGCATTTTCATACAGCATAAACAATAATATATTTTGCTTTATTCGGATAGAAATGGTTATCACATTGGCATGGCAATCTGCCCAGAAATCTGTCTCCAACCTGTCAAATTAACCCTGAATCTTCTCTTAACAACATTCACCCTTCTGCTTTGTTTGTTTGTTGTCGTTGTTTTTAAATCTCTGGGGAGAGGTCTTAAGGTTTGGAGTGATATCTCTGTAGGGATAATTTTTATGTTTAGGGTTTGTAAGTCAGGGTCTATACAAAGCAACTATCATGAACTCGTTTCTTTAAGAAAAAAAATCGTGATAAAGATGACCAATCAACAAAGCAAAAATGAAAACAACACAATTCACACTTAAATAGACATTAGAACATGTCAAACACTGTTTTAAACACTTTATGTATATTAACTTATTTAACCTTCACAGCAACCCCATTATTTCCATTTTACTGGTAAGGAAACAGAAAAGTGAGATAAGCTATTAAGGTGACATGGCTGGTGTGCAGTGAAGCCACATTTCAAACCATTGTATTTTAACTCTGAAGCCCATTCCCTTACAATCACTACACTCTACTGAAAGACACACTGATTAGGAAAAACTCAGGGATAAATAATCCAGCTCCCTGTGTTGTTCCTAGGTTAAAAACTGCAGAATTTAAATTCTGAAAGTGGCCTTAATGTCACTGTTTCAATTCCTGCATTTTACAGGTGAAGAAACTAACTCATGGCATGGTGAAAAGCTACCTAGTGGCAGATTCAAACCCAGAAAGAACCAAGTCTGAATCCAAGTCGTGTTTTTTCCCTCACTATACTACAGTTAGTCCATAGAAAAATCATAACAAAACCTAGAAACTCCAAGCAAAGGTAGATATTCAAAATCCTAGCCAATGCATTTTGTAGGATCTGGTAAATACAAACTCTTGAGAGCTCCCATTTGGCAACTCTGGTTTTTCTTCTTTCTGATTACTCACATCTCTGTTTCTAAAAGAATGAAAACTTACCCAAGAATCAGAGGGATTATTAATTTATTTTATAACTCCTGTCAAAGCAAAGAAATTCATGTACTGAATCACTTATTAATTCACTGAATGTGTTCGTTGTAATAGTTAAGTAGATCTAGACCCTCATAGTTTGAAAGGAGACCTGGATAAGTAAATGTAATAGAGAATGATCATGGGCAAGGTCACAGTTTTGTAAAGGGTGCTATGGAAACACATAAGAAGTACATCAAAACTACAGTGGGTGGGTGGAAGGGGCGTCTAAGAGTTTTTGGAGGAGGAGACACCTGAATTTATTCATTAGGCCAAACAGCAGTTAGGGTGGGGAAAAGGGGAGGAAAACGGAGAGAATGGAATGGGTCTAGACAGAGCAGTCCCAGATAGAGGAACAGCACTAGAAAAGCCTGAGGGATAAGAGGCTGAAGCTGGTTCATATGTAGGGAACCCTAATTAGGCAGGTGTGCAATATAATCAAATCAATAATAACAATACCTCCAGGGCTTCCTTGGTGGTGCAGTGGTTAAGAATCCGCCCGCCAATGCAGGGGACACGGGTTCGAGCCCTAGTCCGGGAAGACCCCACATGCCGCGGAACAGCTAAGCCCGTGCGCCACAACTACCGAGCCTGTGCTCTAAAGCCCGCTAACCACAACTACTGAACCCGCGTGCCTAGAGCCCGTGCTCCGCAACAAGAGAAGCCACCGCAATGAGAAGCCCTTGCAGCTCAACGAAGAGTAGCCCTCGCTTGCCGCAACTAGAGAAAGCCCCCATGCAGCAATACAGACCAATGCAGCCAAAACTAAATCAAATAAATTAAATAAACAAATTTTTAAAAAAATACCTCCAAAAGACAGGGTACTTTTTCTCTTAAGAAAATAAATCAAACATAACGTTTCTGTGGTTCACAAAAAACGGAATAGTCTTTATATGGAAAGAAATAGGAAGAAGAAATAGACAAAATCAACAAGACTTAGGCAAATTAGCTGATAGGTTTTCATTACATTCCTTTAAAAGCTTCAGTTCTCAACTATAGAAATAATTTCCAAATAAACGTGAAAGTCATGGCTGCCGTTTTAACTGATGAAGAATACATTATTATTAGCAAGCTATTTTGTCAGAGCATCAAATAATGCTCATCTTTAAACATGCCTCCTGTGGACAATGAAATGCTGGTGATGGTTTCCAGCTTCAAATGAATCAGTGCTCACTGCTCAGGGCACAATACTGCTTCTGACCTCTTCCCCTGCCCGTGCCTTGACCTTCTCGCACTCCAACGTTATTCCCTGCCTTTTGCTGTGAGCATCTCATATTATTCGTGAGCTGTGGCTCTAGAATTTAGCATGAGGAGGGCTGCCCCTGATAGATGTCTAACAAGAGTAATGCTCTTAATGATCCCCAATGGGACTCTGCCATATCCTTCCAGCAGGATGAGTCGTTGGAAGACAAAAAGAAATTCTATGCACTTTACAGTGAAACATAATGAAGACAAGAAATTTTTACATATAGGAATATTTTACTTAGATTTAGTAAGAAATGACCAGTTTGGGTTTTTTTTAAAGAGTTAACCAAAGCGTCTTCATATATATTTAGCTTTGCAGTATATCTTGAACACCTGAGCAAATTATCCCATTTCTACGTTGCCTTAAAGAAATCCTCCAAGTGTTGTTTTAGAAACATTTATGAATTATACACAAGGTTTCTTCACAGAAACGCTAGATATGCTCTTGAAAACTGTGCATAAATCAATATTTTGTAAATTAAATAACACTTTTCACCAACAAATCATTTCAGAGATGCTTTATTTTCATTTCTCGTTAATATTCAATTGGCAATGATTGCTGACCCTTTAGATTAAGCTTCTCTCCTGATAATATTTCTGTCAAACAGCTAATGATCTATAAAACAAATAATAAAACAAATATGGGAAACCAGGTTTTAGAAATGGTCCTGCAATAAATACTTGCAGAAGGTAAAAGCTTCTTTGCAATTCAGCCAAAGCCCCAATTTTATTCTTATTTCTTCTGATTTCCTTAATGTACTTTCTCAACCTGTAATTCATAGGCAACACGGTGGTGTGTCTCTTAATAGCAATCAGTAAACCTTTAGACTGTCTCTGTTGATAATTTCTCTTCTTATTCAAGAATATATTTATTTATTCAGTTCATCAGGACCTCTGCTCATCAAAGGGCTTATGGTTTTGTTTTTGGTGTTCGTTAGCTTTAGGACAAAGAATAAACATAAACAGTCAAACTGATCACTTTGCCTGGCTTAACAATTTGTAAAATGTAAATAATGCCTAATAAAGGCAGAAGCTTTGGGTTAAATAAATAAGCCATTATGTAACCATTTAGCTAGAAACAATACAGTAAGGATGGCCAAACACCAGAAAAGGAAAAGCTTCGAAAACGCTGAAGATAACAGAGTGAGGGGATATCAATGTATTTAGAGTAGGAATAAACAGCCACAGATAGGTCGGTTCTATATGGGACGGATAATGTAATATTGCAGCTACAAAATGATGATCTGTGGGCCACATTTGGTGTGAAGACTTGCTATTGTTGTTGTTACTTTTATTATTAATTTAGACCTAATTGTTCCCATTACAGGTTGGGAGATTTTACTTTAAAATACAGATTTATGCCTTTTCTTGAAAACTCTGAAAGTCTATCTACATTTAAGTCCACACATCCCCATGGCAACATCCAGCCAACCATCCCTTAGACCTGATACAGGGCCTTCCTTACACAGGCCCTGTATTGGCATTTCAGTTTTCAACCGTTATAAAATATTATCAGAGAAGAAAAACAGAATCTCAAAAATTTCATTTTGTTTATCTTCCCTGCCAAGACTCGTGACTTTAGAACAGGAAGGGCAGTTCGAATATGGTTCAGTGGTAAATGAAGGTGGGAAGATAAGTATCTAGCTTATTAATATATTTTAAATCTCCTGATCCAGAAAAGCATTACATCCCAGGATGCTGACAGAACTTTTAGATGAAATGAGATATTTATTTGAACACTAGGAAGAAGTTAAAAGTTATCTAAATTTTTACTAAAAAAGAAAACAGGATCCTCAAAATCCATGTTACACTTTAGGACACTGACAAAATATATATTAAAAACAGTAACAAAAGAACATAACCAAGTGAAATGACTCTTTATCAAATAAGGAAAATTGGAAGAAAACAGAAACCTTGTGTGCAGAGAACAGAAAATTTTAAAGAGCATAGCTGTCTTCAAATATCGGAACAGTTTCATGTAGAAACTAAACTGAATTTACCATGGGTAGTTCGGAGGGTAAAACAGAGTCCAGTAGGACAGGAAATAGAGTTGAGTTTTAGCTTAATTAATGAGGAAAATTTATACAAAACTTATAAATGGAATCTTCTATGCTATGAGGAGATAATTCCTGTCACACAGAAAGTAATGAGGATAGAATAAAGAATAGGTGTTCAGGTTACTGCAGAGAGGGTAGAAGCACAGAAATAAAGTTGTTCTAAGATACTGTCCAAATGATTCTCTGATAGGTTAAGAACAATAAAACATATATCATTATATCTAAGTTTGTCTATACACTGCTATCCATACCCTCAGAGAATATGCCAAAAAGTAAATGTCTTAATTTCTAAGAATTATGATATCAAATTTATATTTATTTTTTATCACCTCTTCTCCATTTGGTGGAAGCTCTTTATGATCTAAACATAGGCTCACAGGGTAGTCACACATACCTCTGTTAAATTACCTATTGGGCAATCAACCATTTAGCATAAATTCCTTAAGTGCAAGAAATGGGCTTTTTTTTTTTTTTTAATAACTTACTGCTGCCTGGTAAGATTGATCAAATGAATGAATGAATGTTATTATTAAATAGTGTACTCTAAAATATGTGTCGTAAGTGAAATTCTATAACAACTAACTATTGTAAAATCTACCTCTTCAAACAGATTATATCTTTTTTTCAGATCACCACTCCTGGATGCACCTTTCTAACACTTCACCTTGCTCAACAAGATATTCTATTCTTTCTTTCAACACTCTTTGGCAACCTACTTATTCCAGGGAGAGTTTGCTGACTAAGTAAATCCCCTTAATCTATCAGTTCTCAAATGCAATTCTCACTTTTACCATCATATCAAAACATCTTTCATTCACAGAGTGCCAACAATTCACTCATGTGCTTCAACATACATTTTCCTGTCTATAAGTACACAACCTGGATGTTGTATTAAAAGCTCCTACACATTATCAGTATGTCTAAAACATTCTTTAAAGTATCTAACAGCAACAAAAGTAGACAGTTGGTTAATAATAATTTTTCATTATTATCAAGATTGATAATCTTGATTTATCTAATCAAGATAATCAAGATTGACAGTCATTTACTGAGGAATAAAGAATGTTATTAAGCTCCATTCATAATAAAAAACAAGTAGCATTATCGAATACAAATGAATGGCAGGCTGCAAAGCAATAAATGCACAGAAACACATTTATTATGAAGTTATTTTAAGACAGAGTAAAAACCTTAAGGCTATGACCAGGTCTCATATGAGGGAGGGTTTTAGAAATGATACCTAGTTTCGATTACTGGTAAAGAGTAAGGAACCGGGAAATTTTTCAATTTTCATTTAAGCATATATGAAGTCATAAACCTATGGACAGAGAGAAATGTACCATCCCATCTACACATTTGGAAATAACTTTGGAAGACTATTGAGTTCAACTGAGAAAACCACCCCTAAGAAATTACAGAACAATCTTTAGTCAGACATATCTATTTAAAAGAATGGGACTTCCCTGGTGGTGCAGTGGTTAAGAATCTGCCTGCCAAGGCAGGGGACACGGGTTCGATCCTGGTCCGGGAAGATCCCACGTGCCGCGGAGCAACTAAGCCCGTGCGCCACAACTACTGAGCCCACGTGCCACAACTACTGAAGCCCATGCGCCTAGAGCCCGTGCTCCGCAACAAGAGAAGCCACCGCAGTGAGAAGCCTGTGCACCACAACGAAGAGTAACCTCTGCTCACCGCAACTAGAGAAAGCCTGCGCACAGCAACGAAGACCCAATGCAGCCTTAAATAAATAAATAAATAAAATAAAATAAAATAAAAGAGTAAGAAGAACAAAAGAGTAACATTTAAAAAACCAACTATATTACTTCTGAGAGAGGGTTGATTACAGTACTGTTTTTAATAGTTACTACAGATTCTGGCAGTTTTCAGGGATCATGTTCACCAATGCTACATTCTTTGTTTTCTAGAAAACTTGCCATCTGAGAAGGATACACCTTTAAAGAAATAGTAGTAACAGATTCTAACCAAGCTGTTGCCTAATATACTTTTATTATCCATAACATCGTATCACTATGTTCACTGTCTATTTCAGACTCAAAAAAACAAAAATTCAGCACCAGTTTCTTAGAGAAATTAGATGCCAGTAATAGTATTTTCTCTATGAAGACATTTCTATTCACTTACCCAAATGAGCTCTCATAAAACTTACTTTGCTCCTGTGTCAGATTTACTCCACAAACTGAACAGCACTGAATTCCACTAGATCATATTACAGGCTGAATTGAGATTTCTGTGTTCTATGGTGTATAATGTCAGGGTTATCAAGCAAAAGAGGGGAACAGACAATCAATATACCAGAAAAATCTATCATCTAAAAGGCAACTAAAACAGCTGGGCAGCACAAGTTAGTTCCCTCACAAAGAAGCATCTTAGCCTTGTTATCTACACATTTTATACTGTTTCATCTACAACGATTTTCCTATAAGGAAACAGTGCAGTGGGTATAATGGTGATGAGCCAAATTCTGCAATCAGACAGGTTGGTTTCAAATCCTGATTCTACCACGCTAGCTGACTGACCACAGTCAAGGAACGTAAATTTTCTGAGCCTCATTTTCCATATTGATAAACAGGGATAACAGCAATGCATTCATTCTTAATGTGGTATTAAATAAGATAAGGTGTATGAGCACTGTGCCGGCACATAACTTTATACATTTTAGACTTTATAATAATAATTATTAGAGATATTATATTATTGATTCCTAGTCCTGTAGGTTCAATGCACATAACTGGATCCATAACTCATCATTTAATTACTTGTTTTTTTCATCGTCAGGCTATATACATATATACACATATATCTTACAATATATTTAATAATCGTGTGTGGTTATTAAAGCATTATGTTCAATGTGTCAAATGCAAAATGGTGAAAGAGTAGTTTTGAATATGGGGTCCTAGGAAAGGACGAGCTCCTGGATTGGAATGACCCCTAACAGGAGAAAAGACCAAATAATGCAATGAATTTTGTTTCCTCTCTGACCATACTGAATCTAAATAAAAGCTGCCCTTACGATGCGTCTACCGAATCCTAATTATTAACTGATGAATAGCAACAATCTTGTCAGTTAAATGCTCCCTCATCTCCATGCAGTATCCAAGTAAAGCTTCTGCCCATCTCCTCTTTTTCTTCTACATGTTTAGGTTTCGGCAATTAATGAACTACTAAGTTCATTAATTGAAGCAAATTCCAGTTCCAAACTTAATACCAGATTGGTAAGGAAATTTTCACTTCTCTTCAAATATAAGGGAGAAAAACAGATGAGTCTATCTCCCACAGCCTGTACAAGCCAGTTTACTTTATTCAGACAGCTTGCTAATTGAATGGTCTGGAGACACTGAAATTACTTCCCAAACCAGGCAACTAAAGTAGTTTAAAGTTACCCAGAGGTGTGTAGTTAACACTTACAAATGTGTTTTAACTCACTTTGATATATGAACAAGCACCATTAGTGAAGTTTCCAAGTAATAAAAGACTGCCTTTTAAATCAAGCCTGAGTAAACAAAATCAGCTTTAAATCAGTGAAACTGCAAAGTATACATTTTATATTTCCTTTATATAGGAAAGGAATTGCAGGCAGATACTTCTAGCCAAACTAAAAGTTAGTACATTGTTAGTGGAAGAAAACAACCACATGCTAAAACAGAAAATATAACAGAGTATGCACGTTATTGAAGTTTGGAGATTAAATTTTGAGATGGTACCTCATTAGCACCATCTGATGCCAAATGATCTTGGAACAGACAAATGTAGCCTGATTCACTTATTCTTTTGCCCCATTTTCCTTTCAAACTCTACCTGGGATTGCTAATGACATAAAAGGGCCTCCGTCATATGAGTGGAGAGAAACTAAAATCTGGCCTCTGTTTCCTCTTCTGCTAACATCCATGAATGAGTTTACAGAGTTGATATTTTTTCCATGATGGTGCATAAATTATGACCATACATCACATGCTACAAGGAACTTGACTGTCATATAAGCACACCTCTTGTTATGTTCATTGAAATTTTAAGTTATATCAAGAAATAACATATACCTGAAATGATTTTTAAAGTACTAAATGGTCACATGTAACGATTTTATTACTCCTAAGAGAACTTTTCTCACATTAAAAGAAGAATCTACAGGGCTTTCCTGGTGGCGCAGTGGTTAAGAATCTGCCTGCCAAGCAGGGGACGTGGATTCAAGCACTGGTCCAGGAAGATCCCACATGCTGCAGAGCAACTAAGCCCATGAGCCACAACTACTCAGCCTGCACTCTAGAGCCTGCGAGCCACAACTACTGAGCCCACGTGCTGCAACTACTGAAGCCCGCACACCTAGAGCCAGCGCTCCGCAACAAGAGAAGCCACCGCAATGAGAAGCCCGCGCACCGCAACGAAGAGTAGCCCCTGCTCGCCGCAACTAGAGAAAGCCCGCGCGCAGCAACGAAGACTCAATGCAGCCAAAAATAATAAATTAAAAAAAAAAGAAAAGAAAAACCTACAGAGTGTCAGGGATACAGATTCGGTCTCTGACATTGTCAAGCAGAACCCCTTGCAAATAACTTTGGGAGAAAGTTCCAAAGGCTCCATGCTCGTTCCATGGCTGACTGTGGATAAGCTGTCCCTGGTTCTCGGGGCATGTACACATAAGCTGAACATACGCATAGATGACCCATACTTTGAACTTGATACTTTCTGAAATCCAATCAAGAGCATTTTGAGAAAGTGTGACCATGAGCTACTACTTGCCAGAAGTGCTTTAAAAATGTGTTTTCTAGTAAGGAAAACTAACATGATCGAAAAAACAGATCCCTGAGATACACGGTATTATTAGGAATTGAAGCCTACTACTTCCTATATGCTACATATAAATCACTCACTTGACACAAAAAGAATATATTCCCACTTAAGGCAGAACCACACTGCTCTGTATACATTTGCTTGTATCCACTGGTGGTGCTTTTAATGCTTCATTTAAGTGTCAAACTAGGTGACAGGCATTAAGCCTGTAGACCATTCAGCATCAAACTCACGATCTAAGAACCTTTTCTACCATTGTTTACCTTCTATACACTCTCCTCCCAATCAGAAAATAAATTAATTAAATAAAATAAACAGATATTCTTTTCCGGCTGTAAGCCACGGACAGCTCTGAACACGGCAGAGGTACTTCTCTCATTGAATGAAGTCAGAAAGATATGCACAGTCATGCTGTTCAAAATATTGGTTTATGTGTGGAACAACATTGTCATAAGACATTTGGAAGCCAAGTAAAATCACAGAAGTAAGGGAATTTGTAGCAGTCTGTTTTGGCTTACAGGAAATGAGACTGAGCTCTCCCATGAAGCAAGCAACATGACACCTTCCAGCATTAGAAATAGCCTTTTGGTTGGCTAAAGAGCAAAAGAGAGGGAAGCAACGAAGTGGAGATCAAAGCTATCTCCCTGTACACTACAGATAATCTTTTTTTCTTCCTCTTCCTCAACAGCAAGATTGAAGGAAAGTGCTGAAGGTAGAGGGACAAGGGGAAAAGGAAACCATGCTAATCCAGAATTGTAGGGAAAGGAGATGGCCTTTGATCTCCACAGGATGGCAACTTTATAGGCTATGCATAAGCAGTTTCCAACCAGCTGATCAACCAGGTATTAACACTCAACACCCTTCCATGATCAGTAACCATGAAGTGAGTCATCTGTGGATAGCAGTCAAGCAGAAGGCTCATCTACTACTAAACGACCACCAGCCCATGCCCAACCCAGAGGGGAAGGTGCAACCCCAGGGGAAATGATTGTTTCTCCACAGGCAGGCTCTTCCCTGATAAGCACCAATTATTTGCCTTGGGACTCAGAGCAAAATCTTTCCTCAAGTGTGCATGAATGAGGACGGCATTCATTTTTCAAAATACAACTTGGAATCCGTGTATTTCTACATCACCAGCAGTCATTGTTTTGACTTCTGTTCGGTGTCTTTTTTTAAGCATGCCAGGAAATACAGACATGATAAAGGCTGGATGTGAGTTGGTTGAATGTAAAGAACCGATCATCTTGCTTGGTAATCTAAAAATTTAAAGATCATTTACTTAATGGCAGGATAAAAAATGCCTCCCTTCCAAATTCTCAAGAGTTCAAACCACAGTCTTGTTTGGGTGAATTTGGGGGACATGTTTTAAAATTAAAAAAAAAAAATGATTGAACCATAATCTTTCTTATTTTAAATCCTTCATTTCTCTCTTTCAACTAGGAAAGTGCACAGTGGTTAAGGGTTTTGGAATCAGCATGGTTCAAATCCCTGCTCATCCACATCTCCTAACCTCTCTATGATGTAGTTTCCACAGCGATAAAATACAGATAAAGTAAAATTTTCGTAACAATAGCACCTATGTCATAGGGCTCTTATAAGCATTAAATAAGATAATGGTGACCGTTCCACAAATGACAGTCATATCTTCATAGCACTAGCAGTAGTCATCATCATAAAGTTTCTTACGGTGCCCCAGAATTTGAACTTGATCTCATTTTTTTTATTATTTCCTTCTCTCACTTGCTGGTCTCCTCTAAGCAAAAACATTATGATACAGAAGGTAACTACTTAGCTTTCCACTCCTCTGTATAAATTGAGGAAGTCAACATTCTAAAGTCTTCTTAAATATAGCTTAAAAAAAAACTATTTTATGAATTCATTAAAGATTCCAACCACTCCTTTGTTTTCAAACTACTCCATGTTTCAAACTACTCCTTTGCTTTAAAAATTGTCTAGTTCTCTATATAGTTGTTAAACATAGAGCATACACACTGACATCAATTTTTCAAGAGCCCACTTTTCAGATTTGCTCTTTGTGCTATGTGTGGTCAGAGGGTACACTAAGATTGGCTCTGTCTACTGCCACTCTCCCTCCTCCTATAGTTTAAAACCAGCTTAATTATGGATCTGTTTCTTCTACTGTACTTCTCTAGCCTTCTGCTTCTGGTTCCACCTTTTTTTTTTCCTTTCTTATTACCGAATTTCTTAATATACTCTACAGATTACCTTAGGCCTAATTTTTAATTGAGTAACAATTTTGATTTCCTTATATTTTTCTATAAGAAATCAAGCATGCAAGGCAGTTATACTTTTGTTTTTAGAATTAAACATTTTTCTAAAGGCCAGAACTTAAAATGAGCATTACCTTAACATCTCTTATTAACACAGAAGATGATACATACTCAACTATTTATGATCTTCATTGGCAAGCTGTTATTCTAAGCTTCCTCCCAATCTTATTCCTCTTGCCCAGTATTTTAAATTACAGATACCTACTCAACGTAAAATAAATAAATAAACAAACAACTGTGATTATAGGTTTGAAATTTAGCATTTTGTATCACTTTATTCACACAAGAGTATTTCATTTGTCATAGGGAAGACTAAGGGAAAATTTCAGGTAAATTTATTGTTCTGAGACATTTTAACTGTAAATATCTTATGTATTAGAGGCCCCATTATCAAGAAATAGGATGCCTTTAAAAGACGTCACAGTATTCAGATAAGTGTATTTAAAAGCCAATAAGTTTATAAAGAAATGAATAAGAAATTATTGGAATTACCAAAGAATCTTTCCAGTTACAGAGACCACAGAGCAAGATAAGTGGCTCACATAGTGAAACTTATCTAAAAAATTTCCCTCCCCCCAAGAGAAAAAGACTCCTCCCTCCCAAAAAAAAGGAGGAAAGGAAGACAGCACTAGTGAATTTCTACTTCATTTGAAGTTCAGATCTCATCCTAAGTCTGAACTGAAATTCAATCACTTTTTCACTTAAAAGCAGTTTTGATCAAATGGAGTTGAGGAGAGGAAGTCCATAAAGAAAGAATGTTTAGAATCAGTTCCTGAGAGATCACACAGATTTTTTTTTTCCAGGGCTATCCCATCTGCTCCCCTCACCAAAAGTCTAGCTCTCCACAGAAAAGAACTCAGGTATACAAACACTAAAGAAATTTACCATGAAAAAGAATTTCTAAAGAAATACCTATTTTTTCCAAAATCTTAGTTTCCTAGAATAAAAAGTTATATATTGTAGCATTAGGCTAATAAATAAAAGACTACAAAAAACAAACACATAACATTTTGATGTTAAGTATGACATCAACACATCAACGTGAAGTTTATAATCTGTATGAAGAAAACTATAGGACTTTGTTAAGTTGGCAGCCAGGTTTTTTTAAAAAAAAAAAAAAGGAAAAGAAAAAAGAACTGACAACCAATAGATGTTTTTACAGGTTAAATCTTGTTGAAGGTACCTTACCCCCCTCAGTACACTTTGATTTATTTAAACTCACCACATTTCTCTTAAATACACTCCATTAACAAGTGATAGACTGTGATCTTAGGCTTGAGGCAAGATATGAAACACAACCTTTCAAGAACTTCATTCATTCCCTGCCCAGGTGTCTTGAGCACGCCCAACTCTACTTACTTATCTGAGTTTTGTGAAGTTTTATTCAAGTCAATAGTGTGGCTTTAGAATAGCACACAGTCGTGAACCCTCCCCAGCAGCCCAGTAATCTGGCCTCCCCAAGTTCAGATTCACAGCTGGAGTGAAAGCCAGCAGAAGACCAATAAACAGCTTCAGGTTAAATATGAGAGAGCATCTCACAAGGACAACTCTGACCCCACCAAGAAAGTGGATAACCACACCTATCGGAAAAACTTAGGTTTATTAAAATCACCAGTAGCTTCGGTGGAAAATTAAATTAGAAAAACAAAGCCAGAAATCATTTCAGCTCTAAGGTTATAAATGCCTTCTATCTATTTAAATTACAAATCTCAGGTACTAAGTACTAATCAAATTATCAAATCTAAAGGGCAGTACACGCTCCGACATATTTCTCCAAGTGCAGACAGAATTTGCACGCTGACACGACTAGCTTTCAGTGACATCCTATTACTGTGACCCTATCTTTAATCTACTGCCATGATAAAATGTCCCAACATATACAAACTCAGCTCAAACAGTGACTAATGACCATTAATCCCCCTATCTTCAGTAATCTGCTCCTCCAGTCATTTATCACACTGACACTTCACTTTACACACGTGAATAAACTTTAACCGAGAAGGTGAATCAACAAAAATCTCAAAGGTATCTGAAGCTGTAAATTAAACTAGGGGGAGACTTGGCGAAGAGAGACAAATAGAGAGATCAGATCTGAATGTTTCTGATTTGCATCCTTGTCTGGTATGGGGGTGGGAAACCATTCAATCCCTCAGATATGAAAACTAAGAAAAAAATACACGAGAGAGGGGAAGCTGGAAGAAAGAAGAGGCGGCCGGCCCCAAAGAATCTGTTTAATCTAGTCATCCTTCCACTGTGACAGGAATGAAAACTTCAGCTTTCTGTTTTCTTCAAAGGAATAACAATTTAATAAATTTCTCATTTAGTTCCGTTGCAAAGGTTCCTTTTAGTCAGAAAGCATATTTTAGGGATTATTTTAGGGATTTATTTGCCATCATTTAGCTGATGTGTTTTTCTTTTACATATTTCCTTAAGTAAAATCCTTGGTCAAAATATTAATCATAGCCGTGGACCACAAAAAGCTCAAACCAACCTTTCAAAACTGTTTCATAATCATGGAAATTGCGTGACTCTAACGTACAGGCTCTGATGCAACTTGAAGCTCAGTACAGGACTATAAAAAATTCCCTGAGGTACACTGTGTGTGTGTGTGTGTGCGTGTGCGTGTGTGTGTGTGTGTGTGTGTGTGTGTGTTAAGGCCTGAAATCGGATCCTTGATTGAAACCAGAATCTACCAAAAGGAAAGAAAGAAAAGTTGAGCCGTGGCTCTGTTCCCTAGTAAAAGTTTCTTCGGGAGGGTAAGAAAGCTATTTGGAAGTGTAGATGCAGTGTACACTCTTAGGTCAGACGTATCCCACTGCAGTATCCTTCCAACAGCTCATGTGAAGAGTTTTGGTACTATTTAATGAATCCCCAAAATCCTAAATTCAGCCTTCTGTTTTCCCTTGCCAATGAAAACTCCCAGGCAACTAAGTGTTCCCTTTCAGATACTTGCAACCTCTTGTTTTCCTTCTAAACTCACCCAGGCAGAGGGGATACTTTATATCCTACGGTAAGAAGGAGTTATTTCCTGAAGTTTCTTCAGAATCGAATTTAATTACAGACCTTGGTTATATAAAACAACTATTAATAACCCCTTTGCTCGAAAGAGGAGGGGCGAATTGGAGGACCAGGTTCAGGAATCCTGGCGGGTTTCTGGGCTCCAGCTCCCCGGGCGCACACCTCCCTTCCCGCGGGAAGCAGCCGAGGGCTGAAACTCACTTTGGCTCATCCTCATGGCCCAAGCTCACCGCCAACCGCTGACTCTCCCACCCTTGCGCTCCGACGTGCGTTTGCCCAGAATGATCTGGGCGTGCCTCGAACTTGGCAAAAGGCCTAGGTCTGCGAAGAGGCTTGGAAGGTCTTGGGAGATGAGGGAAAGGGGACAACACAAAGTAGGAACTAAGAACCTTTTCGTCTAAAACTCCTGCCAGGGGTCGGGCCCCTCCGGCCTTAGAAGGGAGAGGTCACCAAAATGCAGTTCGGGGTTGATTCTGAAAAGTGGAGAGGGGGCGTGCAAGGGGAATGGAGGGTGAAGGAAGAAGACGCGGGGTTACCTGAACAGAGACATATTAATCCAAAGAGGTAAAAGTGAGCAGGCTCCGCGATCATTGTCCTCGGGTGGATCCTGCATACAGTCTCATGCCAAGAGGAGAGAGTAGAAATGGGGTCTCCAAATTTATGAAGCCACACACTACACACAAAGGCTTAATATAAGCAACGTGGGTCAATCCGCCAGGAGTTTTTAGGGCAATTACTTGTCCACCTCTCCGGACGCTTGTCAGTATCTCTGAGCCCTCTGCAGACTAAGAATTCCAAGGTTTGCCTTCTCTGGCGCCAGGGTTTCCGAGGAGGCTTGGCCACTTCCAAGGACCATCCAAAGCGAACAACAAAGAGCCGAAGCAGAAGAGCAGTTGTGCGGTTTCCTGCCTCCACAATCTTGCCGAGCCTCCCGGCGTGCTCCCGCGGCGAGGGCCGGCGCGGCGGCGGCAAAGTTAGCGTGTGAGAACGGATTAGGGAGGGCCGAAAAGTGCTTCTCCGTCTATAGGCGAGCCCAGTCAACAGCTGGCCACCCGCGCCGGCGGCAAAGGCAGCCAAGGCAGTGGCAGCAGCTCGGGAGGACGGGCACAGGGTGCCGGGGGTGTGCCTGGGTGACTCCGCGCGCTGGGGGCGAGCAAGGGGGCGGTGCGGCGACAGCGGTTCCCTGGGCGGGCCCTTGTTCCCATCACTTGGGGGATGCGGAGGGTACTGAAGAAGGCAGCTGCTCCGCGGACACACTCAAGCCTCCCGGGCGCCCCCAGCCCAGCGCGGCGCTCACCATCCCTCCGGGCCCTCGCCCGCGGGGGCGTGCGCGCAAGGCACCCCGAACTCTCCGCGGCTGGAACGCTGGAGCCTAAACTTCCAGGCGGTGGCTGCCCGCAGCCCGGGCTCGTGGTAGCTGCAGAGAGGCACCCGACCTCCCCGGGGTGGCGGAGAGGGGCCAGGAGGATGCCGCTGCGGGTGGGAGCGACGGCTGCCGCGGCTCACCCGAACTCCGCTGGGATCAGCGGCGTCTGAAGTTTCTACTCTCACGCTGCCTCTTCTCTGGCTCGATTGCTTGCGGGTTTCCCCCACAGTCCCCGCGGCTCCCGGTTTCCTCCCTCTCTTTCCCAGCCCGAGAATACTTAAAGGGGCCGCGCAGTCCTTTCCACGCTTCACTCTACACTCTCCAGACGCCGGTCTGGCAAGTTCTGCTCGTTAATATTTCCATCCATAAGCCAGGGTGCCCGACTACGCCCTCAGGTGAGAATCAAACTGCTCAGGATCACAAAGCCGAGCGAATTGGAACTTGCCTTGTTTCTCTCGACACCCCTGGCTCCCCTGCACCTTTCTCCAAATGGAACCTCCCAACCAAAGACTTCAAAAACCCTCCTGGTCCAGCTTAACCTCTTCCCTACCGTTTACAGGAGTTGAAATAAACTCTCAAATAACTCTGTCTTCACCCTTCCCTATTCCCATTAAAAAAAAAAAAAAAAAATCAAACGTGGGCAAACAAGCCTATAGGACAGGAGGTAGAGAAATAACTACGTAGAATTTATTACGTAGTTATATGTAATACGAAAATCAGTTTCTTTTAAACTGTAGTTGTTGAGTCTCCCGTAGAAAGGCTACCCAACTTGAGGGGCGCAGGAGTGGGCCATGGGGACTTTTTATCTTTTGTAAGCAAATGCCTCTCCTTCAACTTCATTGACTCTCAGTATCAGAATGCTAACAATGGGGAAGTAACTAAGGAAGAGGGACAAATGTAAAAAACATCCTTGCTACCCGGGAGTTTGCGATTGTAAGAGAAGTCATTCAGCATTTCAAAACCAAAAGGCGTGGGCTTTAACATCTCATACACCTCGCCCTGAAATCCCAACCTACCAGTTACTAGCTCTGTTACCAGGCCAAATCTCCGTTTTCCTTTCTGAATCAGAGACTCTTGAGATAGTCACAAATCATACCCAAAGCAAAACAAACCTAGCGCATCTAATGGGCATTCTTGCATTCATTCATGCATTTATTCACTCATTCATTTTTCTTTCTTTCTATTAAAAAAGACACTATACAAAAACCACCTGAGACATGGTGAGTGCCCAGTAAATGGTAGATATTGATATTTAGGACTATTATACTTTTCCACAAATTATTATGCACCAAGTTATGTACAATAACTTCAAAATGTTTATTTGTTATCTGTCAGGATATACCAGAACCTGCTTCCAGTGGTTGACTCTGGAGAGGGGAATGCATGATGGATGGAGAGGTGGGAATGGATTTACTCTTGTCTAAATACTGTTGTACATTTTTTTTTTAAGTGAGCACATGCATTATCTAACAAAGGATACAGTTTTGTTTTTTGGTTTTTTTTTTTTGCGGAGCACAGGCTCCGGACGCGCAGGCTCAGCGGCCATGGCTCACGGGCCCAGCTGCTCCGCGGCATGTGGGATCTTCCCGGACTGGGGCACAAACCCGCGTCCCCTGCGTCGGCAGGGGGACTCCCAACCACTGCGCCACCAGGGAAGCCCAGGATACAGTTTTAAAAGCAAATAATATATTCATTTTGGATGCTGATGGTACAACCAGTGACCTTGGAGCAGCATTTTGTAGAAAGAAACTCTGGCTAACAGAACCTATCTCTGAAAGTGAAAGATAGTTTAATCCTGAAAAAGCTGATTGAAAATTCAGTAAACAGGCTGGAGATAAGAATTCAAAGACTCCAGCCAAAACCTTTCCAGCAATAAAAAACAAGAATGTGCATTAAATGCTGAAAAACATACATCGATTTGGTCTTTGTGAAGGATATTTAGTGAGAAACATAGAATATGCCTTTTTTCCCCTTGGTATAAAATGTGCTTTTAAGATAAGCTTACTTAGTAATAGAAAATAAATAACCTAAAGCATGGTACTTGAAAGAAAGAGAGAGAGGGAGAAAAATCCCTCAAATCTCATATCATCTGAGTGCATTTTAAATAAAGATTTGAACTTCCACTTAGTAAAGGATGTATGCTTTTACATATAAAGTATCAATAGAATATGTGTAAGAATCCCTATCGTATTGTTTTTCCAAAGTGAGTCTCCTGGTCTCCAGAAATTTGCTAAGATTTCTCAAATTCTCCTTTACCATCTCATTGTCATTGAATGGAAACCATATTAATACTCCCTTTGATCCTTTTATTTCTCAACTTGAGTTAGCGACATCCTCCCACCCACCAGCAACTCCTCTCTTCTACTCTTCAAGGCTATCCTACCTAGGAGAGTCAGCAGGAAGAACCCTCCAGGAACTAACTTCTGGCAGCCCCTCCCCGGCCACTGCCACCCCAGCATGAGGGTCATCATCACCAGCTCATATATGTTGATCCTTTCTTCTTCTCCTGCCTCATCCAAACTGTACTTTTCTGTCAATTATATCAGTAAAGGTAGTACCTGAAGACAAATATTTGTATTCAGAAGGTATTTGGCATCTGTAACAAGTCAAACTCAGTGTACCTGAGAACTTTCATAACTTCTTCCTTTCACTCACTCACTTACTCATGCAAACAAACAGTGAACATTACCTATGTGCAGGAAACAATAAAGGGCTCTACAGAGGCCAGATGTAAATAGAAACCTATTCCTCAGGCCCTCAGAGCTCTTATATAGGGAGCTACACAGGCTCCAGAGTGGAAACTATCAGAAGAATCAAAAACAGTGTCATTGGTCTTCCCTGGTGGCGCAGTGGTTGAGAGTCCGCCTGCCGACTCAGGGGACACGGGTTTGTGCCCCGGTCCGGGAAGATCCCACATGCAGCGGAGCGGCTGGGCCTGTGAGCCATGGCCGCTGAGCCTGCTCGTCCGGAGCCTGTGCTTCGCAACAGGAGAGGCCACAACAGTGAGAGGCCCGCATACTGAAAAAAAAAAAAAAAAAAAAACCAAAAAAAAACAGTGTCATTGGGATTAAATGACAGCTCAGTGTATTCCTGGTGGGTGAATCATAGCAACTTGTCACTTTTCCATTTTTACTCCTGAACATTAAGTTCCTAGGAGACTGCATGAAATAATCAATGTGTCTGTATGAGTATGTGTGCAAGTGTGTGTGTATACACATGGACATGGTGCCCACATATGTCAGGTCTTCGGGCAGCTCTGACACATACAATAGAACTCTGACTCATTCCAGACTTATTGGGTGGGAGACAAAGATCAAGGTATGGAGAAAGTGTCATAATTTGCACTCAGAAACTCTATTCTGATCACCGTGATCTGAATGAGTGGTAGAGTCTCAAGTTCCTTTTAGAGAATTTTGATCATTTGAAGCTTATGAAATTCAGGCTCCCTAAAATGAGAATTTTTTTTTTAAATGAGAATTTTTGAGGAAACCTGAAAGTAAGACATTCTAGTAGTCCTGTAAATAGGAGCTTTTTTGACATTCAACATTCAAGAGCAGTAATGATATCTTGAGTAGGTCTAATATGATTTTCTCTTTCACAGGGATAGTTATAGGAACTCAGGAAATAACAAAACTCCCAGGATCTCTCTAGGGATTCCAGATATCACTTACCCAGATCAGGAGGAACACAGCTGAGTTCTTAAGAAAAATACAAACCAGAACATTTCTCTCTTTTCCACCCCTACCAAGAAGCCGAGAATCAGACCAAGCCTGAGATGCAAGCTGAAATTCCAGGAGGTCTGGTAAGAAGCACCATGATACATCAGTACACACAAAGGCTGGGCTGTATTATCTCTCAGATTACAATAGTTTATCAATTTTTATACAAAATTGCTGAATAATCTGTGCAATTTTTGGTACCTAAATTGATGAACTAGATTGAATATTTGAATAATTTAATATTTGATATTTTTCTAAGTTTGGATACATAAGAAAAGTCCCATTTAAGAAGGTAACCTAAAGTAATCCTAATAAAGGGAGAATAAACTCATATCTGTTGGAATATCTACTGTGTTTTGAAACACCCTGTCTCTAGAGTAAACATTGCTCAGTCTATGCCATGCTGCTTCTGTAGTAATATCTCTCACTACTGACAATTGAAAGCTTCAGTTTTCCTCACTAAACAGCATATGGTAGTTACCTACAGGATAACTTATTTTTTTTTAAATGAGCAATACAATATTACTTACTGATTCTAAGTGCCATATATGACAGCAACAAATCACATGTAATAAATCACGTATGGTTGGGTATAGATTTTACATGCAATAAGAGTTCAAGGAAAAAAGAAATAATTTAGAGTTAGAATAATAAAAGGGAAAGAAAGGAAGGAAGGAAGGAAAGAAGGCAGGAAGGAAAAGAAAGGAAGGAAGGAAGAAAGAAAGGGAAAAAAAGAAGGAGAAAGAAAGAAAGGGAAAGGAAAAGAAAAAAGAGGAAAGAAAAGAGAAGAAATGCTACGTAGAATTTTTAAATATGTGTAACTTTATTCCTCATCAAAGAGAATAAAGTTTACCAGAATGTTTTCTTTCAAATGTACATAGGGCACATTTTAACAGTATTATTTTTGTTTGTTTCTCTGCCTTTGGGTAATTATGGCCCCAAAACCAGGAACCATAGGGAGAAGAGATTTCCTGGGTTATCTGTCTTTACTAGGCATTATCAATGTTTTCAATACAGGAAAACGTGGGCTAGAACTCCTTAGGCTTCACCTAATCATGTGCTCCAGTCTCACTAACAGCCTCTAAGGCCCATTAAAAAATATAAGCTATGATACACTTGAGTCCCTATGGAATTACTGTGACTGTGCTTGCCTTTTAGCATCTCAGCATCTTGGGGACATTGTAGATACTCTAAAATTAGATGCTATATTGCTAAATCCTTGTGGTAGCACCTAGGACCTTAACCGTTAGCAACATGGTTCTCACTAGGATTTAATCCTGTAATGTTAACAGGCAATAAGTTCCTGAAGAAAAAGGAGAGGACACTGGGAAGTAGCATTGATTGAGGGCAACGTTTTGGGCCCTTTACAAATGTTATCTGATTTAATTCTCACCATGATCACGTGAGGTGGCATTATCACCCTAATTTAGAGATGAGGTTGGGAGAGTAAGTCATTAACTCAAAGTTCAGAGGTCTGGAAGTCATGGATCATATATATGAACCCAGCATATTTTGAACCAAAATGTATGGGGGGAAAAAAAGAAAGAGCTCCATGGTAGGACAGGCACTTTGGTTCAAAACAAGCTGGGTTCAAATATAAGCCTCTGCTCAAAACCCTCCAGTGGTTTTCCATCTCACTTAAATTGACGACAGCCCACTCTTTCCAGAAGTCTAAAAGACTGCACAGGAGCTGGTCTCCCAACCTCCCTGACAGCATCTCCTTCCCCATACTTGCCCTTGCTCACTTTGCTTCACCAAAACAGCCTCTTAGCTTTTCCTAGAATGTTATCAGGCAACCTCTAGCCTCAGATTTTGTACTCGCTCTGGCTGGAATACCTACCTTCACGGGTGAGCAAACTTACCCTCTTCCCTCTCTCAGGTTTTCTAAAATCAAACCACCTCAGAGAGGCTTTTTCTGACCACCAATTTTAAAATTACACCCTTACACAATACTTTCCATACCCTTTTCATGCTTTGTTTTTGTTTTGTTTTGTTTTTCCTCCAGAGCACTTATCCGCATCTAAGACATTACATATTTCCTTATTTATTTTTATCAATTGATCCACTCCTCCTAGAGTGTTCTATGAGGTCAGAGATTCTTGACTATTTTATTCACTCTTTTATTCCCAGCATGCAAAACAGTGCCTGCTACTTCATAGGCGGTCAGATGTTTGTTAAATGAATGAATGAATGTCTTATTGTTTGTTAATCTATCTTTTGGAAAAATGCTTCCTTAATGAACCTATTTCTGTAGTTCTAAAGTACATTTTCTCAGATATATAGTTCAATCGTTTGTCCACTTCAGCTAACAGAGAACTAACATGAATGTCACACATGGAGTTGATGTCTCGGTGTACTTCGGTAACTTAAAAGCCAAGGTTCTGACTAAGTAGGCACATGCTGATTTGGGTCAGGTTATTTGAATGCAAAGAGATTGGAATCCGACTTTAAAGTATATAACATTCAAACTGGAAGTGACCTTTAAGATTAATTTTTCATAAGTGAGAAACCTAAAGTTTAAAGAAACTGACTTTCCCTAGAATACACCTTTAGTTAGTGCTTTACTCAAAACTAGGACCCAGTCCTCTAAATCGCTAGAGATTTCTTTCCATCAGAGCAGGTTAATCAGAAATTCTTGGTTAAGAATCTCTACCTTTAGAACACTTCTATCACTAGATATGGTAAAATATAATTATATTACTATTATATTATACAGAGAATTTAACATATTTCTGTCTTCTGGAATATAAGAACCATGGCTTTTTGTTTCTATCTCCATTTCCTAATAGAATAAAAATAATAACAGCCAACATTATATAGCATTATGTGCCAGAGGTATTTTTTGTATATTAACTCATTTAAATCCTCAGAAACACATTAGTAGATCAATTACCATTATTATCCTATTTTATACATGAGGAGAAGGTGGACATTTAACTAATATGAGGCTGAACATGGATTTGAACCTTGGTTCCCTGAATCTTATCCCCACAACAGACTGTGAAGTACAAATAAAAATTATTATTTAAAGTAATGTTATTCTTGCAGATTTGGTTCCAGCTTGAGGAAGCCATTGATGTGTAAGTTTTGTTTTGTTTGTTTAAAGATCTACTTTCATTTTGGAATAAAAAAGTTACTCTGAAATATACGTATCTGTACTTTTACTTCTACATGGAATTTAGGTGTTTAAATCTTATTTTATTTCTAAAATGTTCAAAGGGGTTTTATGTTTCTCTTTAATGAGAAGGCATGGAAAAATATATAGTACAAGTTTGTTAAGACATTCAAAGTATACTGAAAAACATAAAGGTGGATATATATTGATATCATACCATAGAATTTTGCTATCTTTTCATTTCTTACTTCCAGATATATCTGCAACCAAGCATATACTATTCTAACCATGAATTAAAAATCTCTTAAATTGGGATCATAGTTAACAGCTGCACAGCTGAATGACACACTCTATAGGCTTACCATTTGGACACAAACTATTTTGTAAGTAATTTACATTATGTTTAATTCTGCAGATGTGTTATACAAAACTGTTTAATGCTTTTGGTTTTTCATCACTTTTTTAAAAAACCATTCAAGAAATATTTAGAGGCTTGAGGTACATATGTTAGGATTTATGTCTCATTTTGTACATTCTTTATGTTTAGTCCCACCTGCTACTTTGTTTATTCTGAATAGTATTTTAGCTAGGTTCTAACAGTTATTTTAATCAGTTCATTAAAGAGGCATTATGTTCATTCAAAAAACATCTTGAAATTCCGTTAGAGCTCCCTATTTAGAGGCTACTTTCTGGGTCAGTAAATACAAAGTAGGCCTAAATATTTAATGTTATAATAACTTTGGAAGAAGAGTATCCAAGTTTATCATAAATAATAATAATAACAATATAATAATAATAACATTAATAATAAAGAATTCATTAACTTTTAGTATTATACACCATATTGAAAGTTTTATGTTATTTGTTTTACAGCCTATTAATGTATTTCTCTTATGGAAAAATGACCTGTCTTTTGAAAAGCTCAATCAGGCCTTTGGGATTTAATAGCTGCTTGGCGTGATTGAAAAGTAGGATTCTAAATATGAGGTGCTCATTCTTGTGGATAAATACTGAATCCATATCCTACAGTTGTCTCTGAGAAACAAACTGCTGTTGAAAGTTGACATGAAATGTAAACCTACTGTCTTAACAACAAGGATAATTATATATTTTCCCAAGCGTTTAATCACCTCCTCTTTAACATCCTGGCCACATTCCAAATGAAATCATCCAATTCCATTATTCTAACTGAAAATCTTTGTTGATTTGATCTAATCTCATCTTCTCAATTTCCTATCACTATATACTACTTTAAAGCTGCTTTATTACACCTAGAAGGTAGAATTTCACTGGCATAGTACATACCTTCTTGCATTTATGTATCATATGAATATCTTTGAAACAAAACAGATGTTTGCTGAAGCCAGTAAAACAACCTTACGAAAACATCATACAAAAATTATTCTATTTATTCAAAGATTTCTAAAGCTTACTTTTTTCTTACAACGCTTCAACTACAAAGTTAGAAAAATTGTTTTACTAATTTAGCATGTCAATATTTTCCCACAAATATTCTTTGAGTGCATACTAAAACTAATATGGTTTATATCCCTATATTCAGATACTAATTGGTTCTAATGAGATTTTATTTTTCTTCAAAATATCAGAGGAATATATTTTTAGGACATTTGGAAAATACAAAAATAACCCCAAATTTACAATAACTCTCTCAAATATAATCACATATGCATCCTACATTTTATTGTAGCCTTTTTTTTTCATTTTTTCACTCTGCATGTATAGACTTTTATTCTTACAATATGGAATAACAGTCTAAAATGGCTATGTAACCTACATTTTCACTCAATATGTCATAAAAATTTTTTCTGTCATAAAATATTCTTCAACACCATCATTAAAAGAGTGAAGTAAAATTCCATCATATGAATATACTAAAATACATGTAACTAATCTCTGATGGTTAGATATTTAAGTTAGTTTCAATTGCCACTAAGGTACATAGAATCTGCTTTTAAAAATCATACTAGGATGTGGTCTTGCTAGTTAAATTGTTAATAAATTTCATTTTAATCACAGATATTCTACTGAAGCAATACATACATTCCCCCATTTTAAGTGACTCAATTGCTTGGAGTTACCATGCAGATTGTTCAAATAATCTTAGACAATTCCTAACACCTGAAATTTTCACTTTTTTCCAATAGGATTATTTTGCTTGTTCAAGGGGTGCTTTTAATTTTCATTATAACTGATTAAAAAATGAAAATGTTTGTATTTCTCAAGTATGCTTGAATTTCACAGGTCTTGTATTTCACACCAGAAAGTAAACTTGTTTCTTTTAACAAGGGCAATGAATCAAGACATAAAGTTTTTCTAAACAATTACTTTTGTGAAAAAGTATAAACTTAAGCACAATTCATTATTTTACTCATTTCTCTTTCCAGTTGGGAGTGCACATTGTTTAACATGTGGCTATCATAATTACTGACAGTGACCATAATGTGATCATACTTACATGTGCTAGTCTAAATAAGAATCAACCTAGCTGTGTAATGTGCATCCTAGTTTATCCAAATCGTATTATTTTGGTTAACATCACCTAGTTCTTGATTTTCCTCTAAATTCTGCATCTGACTTACTGTGTAACAGGAGTCTGAAAATTTAATTATCCTCCCTTGCTTGCCAAAATATGAACTATAAATTTAAAATAGGGCTTCCCTGGTGGCACAGTGGTTGAGAGTCCACCTGCCGATACAGGGGACATGGGTTCGTGCCCTGGTCCAGGAAGATCCCACATGCCACGGAGCGGCTGGGCCCGTGAGCCATGGCCGCTGAGCCTGCGTGTCCGGAGCCTGTGTCCGGAGCGGGGGAGGCCACAACAGTGAGAGGCCCATGTACCGCCAAAAAAAAAAAAAATTTTTAATAGTTAAAGGAAAGACATCAGTTCTCATACTTGATACCTTACTGATTGAAGATGTAATGTTATTATTTCTTGAGGGTAGTAATTTTATCACTTAAAAATATCAGATCTTTATCTGGCAAATTAATCTGTTTTAAATAATTGTGATTTTTCTCAATTCTATTTAATTCATACAGAAATGTACAGAATACTTGGCAAAGTCTAATAAATCAGATTATCCACCACACTAGATTTTTCTGATCTTGCTCTCTTTAATATTTCACAACAATAATAGTACTTGAAAAGGTGATAATGAATACAGACATGTTTCTTTAGACATGCTTATACATTCTAGAACATCATTAAATGTGTTTTCCAGGTGGAATTATATGATTAAGGGACCAAAACACAGTCTGAAGAGCTTGCATTTTAGCGCAGACTTCCCCTGGGTACTTCCTACTCATCCTGTAAGTCTCAGAGGAAAGTCTCTCCCCCAGAAAAGCCCTCCCAGACTTGCCATTTTCCATCTTCCCCAGTAGGTCAGGTGTCTCTGTAAAATGCTTAAAGAAATTTCGACTATTTCTCCATAGTACTGACCACACATGTGAAATATATATCTTTTAAGCCTGCCTCTTTTGCAAGTCTCATAAACTCCACAGTGGCAGTGATAACTTCTGAATTGTTCACCAATGGTGTTTTAGTTCATATCAAAGTACAATGAACACAACTTTGTGCTTACACTTCTGTATAGTATCCTAAGTTTTGAGAAATACTCAGCTAGACTAAGAGAGGAATAAAAAGAAAACCTAAATGCAGATATCTGGGCATTCATGCCTTTTGCATTTAATCTATCCAATTCCAAAAGGAAATGGGCAATTATTAGAAGAGTTTCTCTGTTTCAGTGTTCTCAGCTGGGGCCATTTTTGTCCTCTTCCCCTCACTCAGGATATTCAGCAACGTCTAGAGATGTCTGTGGTTGTCACGACTGTGTGGAGGAGGGGGAAATGTACTACTGGCTTCTAGTGTGTAAATGCAAAGGATGCCGCTAAACATCTTATGTTACACAGGACAGCCTCCACCCAAAAGAAAGAATAACCTGGCCTGAAATGTTAATAGTGTCAAGGTTGAGAAACACTGCTCTAGTCGAACTTTAGCACCTTTTGAGGGAATTTTCTTCTTGAAGGGATTAAATAAGTTAGTGGAAATGTATCTTATTAATGGGGTACTGTTAGGTTTCAAAGTTATTAGGCAAGCAATGCTGTATACCTTACTGTATAGGAAAATATTGGAAATGTTGTAAAATCCTATGCAAACAGCTCAAAGCCAAATGTTTATATACCTTAAAAAAGAAAATTTAATCACATTTTTCTGATAAGTTGAAATCTAGAGCTTATATAAAGAGGCATATGTTTTCAATAATATGTTATTTCTTCCATGTAAACTTGGAATTAATGGAGTAAGAAAGATGATGGGAAGGTAAGGCAAAGTGTAAAGTTTTGAATTGGTGTGGACTTAACCAAGCAAATACGAGCTATTGAGCACTGATTAGAAAACTTCTTTGGTGATAGTGCCTAAATGCTACAAAACTTGCAACGGGCACTCACGGGCTTTTGTGTGGACATGGCTTAGAGTAAAAGAGTAAAAGTTATCTGTTGATATGTTCCAAAGTATATATAGTAAAAAATAGATATATAATATATATTACACTAATCTTCCAGGGAACTACAAGATAAAGGAATGTCTGAGACAAATCCAAATTTAAAAGCACTTAGTGTTTATTTAAACTTTGCTCTTTGCAGCACGAAAGTGACAAGTTTGGTGCACGCTTAGAATAATGACTGATGAGGCGCTATATTTATTTCTAAAATGCATAGAGATCTCTGCCACTGACAAGCAGGGTGACCATGGACATGTCTCCTAAGATCTCTAAGATCTGCCTCCTTTTGTATTAAGTGAAGTGGATAATAATTCTTACCTTATAGGAGGGTTGTGAGGATTGAAACAGATAATATGCAAAAAGTGCTAGCACAGTGCTTGGAATAGAGAAGGCAAGTATTTAATATCATTGATAATTATTGGTGTGATTCCATTGTAAAAGAAAGAGCACTATCCTGGGAACTTCAGGATTAAGTTTAAAGTTAACAGTAGAAAACTGCAAACGTTTTAAATTAATAAAGCAAAGTATATAAGGGTTGTTGCTTGAGAGATTGTTTAGAAAGCCGCAAGTACAGTTTAAAAGACATCTACATACAATAGAGTTCTAAAATAACTCAAATTTGATTTTACGAAGGGAGTTTCAAATTAATATAGTATTTAGAAACCAGTATTCTTAAACAATAGCACATTAGTGGCGGCCTATTTTTGAATAGCCCAACTGAGTATATGCTAAAATTAAAGTTGCCATGGTATATCTGAAATGTGATGGTCCAATGGTGCTCAGATATTATTAATGTAATGTTCTCAAAGTATATCTCTTCTTAAATGCTATGAGAATAAGTAAATATGTTTCTTAAACCAACAGAGGAAATT
Organism: Delphinapterus leucas; assembly: GCF_059928025.1. Taxonomy (NCBI): domain Eukaryota; kingdom Metazoa; phylum Chordata; class Mammalia; order Artiodactyla; family Monodontidae; genus Delphinapterus; species Delphinapterus leucas. The sequence continues at coordinate 32,466,246 of NC_143132.1, forward strand.
TGGAATTTAAAAGATGTATACCTTTTCATTTTATTCCTCTGACAAAATGATAAAATCTATTTAGAATAATATTTCATTATAAGTTCAGAAACATACACCCTGGGTGTAAAGCCAAGAGAATGAAAAGAAAGTATTCAACGTCTATATTTAAGTGTCATGAAATGAGCTTTATGATGATTATCTATTTGTGGGTAGGTGAGACTTACGGGAGGGAAACAATAGCTTCTAGAATCAAAGAGTCAGTTATTTAAGGCTGGGCGGTCTGGGGATACTTTTCATGACATTATTATAGTGCTATGTATCAAATAAATTAGGTTTCTAATACATAGTAAGGAGTACCAAAAAACCTTCAGAACCAATTTAACCTTGAGAGAAAATATTACTTTGTATTTAAATTAGATTTTTATTAAGATTTTCCTTACATTGCGTATTAAATAATCTTCACACACTATTTGAGAAGTAGATTTCATTAGTCCATCATAAATTATTTTGAAACAGTAATTAATATAATAATATAATAAACTGAGTTTAAAACACAAAGCTTAGTATAAGTACTGGGCAACCATTTATTTCAAAAACATAAATGAGATGAGAGGGATTCCTGCCCCTATGAAATGGGTAAAAGAATCTCCTGATAGTAACCTCTTTACAAATATTGGGAATTTGTAGTTTTTGAAATTCCCTTCAAAGACTGGATAACACTACGTACTAAGATATTTATTTCATGCATGTTCCCTTGGATTAAATTTGGATTGTCAATTCAGTATAGTTAGAGTAAATTATCCAAAATATGATTCAAAATTCAAAACACACACACACCCACATCCACATTTTGGTGAAATAAAAGTTCACAGTAGGTCTCTTTATATTTTACTTTGTGTCTTGTACAAGAGGGAAAAATACCTTCTCTATGAAACGTTTTAATTGGCTGAGGGTGTTTAGTATACAATGCTCTATTGCCCTCTGCTGGCTAGAAAATGATAAATAAAGACTTCCCATCTGCTCTGTATCTATATGGGGGCTTTAGAAAACTATGGAAAATAAAGACACAGTTCAAAATAATAAAACAATGTATTACAGTGATAGGAAATTTAAAAAATAAATTTATAAAACATGCTTATCATGTTTCTAAGGTTCCCTAAAATTTTCTTATTTTTAATTAGTTTTCATGTTATCCGAGTAATTTGCTTATTTTATATAACCCTAAGCACTGTCATTAGTTTAAAAAAATCACTCTAATTCATTATTTTAAAGCAATAATTGCAAGAATCATATTTGTGTAGGAATTTTGGGGATTTACTAACAAGATATGTATAATTTATTGTTGGCATATTTGTGGAATATTTTTATAGCTATTATGATATAGCTAGTGTGAGTTAATTTTTTTTATAAAGAAAATTTTATCTGGTTTTCAACATAATTTTATAAAAGTGCTAAAACTAGCTAGATATTAGAGTTCTTCTTTACTAATTTAAACAAGTGACTTACCTTGCACATTTCATTCTCTTTTAAAGCATTATTTATATGCTGTTCACATCCCACTGAGGAATAACTAACATTGGTGTATAATCACACGTAAATCCTTTAATAAAAATAACAGTGACAAGGCCCCAAGGAACAGAAAATGCATAGACTGATGAATTTACCTCGTTCCATTTTAGGACTGCACGCTGCTTTAATGCTTGATTACATTTAGTTCAAAATCATTTCTAAAGCGTAACCTTACCATCCATGGCAGAAGATGCAGATTTTATTATTAAGGGGGACTTGCTGATTTCTCTAAAATATACTTAAGATAGAAGTTTAAAACAAAGCTGTCACTGTTTTTTCAAAAATTTGGCTGGTATTTTGAATCTGGGATTTATTTTATATTTTCAATAGTTTCTCTCAGCTACAATATAAGTAGAAATAATCTGGTTTTCATTTCTATGAGTGTATTTCTTTGGAACATTTATAAAACTTGGGTCATGGTGCTTTGAAATAGGCTTTATTCCATGAGCTCTGCCTTCCTACTTTATCCTCAGAACCAGTGTCTATTATGAATCAAGAGGATAATTCTCCCCATGGCTTCCCTGCCAAAACAACTGTCAATCCTTTTAAAATTTTCTGGAGCAAATGGTGTTTTATAACTTTAACCACATCTGTTCCAGAATATATGCACACCTCAAAATTTCCAAGAACACATTTTCAGCCCAATCTATAAGTCGCTAGAAGTCTTTGGTTCTCCACAAACTGAGAGAAAAAAAGTTTCATCCCAGAAAATATAATTATAAAAATAAGATGGAAAACAAGTTTTTTACCTTCCAAATCATGAGAGATTTAAAAAAAAAAGAATGCACTTTACAGTTTTTCATATTTAATCCTCATAAAACACTATATATATATAATATATATACATATATATTTTACAGTTTCCATTTCAAAACTCAGGAATATAGGAAAATGAGATTCAGAGAGATAGAAGACTCATCCAAATTCACAGAGGATGCCCTGTACATCGAAAGCCAGGTAGGTCTGCCTAAGTCCAAGCCCATGGTCTTTTTATGACACCTCACAGCCTCTAAAAGGGGAAACAAACTGGGAATCCATTTGTATCAGGGTCTTAAAATGATCATGCCTTTTGATCCAATAATTCCCACTCTGGGAAGCTAAGGAAATATTCAATATACAGTTAAAGATGCCCATGACAGCATTAATTAAAATAATGCAGGAATAAGAAAACAAAACTAGGAAAGGGCTACTTTTTTTTTTTTGGCAGTACGCGGGCCTCTCACTGCTGTGGCCTCTCCCGTTGGAGCACAGGCTCCGGACGCGCAGGCTCAGCGGCCATGGCTCACGGGCCCAGCCGCTCTGCGGCATGTGGGATCCTCCAGGACCGGGGCATGAACCCGTGTCCCCTGCATTGGCAGGCGGACTCTCAACCACTGCGCCACCAGGGAAGCCCGGGCTACATTTTTAATAAAAAATAATGGATAAAGAAGTAAACTATGGCGCTTCCCTGGTGGTTGGGAGTCTGCCTGCCGATGCAGGGGACACGGGTTCATGCCCCGGTCCTGGAGGATCCCACATGCCGCAGAGCGGCTGGGCCCGTGAGCCATGGCCGCTGAGCCTGCGCGTCCGGAGCCTGTGCTCCGCCACAGCAGTGAGAGGCTCGCGTACTGAAAATAAAATAAAATAAAATAAAAAAAGTAAACTATGTATGTCATCTAATAGAATATTAGTCATTAAAAATAATAGTTTTGAGTTACTTAAAAAGTTATGAGTTGCTTAGGGTAAAACCGGCAAACAAACGTTTATTATGTAATTATATTCAAAAAGACAGGTTTATTGGTACTGACAGAGAGACGTGTCCTATATTGTTGGGTGAAGAAAGTTAGTTATGTAACAATAGTATGTATTCTATAACACATTTTGAAAAAAAAAAAAAAAGTCCTAGCATATGTGAAAAAGAATTATGTAACTTATGTCACCCTGTTGATCTAAGAAATAAAAACAGTAAATAAGTTTTAAAGTGTATATTTTTATACTATATAAACTTTATAACATGTATTACTTTTAGGATTATAAAAATTATAAAGATGTAATATTTACAGTATGATTATAGCTGTGATGAAATACACCAAAATAACAATAGTTGATACTTTAGGGTGAGGAGTATATATTTATTGCTTTTTTAAAAAGTTTAAAATTTTTTCAATATGTTTATACTTGTTTTAATAAAAACTATGAAATAAGCATTATAAAATAATCGTTTCCAACAAATAATAGTTTCCAATAATAGTGTTCCTTCCTTCTATTTCTCTGTCTTGTGGATTTTTGTGAGAAATATTGTTTTACTTTGCTGTTCTTAAAGTACTTAGCAGGTTCTCGTGGTAAATGACCTCACATAGGTGCATTACTCTTATAGAACTAACTTACTTAGTGAATTTCTATGGAAATGTTAAAATTGAAAGCCAACTTGACTGACTTATTGCTGATGTCTGTTAAAGAATAAGAAGAGGGCTTCCCTGGTGGCGCAGTGGTTGAGAGTCCGCCTGCCAATGCAGGGGACAAGGGTTCCTGCCCCGGTCCGGGAAGATCCCACATGCCGCGGAGCGGCTAGGCCCGTGAGCCATGGCCGCTGAGCCTGCGCGTCCGGAACCTGTGCTCCGCAACGGGAGAGGCCACAGCAGTGAGAGGCCCGCGTACCGCAAAAAAAAAAAAAAAAAAAAAAAAAAAAAAGAATAATAAGAAAAATATTACTATAGTATTCTATTAGTTCAAAATTCATCAATTCCCAAAAATAGTAACCTGAAATTTAACTTTTGTTAAACAACTTGAAGAGTACAAACAAAACTGCCATGACCATTGATGCATTTAACCAAGGGACCTCATAGTTTTCAAACATCTCAAGTACTTGAAAGATACCTATTTACTTATAAATTAATAAATGATTTTTTTCAAAATATCTCATCCTCTTTAAAATTGATGAGGCAATATCTTCTTTCGCTGGTAATATGAGTATAGTATTTATAAATTATGACTAATTTTGACTTGGGTTACCAAATTCATCTAAATTAATGGAAATTTCATATGAGAACTAGAACACGGTACTATCAAAGTTGAACTCTTCACGTTACTGAGATAACTTCTAAACGTTTATGAAAAATAAAAACGTTAGTCTTTTTTTTTCTCCCTTTTCTTTCTTTTATTTTTTATTATAAGCACATAGACAAATAATCATTTGTACAAGCAATATATTTTGGCTTTTATTTGGGTGTTACCCTGAATGAAAAAACTGTGGATGTGAATTTATTCATCTTTTCCTTTCTACTCAATACCCACTCCTCCTGGTTCTCTATGGCAGAAAGAGCTAAACATAAACTTGCTTTAATTTCAACATCATGTCAGGCAGGACTGAATGTGTATTGCCTTTCATGTATAAACATCTTTTAAATCTCATACCCAAAGAAATACTTTGCTTTTGAAAAGAATCTTTATGCATACGAATAAAGCAAGTATATTTTCTTTAGTTCTCAACTCCTACAGTAGATGGTCTTGTACAAATTAAGGAAAAAAACCTTAAAAACATTTATGACTAAAATATTAATCAAATAATGACGTCACTGTGTTATTAAAGAATGCAAATATAACAAAATTATCAGTTTCCTTTATTCTTTCATTCTGAAAAAGAATGACATTGACTGGGAATTTTATAATGGCCCAAAGGAATGAAGGCCTCTGTGTGCCTCAAATCTGGTATTTTAAGTTGAAGTCAGCTGTTAAGAATTACTGAATTATCCAGGGCAGAATCTAGGGTATGGCTCACATTACAGTATGTTGGATATGAAAAGTTGAACACAAGAGGGGTGAAAATTTTCAGTGATTAAAAAGGCCTGTGGGATTGAATTTTTAGATTCCAGAGCAACACATCAAGAGGAATGTTGCAGGTTCTCAAGTTCTTGCAGCAAATTGTGTCTGTAAATCGATGAAATGTTCCTGAAGAAATATATCAAGATGGCTCTAAAGAGTATATAAAATTTCTTTCAATTCTCACCGGAATGAAAATTAAATCTGATGGGTGAAATCAAATACATAACAAAGCTAAGAAATTGAATGTATCAAGATTCCAATCAGGACAGAAAGTAGGATGAATTATTTCACTTATTTTCTCCTTTAATATTTTTTGAAACAACATTTATTAATGATTTCAGAATTAATTTTAATTAATCTTTATTGTGTCTCAAATATTTTAGGCATTCTGTATGATACAGTGACAATGTTTCTCTGTATGAATATTGCGTAATGTCTTCAGCTCTATTACTTAGATTTTAATAATTTCTCTTCCATTTCATATTGAGTCTTCTCTGAACCATTTTTCCTCATAAATGCAGCTGACATATAATTAAACATGACGAGTTGGTGGATAACTGAGTATATGTAGATATTGTTGATTTAAACATGTATCCCCAACATCAGTATTAAACAAAATATTCCTCTTTTGTGCCAGAAGGAATAAATTTTGATAAAATTTGTCACAGAAATTATATATATTACAAAGGGATTTTATATTTAACAAGCAAATTGTTTACAATCTATGGGGCTAGATATAGACTCTTCTTTTCCCCCTCTTTTTTTTTTCATTTTAAAATTTTTTGGACATAATGCAATGCCTTTCAAAAGGCAACTTTTCAATACAAACTTTAAAATTAATGATACCAAATTTTTCTCTCTAAAACTCACTGTAGCAAGTTGAGGCACTTTATTCTGGCATTCACAATTTAAAAAAATGTTTTTTGTAAGCTTCACAGAAAAACATTTGAACAAATTAAAAATCATTGCAGCAATGTACAGAGATCTCATATTCCTTTGATTTCCTGTGGATAAATGTGTGAGGACTCCAAGAAAAAGAAATGTCTAGAGTAAAACATGTTCTTGAGTTTTTGGTAAAGGGGATCATAAAAGTTTGTGAAATTATTCAAAGTAAATTGGAAATACATTTTTTTACATTTTATGTTAGAATTTAAGTTTAATTGAGGAATTTGTGAAAGGGAACTAAACATTTTTAGAAATGCATTCTTTGTTACTGTATAGCACAGGGAACTCTACCTAATGCGCTGTGGTAACCTAAATGGGGGGGAAGTCCAAAAGGGAGGGGATATCTGCATGTGTATGGCTGATTCATTTTGTTGAGCAGTGGAGGTTAACACAACATTGGAAAGCAACCATACTCCAATAAAAATTAATTAAAAAAGAAAAGAAATGTGCTCTTTGTGATATTTAACTCTCTCTTCACTGTTTTATTTCTTATCAGATAAAGAGTGATGCTTCTTTTAAATACAGTTTTTTGAGAAAATAGAAGTAGTTATAAGTTCAATCATCTCTCTATTGTCCCCTCATTATGATCCAAGAAAGATTTTTTTAAAAAGCTAAATCAGCTGAGATTTAAACTCCTTTGAACTAGGAAAGTACTGTATGATAGTTTTCAACAATTTTACAGCAACTTGTAATAAAGTAATAGAAAGTAAGAAAATTACACATTGGACTCTAAGTTAAAGCATGAAACGTCTAAAACTAAGTTTAGTAGGAACTCATCTCTATCATATGGTGATTTATGCAACATAATTGAAACAAGAACACATTTGGCATATACTCCAGTAAGACTCACATTTACTAAATTACTCAGGGAACCTTTAAACACATGTATGGCTGTCTCTTACACAGTATATCCTTGTGATGGTGGTGCCCTGCCCAGTTCTTGCACAATTGTGAGGCTTTTCTTTCAATAATTTGCTCTAAATTTTGAATCTTGCAGACAGTTAACCCACTGATCCTTGTACTCTCATCATTTTTATTATTTTTTGTTTTTGTTTTTGTTTTTGGCTGCACCACGTGTCCTGCAGGATCTTAGTTCCCTGACCAGGAATTGAACCTGGGCCCCCTGCTGTGGAAGCATGGAGTCCTAACTACTGGACCACCAGGTAATTCCCTACTCTCATCTTTATGTACCACAGTCAGCACAAATTAGGAAAAGTAGCTGTGGACAACAAGAAGACACACCCTTGCTTTACAGAAATAAACTTCTTAGATAACTTTTCAGTATATTTCCCTTTCAAAAGGTGAGGCCAACTTTTACTTGTACAGTTGCTGATCGTGTAATTTTCTTTCCTTGATCTCATTTCACTATTGAAAACTGAATACGTAGGTGGATTTTAAGATTCAGTAAAAAGTCATCTGTAAAATATTAAAACTGGAAGAAAAGCTTACTTTAAAAAAAAAAAAAACCTCTACAAAGATACAGTAATCAAAGCAGCATGGTACTGGCACAAAAACAGACACGTAGATCAATGGAACAGAGTAGAGAAAAGAAAGGGTAGAGAGCCCAGAAATAAACCCACATACTTGTGGTCAATTAATCTGTGACAAAGGAGGCAAGAATATACAATGGAAAAAGACAGCCTCTTCAATAAGCGGTGCTGGAAAATCTAGATGACTTCATGTAAAGGAATTAAATTAGAAAATTTTCTCACATCCTGTATAAAAATAAACTCAAAATTGATTAAAGACCTAAATGTAAGAACTGAAATCATAAAGCTCCTATAAGAGAACACAGGCAGAACACTCTTTGACATAAACTGTAGTAATATTTTCTTTTGAATTGATCCCCTAAGACAAAAGAAACAAAAGCAAAAATAAACAAATGGGACCTGATTAAACTTAAAAGCTTTTGCACAACAAAGGAAACCATTGACAAAATAAAAAGAAAACCTATGAAACAGGAGAAAATATTTGCAAATGATATGACTGATAAGGGGTTAATATCCAAAATATACAAACAACTCATACAACTCAATATCAAAAAACACAAACAGCCCAATTAAAAAATGGGCAGACCGCCTGAATAGACATTTTTCCAAAGAGGAAATGCATATGGCCAACAGGCACATGAAAATACGTTCAACTTTGCTAATCATCAGAGAAATGCAAATCAAAACCGCAATGAGATACCACCACACACCTGTCAGAATGGCTATCATCAAAAAGCCTACAGTTAACAAATGGCTGGTAAGGATGTGGAGAAAAGGGAACCCTAGTATACTGCTGGTGGGAATGTAAATTGGTAAAGTCACTGTGGAAAATAGTATGGAGGTTCCTTAAAAATCTAAAAACAGAACTACCATATGATCCAACAATTCCATTCCTGGGCATATATCTGAAGAAAACGAAAACACTAGTTCAAAAAGACATGCATCCCAATGTTCATAGAAGCTTTATAACAGCCAAGATATGGAAGAAACCTAAGTGTCCATCAACAGATAAATGGATCAAGAAGATTTAGAAACCCAACTACATATATAATATATAGAATGGAATATTACTCAGCCATAAAAAAGAATGAAATCCTACCATTTGCAACAATGTGGATGGACCTAGATGGTATTATGCTTAGTGAAATAAGTCAGGCAGAGAAAGACAAATACTCTATGTTATCACTTATATGTGGAATCTGAAAAATAAACCAAATGAGTGAATATAACAAAACAGAAATAGACTCATGGATATTGAGTGGTTACCAGTAAGAAGAGGGATGTGGGGAGGGGCAGACAGGGACATGGGATTAAGAGATACAAACTACTAGGTATAAAATAAATAAGCAACAAGGATATATTTTACAGCACAGAGAAATATAGCCATTATTTTGTAATAACTTTAAACAGAGAATAATCTCTAAAAATATTAAATCACTATGTTGTACACCTGGAACTAAAATAATCTTGTAAATAAGCTGTATTTCACTAAAAAATAAAAGCCTCTCCCTGAAAAAGAGTATCATCATGCCTGGTATTAAAAATTAAATTCTAGTGACCTTCCCAATGTCACATGTGATCCTGGGTCAAATTCTACATTTCCTACTCTCAGATCCAGACTGTAGCACTCCCTGTGGCCAGGTAGAAAGGCTCACAAGCATATCCCCAGACCAAGAGCAGAACGGGCTGTATTCTCTAAGCCCTGAATATAGACAGCAGCCTCAACACAGAGGTTGCTCCTTTCCCTCCACGCAGGAGAAAAGCATCCCTCTGTTAGCAGATATGTCTATTGAATGTAGAAAGACAGTCACAAAAGCAACAAGTTTGTTGTGTGGGAAGGTTCTAGAGTGGGGAAGAAAGATGATTGAAGACTCTTTGGTTAGACAATGCCCCAGAACTGATGTACAAAAAGAGTTTTGATCCGATGTTCTGTATATTTTGATAACATTAAGGTGGAAAAAATTTTTAAGGAATTGGCTTTAATACTTATTTCAGAAAATAGAGATAATTGTTCTACCTGTTTCTTCCTTTCTTTTTATTTCTCTTTTTAGAATCCAATTCTCTACTGTTTTCTGGCAAAGGTATCTTCCCCTTAAAAAAAAGCCCCTTTATTTTTCCTGTGAAATTCAGCCTTGGAGCTGAAGTGTTACATAATTTTACTTTTAGAATTTAATTGTCAACCAGTGTCATCTGTGGGTCAGGAGAGTAGGGAATATTGTACTAAATCCCAGGGAGGAGAAGCTGGGCAAAAGAAAACAGCTGTGGTTTGGGGTTGAGATGGAGATGGGTTTAAAATTCTAGGCATCTACTTAAACACTATGTGACTGCAAGCAGTTTTCTTAACTTCACTCTCAGTTTCCTCATCTGTAGAATGAGGATAATAATAGCTTCCTGTCAGGATTGTTGTGAGGATGAAATGAGATACCCGATACATAGAAAATGTCTGGTATATAGTAGATGCTCAATAATTAACCATCATTATTATTACATGGTTTATTTTATGACCTATGGAGAGTTTAAGTGGATCGATACTAATAACAAGTTGTAATCAACCACAGAAATATAAAAATTTCTTTCTGATCTAGGCTCGCAAAGGACTTCCAGACATTCTGAGAATTCCAGAAAGTACTAATGGTGGCAACCAAAACATGAGAAGGGGTCAGGGTTCTCCTCAAGATTTCTCTGTAATCTTCAGCAAGTCTTGTGTTTCATGGTATCATTATTAATGGGAGATGTATGTCCAGCCAATGGGGTGCAGATCAAATGACTTAATAGGTCAAAATGTGCTTTGTAATTTTTAATATTAAAAAAAGTTAAATCAGGGCTCCCCTGGTGGCGCAGTGGTTGAGAGTACTCCTGCTGCTTCAGGGGACACGGGTTCGCGCCCCGGTCCGGGAAGATCCCACATGCCGCGGAGCGGCTGGGCCCGTGAGCCATGGCCGCTGGGCCTGCGCGTCCGGAGCCTGTGCTCCGCTACGGGAGAGGTCACAACGGTGAGAGGCCCGTGTAGCGACAAAAATAAAAAGAAGTTAAATCATCACAGACTTTTCAGTTATTCATACTATTTCACAAACTTAATATTACAGCAGGCTAAATCAGCTTTGACTTCTCAGCTATTGATACCATTTCAATAAATGTAAGATAAACTTTAAGAGCTAATAAATTTAAAAACTATAAAGAATAATTTACTAGAAAGGATGAAATCACGTATTGTGAAATAGGTAATACCAAAGGTCTAATTATTTCTTATCTCCAAACCAAAAGCACAACTCTCATTTTATTTTTCCAATATGAAAACATTGATTCTTTGACTATTACTCATATCACATAGTTTTTCCACTCCTCTCTCTCTTGACATTCTTGACATATATATATATATATATATATATATATAATACTTATTGGCTGTTGTTATTAGAGTGTTGCTCTATATTCCCTGATGTGGACATGGGGCATCCTAAAATTACACTAGCTTTTAGTTTTCGTTTTGCCATTTCAGTGGTTAACTATGACTCCTACCTCCTCTGAGATCACTGATCACATGAGTCAGTTGTCTCTTTCTCAACATAAAGCATTCAATTATGTGATACTTCCCTTTAAACTTTGATATCTCTCTAACTGCTTACAAGAAACATTCCAGACACTTTAGCCCAAAAGGCTCTTCGGAGACAAGCTCATGTCTTAAGGCTTTCCCTCTTTTGGCTTTCTCATGTGCCTCGACAGAAATATAAGGCCCCCAAATCTTCTCAGACACCACCCTTACCCCATACTGGGGACATGTCTTTTGTCATGGCTTTTCCCTCAATTTCCTGTTGAGCAGTGAACACCAGCTTAGATGCCACTTCTCTCATCACCATCCTCACTCCTCTGGGAAGAATGGATCTGCTTGGGGAAGTCAGGATTTTATAGCCCTAGATCTCTTTATACATTCATCTAACTAGCACTAGTCACATTTCCCTATTTCTTTATCTCTGTTTTTTGGTTGTTACTTTTGTGTCTGTCTCTCTCATTTACAAAGTGAAGTCTTGAATCACCCACACAGTGTCTTATTCATCTTTGTGTCCCCAAGACCTGGGGATTTCTCTTTCATGTCCTCAACTGAATCTTCGAGACATAAATATGTGTGAGCCATTGGCTTATATCTTAAAGTTAAAATTGCAACCTCTAGAAGTAAGCATTAATCCTAGTTTGTAAAAACATTCTTTTTTTTCATACGTCCCATAGGATGTTGATGGATATATTTTTGAATGATTTTCTCTTCTATTTCTGATACCATGACAGTCAATGAGTGAAAGATACAAGTAAAAACTGGAATTAAGCTAGAATAAAAACAGGCACAAACAACAATTTACATGAGAATGCTAATCAGAATGCTTTGTTTTCTAACAGCTTTTATGAACTTCTTCTACCAGATGCCTATGTTAAAGTACAGCTTGGCTAACTTCTGCAAGGACAGATCTGCTTTTTCCAAAAGGAGGGTTTCATATGGTTATCCCACACAGGCAGCCTTTAACATTTTACTATCTGTGAACAGGAGGTTAGAGTGCTGTCAATCACTCTGGGTGGTCTCTCAGCAAATGTCACACTTGTCACCACCCTCTAACTGAGATTAGGAATGTGAAGTCCCATCAGGGCCCAAGTTCTGGCCACATATTCATGGTCACTGTGGTGGTGGTAGTGAAGCAAGGCTTACTGTTGCTTTCAGTTCTTTATTCATATCTGTGACAGACGGAATAAACCATGCTGACAAGATGGGACTGTAGCACAGACATTTCCCCTTTTCTCTGGCTCTGGTTTGTAACACTCTAGGCAAACAACATTCACAGCACTGAGATCTTGAAACACTCTGGACTCATCTTTATATTATTTCCCGGAATCATGAAAAAAGTATGATAGCTACCACTTATTAAGTACTTCTATTATCCAGGAACTAGACACACACAGACGCAGAGGTCCCAACGAAATAAGTAAACACACACACACACACACACATACACACACACATCCATTTGTTCATCCATTTATTCAACAATATTTTGAGCAGGTAATACTGTATACACACATATCAATTTGATGTTTAAAATATTCTAACATACCTTTATCTTTTTAAAGATGAAAAATTGAGACTTAGGAAACTGAGATGCAGAAAGATAAATACTTTTCATACAATTAATTAAGAGCAGAGTCTGCTTTTAAAATCATATATGCCATGAAAACTCTCACTCTTTATACTTCCTGACGTCACAAAAAGAAAATAATAATTTAACCGTGTAATTTCCAAAAGAAGAAGTCAATTATAATAGTAAGGCAAGGGCACTGATGTTCTGAATTTAACAATGGATTACATCAGATTCCTAAGAAGTAATTCTGTACAGAGTTCCAGGCACATATTCTCTTTTACCCTTGAGTTACTGGATCAAAAATTCCTATATGTGAAAAGTGAGAAGTTTGTCATTGAATCCTTAGGCAAATATACATTAAGATAATAACTTATCTCTGTGATGTGATTTAAATGATAGATGCTTCCCCAAATGAACAAATCAACCCATTTTTTTTTTTTTTTTTTTTTTTTTTTGTGGTACGCAGGCCTCTCACTGCTGTGGCCTCTCCCGTTGCGGAGCACAGGCTCTGGACGCACAGGCTCAGCGGCCATGGCTCACGGGCCCAGCCGCTCCGCAGCATGTGGGATCTTCCCGGACCGGGGCACGAACCCGTGTCCCCTGCATTGGCAGGCAGACTCTCAACCACTGCGCCACCAGGGAAGCTCAACCCATATTTTAAATGCACTAGGAGAGTGCTACTGAAATAAATTTTATAATGAAATCTGAATTCACAATAATTGTTTCCTGAAGCTCCATTTTATTGTTAAATCTAGAGTTTTCTCTCATCCTCTTAATACCCAAATTCAGACAATAAAGTTGTATTTTATCATAACTTTAATTTTTGCTCCATAATATAAAAGTTTCCAAATATAATTCTTATATTCCTTCTATCTTTTAATTTCTCTCTTTTCCTGAGGCCGTCATACAAAGGGCTCCAAAAATTTATGCTAATGCAACACCTTCCACAAATAAAATAAACACAGTTGCCTAATGCTCAAGAAGACTGTCAATAAGATACACTAGATGCAACACATCAAATGTTTCCAGGAGACTTATAATTGGAGGTTTGTGCATATTCATCTTAATGGAGTACAAAAAATAAATCACATAAAATACATGAGGGACATTAATAAACCAATTTAACACAAAATTCCATTTCCCCGATGGTCTGAAGCTTTATGCTCTTTGAATTTGCTCTTCTCAGGCACAGCAGTCATATGTGGATCTTAACAACTATTTTTAATTTAAAAAATTCTCTTTGGAAAAGGATCCATCTGTTTATTGAAACAATCCTTTGCAAAACCAAGGAGGTCACTTCAGGTCAAAACCCATATCTAAGTTGGTTTAAGCTTAGGGTAACCTAAATAGTGTGTCAAATTGGGACTACTAGGTATATAAAATGACATCATATAATTTTTAAAAAAACTCTTAGATTCTACATTCCTTGTGAAGAACTGGTTTTACGGGTAAAATCTGGGGAGGAAAAACCTATTGGAATGCAAAAGTGTATTTAACATTTGTTTACATTTCCACAACATTATGCTAGATTTAAGCTGTCAAACTAAGTTGATAACAAATGTTAAGTATAGAAATATATACAGCAACCCGCCGATTGCCAAACCAGGCAAACAAAGAACTCTTGTCAGAGGGTTACAGATTCCAAAGTTAAATGTGAGGTAATATTTTCAGGGTAAGGTTTCTTTTTTTTACCTCTAATGGAATGACTTTTATTTATTTTTTATTTTTTTTGCGGTACGCGGGCCTCTCACTGTTGTGGCCTCTCCCGTTGTGGAGCACAGGCTCCGGACGCGCAGGCTCAGCGGCCATGGCTCAAGGGCCCAGCTGCTCCGCAGCATGCGGGATCCTCCCGGACCAGGGCACGAACCCGCATCCCCTGCATCGGCAGGCGGACTCCCAACCACTGTGCCACCAGGGAAGCCCTGGAATGACTTTTTAAATGGCTGCACTTGTACAGCAGAGCAGGATGGATACATCTGCAGTGGAATTCTGCACAAGGATTCACCTACAAAACTAGCTCTACAAATGTGATTATTGCTTGGCTGAATTGCACGTTACCTTGAGAAATAATACTTGGGATAAAAATGAATAAGTTTCTACTGCTTAATGTGAAGAAAGTCATTTGCATCTTTGTTCTCACTTTTTTGTTAAACAAATGAATTCAAATGAACAATGTACGTGAAACTCTTATTTCCCATTCGTTAGTGTTATATTCCTCTCATTTACTTTAATGGCCAGTGAAAAACAATTACATTTATTAAACAATATATTACATGACCAATATTCTAGAGGGTACAAACTTATATGTCTGGTTTCTCCACACAAAACGTTTATAATTTGGTTTCAGATATAATTCATCAATCAATAACGCAAAAAACCATGATAATAACTATAAGTGTCATGAAAGCACAGTGAGTTACTTGATGGAAGGGGCCTTATATTATTGTCTTCTAGTGTCCAATACCTATTGTTGGCAGTTAGCGTGGAATATGGAGGAAGGAGAAAAAAAAGTCTATAATGAAAGAGACCAAATTTTTTAATGCTAGAACAGTTATTTGCTATCTGGCCGAGGAAATAATTGTCTCAGTTTCCTTTTATGCAAACTGAGGATAGCAACACTTAATCAGCATTTAATATATAAAACAAATTATATGCATATATCACACCCCTTCTGAAACATACATAATTGTTACTTTCCGCTACCTACACTTCTTTTAGCATGTCACATTGGACTTTGAATAGTTCTTTGAATGAGAAGTGCTATGGAAAAAAATGATTCTGAATCTTTGAAATGGAGATGCCAGAATGAAAAACAAACAAACAAACAAACAAAATCTAGGAGTTTAAAAAAAAACTTAGAAGTACTGTAAATCAACCCAGGAAAGATAAAAATGAAAATAATTTTTGGATTTTTCCTCATTTTCATTACTCTAATGCTGAAAAAAGTGAAAGACATTAATGTTTAACACAAACAGTAGAAGTTTATAACTGCATATTTAAGTTTTTCCAAAAAAAAAAAAAAAGTATGAAAGTGAAAATGGGGAGAGGGGCGCTTAGTGATCTGCTGCTATTAAGTCCAACCACTCACTTCCAAGACTAGAACTTGGCCATTCCCAATAACTGTAACACCCCATAACCTCAATTCAAATGCTTCCTTCTCTTAACATCTTTCCAACATCCTTCCTCAATTATTCTAATATTTCCTTGACCTTAGCTGGAATTATAATCTATTACCCATGCCCCCCAAATAGTTTTTACTATTCCTCTCTCAACTCATGTCCTTCCTCCCCTTTCCATTTATTTATTTAATTTATTTATAAATAATTGAATTATAGTTGATTTACAATGTTGTGTTAGTTTCAGGTGTACAGCACAGTGATTCAGTTATACATATATATGCATACATTCTTTTTCAGATTTTTTCCCTTATAGGTTATTACAAAATATTGAGTATAGCTCCTTGTGCTATACAATAGGTCCTTGTTGGTTATCTATTTTATATACAGTAATGTGCATATTTTAATCCCACACTCCTAGTTTGTCCCTCCCCCCCTTGGTAACCATAAGTTTGTTTTCTATGTCTGTGGGTCTATTTCTTTCTTGTAAAGAAGTTCATTTGTATCTTTTTTTGATTCCACATATAAGCTATACCATCTGATATTTTTCTTTCCCTGTCTGGCTTACTTCACTTAGTATGAAAATCTCTAGGTGCATCCATGTTGCTGCAAATGGCATTATTTCATTCTTTTTTATGGCTGAGTAATATGCCATTGTATCTATTTATCTATCTATACCACATCTTCTTTTGTTTGTTTGTTTAGTTTGTTTGTTTTTGTGACTTGTTTTGTTTCCTTTTTGGCTGTGCTGCACAGCATGCAGGATCTTAGGTCCCTGACCAGGGTTTGAACTCATGCCCCCTGCAGTACAAGTGCGGAGTCTTAACGACTGGGCAGCCAGGGAAGTCTCTATACCACATCTTCTTTAAAACATTTTTTTAAAAATAATTTTTACTATTCCCCTCTCAACTCATGTCCTTCCTCCCCTTTCTATTTAATGTTCCTTCACTATCATAATTTTCTCACATATTTCCTTGCAAGGGTCTTGAAACACCTGTCCTCTTCTCTTTCACTTTATTTCTCTGGTAAGAATCAACCTCCAGTTAAATCTTACTCTCAGTGCACTACCCACCAATCAGATTTCCTGCTTCAGAGAGGTAACTGACTGATGGCCCCAGCTGTTATAATTTATACATGTATCACTGAATTTGCAACCAGGACATGATTTCCACAAGCTGCTCTCAGCCCATGCTGAAAATAGTGGCAACAGCAATGCAGGACTTCTCTGATGGATGAATTTTATTCTGGCCAAAACACTTTACAACTGTGCCGCAGTCTGAGAAACTTCTCACCCCACCTTCCTTCTTTTCCTCACTCATTCACAGGGATAGACCTGTACTGTGGTCTGAAGACTCCTACCACATCTTCTGGTACCCTTCTCTTTCTCTCTAACAGACTGACTATTTGCTTGCATATCCAATCCTATTTTGACATTGGATTCTCATGAAACCTCAGACTAACACAACTGGCATCCATGCAGCTGAGCATGGCTGGAAAAGAATACACAACCATGCTGACCGCCTTTATTTTAAATTTGTGACCATTAGCTTCAAGTGATTTACTCACTTAATAAGTATTTATGAAATATCATGATTCCATCATTCCTTATGTCCTTGAGAACCAAGATACTCAGTATGGAAGAAAGGAGATACAGGTGTAATACAGAAGAGACAAAGCAAAAATTGTGGGTGTATCCTCGCTCTGCCCACTGAAAAGGTCCAGAAACAATGATTAATCATTGAGCATCCCTGGACCCAAGCTGCTGTCTTGAAATACCCTTTTCTGTTAAAGAAAGTCAGGGCTTTTCAGAAAAATGGCTGATGTTAGGTCTAGGGCAGGGTGCAAGATGAGGCTGAAACATCTTAGCATAAAGACTCTATTGGCCAAAGATGAGACAATTTAATCTTGGATAAGGACAAGATTTACAGTGGATTGACACTCATCAAATATGTTTAAATTCATGAATTCATGTTTATATTTAAAGTCTAGCTGTCACTCTCTGAGTATGACTACGAAACAATTTATTTTCTTAAAAACTAGTTAGATGAAAGGAAAGGATCTAGTATTTGTCCTGGTTTTCCATATGAACTGTACCACTGGATAGCCAAATGATAGATGATGGTGGATCTCTCTTTTTAAAATTATTCTGGGCAATTAAAAAATATAGAATTAGAATATTACTGTCGCACCTCCTAAGGGAATTAATAAATAGTGAAAAACAGAAATAATGTGCTTCTGTTTGCAAGACTTTAGGCTTACCGAATAAATATAATCTGAGTTTGATAAGTCTACTGGATCTAGCTGCCAATTTACAGAAAATACGGAGTTCAGAGAAAAATATTGAACTACAACATGTAAAAGCCTACGGGTCAGTGTCTTGGGTTCCTCCACAGATAACCTGTAAGAAAAATAAATGGCTGGAAGAGAAATCTGTAGATTAGTTGAGCCCTAAAAGACACATTGTGTTTAAAAAAAAAGTTACATGAAGCTAAAGTGTCTAAGGATGCTTACTTGCATGATACAATCATAAAGAAAAGCAGGGGTATGATTATTATAAAAGCCAAATTAGTGGTTATTTTGGGCTTGGAATGAGGGATTTGTGACTTGCATGGGGCACATATGGCAGGGTTTCTAAGATGGTTGGCAATGTGTCATTTCTTGACCTGGGTTACATGGGTATGCTCCTTGAAATTATTCACTAAGCTATGCATGTATTAGTTTGGTTTGCTATATCTACATTTTATTTTACAAGAAAAGGTTAAAAATGCTATTCTGATACTTTCAATCAAATTAAAAAAAGAAAATAGAGACTCATTTTGTAATGAGAACACTCTCATTGCCATGGTATTAAAAATACAAATGTGACTATAAATACAATTGCCAAAATATTCCTTTTTAACATAAAAAATTTCTCAGAGTAAACTGCTATACCAAGTCTGATTTTATCAGGGAAAAATGCAAGCAGGAGGTTCCCACTTACTATCTTTTTTCTCTTTGTTCTTCTTTTTACCATAATAAGGAGCTCTTGGAAGACACTTGAAACTCACAGATCACATTTGAAGAAATATCATTCAAGGAGATATAAGGCAGAGACAATATTTTAGAGGAAGCCCTAGCATGCCTAGAAAACCTGTAATCATTCTCAGCAGATAACTGATTATTTGGCTGGAATATGTTTAAAGGAGAAGCTTTGCTCCAAAGTTGGATAAGTGAAGGTGGGATTCAAGCATGATAAAGAACAGTGAGCGGTAGAGGGGCAGTAACAACTATAAAGCCTTTATGATTTCTTTAATATTGCCAGGAAGCACATTAAAGGTTTCCAGAGCTGACTAGATACTATTAAAAAATAATTGTGTCTTCCTTGCTGTGAATTACAAGTCTTTTATATGTGGAAGAATTTTTGGTGGATGCACAAGGCAGGAAAATAAAATGAATTTTAATTTCAAACGCTCTGTGATACAACACAGTTTTTCCAGCTACAAAGATGTTTGTAATTACAGTTTCATGACCGTAAGGAGTTAGCAAAGCATATAATACTTGTGCAAGAAAATGCTGATTATTCTGTTGCAAATACTTCCCTTAATGTGTGTTAAGTAAACTCTTTATAGAAATGGTCTTAAGACAAATAAAACTCAGTCACTGAAGTAATATAAGGTTGCTTTTTATTCGGTAAATTTCCCACAGGGAAATTTAAATCTTACAACTTAATGATGCTTTTAAAGTGGTGTCATTTGAGAAATTAGTTTCATAATTGTTACATGGAGTAGTGAAATTGTTCTGAATTGGAAGACAAAAGAGCCAGGGTAAAATTCTGACTCTGTCAATTACAAACTATGTGACTTTGGGCGACTCGTTCAACTTGTATCTTGGATCGCTTTCTACAAAATGAGAGAGCTGAACTACATAGATCTAAGATTCTTTCCAGCATCAGTGTTCTCAAGTTCATCAACACATTTAATTTCAATTTGTTGTGGGGGCAAAATAAATTCTGCAAAAACTGTATGACAAAGAGTTATAATGTCTGTATTAGTTATCTATTGCCGTGTAACAAATTACCGGAAAAACGTAGCAGCTTCCCATAACAAACATTTATTATCTTACACAATTTCTGAGGGTCAGGAACCTGGAAGTGGTTAGCTGACTGGTTCTGACTAAGGTCTCTCATGATGTTGCCTTCTAGATGGTGCCTGGGGCTGCTGTCATCTGAAGGCTTGGCTGGTGCAGGACAGTACACTTCTAAGTTCACTTACATGTTGGCAGCTCTCAATTCCTCACTAGCTGTTGACCCACGTCTTTGGTCCCTCGCTTCGTAGACCTCTCTTTCTAGGGCTGCTCACAGCATGGAAGCCAGCTTCCAGCAGAATGAGTGAACCAAGGACAGAGAGAGTGTGTATGTGTGAGAAGGTACATGATTGAAGGCATGGTCTTTTATAAGCAAATATATGAAGTGACATACTATCACTTCTGTCATATGCTATTGACCACACAGACCATCAGTGCTACAATGTGGGAGGGTGTGAATACTGCAATGTGTTGATCTTTGGAGGTAATTTTGGAAGCTAGCTACCAAAGTGCCTGTACTCAATATATAATTAAGGCCCAGATGCACTCCTGCAACCCTCCCTCTGCCCAGATAGACAAACCTCTCACATAGTGAGTGATGTGGGCACTGCTATGGACATTGCTGAAACATAATTTGTCTTATCTGTATTCCTAACCATCAACATAGGAAAATTTCTTTATTTTTAAAATTAATTTCTATTGGAGTATAGTTTATGTACAATGTTGCGTTAGTTTCTGCTATGCAGCAAAGTGAATCAGTTATACATATACATATATCCCCTCTTTTTTAGATCCTTTTCCCATATACATCATTACAGAGTACTGAGTAGAGTTCCCTGTGCTATACAGTAGGTCCTTATTCGTTATCTATTTTATATATGGTAGTGAGTATATGTCAATCCCAATCTCCCAATTATCCCTCCCCCCCTTCCCCCCAGGAACCATAAGTTTGTTTTCCACATCCGTGACTCTACTTCTGTTTTGTAAATAAGTTCATTTGTACCATGTTTTTAGATTCCACATATAAGCGATATCATATGATATTTGTCTTTCTCTGTCTGAGTTACTCCTCTCTTTATTTTTGAAAGTATCCTACCTTCTTTTTGCCCCAAATGGCTTTACCTGTAAATTTATGAAATGTGGTTATACAATGTGAGTATCTTCAATCTCTCTTATATATAGCTTGTTATTTCACTATACCTTCATATTCTCTCTTTATAAATTTCCCTCAGAAAGTCTATTTCTTGTATAGTTTAATTTCATCAGTGGTCCCAAATCTATTCTTTTCACCATAATTATGTCTCATCAATTAACTTTTCTTTATCCCACATTCTCCATTTGCTCGCTTCTCTTGGTTTATTTCCATGACTTTCTGTCTACCTTACAGCTCTCTAATTCACTTCTAAACTTCCCGTGGGAATAGTCTTCACTTTTCCCTCATTGCCTTAACAACTTTTTAAACTTTGCAATCTAACTTTCTCATTGTTCTGAAATGACCAGTCTCCCTATTTGCCTGATCTAATGGCTATTCAAATATTCTCCAACTTCTGAAATATTTAATGGCGAGCTTCACTTTTCTTCCTAAAATTTCCTTCTTCTTTCTATTATTATGTATTCTTTCCTCTCTTTACCCTAAATTTTAAATTTCCCTAGGCTCTTTGCTTTTAGAGTCCTTTATTTGTCCATTTTTCATCTTATAAATATCACCTCAATGAAAGACTAATGTTTACTTTTGACCATTTTCATGTATTAAAATTCTGTTTTAACTTACTAAAGAATATCTCTATCTGAATTTACAGCTAATATCACAAATTCAACCAAATTCAAAATAAACCCAGATCTTTATTTAGCAGATGCAGAGAGTGTCTTTTATTTCAGTTAATAATATTTCTATTACTCACCTTACACAAACTTGGGATCTTAAAGTATTTACCTATCTATCGTCTATACCTATCTATCTATCTATCTATCTATCATCTATTTTCTCCCTGTAGCCTTTCCACTGTGTAGCATTTAACGTTTGGATGTACTTCAATTAATGTCATCACAGTCTTTCTCTGTATTTCTTTCTTTAAACTCAGCCCTCTAATTCTCTCCTGCCCTTTGGGATTTTTCCCCCTTGGTCTTCAACTTCTTTCTTCCCATCCTTTTTCAAAGTGTTTGCTATTTACAACCTTTGTATCTTTGATTAAGAAAAAAACTTGACATATCAATGAAACCCTTCAAAATCTGGCTTATGCCACCACCTAAATTTCATCTCAAGCTACTCTTTGCTTTTCCCTTTGCTCAGAGAGGCAATAAGTAGTTACACGATAAACGCTGACTCTAGATTGTACTTGGATTCAATCCAGGTTCTGCAATTTAGCAGTGACTTCGAGCAAGTTTCTTAACCATTCTGTGCCTCAGTTTCCTAACAGGCAAACAATAATCCAATAACAATGGTAGCTACTTACTGAATTAATTAGTATGTTAGCAGTTCATGAGAAATAATAAGAGCTATAATGTTTGTTATTACTATTTGAACATATGCCTGCAATCTTATATTTCATTTTCTACTATTTTCTTTCTTTTTTCTCCCTCTTTTTTTCTGATCTTTTACTAAGTTCACCAAGTTTCTTTCATCTCCCACCTCCAACTTTTTCTTCAAATGGTTTGGAAGTTATTCATGCTGCTTCTATTTATTTATTTGTTATCCTTATTTTCATTCATTTACTGACTACTTTTAAATTGCATATTTGATTTAACAAAGTCCTAGGTCATTAATCTTCTGAAAAAAGAGAAGGATCTTTTAACATTAATCTTCTGAAAAAAGAAGGATCTTTTAAAATTAATCACCACCCATTTTTCATATTGCTGTTATGAAACGTGTAAGCACCAATCTGGTTTTATAACCACTAATAATTGGTTGTTGTTGCTATTATTATTATTTGAAAAAAAATTTTGATATACCCATAATTGTCCACTTAACTTATTAAAACTAATTCCTCCTTGCAGTCTAGGCCTTTAGTTTTCTTCTAAGTAAAATTATCCTTTTTTTTTTTTTTGTAGTTCTCTCTGCAAATGACTAAGTGATAAACTTTGTCTTGCCTAAAATCAGTATTTATTTTACTCTTACTCTTAAATACAAATTTTTCTGGGTAGGGAAGTTTAGGTTTATGAAGGATTTTTCAGTCAGCATGTTGAAGATATTATTTCACTGTTCTCTGATATGTTTTGTCATATCTTTATCTGAGGAGCCATGTGCATCTTTAAATTCAGAAATTTCTCAGCCACTATCTTTTGAAAATTGTTTTTCAGACATCTCTTTTAGCTACCATAGCCATATGTTTTATACTCTATTTAAATTTCAATGCCTTCTGATTTCTTTTTCTAATGCATTTTTTGACTCCATAGTTTTCTGTGCAACAAACTAGGAAAATAATTTCAATTTACCTCTTCAGTTATCTCTAATCTGTTTAATATAGTCATAAAGTTTTATTTTAATTACCATATTTGTCATGTCTAAATGATTTGGTTATTTAAAAATCTACTTATTCATATTTCACACTCTTTTACTTATCATTTTGGTTTTATTCTTTACTTTTTATATTTCTGTATAGTTTCTATATGTCTTTCTGGTAATTTCTCTTCTTTTTTTTTTTTTTTTTTACGTTATGCGGGCCTCTCACTGTTGTGGCCTCTCCCATTGCGGAGCACAGTCTCCGGACGCGCAGGCTCAGCGGCCCAGCCGCTCCGCATGTGGGATCCTCCCGGACCGGGGCATGAACCCGCGTCCCGTGCATCGGCAGGTGGACTCTCAACCACTGCGCCACCAGGGAAGCCCAATTTCTCTTCTTTTAATCTCTGTGACAATTTTATATAAAGTTACAGTTACCAGTTGTTCCATTAACTCCAGTACTAGGGATGCTCTGGCTTTTTGTGACTTCAGACTCTCATGGTGTTTCTTTTTTTATTTTTTTTTTCAGTGTTAGAAGTGGGGTGTTTCATTTAATTGTGTGGTTTGTACTTTTTCTATGATGAATTATTTTCAGTGAGTGTCCCATATGTCCTTAATTATGGAAGTTTCCCTACTGAATTTTAAAAATATATATATTTCAATGATTTTACGGTAATTTCTCAGCTTGGTATTCCTATCCTATGTAATGTAAATTTGTAATCTCTGTACTATACACACACATATACGTACATACACACACTCTAACTATTTAATTCACTTCTGTATTCTCAGCAGCACAAATTCTAATGCATAGTAGATATATTTTTGGTAAATATATGATTCATGAAAGGATACATGGATGTTCCATGATTCCTTAAATAAATAATATGCTGTAGCAATATCTGAACTACCTTCTCTTCTAACAAATGTTCCATGTTTCATAACCTCATGTCTTACTTGAGCTGTTTATTCCCTCCATCGTGACAACCTAGAATCTCATCTTTTTTTTAAAATATTATCTTTTCCTTTAATCTTTTTAAATTTCACTTGTTACAAAGAACTTGAATTATAATTGTATTTTAAAAAAGTAACAATGGAAATTTCTTTTTTTTTTAAGAATCTCATCTTTTAAGGATTCTCTCCAAAGACATTTTCTTTGAAAGCTTTGTTAAATTTAAATATGTAAGCTTTTCAAGTAAATTAAATATTCTTATTAATATAAATTTCCTTCAGGAATATACTGATTTTTCATTTTGATGCACTCAGTGCTATAGATTAAATGTTTGTGTCCCCCAAAAGTCATATGCTGAAATCTGAAACCCCAGTATTATGATATTAGGAAGTGGGTCCTTTGGTAGGTAATTAGGTCATGAGGGCAGAGTCCTCATGAATGGGATTAACAGCTTTATAAAAGATATCTGAAGCACTCCCTAGTCCCTTAGAATGTGCGGACACAGTGTGAAGATGTCTGTCTGTATAACAGGAAGCTGGTCCTCACCAGACACTGAAACTGCTGGTGCCTTGATCTTGGACTTCCCAGACTCTAGAACTGTAAGAAATAAATTCCTATTGTTTATAAGCCACCAAGTCCATAGTATTCTGTTACAGCAGCCTGTATGAACTTCAACACGTAGATTTTAATTATTCCCTGCTCTTTGCACTTTATTAGAACTTGTAGAATATACTTAGTCAAAAAGCTCTTGCTCTGGGGCTTCCCTGGTGGCACAGTGGTTGAGAGTCCGCCTGCCGATGCAGGGGACACGGGTTCGTGCCCCGGTCCGGGAGGATCCCACGTGCCGGAGCCTGTGCTCCGCAATGGGAGGGGCCACAACAGTGAGAGGCCCGCGTACCGTAAAAAAAAAAAAAAAAAAAGCTCTTGCTCTGACACCATGTCATGCTTGTCCTAGGTATGTCACAGAAACCTTCATGCAGAGGTTCAGCTTGTTAACTGAGGGAAGAATTCAGTCAACATATATTCATTTGACACTCACAATTTTAAAAATAATAGTAATTTGTTGTCATCATTTAAAAATAAATACACTGGAAATAGTAATGTGTATTACTTTGGGTGTGTATGTGTGAAAAAAAAATCAGATAAAATGGCAGTCACTGGCCTGCACTTCTTCCTTTTGATCACTGGTTAAAACTGAGTTGCAGCTGCACTCTTTAGGTGGTTTATGTTATATCAATTTTGCCACAGTGTCTACTTCTTTTTGTTCTAGAATTTGTCAGTTTCACTCACTTATATTTCTGCCTGGCTCCTGTAATTATTTACAGTTCTGGGATATGGTTGCGAAACATTCTTCATAGCTCATTGTTACCAATTATTGCCTTAGGCCTCAGGATGAAATTTTTATGTACTGCTATCTATTTTAAATCAGTTCATTAGAAATAAAGAATTAATGAACATTAAGTTATAAATATAATGATCTACGTTTTAACTGAATTGTATTGCTAAACTTTGCTTCTTTCTATGTTTTTCTCCAATGAAAACATGCAGTTATTATAGAAACAAAATTTTACACATACATTCAAGTTAACTATAATGCAAGATTTGCCTAAATCTGCCTTGTATATTACTAATATTTGTTAACTTAATAAATATCTATGTATTACTGCTAAATATACTGCATTCTTTTTTTTTTTTCTTTTTTCTTTTTTAGGCTGCGCCACATAGCTTGTGGGATTGCAGTTCCCTGACCAGGGATTGAACCCAGGCCCTTGGCAGTGACAGTGAAGATCCTAACAACCGGACAGCCAGGGAATTCCCATGATGCATTCTAAGGAGAGATGGGAATTTTTATTATAACTGAATAATGATCAACTGATTAGATTACTGCAAGTCTATTAAAAACTGACAAAATAATAAGCCTGAAATGTTGCTACAGTAGTTACTGAAATGGTGGCATCGAGCTAACTGGGCAGCAAGATAACATTTAGATTCTAAACAAGTAATCTGATTACTAGTTTTATTTGTTGTGAGGAAATAGAGCCCAATTCGTTTCAAGATAAATTTAAGCTTATGAATGTTTATATTTATAGTGTCAGTCATTTGATTAAAAGCATGTTACAGAAATTAATATATAAAATTAGGAAACAATATATATTATTTTTCATAGTAAGTTTTTAATTCCTTAGCTGCATGAGACTGTAGTGTTTATAGAGGCTGGTGTTGCTGAGAAGTGTTGCTGAGACTCAGATCTGTGGGAGAGCTCTAAATGGATATGTGAGCCATCAAGAATAATAACATCAAATCTTAAAACTCCAGTCTTAGGACCTCTTATAGTTATATTTCCCAATTATCTGGAGACAGCTTCCTTAGGAGAGTACCACAGGGAGCCCTTCATCTACCATGCAAACTTTGACAGAGGATGAGATTATAGACACTACTGAAAGAACATAATCAATATTCAGGCAGAACATAGATTAAAAAAAATATGATCTCAGTTCGTGCTACCACTCTCTGGAGAGTACTGTAAAAAGAAGAACAAAGAGTGTAGTCCTGAGCATTCAAAAACATAGCTTGCTTTCTGTAGTCTGACCCCGTCTGAGCACATTTGTGCTTTTAATGCTTTGCAAAAGTAGATATCCAAATATGACAGGAAGACAGTGAATAAGACAGTATGTTTGCTCCCTGGTTAGATCATGATTATACTCAACAAGGTCTGATGCAAGTGCCATTTTGCCATACAGCTCTTCTCTTCTATAGTGGGATACATCTTAGATATATAGAAGCAATAACATAAAGATAATGCTAATATTTCTCTTCCCTGAAATGGATGCAAAAGAGTTGTATGAAAATGATTCCACATAGTAATCCATAGATACCCTTACTTACCAATTAGTCTTCAACTATACTCCCATGACTCTTTAGTTGATTGTGTTCATTTAAATATTTCAGAATAGGGAAAAAAATCCATGGAACTATATTTCTTGAGATCCTTATCAGGTCTGGAAATAATAAAAAGTCCTACACTTTTCTTTTTCTTCTGCTCAAGCCTTGAACACCTCCCAAATCAAGCAACTTGGAGTTAAGTGAGCTCTCTGTTGCTTCCGTTATCAATGATTTTTATACTATTTCAAAGTATCCTGATTCTCAGCACTGATATTGATAAAGAAAAATTACACATAATTGGAGAAGGTGGTTCTATATATGTAAGTGCTTTTTGAATGAAGACAGTTTAGAAAAATAAGTATGGTTTATCAAGTTCAAAACATACGCTGTTTTATTTTAAGCTGACATTGAAAAAAGCATACTTTGCTGTTTACTCATTTCCTAATAAATACTGCAAACGTTTACTAGTTAACTAAAAATATATTTTTTTCTAATAGAAAATACAAAAAATTCAATAGTTTAAAATACTTCATCTTCCATTTTATTTAGTAATTGTGTTGAGTTAAAATGCATTTCATAAGATAGAACAAATTTAGTTGTGAATTTTATCCTTCAAGCACAAAGTACAGGATGTTAACATAGAAGAACCATTTACAGAAATCTCCATAAGACTTAAAATGTTCCCTGATAACCAAGGAAAGAAGTTACTCTGGATTGACATGATTCCTTGTCATGTGTTTTTGGAAATGTTTAAATAAGGTGCCCGGTAAACTTTACATTTGGTAACATCTCCATACTGAAAGTCGCCATCATGCTATGTTAAATATTTACACAGCAAAAACTTACTGTGGTGGAGAGGTGAACTGAAAAGGTGTCAAAGATTCACTATTATGTGATAACATTCAGAGTATGACATCAGCATATAGCTTCATGTATCAGTATGAATTTGAAAGAAGATAAACATTTCTATATAAAGATGGGTCTTCCTTCATTTTTTTAAAATCGATTTTACCATATTAAAGGGAAGGGTCAAGGCAAAATGTTTATATGTAAAATAGTAATAAAATATATGCTTTTCTACTTATGTTAAAGTATATAAAATTCCTCAAAGAGGAATGGCCTAGGCAGTTTTCTGGTGTCACAGCTAATAATGGTGTTTAGAGCAGGCTGATAATCATGGATCCTGTCACAGTTAACACAAGTTCTGTAGCATCACTAAAGAACAGAAATGAATGGTGCATTGGTTAGGAGTGGAGGGGATGTACCAGGAAATATAAGTTCTATATCTAAAGGACATTTTAGGTAAATCTCTGAAGGATAATTTCAGAGTCCAAAAAGAGTTCAGGAGGAATTCTAAAGATATGTAAAAATATACTTTAAGAATTAGTGGCTTTAACTCCATCATGTTTCACCACTACCTACAGTATTTGGAACAAGACAAAAGCTCTTGTTTCACTGAATAGCCTATGGTATAATAACATAAATTCACAATTAAAGAAATGGAAAGGGAGATTAGGACAATTAATGTTATTGGAAATGTTTGGGGATTTATATTTAAGGAGAGGCGGCATAATATAAAGGTTGAGACTTTTGGCCAGTGGCCAGTACTGCCATTCTCTAGCTATGTGGACTTGGGTAAGTAATATTACTTCTTTGTGCCTTAGTTTCCCATCTATAAAAATTGGATAATAATAACACCCACCTGATTGGGTTATTAAGAGGAATAAATGATTTTATACATATAAAGTACTTAGAATTGTGCACAGACTGTATAAAGTGTTTAAATAAGTAAAAAAAAATAAGTAAATGTGGGATCATATATATACAGATATATAATTTATATGTAAATTTGTACAACTTATTTTTATAATTTGTTATTTTATTTATTACCATTATTTTATATATAATTTAACAAGTTACCATTATATACACACTACTTTTTCTCATGACAGAAAAAAAAGAGACTTTGAAATAATAAGAAACTAAATCTTTCTATATGAAGGTCACACTCAGTAGTGCATTAGTTGCCTTTACTAAGTAAATCAGAATGGAGAAAGCCAAATTTATAGAGAAAATACTAGTATAAATTGGTAAATTCCACATAAAAGAGAGTAATTACATTCCTGGAACATCTGGAGTACTGTGTGATAGTTCCATATCTTTTCATAAATTTAGTCAGGGGGTTTATTATAAGCGTGGAAGAAGAACTATACATATGGCACCTAGTGGAGTGACTTGCAGGTACTATATGTTGCCCTAGATAGAGAAATGAGAGCCAACGGCCCTCATTTCTAGGACAAATGAATTTATTATATATATGAAAGAGCAATAAAGTAAGTATGGTTCTTCTAACTAGAACAGGCTGCAATTAAGAGATAGCGATCCCTTTGTTCCAGTAGACATTCAAGCAGAGGTTGGAGGACTTTTACTAGACAATATTGTAGAGGGAAATTCAAGTATTATATAGAGTGCTGGAATAGATGATTTGTAATCTTTTTCCTAAGCCAGGATTCCAAGAAATATATGAAGATGGAAAAAAATTGAAATAAAAGGTGGAGGATTATCATATAATGCATAGGTTAAAACAGTCACAAAGAAGGGACTAAAATGAAGTAAAAACAAACTTTCTGACTTTAGGTCATAATCTGCTTGCATTATACACTTGTAATACACCAACAAATTTGATCCAAACATATGAATTCTCAATGCATAGAACTAGTTATCATGTTAATTAATTTCTCAATTTAAAATGTTAATTGGATGTTAATGGGATTAAAAAATTGAAGGGCTACTGAACCATAAAAAGAACTATTCTTGGACATAAAGTAGGAGTTTTTTAATATGTGTAGGTGATGTTCTCTAGTGGCTCCAACATCCAGTGTCCTTTAAATAGAGTTAAAATATACAATGGACATTTTTGGTCAATCTCTATATTCTGGGGACTTCAGCAGTTGAGTTTCAAAACCTTACGTTAGATGATTAAGAACAAAAGCTCCAGACTTGCATTTGAATTGTACACATTCGAACCAACAGAGGGTGATGGGATGCCTCAACATGCACTACTGCCCCTAGAGTTCCAATAGTTTATAGCATAATAGTTTCTGTAGTCAGTGATTAAACAATATATTAAGAAACAACTAACACTCCAAAATAGGTGTGAAAACACCATGGTAAAATGTCATCTCAAAGAAAAATAATAGTGTACACTTGTAAAACTATTATTAAATAGTTTATCAAGCATTTCCCATGCATTACCACATTTGATCCTAAGAGCATTTGATCCTGTGCCTGAGACAGTAGACAGCACTGAATCATTATCTTACAGA
Organism: Delphinapterus leucas; assembly: GCF_059928025.1. Lineage (NCBI taxonomy): Eukaryota > Metazoa > Chordata > Mammalia > Artiodactyla > Monodontidae > Delphinapterus > Delphinapterus leucas. Next base: position 32,496,928 of record NC_143132.1, read on the forward strand.
AGGGAAATTAAGAATCATGAAAGTTAGATTCAAGGTCAACTATTTAACACATAACCTAAATAGACCTAAAATCTACGTGTTTTGGTCTAGTTCACACTCTTTCCTCTTTGCCTTATGGTCTTACTTCTTACCTGACTCTACTATACTGAATTTCCACATTTATCAAGTTGTAGACTCTTTGAGTCAGAAATAATATTAGAATTCATGGGTTTAAACATACATATACACCCCCCAAATCCTATGAACTCATATTATTATGTAATTGTAGACGTTGTACACATTAAACTAATATTTAATAGAGAAAATGAGAAAATAACACTTGACCTGGAGATAATCAATAATAAACTCTTTTGTTTATTATTATTATTACTCTTGTCAGATATCACAGTACTTAAGCATATAATAAAAGTATTTATTTCAAGTATGTGGATCTTATCCATACTTTTTAAAAAATTACATTTTCTTTAAAAGGTATTTAGCATATATGTGTTACTCATGACATACAGATGGTCAATAGGCACATGAAAAGATGCTCATCATCGCTAATTATTAGAGAAATGCAAATCAAAACTACAGTGAGGTATCACCTGACACCAGTCAGAATGGCCATCATTAAATAGTCTACAAATAATAAATGCTGGAGAGGGTGTGGAGAAAAAGGAACCCTCTTACACTGTGCGTGGGAATGTAAATTTGTGGAGCCGCTGTGGAAAACAGTGTGGAGGTCCCAGAAAAACTAAACATAGAGTTGTCATATGATCCAGCAATCCTACTCCTGGGCATATACCCAGACAAAACTATAATTTAAAAAGATACACACACCCCTATGTTCATAACAGCACTATTCACAATAGCCAAGACATGGAAACAACCTAAATGTCCATTGACAGATGAATGGATAACAAAGATGTGACATATATATATGTATATACATATATATAATGGAATATTACTCAGCCATAAAAAAGAATGAAATAATGCCATTTGCAGCAACATGGATGGACCTAGAGATTATCATACTAAGCAAAGTAAGTCAGAAAGAGAAAGACAAATACCATATGATACCACTTATATGTGGAATATAAAATATGACACAAATGAACATATCTACAAAACAGAAACAGACTCACAAACATAGAGAACAGACTTGTGGTTGCCAAGTGGGAGCAGGGAGAGGGAGGGAAAGATTGAGAGTTTGGGATTAGCAGATGCAAACTGTTATATGTAGGATGGATAAACAACAAGGTCCTATTGTATAGCATAGGGAACTATATTTAATATCCTGTGATAAACTATAATGGAAAAGCATATGAAAAAGAATATATATATGTATAACTGAATCGCTTTGCTGTGCAGCAGACATTAACACAACATTGTAAATCAACTATACTTCAATAAAATTTAAAAATAAATAAATGTGTTCCTCGTGATAATACCCAAATATAAATTCTAGAACTTAAAAATATAAAAATAATATTTGAACATACCACAAAGCACATAAAAATATTGAATTTTATGTAAGAAGCACTCATTTCAACAAGACTATTTTCTTAGGGAATGGTACTTGTAAACTCTAATCTATTTCATAAGGCTATTTCATCGTTTTTAATGAATACATTGAACAAGTCAAAAGAGGTGGGCTGAGAAACCATTTTACTGCCAATTTAGAAAGTGATTAAGCAAGCACTGTTTTTTCTGTGTCCACAATAGGGCAAATGGAGAACAATGCTCATCAATAATTCCCTTTGGGAGCTGCATATTTTTAATTAAATGTGTTCAATATCCACTGGATTGTTTTGTGATCTGGTATAAGATTAAACATCACCAATAAAATTAAACCTAAATTTAGATGAAGTGACTAATGGCAGATAAAAATAAAGCCCACAGTCCCCAAATTAATCTCAGTGTAATTTTGCAGATATCCATACAGTAAAGGTGATAGTCCATTTTTAAAGTCATGAGAGTTCTCATCCTACTTAAAAGATGGTCAAAACTGTAAATCAGAGTCTATTTCTTTAATTCAAAATGACCACAGGAAATGTTTCACTGTCAAGATAAATACGTTATGGCAAAAATTACTCAGGATCAAAGCCTCAGATCATGATGATTTTTAAATGATGTATTTCCCTATTTCAAAAGTTTACATATATTATAGAAAAATTAGAACATGAACACAAGCAAGATGATAATGTCAGTGATAGGCTCATTAAAGTGTTACAGAGTTGACGTTAAGTGTATGTTTAAAATGGAAAATAAATTACTACATGTTGATCCATTTCACACATATTATTAAAACCATCATGTAAATAACCATTATTTAAGAAAAATAATTTTTAAGAAGCTTTTCATTTCTTAATATTAACTTTCATTTAAGTTACTTTTCCATTATATGCTATAGTAGTGAGAAATTGAGAGCTATCTCAAGTTTTCCAGGAAATTGTAGTTTCTAGTCATTTGCATGATAAAGCATTTTGCTGCATGTTCATAATTTGTCTGAATCAGGTATTTGACGTTTAAGTATACTAACATACACTCTATAAAATCCCCAAAGATAGAATTATATTCTATTCAGTCAATTTAAAAAATTAGAATATTTCACAATTTCTAATATGATTTCTCAAAATTAAAAACCCTGCCTCAAATTAGTTTTAAACTAAAGCTTAAAGACTAAGCATAAAAATGTATAAAAATGGAAAAGAGGTATGAAAAACATTTGCAATAAAGTATTATTGCTATTAATGCCAGTTAAAATATGTTTGATCCTTCAATGAAATGAGTAAGTAGTATGTAAACATGAGAAAAGGTCATGGCTATGCTAATTCATACAGCCTTCGTATTTTCAAGGTGGTGTATTAAAAAGCTTTAGGTGAAACATTCTCTGACCCAAATAAGCACAAGTTCTTCCCAGTTGGTTAGGGCAATTAAGGATTTATGTTTATTTAAACGTTCAACTTTTTCTTAACCTTTTCTAGAATATTGACCATGAACCGACAGTTTACCTTGGGATGTATTTTAATACACCACTTCCCAAGGACAAGGCTTTCTGACATGGCAAATCAAATCAGGGGCCATGGTTTAGTGCATGTATCTAATTGTTGGAGAGATACACTTTATATTATGTGAATACGCTTCAAAAACAGGACAAGTGAAAATTTCGATAACAGAGAATCAACTTATAGAGTCCCAGAAGTCTTTCACCAGAAACCCCATCCACCTTTTATAATTAAATAAGCACACTTTACTCTGTAATCTGTTATAATACACATTTTTCTTGATAAGGTTTTGTGAGGTTTTTGTGGTTGTTGTTTTGCTTTCTTTAATTTGTATTCTTGTGAAAAATGAGGCTGTTACAGATATTGGTGGAAACTTCTCAGTCCTCCCCCTCCATGCTAAGATGCTGCCTTTGTATTAATATATGAGGTCAATCATTTGGTGGGCATAGTGTCTTTTAAAACAATTCCCACACTCAGATGGCTGTCAGTGGTGGTGCCAGTGAACCGTTATGCAAAGCCCCCCAAACACTTTGTAAACTTGAATCTTTGAGCACAATAGTAAAGTTCAGTGCTGGAAAGAGATAGTGTACTGAATACACAATACCCAGCTTTGTTTGATGGGGGCTTCTGTGAAGGAGTAGGCTACTTAATCTCCCCATTTGCCCTGGGGATTCTTACTGTTTTAACGTGTCCTTTTTGAGAGTCTGTGAACTGTAGAATATATGCTGGTAACAACTTTCTTTGGGGCTTTCCTCCGAAAAGCCCAAAGCTGCCAACACAAGAAAGCTGACACAGTGGTGCTAACAAACACAAAGGAGACCTTTAGCTGTTTGTGCAAACTGCCTGGCTAAAGTTTCGTGTCATGCCTTGATGAAGGATCTAATTCTTTGGCTCATTTCATAGGAATCTAGCTTTTGTGACAATGTGGAAAGGATAGCTTCTTCATGCACTTGGGAAAGAATGGAGAAATTTGATGTAACATGCAGAAAATTTGTGCTACTTAAAATAAGGTAAAGGATTAAATTATATAAGACTTAATAACGACATTAATATTATATTAGCAATTACCTATGTTGATCATTTACTCAACTTAAGACTATTTTTAGGGTCTATTAATATCACTTACTTAAATGAGAAGTTATAGTGAAATGCCAATTTTATTTTTCTATTGTTATTCAATATTATATGTATTCAAATAAAACATGAAGTAGAAAGTTAACTTCATGTCCTTTTAAAATTTGAAGGTAATCATTGTGCAATACATAGATGTTTCAAATCAACAAGCTGTATACCTTAACTTATACAATGTCATGTGTCACTTATATCTCAGTAGAGCTGGGAAAAAATTCAAAGGCTTCAAGTAATGGTGTTTAAAGCATTATTCTACCTTTTGGAGAACAATTTATTTCATTCAAGAATGTATCTGGGATGCTAAAAAGAAATGCCACAGCTAGAAGTGCTAACTGCTCCAACTATTCAAACAGAGTTCCTACCTGAAGGTTAAATTTACACAAGTCAATCCATCAATATGTTGGAATTTTGCCATCCAGAAAAGTTATATAGTGTTAATAAGAGATCTTTTTCTACTCATGCATTTATAATACACGTTAAAGTTATAAAAATCACATGTATGCATGAGTGCAAAGCAGAAACCTTACCTAAGAGTAAAGAAACAAGTGAGGATGTATTTTTACAAGCCCAGCACCTAATGAATTTTGTAATATTGGATGTAGTATCAGTTCACTCTATTATAATCACCAAATTAATGAAGATGAATTTTCTTAAAGTGAAGAGAATAAATGTCTAGCAGAGTTTTGGATTAATGAAGTGAGTTAGACAAAACTGCATTAGAAATGTTCATAGTAAAGAAAAGAAAAGGGTCCTGAGCCCCACTGTGTGATTTTTAAATTGCAAATCCCAGTACATACGGGGTAGATAACTTTGTTAGTTGTCTTCTTACCTGGCCTAACCAATGCTACACTCAGATCCCTCCTCAACACCTTCTCACCTCCATCCTTCTTTGCCTACTGCATAGAGCTGTATGGTCTGGAGAAAGGCATGTTGAACTTATTTTGGATCTCAGGGAATGAAATCTCCCTTATCTCTGTAGTGTATTGTTCTACAGTCATACAATTGATGTCTAATGAGGCTTTCAGGAATACTTTATATACAAATAGGGAGATGCCTCTAGCTTACTTGGAGTGGTTTTTTTAAAAAAGTGTTTACTTAAGAATAGTGACTGGAAAAGAGTTGGAAATGGACATAGAGAAAAAAATAAAAAATAAAAGGATTTAAGATATTTGGCTGTTAGAAAATGGAAATGTCACAAAGTTAATATGTTTTCAAATGTGGTAGTTTGTGAAGATTCTGCAAGTAATTTATTGTCGTACTATATATCTATTTATCAATTGATTGGCGATAGATTCTGTATTTATCTATCTACAGCTTATCATTTTTTTTCTTCTTAGGAATTGCAAATAAACTAGCTAAATAGTATTTTATGTCTGAAAGGATGACAATCTGAGGTCAAATAAAAATAAACACTTAACTACAATATTTTTAGCATCATGCTCAAAAGAGCAAATTTCATTCTTTCTGATCATGGTATCTCCCCTGCCAGGTAAGTATCCAGTTTCATTCTTAACTGAATTTCTTTTTTTTTTTTCTTCATTGAGAAATGGTAGGAACATAGCCCAATCCAACTTAGTCTCAATGGTCTAATTTATTCCACATGGGCCAATCAGTGGCAAAGCAAACCGCTCTAAAGGAAAAGAAGACAGTTCAACTGGGCACCTGAAACACCTTTTAATTCACAGATAGTATAGTACTTGATTCTATAGCGAAGGAAAGTTCTCTCTATCTAGAGTGACATATATTTGGAGCTAATTCACTAAATGAAGACTTTCACCGAGGAAATTTCCATTTTGGTCCTGAGACGAACTCTGGGAATTTGTTTTATTCTTACAGAAGAGCGTTTTGCTGCCGTATTTTTTTGCTCACCACATTAGGCTAGAAAATTCCAGTGTTTTTCACCTTGAAAACCTAAGCTTTAAAACACTATTCAATTGATTGCATTGGCTGACTCCAGAAGCCAAACCTGATAACATTAACACTTCTGAGCTATTATGAGGTGGTCTAGTTTATCGTCTACTGTCTACTAGGAATAGACAGTTGCTATATTTGGATTCTGTGACAATGGGCAAGTCATTTAATCTTTCTTGGTTTCAGTTTCCTCATCTGTAAAGTAAGGATAATAAAACTTACCAGGTTATTGTGAATGCTAACATTAGCTAATATTTAGTGAGTGCTATGTGCCAGAAATTTTTCTAACTGCTTTTTATATAGTCTTACAACAAATTTATGAAGTAGGTTCTATTATTATAGTTTCACCATATTAAGTAATTTGCCCAAAGTCACACAATTATTAAAATTGTGGAACTGAGGTTTGAGCCCAGGAATCTGGATTCCAGAAGCCATACTCTTAACCATTAAACCAGACTCTGCATAAGAAAATACGTGTGAAGTTCCCAGGACAGTGTGCAGTATAAAACAGAAAAGTCAGCGATTGAGGTTCTGATTAGAAAGAACTGAAAAATCTGCAATCCTACTGAGATAAGAGAGGAAATAGACATATTTATTACTTTCTCATAAGAGAAACAGTCAATATTGAAAACTGTAAAAATTGTAAATTAATTTAAATTTAATCTAAAATTATACCCTTTATAACAAATATTTATTTATGGCAAATAATGTCAGTTGCCAATATTTTAAATCTCTACTTAGAAATATTATTTGAAGCTATACATTTTTGCATGGACACAGGAAACATGGCTTTAGAAATATGCCCTTCAAAAGTTTTTCTATAGTATAGTGATGAAATAAAAATTCACATTTTAAGGCAAGAAAAATTTAAACATAAAAATTTTCTCTGACCACTTGGGCCTCCTCCCTCCCCTCTAATGTGCATTGTGCATCTGTATTATGCATTAATCAGACCTCCCCAATGGCACAAATACCTGCTCAACCATAAAGATCAATTTTTCTTTTTCTGGCGCCAGCCATGTAACTCCCTAGAAGGTAACACTCCTTTTTCAATCCTGTAAGGGGTCATGATGACCCACCACTCACCTTGTGTGTGCAGACATCTTTGGCGAACTTTATGTACAGCGCCAATATATCATTTCCCTTAAAGATAGCGATTGGGGCAGAACAGACTGGTCAGAGGAACTGGGCCTCACTTAATGGAAGTTCTTAGTTCAAATACTTACTTATGACCTTATTAATATTCCTAGCTGCATTACTTGTATTCTGCCTGTTTTACAAGATGATTGTTTCTTGCATTACCAAATGTGTGACTGAGCCTCCAATAAAATTAGTGATGATTAGGTGACCTGAAATAGTTGGCCAAAATATAAGTACCATAAGATCAATGATTGTAATAGAGTAACTATAGGCGTGGGAAGAAGCAATAAGAGGGAACCATTTCCTGGACCATAACAGATTAGTAAAACAGATGGTCCAGAGGCTTTTGGTTACTGTTAACAGGGCCTACTCTAGTAATAGCACATAGAGTAGCCTATCAACGAAATCCTCGCCTGGCCTTGGAATGAGCATTCCAAGCACCATAGGACGAAATGGTCATGAGGTGCCTACCAAACCTTAGTCAAAATTAAGACCAAAAGGGAAGGGATTGTAAAAGTAAAATGTTGCCACAATCCAGTTCTACAAGAATCAAGTCATTAGCCACTGCAGTGGCTGACCTACAACATACCCTGAAAGGAATTCCGTGTGAAGACTAGTATAAGGCACTTTGTGCTCTGGGAAAACTGGCAGAAAGGGCCTGCAAATAGATATTTTCAGAAGTGTTTTATGAACCTGGATTCTTGTGTCTTGCCATACTTAGAAAAGCAATAAAACTATTAACTAAGATATCTGTTCCTTGTGACTAGCAGCAACCTTCTATTGGGATGCATGCTTGATTGCACGTACTCCCTTCACCAAGATCATTTATATACTGACCTCCCCCCTTATCTCTTCAGAACAGTCCTCAGAGCTCTCTGAGAGACTGTCTCCTGGTTATAACCCTCAGTTTGGCTTGAGTAGAATTTCCATTTCTTCTTAGATTGACTGTCGATTAATTGTTTTTCATCCACGATAGTATTCACAAAAGCATCAACACTAGTAATTTAGTAAAACCTTCCAAATTTAACATCTTATTAGTTGTTTATTTAAACAAAGTGAGTACTTAAATCATTGATATAACATAATTCAAATGTTTAGAACTAAATTCTATTTCTTGATTTCTCTAATTTCAGTGATTCGAAACAGTTCTGTTTAAGGTATTTACCTCTTTATGATCTTTGCAAGGTATCTTAACCCACAAGAATTTAGAAGTATTATCATACATGATTAGAGCATGTTGAGTCACGCAGATTTAATTTATGTTGTTTGGGCATAGTTATGTTTTCGCCTCATGTGGCTTCATGAAGGAGATCTAATCCAAGATTCAGTTTAAAGGTCTGAAGGGCAAGGTTTGGCAGCATGGAAACAAAAGTTATTTTCAGATGAGATTTCGCAAATTGGATCAAAGTGAGAGGATAACGAAGAGTTTTCCCTGGTTATTGAGACTGAAATAAGACAGTGATGAACTTTTGAGGGCTCTGAGAGAAACAAGAGTCTTTGTGTACTAAAACATTGAATAGCATTCAAAGAATGATAAGAATTCTGCTTTTGTAACTAGGAAGTAGGAAAATATGATAGTTTTTATCATACACAGTAAGTCAAGAGAAACCATGTTTAGCCAAATGCCAAGAAAGCGTGCATAAAGATAAAAATTAATATCTTATGTAGTTTAGTCTTGGGAAATAATTTCATTATTTTAAGTTTCAGCAAATTGATGAATTAATAGTGAATGTAGTATATTATCTCTATAACCAAGTGCATGTCTATAATTTTAACTAACATGATGAAAAAGAAAACTTACATAACTTCTATATTCATTAGCTAATGTATTCATTATAAAAACATCTGGTATGAGCACATTATCAGCCAGCTAACTTGCTAGACATTGGAAGTACAAAGATCAACAGAACATCTTTGGAGCCCTTCAGCAACTCACAATTAGATAATGAACAAATGAATTTGCTCTTGTGTAAGTTATTATGTGCAATTCTATCCAGGTAGTAATACTCATGTGTGCAACCAGACTGGGTGGTGAACACAAGGCATTTCTGCAGGATGAAATTTTTACCCAACTCAAATTCCCCTTGGTATTGTCTTTCAGTGCATGCCACTAAGAAAATTAAAACTCCTCTAGAAAGCCTCAAATTGCCTTAGAGAAAGTTAATTTGCCCTCTGGATCCTAATAGTGAAATTTAATGGCACTATTTGCTGAATTTTTAAAATACTCTGTGAAGTGATGTGGCTGTTGAGATTCTTAAATAGGGCTCTTGTCTCCTCTCAATCCAACTGGAGTTCTATTGCAATTCTCAAAACAATGTAAGTTAAAAAGCGGATCAGTGATTATGGTTTATTCTATCAACATAGTGGATAAACTTGAAATGTGTTAAAGTAGACTTGAAAGCAAGTCGGGGTTTGATAGATAATAGCTCTTTTCAAAGTTTGAACAATTTTAATAGTCTTTTTATAACATATGGGAAAACAGAAGTGAATATTAATTTCTAAATTATATTTAGAAACTTGTGTCATTTTTAAAATTTTGCATCATGAATGTACAATTATATTAACATCAGCTGATTGTTACCAGAGTGCATATTTTACGTTTCTGATATAGTGCCCAAAACAGATTAAGCTGATTTTCCATGAAAGCTTGATGAGTTTGTACAGGGCATATCACACTATTATAAGAATGCCTTAGAAAAGATAGACTGCTGAGGCTGCTGATGGAAATAACTGCTCCTTACACAGCTTTATATGCAGGCTGCAGGGTCTCCACTAGAGGGAGATCATTAGGAAATGCAGTGACATTTTCCTATACACCAGTACAAAACAGAGGTAGAAATCTCATTTCCATAGAATCAGGCTTTCCTCCCTCCTTACTAATATATAAGTTTGTAAGTGGAAAGAAGCAATCTTTTATTTTTCTACTCACAATCTCAAAATGTATTTAATTTAAGAATGAATTCTTAGGTAACTCCTTCTTGAAGTCTTTTCCTCTGCTTTCCATAGGAACATTTTGGGAACTAGTGTTCCAACATATTTCCTATAGATTTTAAAGAATTTAAAAAGGAATGTGCTGAATAATTCAATAAAATGTTTTGTGAACATTATTGAATGTTTTGATGTCTACCTTTAATAATCTCTGTAGCTGCTAGTAACATTATTAGAAATTTAAAAAATAATCATATTTAGTTACTGTGTATTAACATTCACTGAAAAGCATAGTTAATCATCTTAAGGACCAGAATTGAAGTACATCAAGGCATAGAAGGAATTCCAGGCATTTGTCTGTGTCAGAAATCAGTCAGAAACACAATTCTTGTTTAAAAAATTGAAAAATGAATAACTAATTTTAAAAGGACAGTAGAAATACTTCTTTTAATTTAAAGCACGTCTTTCATTTTAGAAATTATGTTTCAATACAAACTTAAGTTGCATTGATTTAATATAAATAGTACTGTTTCTAGGTACTTCAAAATTGTTAACATTTTTTCATTATACAGAGGTGGGTTTCTAAACCTTTAATGATGTGCTATTTAAATATAATGACTTGGGCTTCCCTGGTGGCGCAGTGGTTGAGAGTCCGCCTGCCGATGCAGGGGACCCAGGTTCGTGCTCCGGTCCGGGAAGATCTCACATGCCGCGGAGCGGCTGGGCCCGTGAGCCATGGCCGCTGAGCCTGCGCGTCCGGAGCCTGTGCTCCGCAACGGGAGAGGCCACAACAGTGAGAGGCTCGCGTACCACAAAAAAAAAAAAAAAGAAAGAAAAAAGAATTATATGTATATATATAATGACTCTGACCAATTCTTCCTTTTCTTAAATTAAGTGACATGAATTACTTGAGCATGCTCCTTCCTTCCCTCCCTCCCTCCCTTCTTTCCTTCTTTCCTTTCTTCCTTTCTCCTCCCACCTTCCTTTCTTTTCTTTCCTTGTTTAATTTCTCTAGTAATCAAGCAGAAATGGACGCTAAAGTAAAATGTTCATTTTTCAAGTTTGAATGACTAATGACAGAAATGGGGGCGAATTATGTGAACATTTTATAGAAAATTATATCTTTTGTTAGAGAAAGAAAAAGTGTAATAAAGAGAGTTTGAGTAACTGGACTCATTTTAATCTACCTCAGACAGTATAGATAACTCTGTTTATCAAGGGTTAAAATACTGCTGAAACACATCCTTCTAAAGATTGTTAATTAAGTGGACATTTTTGTGATTTCCTGGTACCAAGGGTATTCCCCATTTACATATGTTTAAAACTTATTTACTGTGATTGTTGCTGGGAGTTCAACGATTTTGGAAAGGAAAAAGTTTCTTTCTGTTGCCTTCTGTCATGGTGAACAATAGAATCACAATACTGAACTCAACTAGTGTTCATGACTGTTGTGTTCAATTTCACACTAAATTTGGTTCCTTTCTCATGGGGCAAGACTTTAATTCTGCTGGTTATTTGATATGGGAAAGCACTCTGTCACTATAATACCTGCTATGTGATCCATGTATAACAGAATGACTTTTCAATTGATTTAGAATTATTCATTATAAACATCCACTATCTTGTTAAATTGGATGGGATTAATTTTTCTCATAAAAAGTTATTCACAACTTAAACTACTGTCTTAAGACCACATTGGACTATAAATTTTGTCAGAGAAAATATCAGAATGTAGAATGACTTAAAGACAGCTTATTTTATCTAATAAGCCATGTAGAAGTTAAGTCGTAGTTCTAGTTCACATTTTTGAATATATACAAATTTTTAGAAAGGTAAAAATAATACAAGTTTAAATTGTGTATTCTGGATTGCTAGATTTAATAACTTTTAAAATAAACACAGTGAGCACATTATAAAGAGGGTCACAGGAAAAGTAAGATGCATGCTTTTAACTCCAATTAACTTGATTTACTTAACAAAAAAAGGATCTTTCTTTTGCTATCAGGAAAATGATAAAGATCTCATATCTTTATTTTTGCCTTCCCTACTAAAATTTGACTTTCATAAAGGTAGGAATTGTTGTGTGTTTTGTTTACTTGCCTGCTTCCCAGACCTTGATTGTTGTCTGGCACATAGTAAGCAGTCACTAAACATACATTTAGTGATTATATGTATGAATGTAGTGAAGATATGACAGCATTATTTTATCTAGAATATAATGTGAGAATAACCTACAGGTCATTTCTTAAAAGAGGCGCTTCATCTTTCAGATTTTTTTCACAAGATGTTATTTAAATCATGCATTCAGTGCTTATCCATAAAAAGATCAGTCAATAAAAAAAATTATAAAGCATAAAGTTGTCACTGAAAATTTCTAATCTCAGTGATCACCACTATTAGCATTAGATGAACAGTTACTTATCTTACTTTTATTATCTCTCTAAAAAAATGACACTTTCCATGTCAATGAATAAAAATGTATAACTCCTTTTCAATAGCTGACTAACCTATTTCACTGATATTCCATTATTTATTTAACAGGGTCCCCATTCATGAAAATTTAGTTTGTCACCATTTTGTAATTATAAACAGTATTCCAAAGAACAATGTTGTACACATTTTTTGCACTAAATTATAATCTTGTTGAGATTAAACTCTAGAAATGAAGTTTGCTGAATCACAGGAAACGCACATTTAAAGACTTGGTAATTGGGCTTCCCTGGTGGCGTAGTGGTTGAGAATCCACTTGCCAATGCAGGGGACACGGGTTCCTTCTGTAGTCTCTAGTATGAATGGTTAATTTCTTCTCTAATAAAGAAGTACACATGGAAAAAAAAAAAAAAAGATCCCACATGCCACAGAGCAACTAAGCCTATATGCCACAACTACTGAGCCTGTGCTCTAGAGCCCATGAGCCACAACTACTGAGCCCACGTGCCACAACTACTGAAGCCTGCTCGCCTAGAGCCCGTGCTCTGCAACAAGAGAAGCCACCGCAATGAGAAGCCCGTGCACGCAACAAAGAGTAGCCCCCGCTCTCCGCAACTAGAGAAAAGCCCGAGCACAGCAACGAAGACCCAACACAGCCAAAAATAAATAAATAAATTTATTTAAAAAAAACACAACAAAACAAACAAAAAAAACGAACTTGGTAATTATTATCAGCCTATTAGGTTAAAAAATGTCTCTAATGTATATTCTTACTAACAGTTACCACATTCTCAACAAGATTCATGCTTTAAATCATCATAGTATTTGCCAGTCTAGAAGATAAATGCATTGATTATTGTCTTTTTTCGTATTTCTTGACTGCAAATAGAGATGAGTTTATTAGTATTTTTAGACAATGTTATTTCTTCTTTTGTGAATTTTGTATTCAAACCTATTTTTTCTATTGGTATTTTACATCTTTTTACTAATCAATTTATAAGAGTTCTTTGTATATTTAGGGAAATAAAGGTCTGTTAGATACCTTGCAGTATTTTTTTAACAATTTTGTTTTGGGTCAAGCCAGTTACTCTTTCTCTTTATTGTTTTTGTCAAATACTTCATAATTAGAAAGGTTTTTAGATCCTAAATATTTTAAAAAGACATTATCCTAAATATTCTTCCACTACTTTGATTGTTTTAGACATTGACTTTTTGGGTGGGTGCATAAGAAATGAGGAAGGTATTCCAATATAATTTTATTCCCCAAATGACAGGAGAGGTTAGAAGTTAAAAGTACAGGCTTTGAATTCTGACATGTCTTAGTTCAAATCTTGTTTATTCCGCTCATTATGTCTGTGATTTTGAGATTAACTTCTTTGTATCTCTACTTACTTAACTGTAAAATGGGGCTGATGATTATAATACCTAGTTCACATGGTTGTTGAGATGGCTGAATGAGGCACAGTGATGGGACCATTGTAAACACTCAATAAATAATGGCTTCAGTTTTAGTAGTAGTGTTGACAGACAATGCCACTTGTCTAACAGAAACGCTTTTCCCCATTGATTCACGGTGTTAGCTTTAACACATATAAAATGCTGATTTATACATCACTTTATTTCACTTTATATTTTATCTCTCTCTTCGTCTATTACAATAAGAATAACACATGGCTTTAATAATTATAATTTTAAGCTAAGTACAGATTTCTGAAAGATGAAGCACCTCTTTTGAGAAATGATCTGTAGGGTATTCTCACATTATATTCTAGATAAAATAATGCTGTCATATCTTCACTACATTCATACATATAATCACTAAATGTATGTTTAGCGAATGCTTACTATGTACCAGGCAATAGTCTATGTCTGGGAAGTAGGCAAATAAACAAAACAGACAATAATTCCTACCTTTATGAAACTCAAATTTTAGTAGGGGAGAGAAAAATAAAGAAATAAAAAATACATACAGTGTTTTACAGTGATAAAGAGCATGGAAAAAAAATAAATTAGGGAAGTAGTTTAGTTAGAACTCAGCCAAGACCTGACAAACCTGAGGGAACAAACCATGTGAGTTTGTGGGAAGAGCAAAGGGACTGGCAGTGCTGAGGTTCTCAGGCGGGAGCATTTCTGGAGTGTTTTAAAGACATTAGGAATTTCAGTGTGACTCAACTTGTGTGAATGAGGGAAAGAATAAAATTAGAAGAGGTCAGAAAGATAGAGTAGAATAGGTCAGATAAACATCCTGCCAGTCCCATAGGGTGAGTAAGCTGAGAAGCCACTGCAGAGCTTTGGGCAAAGAAGTGACCTAACCTGACTTAACATGAAAGAATTCAGTTTGTTTGCTGGGTTGAGAATAGACTGTAGGGAAGCAAATATGGATAAAGGGAAAACACTTAAAAGGTAACTGTAATGACCTACATGAGAGATGATAATGACTCAAATTAATGTGGCAGAGATGGAAAAAAGGATGGAAATTCTTAATATATAAATATGAAGAATTTATTTTTAGATTGGAAGTTGGGATGAGATTGGAGTCAAAGATAATTTCAGAGATTTTGTCCTGAGCACCAGAAAGGATGCATTGTTATTTATGGAGAAGGGGGAACACTTAGAAGAGCAGGTTTGTTGGGGATTGGAAGTTCAAAGGTGTTTTTTTTGTTGTTTGTTTGTTTTGTTTTTGTTTTACTGGACATACATCTATTTATTTATTTATTTTTGACTGGAAAATACTGTTTTTATTTGGGGGAGGGGGTATGAGGAACAGGGGTGGGAGAAGTCCCCTACTTTTTTTTTAATTTAATTTTTATTGTATAGTAGAGTACAGTTGATTCACAATGTTTTGTTAGCTTCAGTTGCACAACAAACTGATTCAGTTATACATATACATACGCTGGACATTCAATTTTGAGAAGCCCTTTAGACCTCTAAGTGGAGATGTTGACTAACAGTGGGATATACTGGACCAAGAGATCTGGAGTAGAGATATAAAATTGGGAATGCAAGATATAGATGCTATGTAAGGAACTTTGGCATTGTTTATTATTCAAATAAATAAAATTTCATTTCTGAAGTACAATAGCATTTTGAAAATATCTTATACCATGAATTTTCATCCAACTCCATTTAACCATCTTCCTATCCTGAATGCCTTCTGTTTAAAAGCCCTTAATAATAACGGTATCCCACAATTGCATAGCTCTTGGTCTATGCCAGGGATAGAGAAATTGAGACAATTATGAAAGTAAAAATTTAGAAAATTAAGATCGTTTGGATGTGGCAGGTAGTAATTGAGAAACAGAAGTCAATGATCAATGCCTATTTGGCGTAACTGAAACCCAGAGTGGATCATTTTTTAATACCATATTCCACAATATGACAAAATTATGTTGCCATGATTATGATAATCAGTAGTTACTATTATTTTCCTGATTTATTGTTTATCTGTAAAACAAAACTTAATGATTAAAAGGATTAATTTCCAATAAATTTTCATTTCTGAAGTACAATAACATTTTGCAAATATCTTATACCGTGAATTTTGATCCAACCCCATTTTAACCATCTACTTATCCTGAATGCCTTCTGTTTACAAGCCCCTAATAATAATGGTATCCCACAACTGCAGTAAAATATTTTATATATAACCAGTTCAGTAAATATTTTATACATAAACTAAAATTCAGTAAAATATTTTATGTATAAACTAAAATTCAGTAAAATATTTTATACATAAACTAAAATTTACTCTTACCTAATACATTGCACTTTAACCTTTTTTTACTGTTTTAAATTTTAAAACACACGTGCACACACACACACACACACACACACACACACTCAGATTCCAATGGGTCACATAGAATGGGAAGAGAAGTAACTCAAGCTCTGTTTCTTTGCCTTTAACATCAATATACTCCCACTGATTATTCTAAATATATGTTTAAATGCAAGAATATGTGATACCACAGGGTTTGGAGACATAATCTTCACACAAAGAGAGCTCAAATGATTCTGAACCTTAAGAATTTTCTCTGGAAATGAGCATGTGTGACTGTGTCCACATGTGCCAATGGTAGGCTGTATAACTTGGAAGTTCTCTGAATTAATTTTCATATAAAACACACTGTTCATTAAAATATAGGTAATACATATATGCTGATTTGAAGATTTTATGAAAACTAGACAGTAAGCACAATTATTTGGAGTTTACACGAAATTAAAGCTTTTTAGAGGAAAAATATTACTGACATTGTTTAGAATTGACAATACATGAAAATAAAATGAGTTTTATCATTGTTTAAACATTGTCTACAGACAGCATATCCCCTTATTTTCTGCCCACAGGGCAGATAGTCTTACTACTCTGCCCTTAATAAACCACTCTCAAGTATGACATACATCATTCTGTTTCAGGTAATTGTCTTTGTGACAGTTCAAATAAAATGCAGAATACAGAAACTGAAACAGTTCATGGAATCTACATGTTCAACAAGCTCCCCGGAGGAATCCTATGCATAATGAAGGCTTGAAACCCCCTGGACTTAAAGAATGAACAGAAAACAAGAAAGCAGAGAAGGAAGGTTCAGAGATGCTTGAGGAGAGCTAGAAGAATTCTAGGGAAAATATCATACTCCCCTGCCCCATTGAAATTCGTCTTTATCCATTCTTCTGTCGCTCTTATGTGGAATCTAAAAAAATGGTACAAGTGAACTTATTTACAAAACAGAAATAGAGTCACAGATGTAGAAAACAAACTTACAGTTACCAAGGGCGGGGGAGGGATAAATTGGAAGATTGGGATTGACATATACACGCTACTATATGTAAAATAGATAGCTAATAAGGACCTACTCTATAGCACAAGGAACTCTTCTCAATACTCTGGAATGACCTATATGGGAAAAGAATCTAAAAAAGAGTGGATATACGTATATGTATAACTGATTCATTTGTACAGCCGAAACTAACAGAACATTGTAAATCAATTATACTCCAATAAAAATTTAAAAAAAAAGAAATTTGGCTTGACCATCTGATTTGCTTTGGTTAACAAACGTAAAAACAAGTGAGATGGGTCAGTTCTGGGCAGTAGCTTTAAAAGCAGGATGTATGTCACCAAATTCTCTTTTTCCTCTGCCATAATGATTGGTAACACAACACAGAGAGGTTGCTCCATCAGCCTGGGTCCTGAAGTGTGATGATGTAGAGAAGAACCAGCTTACATAAGTGAGGACCAAACAACCCTGTACTAAGCTACAGAGACTTGGAGGTTGTTTATTACTGCAGCATAACCCAACACTTTCTGATTGATATAAGTTACTTTAAGAAGGATAGAGAAAGAAAATTTTCACATGTAGAATAAAGTTCAAATAAGGTGAAAAAGATAGAAGAATGTCTAATGAATTTGTCAGTGAGAAGGTCAATGGTGTCTTAGCAAGAGCAGTTTCAATAGACTGATGGGAGGATATGTCAGAAAGATTCATCATCCCGCAAATGATCAGGACTCCATGGACATTCTTTGATATGCAAACAGAAAAGAACCTTCAGGCCTCATCTTGTTCGTTGCACTCGCACATGGCAGTTCAAACTAGAAGTGCGTGAATTTGAATTATCAAGCTACATCTTCCAGAGAAAATTAAAAGAAAATGGTATTGCCAAAAGTATTACTTTAAGTGCTTAAGCACCATCAGCTTTTATTTTTATCAACTTTATGAATAATACTTAGTTTTACATAATAGTGTTCTTTAAATGTTTACCTCAGAATTTGTTAAACTGTGAATCTGATTTTGGGGAGGGGCCAGGAGGGGGATTCCAGACTTAGCAAATATGAAGAAACAAATGACTAACTGAATTGGCAAAGGATTCCCTGAGATGGCAAAATGCACTGAAGTAATCTTATGGCTGATTCTTTCCTCTTGTTTATTCAATGTCTAACTACTCAATTGTTACTCATTACATTTTGATTCTGGCATCTCGCTGGAATTATTCTTGGTGCTTCCTGTGTGAATAAACTGAACTGACCACAAGATCCATGACAGAGAGTGTCTCTTAGAGAGTAGCCCATGTCTTATAAATAATCAAACAACCTTATTTTGAACCTGATACAATTCCAGATTTCAATCTTGAGCATAACCATGGTACTAGGGCTCAACACATATCTTTAGCAGAATGACATTTTATCAAGAGCAGGGAGAACAGTTGAGAAGTTATTCTGGTAATCAAAGAGAGACATGACGGTGGCTTAGATCAGGGAGCAGTGGAAGTAGTAAGTGGTTGGATTGTACATGTATTTTGAAGGTAAAACCACATTTGTTAATGCATTGGATGAGGAAGGGAGAGGGAGGGAGAGAGAGAGAGAGAGAGTTACGTACACATGCACACAAACACACACACAGAGTCAAAAATATATTTAAATTTTTTGTTTTGGCTTTCATTTTTGGTTTATTTTGCTTGGTATTTTGTTCTTCTTTTGAACAATTGGAAGACAGGCATTGCCATTTGATGAGTTGAGAAAGATATTCTACAATCTGTTCACAGTCTATGAATTCATGTGTATGTACATGCATGTGTTCCATTTTTATACTAATTGTAGCATATGAACACCATGTTCTGGGTCATGCTTTTTTTCTCTTTAAGTGTGTCCTGGAGTTTTCCCCTAATTATTGCATGTAAAGGTGTCTCATTTATTTAATGGCTGTACAGACTTAAGCATAACCTATAGATATAATTTATGTATTCACCTCATTTATCCAGTATGTTAACTATTTTCCTTAACTGCACTTTTTGTCTTCAGTTTTTTACTAATACGAAAAATACTATCATGGACATTCATGTACAAATATTTTCCCATACATGGAGAAAGCATCTGTAGGATGAATCCTTAGAATCAGAAATTCTAGGTCAAGGTTATGTTAATTTTTTTTTTTTTTTTGCGGTACGTGGGCCTCTCACTGTTGTGGCCTCTCCCGTTGTGGAGCACAGGCTCCGGACGCACAGGCTCAGCGGCCATGGCTCACGGGCCCAGCCGCTCCGCGGCATGTGGGATCCTCCCGGCCGGGGCACGAACCCGTGTCGCCTGCATCGGCAGGCAGACTCTCAACCACTGCGCCACCAGGGAAGCCCAAGATGTCTTATTGATATCAGTTTACACTTGAACTCTTAAGGTATTTATAAAACGTTTAAATCTATAATATATTTATTAAATAGAAATTGTTAAAAGTATATGAAAATGATAATTCTCACTAAAAGCAATATAAAGTTTCTTTTTCTCCTGATGACTGACTACCTAGATCCAATAAAAATATATTTTCAATTTTAGATCATCATCAAAAGGAAATCTGATGGTATTTAGACTAATTATTCATATAGACATTTATTAATAATCTAGAAGTTTTTAGTATCATACTAGGTGCTGTATGTATCAATAAGTAGGACAGAGGAGTATATGAAATATTGCCTTTGATCTCAAAGATCTTACATTTATTTTGGAGAAGTAAAAATTAACATTAAGAAGAGATGGAATTTATTGCTTTACTCTGTAGTACAGTCTCATCAATGGATTGGAATCCATGACTCCTTTTCATCAGCCTTACTCAGCAGATCTCTGAGCTAGTTGTTACCACTGTATTCCTGTTTCCACTGCCATTCTCAGGTTTGGTCCAGACTCTCCATGGAAAAGGAGAGATTGCCTTTGAAAACATTGCACCATCCCCTGCTCCTATCTACAACTTATCAGTGCTTACACTCCAGGTAATTTTAAGGCTTTGGGGAATGTGAACATGGACTTTTCTTAAAAGAAAACTGGACAATCTTATCATAAACATGTTTGAGTCCAGACAATCTGGAAAACACTGGGGGCCAGAATGGGAAAAAAATGCTTTTTGCAAGAAAAAAGATAAGGTTTAAGTCTGACCTTGTAGAATGAAAAGGATTTAGGCAGAGCAATTGCAAACATAGCAGAGGCATGAAATTCAGATTGCTTTGTTCCCTTATTTCTTTTCAAAATACATCTTAGATATAGACATATTCCATTTTGGTTCCAAAAATCAAGGTCAATTTCCCAATATTGGTCTTTGAGGACTGATCTCAATTTAACAAATTTTACTCTAAAGAGCTGAAATATGGCTGTATTGAACAATAGACATTAATAAGAAGATAGACAAATCAATAATAAAAGTATGGCATACGTAGAAATCTGTGGTCAGAGTCTACATAAAGCCATATTTATAAACATATATACAAAGTCTTTTATAAGAATTTTAAAAGGTGAAGCAGAATTGCAAGTAGGTAATTTCTAAATTATTTATTTTTAGAGAGAAACATTTCATTTATAAAGTATGGGCATTATCTAAGTAGAAAACCTGGATTCTTCATGGATATGAAGTTTCAAAAGTGAGTCCTGATTTGGAAAATGGGACTAGTGCTGGATTTTTCGTTGGGATGTGAAAGTAGGCTTTATTTCAAATAATACAATTCATGTGTTCATTAAAAACAAAACAAAATAGGAAAGTGCTAAACAAAAACCTTTGACATAATTGTGTAGCATGTAGGCTTTGTTTATGGAAAACTATCCATTTCCACTTGCAACTTTAGTATTGCATGATTAAATTAACTGTTTGTCAAGTCAGTTTAAAACTACATCTTAGAGGTAAAAGACCAGTGTGTTGATCCATTAAGCTATATATTATTTAAATACTAATCAAAATGTCAATGAATGTTTTCACTGTTGTGTAAAAAAACATTGCCTAAAACCTGTGAGAAAAAGCACTATTAAACAAGAATGTACCTTTAAATCTCTTCTTAATTCATTTTTAGACATTTTCTTTCTCATATCCTTCTAAATCCTTGCATTCTATTACGCATGTCACTACACAGCCATCAGTTTTAAAAAAGTGAAATACTTGTGTTAAGATTTTTCTTGATCCTGACCAGTCTGTGGAATAAAGAATAGTTTATCAATCTACTTGAGACTATCATAATAAAATATTTTTGCTGTTTTCATATAGGAGTTCTTAAGCATGATAAATTAATCTGCACACTATCTAGAGAACAGAGGCCAGTTGTCTTCCCCTCAGTGTACTTAGAAGAGTTACTCACTAAAAAGAGGTGAAGATAATGAAGTTGGGAAAGAAATGTTTTGATGACTGAGAACTAAAAAGAATGTCTGTTCATTCTCATATCTTTTGTGACAACACAGATGAGATTTATAGGCTGAGGAGTGACCCATATGTCAGCCTGATTTCCAATCTTACAGGCTCCTACAATTGTGGACAGGTCTATATATAAATTCCTTACTTTTCGTTGTCCTTCTGTTGAACTGGGGTTCCTTTATAAGAGACAGTAATCTTTGTATAGAATTTTAATAGAGAGAGGGTAGTATCAAATTCTAAGAGAAATTTTAGGAGCAATACTTTTAACACTGGGTTCTCATTGCCATTGTCTTGCTGTGACCACACTGATGACATGATATATTAGGCATGCTGAAAAAGAACCATGATATTGACATATGGGAGGAATATTCTCAGGGGCTGTCTGTCTCAGTATAGATTATTTACCCTTAAAGCAAAACACACATGGTCCTGGCCTATGCCTGTTAAGCATTTATTGAATCTAGACGACAAAGGTTACACCCAATGGGAATAAATTTCTAAACTATGTAGCATGACTACATATAAGAAACAGATGAAATATTTTATGTGGCCTTAGAGCAGATTACACAGTGTTCCATATAGCTGTTAATATATAGTAAAGTAGAAATATAGTACATTTGAAAGAATAACTTTCTTTTTAGAAGGCCATGGAAGGGTCCTTTGGCTTCCTTTAGAATGAACTAATTAATCATTTTCATATTTATTTCTCCATGTTTCATACTTTTTTCATATTGTCACTGTCCAAAATGGCAAACACAGATGGATCAAGGTACAATAAAAGGTCTGGTCTTACAATTTTTGCCTCCGTAATAGTTGCCTAAAAATCACTGTGAAATTTCTCCATAGTAATGGACAATCAATATATTACATTTTCTCTACATAGATGATTATTCATCACAGGAAAATAATGAAGATATTTCCTTATAATATGTGGCTAATTTTCCTGTTTATATGACGGAGAGTAAACATAAACACTTAACTCTTGGTTACTTGACATTATCATTAAAAAATACTCTTGTGCTACAAATACTAAAGAAACATAGTTTTTCTCTCTCTAAATAGTTTTGTTCTTTTCAAGGTATACTTGTTTTTCTTTTTTGCTTTGCTTTAGATTCAGTTTAATAAATGAAGCACTTAGTACCAAACACTATGCTTTATGTGTTGGGTACACAAAAAATGAATAAGACTGAGCTTTATCCCAGTGGTGGAAAAATCTAAGGAATGGGAAGTAGACAGACAGGTAAGTTAACAATTATGTGATCTGTGTTATAAACAAGAAGTACCTAAGTGCCCTGTACAAGGCAATTCAAGATCTTTTGGAGCAACTCAGGTAAAATCTCAGATGAGGTGACATTGAGATAGACTTGAAACGAAAGGCCATTTTCAACAAGAAACCGGAAGGAGAAAAGGGACAGAAGTTTGAAAATGTACGATTGAGTTTCTACCTTGATTTCTAGCATGAAAATAATTCACAATTTTGGATTTGTATATAGCATCCTATTGCAATCACTTTTGAAGAAGATGGATATAGTTTCAGCATTTAAAAATGAGAATAATTTTTATCATCAGAGATTATGAACATATTTCATACAGTGAAATATGATTTACGGAGATAATATTATGGTAGGAGGTGGCAGACTGAATATAAACATTTGTGTGTGTTTGTGCATGTGTGTGCATATATATATATCAATTGGTCATTCATGGTCCTGAAACTCAATTATTATGTGTGATATTGTGATTTATAAGAAATATATATATTTGGTTATTCTGATGGCCAAATATATATATTTTTCATATATATTCATACATATTTGACCTTGGTCCACATTTCCTTGCTCACAGCTCCCCAAACCCTTGAAATTCCTAAGTGTACAGAGTGGTTTAAAAAAAAAAAAAAAAATGTGTCTTTTGTTATGTTAATGAGGTGACTTTTGGACAGAACCTAAGGATGGGAGGTGGTTGCCAGGAGAACTAACCTTCTGATTAGAGGGCTAGAATTTTCAGTTCCACCCCCTAATTTCTGGTGAGGAGAGAAGGGTTTGAGGTTACATTGATCACCATTGGCCAATGATTTCATCAATCATGACTACGTAATGAAGCCTCTATAAAAATGGAAAAGAACAGCTTTTTGGTCTCCTTCAGGCAACCAGAACACTTGTCAGCAAGCTCCACAAGGACAGAAGGTCCTTTGTTCAGGACCTCACCCTATGTACCTCATCATCTAGCTGTTGATATCCTTTTATAATTAATCAGTAATCTAGTGAGTAAATAGGTTTTCCTGAGTTCTGTGAGCCATTCTAGCAAATTAATCAAACCCCGGAAGGGGGTCAGTCAGATGCACAGTTAACAACCTAAGCTTGTCACTGGTATCTGAAGTACAGGATGGTCTTGTGGGACTGAGCCCTTTACCTGTGGAATCTATTTCCAGGTAAATAGTGTCAGAGTTGAGTTGAATTCTCAGACACCCTGCTGACATCCTAGAGTTGCTTGTTGGTGTGGAGAAGCCCCCACCCACACACACGTTTAATTTGGGTTCAGGTACGCTTTGGACTACCCTAACTCCAAAAAGATCTCTTGAAGCTCTTTTTAAACTGGGCATCATGTTCTGGGAGGGAGAAATAACTCAGGTGCATGTATTCTTTCATCTCTCCCTGCAGATAATGGGAATGAATTAGAAAGAGATAAGTAAATTTGATGGCAGGTGTACTAGACCCAAGTATTTACTGAATATCTATTAACTGTCAGGCACTGTACTGGATACTTTAAAATGATGTCATTTAATGCTCACACTCTTTTTGAGATAGCTATTTTCCCCTTTCATAGAAAAGTTAAGTGATTTTCCCAGTGTCACTCACTGACAATATAATCAATTTAAATGAAAGTCTGTCTCACCCAAATCTTATTCTTTTCTCCCTAAACCGCATTTCTAATTTTTTCCACATAGCTTGCATCAGGACAGAAAGAAGAGTGAACCGCTTAGGAAGCTGAAATTAAGGACAATACTAGCTGGCCCCAAAGCACAAGAATCAATAAAAAATATTGCAAACAATGAATAAATCTCCTTCAGAGGAACCATACTATGAATTCACATGATCTTACCTAAATTAAGCCTAAGTTTTGCATAATAGCTGAAATAATTGATGTTAAGTGACAACACGTGTTCACTAAGCCTTCGAACATCTATTTGAAACCATGTTATAGGGATTTTGGGCTTTTGTGGTCATCTGATTCTTATGTATTCTGGGAAGGTCTGTAATAAAGATATTGCCTAGATTTAAGCAGAAGGGCCGTTTGAAGGGAAGACTTGAGATAAGACTTGTTTGAACTCTTAATTAACAGATGGGTCCCTTTGAAAAGAAGCTCCGGGCACCACTGTTTTGTTCTTGAACAGAAGAAAGATTTCTTCCAGGATAATCTATAATTTACAGGATTTTGAAAGCTGGTTGGATAAACCGAAGGCTATTAGCACCTATGGCAAAGAAGAGGGGGTGGTCCTTTTTTTGTAATCAGGCACCATGCCAGTCTAGCAGATGGCCAGAGGTATATATAGAAGGTGCTTGGGTATTACGCCGATTGAGTGGCTTCCAGAGGCAATGGAAGAAACAGCCTCACCGTGACTGGAAATCATAACTCATTTTTAAAACACAGACATAGCTTCTCAGGCACCTGAGAACGCTTTGGAGAACTGAGATCAATACAGCATATTAGAAAGAGGGCTAATGACATTCATGAGTTAAAAGACAAATTTGTTGGCTAAGCCATATTTGGGAACACATGTAGCAGTAAATGGGTTCTGTCAAATCCCAAGTGTAGACAGTGCAAACTCTGTTAGCAATTCATGATTCAGTACCCATGTCTTTATGTGAGTCACTGTAAATAAAATTTTACATTTGTAAAAATGATGCTCTATTATGATAATTTGAGGAAGTCACTGCATGATTAGCTTTAACTGAATTGATAATGAATCTGCCACCTGCCTAGGAGTTGCCTCTCCACCCGGAGGCTCTGAGTTCCTCCCTGTTTTTTGCCCTGAAGCTTCATGTTACTCCACTTCTTTCTGCTTGAGGCTCTGATCCTCAGTTATTCTTTAGGGTTTTACTCTTGGTAAAGCTCTGCTAATCTGAGAATCACAAGAATCTGAAAGAAGAGAAATAGCTTCAGTATGCATATATTTTAAAGTTGGATATCTATAAATAGTGTAGGATCAAGAATGGTAAATAGTCCTATAAAGTTGTCTAATCTGTAGTGACACCAAAAATATTTAGGGAATTCAATTTAGCAGGATTTCCGGGTAACATTTATTGGCTTGAATCTAAACATTTTAGAGGAGTGCAGACAGTCATATTAGGATTTCAGTTTTAAGGCATGATTGGATGAAATGTCAATAAATGCAAATGATTTTGTAAAACAAGTTTCATGTGAACCAATATATTGCTCAGCTCACAGAGTCTGCATTTAATTGAAGCTGATCTCATTATACTCTAGGGGATGTGGTCAGAGCTTTGACCTACTAACTTCAATACCATTACTGAATCTTTTTTCAGTACTAATGTTGATCTGCATGTGTGTGTGTGCATGTGTATACATGTTTATACTGTAATTGTCTATAAAAGAAGTACATATACAATAGATAATATTTCAACATTTACTCCTCAGAAATTAGTACTTTTCATATGAGAGTGTATGATGTCAATTAAAAAAAATAGAAACCATTTCAGATGCAAAGCATGGACAATTTTGTAACAGAGCTAATTTTCTTCCCTTTTAAACCTACCAATTTTCACCTAAGAGAATGTATTTTACCTGAAAGCCTGCAAATGTAAGGTTGTGACTCTTACAATAGTGTCATGCTCATGTGATGTAACCACAGCTCAAACCATCAGCAGGAAGCTCTGCAAGTCCAAGATTTTCAATCATAGTAGTAGAATCAAGCTGATTAGACATTATAAATTGCAGCCATAAAACACATGGACAAGGCAAAGATGTTATTTAGCCCTACTAGATGTAATCACTAGATATCCCAAATATTCTGCTTGCCTATTTATATGAACCACTTTTATTTGTACCTCATAAGAATAAGAAACAAATTATTTGAAGTATGGCAGTTACAAATTTGTGGCAATGCTTGGTTGACAAAAATAAAATTTAAACAAGGGGCTAGCAGGGGGGCCCTTAGCAGATATTTTTTTGCTTCACTTTGATAAAACTCTACTATCCTTGAGAGTCATTACTGAAAAAATTCACTAACACAGATGTGTATGTCCAAAGAGACAAGCATATAAAAGTTATTTGTGCTATTTTGCTCTTATAAATTATTAAAATTGTTTCATTATTTATGATAAGTATTATTTTCAGGCTTTCTATCTAGGAGCTTTTTATGATTCTTCTAATTAAAAATGGTTAACTATATCTGTGTATAAAATTAGCAGCTATAAATTCCTAGTGACCTGGGATGTATCTGATAAAACAAGAGGAAATAAGAAAGTAAATTATCAAAGAGTTTGTCCTAACATGATTTCAAAACCAGAAGATAGAAAGTGAAAGATTCAGTCAAATTATTTGATATGTAGTGAAAACAATGCACATGTTTGAGTGAATTTAACTGAAAACAAACAAATCTAATTAAATCTAATTATATTTGTGCATTGTTTGCATATATTAGTAGCAGCTTATTAGACTTAACAATGTTAAGCTTTCATGTTTAAGTATACATCAAACATAATTGAACATCAAAAAATAAAGAAAGGAAGACATAGCTAAAAAATGAACATGGACTAATACCCCCAAACAGAAATGAACTACTAGTACATTCATAAATAGAACTTAGACCCTGGTCTTAGATCTTTTTTGCACTATTGTTTGAGGCTTGGTGACTCCTAGGAGGTAGAGTTCGCACATACTTTGGAAACCAAGCACATTATCTCCAGCTGAAAGGCAGTAATTACTGTAATAAACAAAGGCTGACCTTAGTTTAAACAAATGAATGCTTTTTGTTGAGTAAGCAGTTTACAAGTACAAATAGCCCTATGAATTTACTAATGGTCTTCCATCTTTATACATTTCCCTTGTCATATACCAAACAACAACAAATAGACCTTCATTATTTCTCCTAATAATATGAAATATCTAGAATTATTAAATATAAATTCCATTACCTTTATCTCATCTGAAGTCTCTTACCAAAAAATGTCATCCAAGAAGAAAGAATATATACATACACAAACATATACACATACATATGCAAATTATATAATTAAAAATGACCTTTAGTAAATGTGAGGATCAAGCTTTCTCTGACTATAGTTGAAGCAAATTATGTATTCATTTTAACTAAAGTATTCTGCCTTAATTAAAGATGATGAAGGACATGAATAAATTAAATTGCACTTTAATTTGACACATATTACATTTGCTTAGGGATTCACAATGGTTGCAAGCCTAAGACATTGATTTGAGAAGGAGGGAGACAGCAGCCTCAACAGGCTATGAAAGCAGTGGCTCTCTACTCTGCTGGCACCTCAGAATCATCTAGTGCAGATTTTCAAACAGGAGTACCAGCGTTTGTGCTCCACCGCTGGGGATTCTGACTTATAAGCCGGGAATAGGTTCTGGATATGCAAGCCCAGGTCAAGAATTACTCACTTGAAGAGTGAAACTAGGTATAGGTTTGTCCTCACAATTTTGTGAAATTCTGGATTCTCTCATGAGGAGTTCTGAACTCTTTCATTGTCATATTATTTGAAAGATATATTAGGCAATTAAAAACTTGTATTTTAATCCATTGCTGGTCAAGTTTAACATGGAATTAGTAGAAAACATTTAACATGAATAATGACAGAAATAATACTAAATAATGGCATAATAGCAAGAAAATTTATTTTTTCAGATTGTTGTTTGCTGACCAATCCAATGTTTTTACTGGATATTATTAAAGTAAAATAAACATGTAATTGTAATGTTGTATACATTGTCTCTATTCCCTAAAAGAGTAGAAACCTGGTTTAGTACCTTTGAATTCTTTTCTTTTTTATTATTAATTTTTAATGTTAACATTTATTGAATACTTATGGTGCATAGGTCGCTTTTCAGTGATGGGCTTGCACAATCATCCTTTAATTCTCACCAATCATATGCATTAGTTACTATTAACATCATCCCGATCCTTAGAGAGGTCACTTAGCTTAAGGTCACATTACTAGATTACCTTAAGTAACATAGATACAACCCATGGTCTTGGATGGGATGACTTACAGAGGCCATCATGACCTTGCCCTATCTTATTTGAAGGACTACTGCAAAACCATATCAATGAAATCAGTGTAGTATCATAGTGCAAGAACAGAGGCATAGATTAATGTAACAGAACAGACAGCTTAGGGGCAGACCCATACATATATGGGGATTTGATCTATGAAAATTTGCTACCAATAGGGAAAGGGTAGATGGCTTTGGTAGATAGTATGGAGAAAACTGACTTACTATATGAAGAAATAAAACACCATGTAAAAAGTGGCCTTAACGTGCCTTAAAAACCAAAATATGAGAGGCAAACCTTGTTAAGAGAAGAAATGTAGGAGACTGTGACTAATTCAAAAGCAAAACCGTAAGACAAAATAAGATGCTATGACATATGAAAATGAAGGATTTCTGTTTAAGACACCATGGAGAAAGAAAACAGACAAATGACTAAAGTGAAAAGATATTTAAAATATGTAAAATCAACAAAAAGAACTTCTGAAAATCAACAGGAAAAAAAGCAATGACTGTCAGAGAAAAATGAACAATGTTTATATCAGGCAATTTATGGAAGAGGAATCCCCAAAGACATAAAAAGTGATATTCCAACTCATTAAGGCACAGAGAAATGAAAATTAAGTCATGCAATATGGTTATACACCTGATAGATTGGCAATCTCATGAACTACTGGTGGGAGTGTGGAGTGGTGTAGTTGTTCTGGAGAGAATCTGGCAAGTTCAGTTTACTTTAGGTGAAAGAACAGTAAGTATTCTTAGGTCCAATTTGGATTTTGCATATTAATTTTATCTCATAAATTCCAGGCCAACTGTGAGTAGTAGAGAACAAAGCACACTCTGTAAATTTATGTTAATATTTGTATTATAATATTATATAATATTATATTATAATATTATAATATTATAATAATAATATTTGCCAACTATCTATATGCGTGCATTGTTTTCTCCAACTTGGAAACAAGAATTGCAGAAGAAAGATGAAAGTGCATTGAAAAAAGTCTCAATTAACATGTTTGTGGTAGAAAGAGTATAAGCCGAAGTTACACACAATTAGCCTGAAAGCTGCCAACCAATATTAGTAATGTTGATTATGGCCATCCATTGGTATTTATGGAACTCCTCCTGCCTATATGGTTTTGGAAAACATTTGTTTTTGTAGAATGGATTGCCAGTTTCAGTTTGAATTCTAATTCCTACTTGTTTTGTTTCTGTTAAATCTGAAGTAAGGTAATGTACAATGGAAAGTCCTTGGTCATCCTGGAAAAATCTCCTAAATTTAGCTCTGGTAACAGACTTGACATTTACATAGCTAGATACCTTGCTTAAAATTAAAGCAACTTAACAAGCTGAAAAGAATATTGCTCTAAAAATTATTTCTTTTGAAAAAAGTGAATATTCTACTTTAAAAATAAAAAGAACTTGCCATATGAAGGAAAAGATACTATCTTTGTTTTGCTAGTTAAGAGGTTTCTAAAAGCCTATATAAATCAGAGATTTACCATACTTACCATTTATGAGCTCCCTCTGGGAAAAATAAAGCTGTATATTTTTTATTAGAATCTACTAGTAGAGCTCATTTTTATTATTGTGATGTCACATTCTTAGGGTTTCATTAAATTAGCAACATTTTTAATGAACCTTGATTGCTTCAAACAGTTTTTGTTTCAATACACTAACATTGCCTGAGCAAATAAGACAAATACTTCTATTTTGATACTCTGGAACAGACTCTGAACTATAGAAAGAACTGGATTTTTATTAGCATTTTACTCATGTATTATATGAATTTGAATCCCCAAACGACTGTGTTTAGTGCATTCATTATCTTAAGAATGAATTATTTTTGCTAAGAACTAAAGTCTTTAGCAAGTGCTAAATCTTAAACCCACATTCAATTTAATTAGACTACTTCTGAGTAAGAACTCATGTGAATGACATGATACATTATTAAAACTTTCATGATATTTAAGGTAGAAAAACTAGGTTACAAACAGCATGCACAGATTTTTTTACAAAGCACAGTATAAGTTAGAATATTATATGAATACACCCAAATACAAGAATGATAAATAGAAAGTACTAATTATCTTCAAGTTCATTATCTGGGTACCCAAAGAACTGAGGTTGCACAGGAAAGTGAATTTTGTTATAACCGAAAATATTCACTAACAAAATCATCAGTTATAAATGTATTCCCCTCAAATATCCTTCCCCACTTGCATCTAGAACCTATCCCCACTCTTTCAGTCAGTCTTTGTAGATCAGTCTCAGCTAATCCGATAATCCAAAGCAAACACAACACATATCATTTGTAAAGTAAAATTGCAAATCTTACCACAGATACAGGATGTCACAAAAGAAGAGATTTCCATGAAAGCATTTTTGGAGAACTGCTTACATTACACAAAAAACACTGACAGATGAGATTTTTCAGAGTTAGACCAGTTGAATGTTAAGAATGAGAAAATCCGTTAAGTATGATAAAATGGGTTCTACACAAAGAATATGATAATTCTGGTAAAATCACATGTGAAATGATGGATTTCATATCTTTCCATCACACAATATTTATCACAGAAATTGTGTTAGATTTGATGCTTGATTCATTATCCGAGTTAGGGCAGAGTCCCAAACATAGCATACATTTTATTGAGCATGATATAAATTACTTTTTCTAAGTTGTGGTTTATTTTTAAAAAGTCCTAATTACTTTTTCAATTTTAATGAAATGTGCACTTGCCTTTTGTGTGTGTTTGTGTGTGTGTGTGTGTGAATTCCTTTTAAGTGAACTTTGTTCATGATTACAGATGGGTAATGAGAACCGCTTGCATATTAAAATTTTGGGTGTTGATTTTAATTGGTGCTTTTTTATTTTCTAAATTACCTGTATTATGAGCATATTAATTATGTAATCATTAAAACCTTCAATATAAGTCATTTTAAGAAATTGGGTGATACTCTTGAATTGCTTAATTAAATGAAGCTTATTAATTGACACATTTGTAGCACTCTGAATTTTAAACATTATCTTTTTTTAAAATTATCATTTGGGTCTTCCCTGGTTGAGAGCGCAGTGGTTGAGAGTCCGCCTGCCGATGCAGGGAACACGGGTTCGTGCCCCGTTCTGGGAAGATCCCACATGCCGCGGAGCGGCTAGGCCCGTGAACCATAGCCGCTGAGCCTGCGCGTCCGGAGCCTGTGCTCCGCAACGGGAACGGCCACAACAGTGAGAGGCCCGCGGAC
Source organism: Delphinapterus leucas (assembly GCF_059928025.1). Lineage (NCBI taxonomy): Eukaryota > Metazoa > Chordata > Mammalia > Artiodactyla > Monodontidae > Delphinapterus > Delphinapterus leucas. The sequence goes on from NC_143132.1 coordinate 32,529,116, forward strand.
CGCAAACAAAACAAAACAAAACAAAATTATCATTTGGTTGACATGAGGTGTTAAAGCAATTTTAAATTGGAAGAATAAAACTTTCCCTTGAACTTTACAAAACCCAAATTGTTTTAGTTACAGTAGAATACAGGTGTCTATGTAAAAGGCACTGTAACCTACTCCTGATAAAACAATCAAATAAATTCTTACTCCATGTCAGAATGCCAGTTGAATACCAAAAATGCATCATATGCATTTTATTTCATGTTCTAAATAATCCCTAAAACTTTGATTTTAGTTGAATTGGTTGATTCTGATAGCTGCTTGCAAAGCAAGTTTAAGTGAACCTAGTATGAATGATAAAAACACCTATTTCTTTGTTGGAGAGGGTGTGGAGAAAAGGGAACACTCTTGCACTGCTGGTGGGAATGTGAATTGGTTCAGCCACTATGAAGAACAGTATGCAGGTTCCTTAAAAAACTACAAATAGAACTACCATATGACCCAGCAATCCCACTACTGGGCATATACCCTGAGAAAACCAAAATTCAAAAAGAGTCATGTACCAAAATGTTCATTGCAGCTCTATTTACAATAGCCTGGAGATGGAAACAACCTAAGTGCCCATCATCGGATGAATGGATAAAGAAGATGTGGCACATATATACAATGGAATATTACTCAGCCATAAAAAGAAACGAAATTGAGCTATTTGTAATGAGGTGGATAGACCTAGAGTCTGTCATACAGAGTGAAGTAAGTCAGAAAGAAAAAGACAAATACCGTATGCTAACACATATATAAGGAATTTAAGAAGAAAAAAAAAAATGTCCTGAAGAACCCAGGGGTAAGACAGGAATAAAGACACAGACCTACTGGAGAACGGACTTGAGGATATGGGAAGGGGGAAGAGTGAGCTGTGACAGGGCGAGAGAGAGTCATGGACATATACACACTAACAAACATAAGGTAGATAGCTAGTGGGAAGCAGCCGCATGGCACAGGGATATCGGCTCGGTGCTTTGTGACCGCCTGGAGGGGTGGGATAGGGAGGGTGGGAGGGAGGGAGATGCAAGAGGGAAGAGATATGGGAACATATGTACATGTATAACTGATTCACTTTGTTATAAAGCAGAAACTAACACACCATTGTAAAGCAATTATACCCCAATAAAGATGTTAAAAAAAAAAACACCTATTTTTTATCAACTACCTTTTTTCTTTGATGCATAGAAAATAATCTAAGATACATCTGTATAAATGTCTAATTTATGTAAGGTAGCAGAAGTAATGGGATAGTTGCAGCTACTTGTGTAAAAAAATGCACTTCTGTAATTGAAAGTGGCCATATTTTGACTTTTTCTCAGCGTTTCACTTGTTCACCTATATAGTCACTTATAAACATCAATAACAAGATCCTAGTGTCCATTCAACTACATTTACAAGTTAATACAGTCATTCTAATACTTCATTTTGAATTAAGTTCTAGAGAAATCTATTAGATTATAATAATAAGAATTTGCTTCCAGAGGTTCTCTTTATCTAATTTTTACTTTAAAGATAAGGACAACCATCAATTATTGAGTACCATTCTGAATTTTTCTCCTTATTCAACATTTCTCCTTGTACAACTGCTGCTGTTAATGGAAACAAGATAGAAATATATAAGAGAAAGAGGTTAAAACTAAAAGAAACTACAAGGACATTAAAGGCTGTGGTGAATAGGGGTGTCCTATGTCTGGTTAGTTCACTGTAATGTCTTGGTTAAATTATAGAGTGAATAGTCTGACTGATTCTCTTTAGCACATTTTTCACTAATGAGGATTTCTGTGGCAAACCCTATTCTCGAAATGGTAATTCAGTTTTGTACAGTTCTTTGTGAAAGGATTTTGTGTGACTCCACTGGTTCTTTTTAAATTGAAAAAACCTAAATCACATTTGAAAAAAAGATAATGAACAAGCATATTTACCCATAATAATTACGTGCTGTATATATATATATATATATATATATATATATATATACGTGCTGTATATATCTTAAAGCATAAATTGAATGACATAATATTTTATGTAGCTCTTCATATTCTTGATGGTAAGGTACATCACAGTGTCTCTTTCATTTTTTTAAGACAGAAAAATCCGTTTTGGGCATTTGTTTCTCGATTAGATCCTTAAAAACTGAGGTCATGTCTGACCTGAATGAACATTAAATTCCCAACACATCAAAAGCCTATTTTATAAGATTTAAATTCTTGGGTAAAGTTCTTTTCTTCTTTCTTTTGGCTTTATTTTAAAAGAGCTCTGTCAATTTAGGGTACTTTTCCAAAGTTCTATTATATACCATTTTCAAAATGCAGATGCTAGCATAAAACATATGATAAAGAAAGTATGCCATATTACATAATGGAAACTGATAGAACCGTGATAATACTTAAAAATTAATGTCAATTTCTTAAAACTCTTTTAATCTCAAATTATGAAATAGTTCACACATGCAGAAAACTACACAAATAGATACTCATTTACACTTTGCATAAACTGTCAGTAAATTTTTGCCACATTTGGACATTCTCTTTTTAAATAGAAAGGAAAATTTATAGATACTGCTATAGCTGTTTTCCTATCTGTTTCTACTCCTCACTTCCCCAGAGATAACTAGCATCTTGAAGTTGATGTAAATCATTCCATGCATGTTTTTATATTTTTACTAGACATGTATGGTTCTCTTATTTCATCTGTAAAATTAAAGTGTTATACTTAATAAGTTGACACATCATTATTATTAGTTTTTAGAAATTTTATTAGAACCAACTGAATAGCACTAGAATTAAAATTGACTAGGCTTCTGCCAAGACTTCAATCTTCAAAATTGATTTTGGGGGAATAAAAAGTCCTTTATGTAACAGTTATTATGAAGCATCCCATTTTTTCCCATGACCTTTGTTTCCCACTTGTAAAATTATTTATACTGAAATTCATTAGCCTGCTCCTGAAGAGAAGCACTAAAGGCTATATAAGTAACCATGGGTTAATTGGATAACTGTGGTGATTTGAAAGCTTATACATGCTTGACTTTGCAGTTATTAATAATACATGAAGCTCACTACAGATAAGCCCTACCTAGGTGTGGGAAGCAAATAAGAATAGAGTCTAGATTCCCTGAATTTGATAGTTGTGGCAAATCAGGAAAACTGCTTTAATCCATCTCTGACTCAGTTTCCTCATCTATGAAATAAAGAGAATAGAACCCACTCTGCCAAGCTGCCTTGAGGCTTATATGAGATAATGCCAAACAAACAGTGCTAAGTGCTCGCTAGATGTAAGTTATCACGGTGAATGTCAATTGGGTATATTTTACACTTTCAGAAATAAGTTCATTGACAGACATGGAAGACTTAAACGTAAAGAATTTTCATTTCTATGTTGCCTCGATATCTCATTTCTTGATACCTCATTTCTTAACTGAGATTTTGCTCCTTTGGTATGATTCCTGAGCTGATGTATCCTGTGGGTAAATTATTATTGGGTAGATTTTTTCAAATGTCTACCTTCTCTTCTTCCAATGGTTTTGCAGTATCTAATTGCCTGTATTAAATCCCTTTCTTATGAGAATATATAGAGAAACTTCTGGTTCCTTCAACTGTACCAACTTCTTCCAAAATCTTCACTAGTTTTTGAAAACAGAGACCCATCATGCAGACACTAGCAGTTACCCCCAGGACCTCCAGGATGAGAATCTGGGATTTGTTAACTCACCTGCTTAATGAGAAGTGAGTGAAATCTGGATGCAATTAGAAAATGAGGCCTTAGTGTCAATTTTAAAAGTTCTCATCACAAGAAAAACAATTGTAACTACCAGTGGTGATGGATGTTAACTAGACTTATTGCCGTGATCATTTTGCAATATATACAAATATCAGATCATTTTGTTGTACAACTGAAGCTAATATAATGTTATCTGCCAATTAGATCTCAATTAAAAATAAATTAAAATTAGAATAAAAAAAGAAAATGAGAACCTGACCATTTGTAGTATAAAGTGACAAAATGGTACTATGATATATCGCCCCTGGTCACCTGTAATGAAATGCCAATTGAGGCAAGGCTTTGATGGACTGTAGGGTTCCTGCAGTAGGCTATCATGATATTAATAAAGAACACAACGACTGTGTAGGTGGGCTGCCTGCTTCTGAGTGCACTGAATCGTTTAGAGAAGTGATATACCCAGCTTTTAAATTCTTGGGTCAAGGCACAGTGGTAGTAGGGGCACAGAGAATTGTGACTTATCGCCTCAGTGCTTCTTGTGGCTGAAATTCTGACTCAGCATTGCTGGACTGGGGCCTCCTGTGTGAAAATTTAGAGCATTGACTGGGGAAAGTTCAGGAACCTGAAAACTGGAATAGAATTATGGGGATGGGTCCAGATAAACTTGAGCACTCCAACCCCCCAAATTCCACTGATCCTCCCTTGCCAGCAGGAAGAGCCTTTTCTTCCCATGGATGAAGCTGGTGCTGCCTTACTTGGAGTCCTTGAGATACTTATCCCATTAAAGGATATCCATTCACCTCGCACCCTGCTCTACTGCTCCTAATTACCCCCAGAACAAAGATCAGATTCAATTTCCAACATACCACAGCTACAATACCTAATTCAGGAAAAGAAGGCTTACTAGATTTTGTTAATTTATTCCAATAGAATCCTGGTGAATATTTATGGGATATGATTCTAAATGGGCTAGACCAGAAAAGATGGAAAATAATTTTAAGGTGGCTGTGTTTATTAATATCATTGGATTTAACAGAAATTCTGGAATCAAGGGCTAGTTTGAGCTGCTAGAAGTAGTTCTAGCTGTGTGTTTGATATTGACTGAAACTTACACTCAAACGATGTGTTTAGTAAATAAAGTTAAATGCCTGAAATTCTTTGGCATAATGGGGAGGGAGGAATTCATGTGACTGTTAAGCACTTGACATGTGGCTAGTCCAAATCAAGATGTTCTTAAAGTGTAAAATAGTGCAAAAACTGCAAACTATCTCAGTGATAATATGGAGATATGGATTTATATGAATTACATGTAAATTTTATATGGATTACATATTGAAATAATAATATCTTGTCTATATTAGGTTAAACAAAATATAATTTTAAAAACAATTTCAGTTATTTCTTTTTATTGTGTTTTAAAATATGGCTTTTAGAAAATTTGAAAGTACACATGTGGCTTGCATCTGTGGCATGCATTTATATTTTTATTGGGAAGCACTGACATAGAGGGATTCAAATGTTTGAGTGGATTTACCATTTGTGACATACCTACCCATCCTCCAATTCTGTTTTCTGAAAGGGCCCATAAGACAATCCCATCAACAAGGCATCACTATACTCGAGAGAGGAGCCCCTGTATTCTGGAAAAGCATTATAATGTTTGTTCTCTGTAGGCTAGGGATGAAATTAGGAAACAGTGTCATTGTAATGAGCTCCCTGATTTCAATGTGCATGACAGGGTCATGGAGTGGCCAAGACTAAATGGTAGCAATTAACTACCAAGGACAAAGTGAACATGTTTTTCACAATAGTCACCTGACTCCCAAGGATATTTTGTTGTGGTTTACAGATCATGACTCCCTAAAATTAAAATAGCTGTGAAGTTACCAAAGTATAATTAAGTTTTAAATAAATAAAAAAATATTCTAGGTTTGGTGAAAAAGACCTGACTTGAGTCATGTGTCCACCACCCAATTGCCAAAGCATCAGTGGTCACCCAGTGCATGGGTTGGGAGCCCCGTAACTGAAGGAGAGGCCTGGTAGTTGTGAAAAAGAGCCATGCAATACCATCAAATTTATGTATGATAACTTTATTTTTGGATTTCCCTAGAGGAAGCCCATTTAGCAAGATGTCTGATTTGAAGAAAGGGAGATACAGACTGTTTGAGAATGCTAATGCCTAGAGATCCAGAACACTATTGTGTTTCATCAGTCAAATGATAGAGTTTTTTCTTAATACATCTGCCATTGTGCCTGAAATCCATCTTGTGACAATCTTTTCAGTTACTGAGTACATAGATGAATCAACAACTGGCAGAAAAACAATTGTCTCCCTGACCCATTGAATGAGGACTTTATTTATGTATTTATGTATTTATAAAAACCTTTTATTTTATTTTATTGTTGTCCATGCTGCCTAGCTTGTGGGATCTTAGTTCCCCAACCAGGGATTGAACCTGGGCCATGGCAGTGAAAGTCCCAAGTCCTAACCACTGCCAGGGAATTCCCAAGGACTTTCTTTTAATAGTAAGAAGTCTTCAGAATTGCTGCTCTATATAAAATCAAAAAATCAAATGAAATGCCCTACCTGTGTGAAAACATGAACCAATTACTGCCAATTTCCAAGGACTTGAAATATACAATTTGTGTTTGACCTTAACTTTTCCCCATTAAACTAAGTCTTTGTTCCCTGCAGAAGAAAGATAGGGCTTGGAGACTGACAGTGATCATTGTACACTTAAACAGGTGGAGATTTAAATGTTAAAAACTGTTCTGGATATTTTCTCTTTACTACAGAAAATTAACAGAGACCCTGGCACATAAAATGAAGAAACTATTCTGGCAAATTCATTCTTCTCTCGCCAGTAAATAAACGATACCAGAATAATCTTGCTTTCACTTGGGAGGTATGGTACTGCATATTCACTGTCTTATCTAAGGGATACATCAACCCTCTATCTTTATTCCTCTGAGATCTTGATCATCTCACTATCCTCAAGTCAACATCCTGGCCCACTAGATTGTTGAAATCAGGCACATAGATGTTGGTGAGCAGTAAGCAGCAGTTACTCCATATGTCTTTGTAAGGCCTAAGCCTTCCAAAGCTTGGACGATAAAATCCCATTAAAAAATAGGGTTCTGTATATGTATAACTGATTCACTTTGTTATAAAGCAGAAATTAACACACCATTGTAAAGCAATTATACCCCAATAAAGATGTTAAAAAAATAGGGTTCTGCCCACTATTCCTGTGAATTTTAGGGGTCTAGTCGTGTCAGGATATTCTTGCCAAAGTGCCCCACATTTTTCAGCTTGTTAGGTATCTTTGGATAATGGAAGAACTATATACCACATTTGGGTGAGCTTTTCCTTCCTATTTATCAACTGCCCATAATGCTATCCCTTCTGAGTGTGAGCCAGAGTAGGCTGTCCTACTGTTTCAGCTTGGTGCGCAAAGCAGCTTTGTTATTTGGCCATATGACTGAGAAAATCAATTGTGCAGTGATGGGACATGTATGTTACTTATGGCAAGTTCTGACAGTAGAATCACAGCATAGAGCACTTTGGGTTTCAGGGGAAAGCAATGACTTCTTAAATAAAGTCTCCTTTTGAAGTCCAGCTTCTGTCTTGCAATTTGGGTCTAAAACTAATTGAACTTCGGATCAAGGGAAACTAAATTCCTCCCCAAATCGTACAACTGCCGTGAACAGGGTGATGTTTGATCCCCTGGGTCATAAAGTTGAATATACAAAGCAGCATGCTATTGTCAAGTGAAATTATCATAGGCAAAGCAGGAATAGTCTCAAGCAGGTACTGAAAGCACAAAAATGTTGCATGTGCAGGTAGCAGCTGCCAATCATAATGAATCTATTCTTGCTACACCTCCACCTCTCCTTCAATCCGTATATATGGCCACCTGAGGTGTTTCTCATAATCAGTCAAGAGGGGGAAAAAAATAAGCCTGATAAACATTCAGTTCTGCATCATATGTTGGCACTGGTTGGAAGTGGACTGTTGCTGCATTATAGCCCTTACAAGAATGTCATGAAGGACAGTAGGAAAAGTAAATCCTTATGGTGGGAAGAATTCTGAGTAGAACAACTGGTTGCCCACTTTACCTAAAAGAGATGACTAGAGGTATGGACCTAGACTGATTCAGGTATAGTAGCTAAAGGGTTTCATGGATGTTTGAGGTGTGAGAAGGGAGAAGTTTGAAGGATGTGTAACAAGAAAATCTGAGCAAGAGGTATGAGGTGGACCTTTTGAAATGAATTCAGATATCAGTGTCCTGGGTAAATGTTTATAAAGGAACATGTGTTACATAGGAGGCTTCTAGTAGAAAGGTGGCAATGTTGACCTATATGTCACTCAGCTTCTTCCTCCACAATCCCACTGCTTCACAACTGGCTCATTAACCATGTGTCCAGTGTAGCAGGGACAGAGGTTGTACATGGGCTTAAAGACTTCATATTACCATTAACAAAACTGGATGGCCATCAATACTGCTGAAAGCCCGGTCTGCCCATAGCACAGAGTAATGCTGAACCATCAGTACAATGCAATAGCATACAGGGTCCACCAAGACAACTGCTTTCATCATGGGGGAGGGAGAAGTGATATGTCCTCACTGGAATAGATGTTCTGTGAATGAATTTTCTTTTCTTTTCTTTTTTTTTTTTTTTCACACCATGTTCTGCCAGACCCACCATCCATGCATTTACTCTACGCCTTGGTCTATATCAGGTTATCATGCATAACATAGCTTCTGAACAAAAAAAAAATATTTTTTCAGCAATGAATTGAAGGGGGGAACTGAATAGAGTCTTCAATAACAGTGAAATAACCAATGGAATGTTCAGTATATTCAGTTATGGACCACCTGGATGCCTTATAGAGTTAAGTTTCTTCCATCAAGGAAGGAGTGTATGTTATGAAACAGTGACTAATTTCTTGTTTTTTGTATTGCTAGTCTAGTAGTGATTAGTATTGTTCACCAAGTATTTCTAATTCCTTCTCCTCCAAGTGTCTTGGTAGGACTGTACTTCCCTACTCTGTCGAAATTAGGTGTGTTCATGTGACTTTATTTGGATAAATAGAAGAGCAGAAGTTACTTCTATGCAGAGGCTTTTAAAGCCAGCTCATGATTGTTCTTGCTGCTGCAATCATGGAAGCCTGTGTCAAGAGGGCATCTCTGTTAGCCTCTGGAATCTGAATGACTATATTGAACAGAGTTCCCCCCTGGCCTTTTAAGCCCGACTAAAACATGCATTTTTGTTTCATTGCCTTGGAACACTTATCTTGTATTGCCATGGAAATATAGTTTTTGCTTGTGACCACAGCATAACCTACTATGGAACTATGGTACTATGGTACTAACCATAGCTGTAGTACCAACCTTCAGCTGATTCAATAGTTTCTTTGCAGCAATGTAAAGTAATAAGAGTAAAATAATTTTACAGCAAGTGCTTATGTACTGATTACATGGCCCTCTAGGTGTTAACTCTTTTTTTTTTTTTTTTTTTGGTATTAACTCTTTTGATAAACTGAAGTTGCACTGAAGTCCATGAATTGTGAAAAAATTCTATAGGAATAACTGTAAGGAGAAAAAAATGATCATTGCCTAAAATTCTCTCTAAAAATTAGAGATTAGGAAAGATTAACCAATTCTCTTTAAAGTTTCAAAAGAATTATTGAATGTCAACTATTATTTCCCCTTTATGAATTGGAAAAGTTAAAACAAAAAAGGTGGGGGATGGTTTGCATAGGACCTTAAGCAGGGTTCTAAAGCAGTGCAGGGATAAGACTACCCATGATTGTGTGCTGACAGTTCCTGGCTGGAGGCTGAGCATGATGCTGCTTGGAAGGCTTTGAGCCTGGGATGTGTCTTATTAGGTTAGTAGGGAATCATTTTCAAAGTCATGCCTCTGTAGTTAAAGTGGAGAATAGGTAAGCTAAAATAATATTTTGTATAAATTTCTGTGTAAATGAAGATTCTTACTGAATTACCAAGATAATTAGGGAGTGCATTTTACTGTAGCTTCTACAACACAAGAATTATTTATTTCTTAAAAATTTGTTAAACTTTTAAAAAAACTCTTAAACTGAATCCCTCATATGTATAGGTGTACTGTCTTAAGGATGTCGTTCACACCTAAAAAGTGTCTGCATAGTTTGTGTTTCTGAGTGTGTCTACTTATCTACACATCTCTAAAATTTGTCACTTTGGGATATATTTAAAAAATCAAAAGCATTCCTTCAAAAATTCAAATCACTATTCATGAAAAGTATTTTCTCCACTGGAACTTGTAACTAAAGAAAATAAAATTAGATGAAATTTTCCTATTAGAATCAAGATTTTGCCATTTTATAGGAGCTCAGACACTGTGCTCTTTCCTCCTCTACCACAGAAACTCAAAATATTTAGCTGCAAAGTTTACAAGATTGAAAATGTTATAAAATACTAAGTATAACAGTCAATGCCTTAGTCAACACCTTTTTGGAATGACTTAAATCACCAAAACATTCATGAAAAACACTGGAATTATAATTAGTGTTAATAATGTGAGGACAACACAAAATTTGATTTTTAATTAAAAAAAATAATTGACATAGACTGCTTTGAAATCTTCTTTCATAGAATTCCATTGTTGTTAGAGTTCAACCTACTTTTCAATGCTCAAATCCACTTGAAGCTTCCATGTTCTATGTCCCTTAAACTTCAGGAAGGCAGAGTTAGGCATGTCTACTCCCTATTGTCAGTTATTATGAAAATAAAATCAGTTTTTCTTTTTGTCTTAATTCAAAAAGAAAGAATTTTGGAGTGTTATACATAAATGTAATCCATTATCCCAATCTTCTGTTTTATTTGCTTCCTTTTCATATTTTCAGAGAATTGGCAGAATTGCCTAATAACTGAGGTCACTCCAAACAAATCACAGATTTTACCACTTTATAAATCTGAAAAAATGTGTTTCTTTCTGTTAACTTTGAAAGGCTAATCCGATTGGTTAAATTGATATGATGCTATGATTTTATTCCCAATATGGGTCAATAGAAAGTAGAGATGGTTTATCATTTTAGTAAATGTTTATTAATTCCCTATGATGCACAAAAGTATGATGCACAAGTTGCAAAGAGCAAGTTAATGAGGGGTCCATCAGACATGATGATCCAAGGAAGAGTCATGCATGGTATTGATTTTAACAAATTTAAATATTAAATACCCTATGTCCCTAGTACAATGCCCTCCCCACGGTAGGCACTTCAACATGTGAGTTTTGCTTAGGTAAATGAATAAATGATCACCCAAATATTTCATAAAGAGTAGGATAGGTATTTTATATGAACTTGTAAATTAGTATGTTATTTTCTACAGCCAAATATAAAGGACTTAAAAATATATGTAACCACTAAAGTTACATTATAAACGAATAAAAAATTCTGCTAAAAGCATTGGTAGACAATAAATATCAAGGATGTTTCCCAGAAAGTGGGAGAGAAAACAACAAAGAATTAGAAATTAGGGAAGAAAGGACAAGAGACTTAATGAATCATTCTAAGAGGTCCATAGTCTGACTAACAGCAATTCCAGAACAGGTGATAGAGAGATGGGGGTTATTAAAAAATAATTTAAGAAAATTTCCCATAACTAAAATAAATGATCCTCCAATTTGAAAGAGCCCATTCAGTACCCAGCATAATCAAAGTAAACAAATAAGCAAGCAAACATGGACAAGCTACCACAAAGCACATTACAGTAAAACTCTGTTCTTGATGTTTTAAAAGTTTTATTGTGCTATGCTTTTAACAGAAGACTAGGCTTCTGTTAAAAAGAGGATAAACGAGGAAAGTGGAAGAAGTGAGATCCAGGAAATAGGAGAACCAACACAAAAGAGTGATAAAAGAAAGCCCCAGGGGCTTCCCTGGTGGCACAGTGGTTAAGAATCTGCCTGCCAATGCAGGGGTCACGGGTTTGAGCCCTGGTCCAGGAAGGTCCCACATGCTGTGGAGCAACTAAGCCCGTGTGCCACAACTATTGAGCCTGTGCTCTAGAGCCCATCTAGAGCCCAGGAGCCACAACTACTGAGCCTGTGTGCCACAGCTACTGAAGCCCGCATGCCTAGAGCCCGTGCTCTGCAACAGAGAAGCCACCGCAGTGAGAAGCCCACGCACCTCAACGAGGAGTGGCCCCCGCTCACTGCAACTGGAGAAAGCCTGCGCTCAGCAACGAAGACCCAACACAGCCAAAAATAAATAAATTAATTAAAAAAAAAAAAGAAAGAAAGTCCCAGGTTTAGAGACAAACCATTCAGTTTGGGACAAAAACATGGAGGGTTTCATGAGAGAAACAACTGAAAAAACCTCAGATCAATGGAATATTGGATATGATTAAGCATTTAGGAAGTTAAAATGCAATTATTAACCAGAAAATGAACAGTCTTACATAAAGATGGCAATGCAATTCCTTTTTTTTTTTTTTTTTTTTTTTTTTTTGTGGTCCGCGGGCCTCTCACTGTTGTGGCCTCTCCCGTTGTGGAGCACAGACTCTGGACGCGCAGGCTCAGCGGCCATGGCTCACGGACCCAGCCGCTCTGCGGCATGTGGGATCTTCGCGGACCGGGGCACGAACCCGCATCCCCTGCATCGGCAGGCGGACTCTCAACCACTGCGCCACCAGGGAAGCCCAGCAATGCAATTTTAGTAGTCTACTTGGCTCTGCAGTAAACTCACATAGGGACAACTTGCTTAGCCTTACCAATGTAAACTCTGACTGTTAATTTAATAAAGGGTGTGGTAGTGGGAGAATAGGGAAAAAAAAAAAAAGATTTACTAGATAATGTATAAAACTGACAAATCAAGAAGTATTTGTGGATGCAATTTATTTAAAAATATAAAGGAAATTATCAGGAGAAACATCTAACAGAGTAAGAAGATAGATTGAGGGGAAGTGGGTTCAAGAATAAGGAGATGGAATAGGGACCTACTTATTTTTGTTTAAAGCGTGTGTCTTATTTGATTTAAACAATATGTGCATTAGTTATTGTGATAATAATGAATCTAGGATGAGAAATAGCAGAGACCTAAATCATTGGTTACTAGCACTGTTGCTGTTGTGTAGAAGGAACACGGCTAATCTATTTAATTTCTAACTACATTCTCAAATGTAGCTTATAGTCACAACAACCTCTCCCAACCTTTGTGATGTTGGAAAATGTGTAATTAATTTTGGACTATTTCTCTTCTGGAGTATTGAAGCAGACATCAGACACTGTCACTATTAATAAGAGCATCTTTCTGAGAGGGTTGTTAAGAGGATTAAATGAGTTACTGCATGTAAAGTGCTTAGAAGACTTCATAGCACATATGAAGGGATAATACAGGCTAGTTATTAGTATGAATACATAAATTTAAAAAAATGCACATGTCTCAATGAAGTTTCTGTTTGATTTTAATCAGGAATCTATACCATTAAGAATGTAGAGTGACAGAAGAATCAATGTCATCGTCAATTAACAACAGTTACCTGTTGAGATTCCACAATGTGAGGTGAACATGGTTTGGGGGATGTTATTTGTGTGCATATAGGAAAACATACTAATTTGTCCAAGAATTTTTCTTTTTATAAGAAAGCATATATTTTGTTTCCTACCAAACAGAATTATAACCAAACTTTATTTGGAGGTAGTGTTGGTTTGTAGAAGACTCCATTATCCCCATTTGAAATTATTCTGGAAGTTCTGACATTTTGTGGCTAGATTTTTATTTAAATTGATACTGACGTAATTCTGATAACTGTTCAGTTTTCAGATTTTCAAATTTACATTTAGCTTTTCTCCCAATATGCTACGGTAAATATAGGAAGCTAATCCTCAAAACAGACCTATGCAGATAGGGGGCATTATCTTATCTTTAGTATGTAGAAATGAGGAAAAAGGATATATTTTAGATATTACAAATCAAATTTGTGGACTTCTTTGGTACTCAAAAACCATATAAAGTTAATTTCCTTTCTAATTAATAATCTGCTTTCTAAAAAGATTAAGCATGCTACTGGGATGTCATTAGCTCCCACTTATTCCCTAAATTTTTATGTATTGATAAATTTCTCTCTACACTTCATGTCATTGATTAAAGCTATACATGAATTCTGTGTATATTTCAGATAGTTAAATATTCTTGGACGTATTACTTAGTTCTTTTCATATTTGTAAAACACCATATGTACTTCCAGTCAATGAACAATGTACTCTTTGTAGGAGCTCCTTTAAAAAAATAATTGATCATTCCATATTCGACTTCTTTGGGATATCTGTCTGGCCTCACAGAGTGCTGATTTGAAATCCCATCTTACTTGTTGTTGCAACAAAGTCTATATACTTTGTTAAATAATCCCCAATACTTATGACCCAGTTAAAGAGGAAATGGGCTACTTCTCTGTAAAAAATGTATAAGTTCACTTTAACAACACACCACCATGCTATCTTAGAAATTGTTCTGTATTCATTGATTAGTAGGAGAGAGACTGAAATGTTTTCAAACTTTATATGACTTTATAGTATTGTATCTGAAGATGGTAAGGAGAAAAGGAATCAATTTACGTTTCTTCCGTAAACTCTATATTACCATATTTTCCTGGGCCTCTTAATGAAATCCCTTATATAATTTAGATAAGTATAGTATATGGTTTAAGCATTAAGTACCATTAATAAAAGATTATCATTTGTTGACGAAATCATTAATAAAAAATAAATTCATGTGTATGATATGAGGTCCATGGATTCTAGTTTGATGGGTCAATTTGATAGTGATGGTCTCAAATGGTTTGAGCAACAGAGCAGATGTTGTAGTGACAAATTAGCTCGCAGTGGAAATTGTACTCTTTGTAGTGGTAGAAAAAGGAGAACCGGAGATGTGTGGATGTGAATTTTAGTGAACTGGTGATCTACTTCTTTGGGACTGTTTCATGTTCCCCAAAATACGTTTTCCAGAATTGTATGGCTCCCTCTGAGAAGGTTTTCTTCTAAATTTATGAATATTAGGAGGAGAAAGAAGAATCCCACATTTAGCTCAACGAAATGAAGCAACATGTACTGAAAAATAATCACCCAGTATACCAGTCATTATAAGTTTACTACCTCCTCCTATTAATTCATCTAATGATATGTTTAATAGCAGAAATCTGACTACTGATTAATCCGATGGAGAAAAATAAATAAGAATGAAAAATTCAAAAAATGCTACATTTAGTCTTAAATGCATTGTTATTGAGGTTCTCTTAAATCAACACTCCAACATGATTTATGCATTGGTTATATATAATTTTCAGGAAATCCATAAAAGACAAAGAACAAACCCTATTAGTGTATCTAAACAATGCAGTTGTTTAGACTGGGTGAGCACAAGGGAATTGAACTAAGATGCATTGGCAAATGAGGATCCCCTGAGAAAAACACTATGTTGGATTCCTCTTTTCATAAACACGAACTTCCTCAGTATTTATGGTATTAACAAATGACTTTTACAAGGCTTCTTCTAGCTAAGTTTCTGGAAAAGTATCATCATACCAACTCCCTCACCATCTTACCACCAAAGGGCTTTGATTTGTTGGTCCTTTAATCTCAGTTCTTATGTTGAAAGATAGGGGGGAAATGAGAATGAGTTATCTATGACTGAAATAAATATAAGTATTAAAGTTGCCTGTAAAGGTGCTATTAATTTGCATACTTATTCCAAATGTTAAAACCCTGAATTTTGTAGATGAGGGATAATATTGGAGAAAATTATTACTATGAATATAGTGAGGATGCTTCTAAAGTACCAGTTTATTATTTTATACCAAGGTGAAGTGTATCTGTTGGGTTATTCTCTTTTGAACACAACCATCTGTAAGATTGTAATGAGACAGACCAGTTCTCCATTACCTCTAACCCCAGCTACTTCACCACACACACACAAACACACAAAAAACCTAGTTACAGCCCACAACCTGGCAAAAATCTATGAACTGTGCTAACAAGAACTAATGAAAAGAACGTGATAAATACCTGCTGTTACAACAAGACCCCTGTCACATCATTATCTGATTCAATGTGTTAAAAGTGTTGTATTTCATTCTTTGCTTTTATCTGAAGTTTTAGTCAAATTGTCTCAGATGTGTAACTTACGCAACTATATTCATAACTATGCTTACAAATTCTGCCTGAAACATTTACATATTTCCAGGCTAACCATTCTTAGACATCTGTAATATGAATTATTTCTAACATATTCAATTAGCTAAATTGCTACTTTTATGCTGACATATACATGCATCTATTTAAGAAGTGGTTTGCAGATCAGGTAACAATGTCATGCAAACACAATCCTGAGGTATAAGTTGGTAATTATGATTTACAGAACTCTTGTTAAGAGTTTGCTTTCTGTTGTTGTTAAGGCTTCAGGCAGAACAACAAAAAGCAAATGTACAGATAATTTTGAACCCCAATTACTTGAAGGTAGTCTTTTATTTCTTTTGATAGCAGTTTAGTTAGATATTAAATCTCTAAGAAAATAAACATATTAGTGATACCAATGTTTCAGGCTCATAAGCATCTTTTTACATTAAAAATAGGCAACAAGAATGCATGCAGTTTTCATGTTAAATTTCTCTTCCCCAAAGTGTTTCCTTTAGCAATATGACCTCCCACCTGAAGAATGAATAAAGTCTGGAAAATGAGGACAAGAAGTTGTTGGGATTGTTAGCTGGAAGCAGGGATGATTAGAAAGATAATTTTATACAGGTGGTTGATGACTGATGGAGGTGGCGGTATTTTAGGAGAAATAGACAGTTAGTATTTGGGAAAGAAACACTCTACCTGTATAGCCCAGCGAATTGTCATCGTTATCAGAGGTGGGGATTGGCGTCCCGTTGTCCTTTCCCCTCTCTACGTCTTCAGGGTCTGTCGGAAACAACACCAGAGCTGCTGATGGGGTCACAGTAGTAACAGTAGTTGCCATTTCGATCACAGCATGTCCAGACACAAGTAAATCCACATGTGACAGAAAAACACACAGGGACAACACACAGCACACTTCATCCTCGCCCCTCCTGCGGCACACTAAGCCATTCGAAGATCTCAGCATCATGGCTTACAGTCTCTACTTTTTCATTTCCCTAATTCTCTGCTCTGCCTGCACCTTTGCTGCACTTCAAAGCTGGTGAAGGGCTCTGACTGCCCTCTGTGAGGCCGCCAGCGCGGACTGAGGGAGCATATGGAGGAGGGAGAGGGCAGGGTGGCTGAATGCTAGCATTGCTAATTTTCTACCTTATTGTTAATCAAAGCTATTGACTGTGATCACTCCCCATCATCGCTTCATCTCCTGCCAATTACAGACTCCAGGGACTGTACCTCATATGGGGGGGCGGGGAGGGTGTGGGGAAAAATAGGGTCTTGTCAAAGAAGAGGGTGGATGATAAAAATGTCATACTTTTTTTCTGAGCAACAGCAAAGAAAGCGCTGCAACATCCCATCTTTCAAAAGGCAACAGTTTGTCATCTTGAAGGACTGAGATAAATTTACTAAAATGAGTGCCTGTGTAAAAGGAGACTTAACTTTGCACATTTGGGTTTGAATATCTGAAAACATTCCAAATTGTTTGCGATTCTATATTATAGTCATCCGGATAGGTATTTTCATTCATTCATTCTTACTTTTCTTGAATAAAAGAAATGCTTTTGTGTGTTTTCCCAATTGCACATTAATTTTCCTATGTGGAATTTGAGAGATGAGGCTAAGCACGACGGCACTCAAGTTCCAATATCCAGAAGCTGAGTTGTGGTATAAATATACACAGAAGCCCAGTGACACCACTAATTTCACTCGTGCTCACTCTATGCGTCATATCTCTGTGTGTTAGATAAATATGAGCTGAGGCTCTAGCTCCGTTGCTGATAAGCAGACACAGACACAATAAAACCCAAGTGCGTACCTCCTAAATCGAATACCGTAGAGTCATAGGTCATTCAAGTTGTGTAGGCTTTTTATCACCTTAAACAGCAGCTACAGAGGATCTCTCAGTCTGAGCAGTGAAGAAGCACAGCTGTTTACTCGAGGAAGAAAGTCTGTCACTTATGAATGAGGCAGCGAGAACGCGCAGGTAATGCCTCTCTAGAAACAGCACAGGGGTCATTAATTTTGTGTCCCTGTTAGTTTTTTAGCTAGGTTGACACATTTTGTCTAAGACGCCACTATTCAGGGATGATTTAGAAAATTTTAAAAGAGGATGAAAAGGCCAACATGAATCTGCTTTGTGGCTTTTGCACGTATCACATTTAACTACTCTGTCCCTGTCTTTCCTCCTTTCTAATCCATGTGTCATACAATTACCCTGGTGTGGCTAAAATGAAGGACAAAAAAAGGTTCAGATCTCTGAAGGGGACCAAAGGGGAAAAAAGGGCTCATTATCACTCTATTCATCCTTGTCTTCCCAGCAATGGCTGTTGTCCTGTTTGTCCTTAAAATCAACTCTGGGAGTGAAAGAGCAGGGAACCAGTCCGCCAGCTACCCCTCCAGCCTGTTAACGTATTTGCACGAGTTGTTTAGGTCAGAGATTTAAGTCACATCAGTAAGACAGGACGGGAAATAGGCATTTTTGTGTACTTTGAGGCAGTGTTAGCACAGTGTTCTGCCCCGAACTAAGTAACCTTGCTCAGGCAGGCTAACCAAATAAAAGAGGTTGGTGTAGGAAGATAAACAGAAGGTGCTTGTTCAAATGTATTAAAGGGCTTTTAAGGGACCACCCTTGCGTACAGTCTTGTTTTAAAAGATACATTGTGTTTAGGGTCGACCTTAATTTTACAGACTACCAATTTTTAGCAACAAATGCCCCTTTTCAAAGGAAATACTACTCTTAATTTATGATGGGATCGTTTATTTAATGTGAATACACACATTTCTCACCACTGTTAAAAATACAGTAGAAAGCTATACAAATCCATGACATGAACCAAATCAGTTTGTCTGTAGAGTATCATAAGACTTTGGGGATAAGGCCTTTGTACTCCTTGTTATTAAACCTTCCCTGAGAATGAGGGTATTATTACAAAAACAACAGAGATGAGGAAAGGAAGTTCACTATCATTTGAAATGAGATACCTAAATCTGTTGAAAGTAGATTTTTCACCTATGTCTAACATCCTAAGTGGTTTCTAAATTTGCTTTCCTGTTTCCACTCATCACCCTTCCAGCCCCTTCCTCGGTTCAGGAAAGAACAGACTTTGCATCAATGAATCTTACCATATTTGTGCAGTACATTCTATTTACCTAGTACTGCCTTTCATTACTAATATGCTAGACCTAAAGGAAACAAAAGATGTCATTTTTACTAACTTCACTCATTTTTTTCTTCCCCTTCCTTTTTGTCAGAAGATAATTATAACAGGAGATAACCACTTGACTCACTGCATGTGAGCTGTAGGAGAGAGTCCAAAAGATATTTATTTAAAGTTTTTGTTAAGTAATATTGATTATGCGAGCCATGGAATAGAACATAATGAGGAAGAGATTATCTAGTGCTTACAATGTCTGAAGGAGGTTTTCTTGTGCCCCGCATCTGTATTTAGGGCTGTCCAGGCCTGAATTGAAGTAGGTGGGGCTGTGATTGATAAAAGCCAACAACACTCTGAAAAATGCACTGGCACTAGGGGTGCTGGGTTATCTGTGTCTGTTACCCCATTAGACTGTGAATTCCCAAAGGTCAGGTAATCTGTTTGCTTCCCATTTGTACAACTGCAGCCTGCCACTGGACCTGCAGCATTGTACAGGCTTGGACAGTTGTTTTTTTTTTCCTTTAAGATAATAAATGAATTAATGAACAGACGGTAACCAAGAACGTGAAACTCACTTCAGGGATAGGCTCTCAGTCTGCAACAATTTAAAAATACAAAAATTTCATTTTCTGTACCAATATCATAGTCAGAAAAAAAAAAAAACTTGATATAAATTAACTCAATGCTACCGTACTCTCTATATCCCTAGTATCTGTAAAAGCATATAAAGCATGTTCAATATAAAAGGCAGTCTTGGGTCATAAAATTCGGGTCAGAAATATGTTAAATGGACACCTCTACAACAATCTTCCATCAGACCTGTAGACTCATCTGAATCTAATGGCCATTTGGCCTTCATTGCTTTTCAAAATAACCAATTCCAATTTTACAGTTAAGTCCTCTCTTTCATGTTAGTTTTTTTGTTTTGTTTTGTTTGTTTTTTTAAAGCTGTTTTCTAGATCTAAACTTGAATTCTAATCTGTTTGGCCATACAAACCTAATGCCTCATCTACAAAGCCCATTTCCCTCCAGTGCTCTTTAAATGCTGGTGTTTCATAGAACCCCAGACCTCATCGTTTTCTTGTTCAACATGCTCTCTGTAGTTGTCTTTATCAAGGCTCGCGGCTTCAACTATTTTTTAGAAGATGATGAAACTTTTTTCACTTCTTAGTTAGATGCTCTACCAATGACCAGATCTTATCTTCACTGCTTATTCAACTTCATGAGTTTTCCAAGAAACCTCACACCTTCTGTCACCAAACACTGAGATCATCATCTTCCCCTTCAATCTACTTTTCCCCTATACTCCCTATCTGTGTTAAGAAAGTCATCACTGTGCTACATTTTTAGTATTTTGCAATTCAGTGAAATGTTAACATCTGTAGTTAAAATTGAACTCTGGCTTATGGGCTTATTGCTCCTGGTAGATTTTGCTCCATACTTATTTATTTTTTGAAGTGGGTTGTATGTCAAATTTAAGCCTATAATACATAAGCTTATATATATACGCACATCTATAAAAATAATATGGTTATATGTGTACATATATATTGAATACATGATCATATAATACACACATTACTTCTATAAGATGTATTATATATGAGTGTGTGTTCTTGTAAGAGTCTTCCACAGATTTAATAAGAGCAACAACAATGATAAAAAGGAAGAAAGACCAATAGTTTCCTTTACAATGGAAATTACGTCTTTCAGAAAACTTTACCCTTAAACATAATAATTTATTAAAGGCGATATGACTTTCTTTAAAGGTAAATTAACTGGTAAATTTGAAATTTGTTATTTTGTGTAACAGTACCTTTGCTGAGATATCCCCAACACCTAAGACAAAGTATAATGGAAACTTCAAATTAGAAAAATCATTATATAGCAACCTCTGACAAAATAATTCATTCAGACAAGCATCATCAGTGGAAACTAAATCCATTAGGTGAAAAGTGGTATGGGACAGCATATACAGGCCCAATGTATGACCCCAGAGATTACCTGCTAACTGCACAGGGGAAAATTTATTTTTATAATGGATAGATTTGGCAATCACCGCTTGAACTCAGTAATCAAACTGAGTATCACCGATGGCTGGTGACTAAAAGTGGGAAGACAACTGTGTGATAAAACATACAGTAGCACCTATGAAGCATTCAGGCTAACAATGCTTGCCCTGAATTCAATCAACACTTAAGATCCAACTTAAAATCTACAGAAAACAAAATATATCCTTAGGATATACATGTGGAATAACTAAGGGGTGGATTATCTAACTTACTTTCAAGTCATTCAGAAAAGTATATTAAGAGCACTAAAGCAAATAAGGCATAATGTTAACAATTAATATCTATTATGAAAAACATTCCACAAAGTTTAAAGGATGGTGGATGAAGACTGAGTGGTCTAAAGTTTTCTCTATAATGTGCAGCAGAAATTCATGCCATGAAGTTTCTCTTTCACTGGTGATATGAGTAAAATAGCTAATACTTTTTTAGCACAAAGACTCATATTTGTACTACCATTCAACCCATATTTCTCTAACTTGTTCATTATTCAATGGTAGCCAGTGTTATTTTGTGGAAATGCAGAGGCCTAAGAGAAAAGTCTATTGTTTAAATTGTTTCATTTATTAAATTTTTTTTTTAATTGAGTGTGAAATTCATAGCTCGGAACATTAGTTTCCATTTTTATCCTTCATTTCTGTCATATTCAGTTATGTAAATATATGTTAAAAATAATATCTTCTCCCTTTGGTCCTACTGTAAAGTGTCAAGCTGGTTTCTTTATAGATTTGCATTATCACTGTGCAGGTTTTTGGCATTAATTGACATTTTGAAGATGACCATTAATAAAAGATTAGGGAAAAGCAAATGAATATAAACTACTATCAATATGAGAATTGTGTTCTACAATTGGATCAATTCTCATCGATTCTTTCCTACTAATCAAGAGGAATGCCAGGAATGGGTACTTTAAATGGAATACTGAGAACATTTTATTAGAAAGCCAGGCAATGGATTACAAAATTAAGTACGAAAACTATGCTTGTGAAGCTTTAAATTTGTGTCACAATTCTACAAGATCAAGTTAAACCCAAGCTGCTTTAATCATGTATGGTTAAAATAATTATGGAAGCTACATTATCATTTTCTCCAGTCTTTTGAACTGAGAATAAGAGGAGAAATAAGAGTTATGCTTACAGAGATGGAAAGAAAAAAGGATCAGTGGGTGATTTTAAGAAGTATCTACTTAAAAAATAAATCAGGGAATGAAGCACATAAAAAATTTCATTCACAATGAAGACTGAATGACTTTTCCAGAATCTTATACATTATAGAATATTAACCATAATATGTATCAAGTTCCAAAATTGTGCTACCAAATATTGAATGAAACTATTTTAAAGCAGCAATATGGTAACAGAGAGAAAACAATGTGTTATAACCACTTCCAATTTTGCTATTATAAGGAAAATCAACGTTGTTTCTTTCAAAGATAAAAGGACCATGATTATAATGATCCCTGTGGATAATGATTTAATGATTGTTAGAAAATGTATCGAGATAAAATAAGTTAAAATGTCAAAACTGATGTAAAATATGTATTCAAATAAAATTTTTAGTGAATGGATGGTTCTTCCTAAATTTGAAGACTTTATCCTCCAACACCTTTGAGAAGAAAAAAAAATTGAGTGGTTTGGTATTTGACTAAACTAAAATAATCTCCATGATAAACTAGGCTATTGTAACTGTGACCTAAGATGCTGGGGTTGTACTAAATGAAAAAGATTTCATACAATGATCTCAAATTAAAGTCTAGTGCTTTGTCTCATTTTCTGGTTTGATTAGACAACTGAATTAATCATATATGAAGAAACAGAAGCAAAAACTGTTCAAGTAATATTTATACAATGCTTTAGTTTATTTAATGTGAACCACATCACTTTATATGTATGTATATTTTCTCATGTAAGTTTTACAGCTCTATCAAGATCATAGTCATCATCATGATCATGATCCGTATCATCATTTTTCCCATTTTAGAGATGCTGAAACTAAAGTTCAGAGAATTCTTTGTCCTCTGTCATGCAACTAGTAAATAGTGAATTTGGAATTTGATTCCAACTGATTTCTGACTCCAAAGCACCACCTTTTTTCACTATACCCTATTTTACTATACTCTCTTTACTCACCAATCTAATTCTAGGAACTGGAAGGAATTACAATAACATATAGGCAATGGGACACCATGTTAGTGATTCTTTTCCAGTCACTGAACAATAAGATTGGGTAATTTCACAAATATATCTCTGAGCTCCATTAAGCATTTCACAGGGTTTCTTCACTGTCTTCTTCTATAGACAAGATAAAATAGTTTATAAGGTAGTTGGTTGTGTTTCAGCTAGAAATGCACAGTAAAATATTACTAAAATAGGACTTATTATTAAAATGAGGCTTTGACACATATTTTTAAATATATAGATTTGGAGATTGAACAACTGACTAAATAAAATCAAGATAAATTCAGATTCCCTTTTTTTGACAACTACATTTTTTTTTTGTTACTCTTCAACAACAAAGATTTATGTTTTGGTATAAGTTTAAGAGCACTTAAAACAGGGTCATGACTTACTCTTAGGATGCCTAGCCCTAGCACAGTGCTAAGAGCAGAGTAGATAATCAATACATTTTTGCTGAATGATTGGATGAAACACTGAGGAATAGTTTTGCTAGAGTCAAGAGTTTTAGATGGCCGTAACTTTTCTCAATGAATGAATATCAATTATTTCCTTATTTTGGACTTTGTTATGCACTTATATGGCTAAAATTATAATCACTATAAATCTAATTCAAACCACATTATGGTAAATTACTGTTGCTCATAGAATAATATCTTTCTCCCTTCCCTACTCCTCATGTCAATATGTACTCTAGGAAATAGAATATTGTTTAACTTAAATCAGATGAGTGTTTTACTGGTGAAAGTTGTCCTTTTTGCATGTTAAAAAAGGGTGATTTACAAATATCCACCTATGATGAAGTGGATATAAAGAAAAGTATAATAAATAATGATAATTCCCCAAACCAAAAGAAGTTGTAATATAAATAAACAAGAGAAGTATTTAAATATTGCCAGGTAGGTGAACTGTACTTTTGCTCTTATGAGCACCCTCTGATTTGAGTAATTTCAGATATAGATATAAATATAGATATATCCTGATTTGAGCAAATGGAATGCATTTTTCTGAGAGGCTGCTCTTGAAACTGAAGTAATATAATACAAATCTGGAATTTGCCAATGCTGTATTCTATTTTTGAATTTGAAAAAATATTACAGGTGTGGAAAAAAATGGAAAAATACATGAAAAGTCTCAAGCACAGTTTTGTTTGAGCTAATTTGGGTTATATCTCGTTACACCAGGCCAAGGAAATCTGATTAAGTAATAGAGACTTAACCTATCTTTAAGCAAAAATATAAAAAACAAAGATATATACTTCCTTACATATCTCTATCTATCTATAAAAATTCTATTAACATAAAATATACTACTGAATGTTAGGAAGGTAAGTGCATTAATGGATAAGCCTGCAACTCAGAAGAATACAAATGTCACCAGAAGATGCTTTTAACTCATTTAAATTCAACTTAATTTGAAAAAACAAGATCAAGTGGCTTCTGTATGGAAATCGTTCTATTGAAGGAGAAATGCTCATAATTTTAAAACCATTTGTTTCCAGATCTCTTCTAGTGGAAACACTGACAAACAGAGCTCTTAAAGTAATTAGGAAAATTATGCTTCATCATGACAACATGTTTTTTTTTCTTTGGTGCCTGGATGTTTGGTCTAAGAAAGTTATGGAGGTTTTCATGGAAATAGTAAATGATGACTATTTCTTTATATAATGAGAAACTAAGCCGGAAATAATTAATGATGACTATTTCTTTATATAATGAGAAACTAAGCCAACTGTCCAATTGAATTCCGCCTATATTCAAAATGCTCAAATCAAATCCTCAATTACGTCCGATGTGACAGATACCTTGGTGGGACAGAATTTAATCTGCAGAGATTTGCTCCCTTGAACTTTATCTGTGAGAGTTAATTTCTGGCCCATTTTACTAGTATTTCTGCCTCTCTCCGTCTGTTGACTTTTTTGTTATTCTCTCCACCCACTTTGCCCTCGTATTCAAGGGCTTTTCTTTTATTGTGCTTAGCATCTGTTACTGTTCCACTCCCTTCCAGTCAAAGCATACGGTAACTTCAACACAGGCTAATTAAGTGGTGCTTGAAGTTAGTTAACAGGTGGTGGCCCCAGCTGCCCTAGTTGTATGAACAGACACATCTTGCATTTTAAGGGCAGAAATGGCACGGTAGTAATACGTGAATTAATGGAGTACTCCTTACATAGCATTAAAATTATGTTGGGGACCAAGAAGAAATAGAATCACTCCTCTTTTGTAGAGGGAGAAATCTGGTTTTGGGGTATGGTGATAACATTTGAGATCTGAATAAAAACTCAGACCTCTTTATCTTTTTAACCAATGCTCTTTTCTCATCATAGAATGGGTAAATTTATTACCATTTCCTTCAAGTGTGTTGATAAAACATGTTTCCAATCACTGCTGCTAGTTAACATGTTGAATGATATTTAAGTAACATCCACATGATTTGTTAAATTCAGTCAAAATATCAACTAATTTACTTAGCATTTTGGAATCACTACAACTAAGTATGTATGCTTGTTTATTTAGATATTCAATACAGTGTAATATTTAGGAGCCATTAGCTAACACTCTGACCTTGGACAAGTTATTTTATCTTTTCATTTTTTGGCCTCAGTTTCTTCATCTACAAAATGTGAAATAATAGGTCGATTTCACAGGAGTGTTATGAGGACTAAATAAGCAAATATGTGTAAAGATCTTACTATAGTCCTAGACACCTAATAAGAAGTCAGTAAATGTTAGCTATTATTATAGTTCATGTAAATTCAAAATCAGTGTTAAAGGGATCATTTAATAGTTCTTAACGGAAAAAAAATCCTACATACTTGCCTCTTGAAGTGAGAAAGACACGTTCCATTTCTGTTTTAATGTGCCAAGTTTGAGTTTACGTAAGAGAAGAAAGTGAACAAGGCATCAATTAAAATTCAACAGAAAAATGGATTTTGAAAATTTTATTTTTGTCTAACCATGTTACATCATGTCTTCTCATTGCATTTCTTCAGCATCTATTCACACAAAATTCCCCATTAAATCATTCAGGAAGTGTTTACACATAGGCAGCATTTCATCCAAATGGTAGACCCTTCGAACTGCACACTTTTTTTTTTTAATTTTTAGTTTGCCTAATTGCTTGTTTGCTTTGTGCTGACAAGGATGAATTCACTCAATTTTATTTCTTGAGGAAAAAACCCAACACTTGAAATTGAAATTACCCTACAGATTTCCTCACTCTTAAGGCAACCTTTTTTGTTTTTTGTTTTCCTTGCCTACTGCTGTTTCAATTCTTGCCCTTCTTTGGCTGTCTCCTGAAGAGGGATAGAAATTGTTGGTGCCTTGGAAGGAGGTGGGGAAAGTCTGAAACATCTGCAACTTGGGCCCGAGATCACGTGATAAATGCCAGCTCCTCCCCAGCCCTCCCCCCTCCAAATGTCCTACCAGTAGTGACTCTCATCTATATGCAACAATTATGGGCATCTCTGAGGCAGCATTCACTCAGCCGCTAAAGGGACAAATTTCCTCCATAGTCTCTTCATTGTCTGCTCTTTCTAACCACAGTCACGGTTTTATGCTCTTCATTCTAATTGTGCTTTTGATGATTGGGGTCACTTTATGACTTCAGCTTCCCCAAAGGTCACAGGGATTAGCTGTGTCCAATTGAGGACCAGAGAGAGCCATGGCGGCTTACCTCCATTCATCCCCCTCCATTGATTTCCCCTCAATGTGAGAGTGGCCATGGTGGTTACTTCTTGTCCTTTCTTCACGCTTGCTATTTTTCCTTGCAGCCCTCCCTCACTTCTCCTTGGAGAAGGCGGTTTGTAGCCATCACTGTGACACTAGAGGTTTCACTGAAGCAAATCCACACTGAAAGCAGGGAAGGTACATTGGGCACTGCCTGATCAAATCAGCTTGCGCTTGATTCTTCCTGTATTCTTTCAGTTTACTTAGCTCACAGTCATTCAACACTGACATTTGAAAAAGTCAAGCTGCATTTTAAAACAGCATTCCCTTATTTGCTATGTGTCACTGAGTGTAATCAACTACACACATATAATATATAATCTATTGATTATAATTATGAATGCTATAATAACATATGCACTGTGTGTTTTTTCTCTCTTTTACTTTGTTGATTCTGACTTATCTTTGTGGTTTTTTTGTGCACCGCCATTCTAGTGTTCAGAGCATGCTGGTTTGCATTTGTGTTTTTTAATGGGAAACTCTGCCAGCCTTTTTTCTCACAAGTACTTTTATAGTGAGATAATATGTTTCACTTACTAGTGTTGTTCCAAAAGAGACATTCTTATTGTAAATTAATGGAAATTCTTGAAACCGAAGACAATAAAAGTAACTATTTTTAAGGAATGTGTATATGTGTATGCCTGCAGAGGGACTAAGGGTCCTGAACAATAAACACCCAAATAACCCCAAGTACCTTAAAAGACATTAAGCCATTTATGTCATTATTCATATTCAAGGGATAGTGGGGACAGTTTATTACAGAAAAATATTTTCTGGGCACCAATGCTCTTGGCTCATGAAGAAGTCTATTCATAACTGATGGTCAACAGTTTAAAACATGGTAGGAGGTAGTCCTCAGGAGATTTTCCTTCTTACTAGGAGTCAAAGGACTAGTAACTTTCTAGTTAGTGAGATTATCTGCTTGGCTCAGAAGAAAGATGAAACTTTGCTGCACATTCACATTCAAATTTGAAAATATTGCATCAATTAATTTCCATCTTCTGCAGTCCCTGATTTATAATTCATCATACATTTATTTGTACATGTGGAAATATGCTGATTTGCAGATTTAGTGCCCTCTGCCATATTGCCTCATTTAACTTTTCAAGCTTCATTCTTAAAATTTTCCATAAATATTTAAGGTGGAGACAGCCTAAGGGAGTAGCAAATGTAGGATTTTTTTGTTTTGTTTTGTTTTTTTGGCGGTACGCGGGCCTCTCACTGCCGAAGCCTCCCCCGTTGCGGAGCACAGGCTCCGGGTGTGCAGGCTCAGCGGCCATGGCTCACGGGCCCAGCCGCTCCTCAGCATGTGGGGTTTTCCCGGACCGGGGCACGAACCCGTGTCCCCTGCATCGGCAGGCGGACTCTCAGCCACTGCGCCACCAGGGAAGCCCACAAATGTAGGATTTTTGTTTCCAGTGATGCAGCTTCACGTGGATACTTTTTGTCGGCACATGTACGGGAAATGGATGGAAAGTTTAATATAGAAACAAATACTTTTTCGACTGGGCTTTTGTGACCATTTTTTAATAGAGGCGAGAATTTTTAAGGAAACACATTTTCCTGCAAAATGGGAAAGGGAACTGAAGTGCATAGATATGGAATAAAAATCTGCTGAGTTTTACATATTGCCAGAATTATGGTAACTACGCATGGATACTGTGGTGAAATATTGTAGAAATTATAAGTACTTTAACTCTTGCTGGTGGAGAAAGGGAAAAATAACTAGAGAAAAATCTCTGTAATCTTTAATCTGCAATATTTGGCAGTTGAAAATGTCCTAAGGCTTTAACATAAACCTTAAAACCATAATAGAGGGAGTCAGAAATGGCCCTAAGATTAGCAATTTATATTTAACAAACTAATAGCCAGACTTGCATTAGTAGTAAATTAATGAAAATAAATAAAAAAATCTAAGAATATGTACCTTTATTTTTAGATTTTTGGGGGGGATAAGACTAAACTATTTATTAATGTTAATGTTAAAATTTTATTTTTGGAATGTGTATTTCATACTTAAATATGATTATAAAAATTACCTGACAGCATAATACCTGGTAACCAAAATTTCCAATAAATATAAATCTTCCATTGGTTATAAATTGCTTACTTATTTATAATTTTGTAGTTCCCAGGGGGGAAATAAAAAAGTCTTTTATTGTATGTAATTCTGCCAAAGAGAAATAGGTATAAAGCATCATAGTGAATGAGAAAACACACACAGTGGAAAATGTGCCAAAGTAGTTACACAGTGTAAGTAATTGATCATTATAAAAATAACAGCATACTGTATGCCACAATTAGAGAATTAAGATATTAATGCCAACCTTTTCATCAATCACATGTGTACTTAATTTACCAGGCCATTAACAGTTACATTATATATTCTTCTTTAAAAAATATTATATTCAGAAGGCTATTAAGTCATAACAAAAGTCATCCTGAATCCCACTATAAGAACTTAAAGCTCTACTGCCTTTGCTGGTAAAGTCTGAGAAGCTTGGAAATTCTAAGTTTGTGTTCAATAGGTATTCTGAAATTCAGCCGTCTATTTTGAGATAGCTGTATGTTCACATCCAGTTTTAAGAAATAGTGTAGGAAGATCACTTACACCTCTTACCTAGTTTCACCTAGTGGTAACATCTTGCAAATGCCACAGACATGGTGTTAGCAATGATTTAAGCAAGATAAAAGGCATTTCCATCACAGCAAGTGTCCTTCATGGTGCTCTTTCATAGCCACACCCACTTTCTTCCCACTAACCCCCTCCTTGTCCTCTGGCAATCACTAATCTATTCTCCTACCTATAATTTTATCATTTTGAGAATGTTCTACAAATGAAATCATACACTATGTAACTTTTTGAGAATAAATGTTTTTCAATCATCATAATTCTCTAAAGATTCAATCCAGGTTGATGCTTCTATCAAGAGTTTATTCCTTTTAATTGCCACATAGCATTCCACAGTATGGCTATATAATAATTTTTATTTAGTTATTTTTTGTGGTACACGGGCCTCTCACTGTTGTGGCCTCTCCCGTTGCGGAGCACAGGCTCCAGATGCGCAGGCTCAGCGGCCATGGCTCACGGGCCCAGCCGCTCCACGGCATGTGGGATCTTCCCGGACTGGGGCACAAACCCGTGTCCCCTGCATCGGCAGGTGAACTCTCAACCACTGCGTCACCAGGGAAGCCCTGCTATATAATAATTTAACCATTGACCAATTGAGATATATCTTGGTTGTTTCCAGTTTTTGTCTATTATGAATAAAGCTGCTATAAACATTTGTGTACAGGTTTTAGTGTAAACATAAGTTTTCATTTCTCTGGGTAAAATGTCCAGAAGTGCAATTGCTGGGACATACGGTAATTGACATTCAGTTTTTTTAAGAAATTGCCAAACTGCTTTCCACACTAGCTGTTCAATCAGCCAATCAGTTTTAAAAGGCATACATGTGCCCATCATCGGATGAATGGATAAAGAAGATGTGGCACATATATACAATGGAATATTACTCAGCCATAAAAAGAAACAAAATTGAGCTATTTGTAATGAGGTGGATAGACCTAGAGTCTGTCATACAGAGTGAAGTAAGTCAGAAAGAAAAAGACAAATACCATATGCTAACACATATATATGGAATTTAAGAAGAAAAAAAAAATGTCATGAAGAACCCAGGGGTAAGACAGGAATAAAGACACAGACCTACTGGAGAACGGACCTGAGGATATGGGGAGGGGGAAGGGTGAGCTGTGACAGGGCGAGAGAGAGTCATGGACATATACACACTAACAAACATAAGGTAGATAGCTAGTGGGAAGCAGCCGCATGGCACAGGGATATCGGCTCGGTGCTTTGTGACCGCCTGGAGGGGTGGGATAGGGAGGGTGGGAGGGAGGGAGACGCAAGAGGGGAGAGATATGGGAACATATGTATATGTATAACTGATTCACTTTGTTATAAAGCAGAAACTAACACACCATTGTAAAGCAATTATACCCCAATAAAGATGTTTTAAAAAAAAAAAGTAGGCAAAGCAATATGTAGAAAAATCGAGAAATTAAAACATGTTAACAATTTCAAAAAAAAAAAAGGCATACATGTATTCACATGGGAGAAATGTCTCTGTGGCATTAAAGTTAAACCTTTGAGAGCTCTTTCCTTTCCTCCCTCTCCCTTCCCTCCTCACTTATCTCCTCCCTTTCACTTCTCTCTCCTCCTTTTCCCTTCCTTCCCTTCTAGTTTTTACTTCCTTCCTTCTTCCTTCCCTTCCTTCCTCCCTCCTTCCCTCTCTCCCTTCTTTTTTTCATTTCTTCCTTCTTATGTATGTATGGAATTACAATAGAAGGAATGACTATGTGAACCTAATCTGAGAACAAGAAAGATAGTATTACAGCTTCATAGGTTCTTTAAAAGCATTGAAACTTAGTTTTACAGGCTTTTTCACATTTAATAATATCTTATCTTTCTTATATTAAAATAAAAATACATAATTGATATCAAGGACCTAGAAAACACAGAATAATCTTTTTGGTAACCTTTCTCTAGTGATTGTGACAAGCTAAAAGCCAAAAATAAGAGTCACTTAAGTATAAAAAAATCACAAGACAGAAATTTATGTTGTCATTGTGAATAGCAATCTACCCTCTAAGAGAAAAAATTAATATCTTATGTTATTATGCAGTTCAGAATAAAGCATTTTGGGATCATTAAATCCAACCAAAAGATTTGTGTTCTAGGCTAATGTATAACTGTAGAAAAAAGCCTGAACAAAATAAATATATAAATTTATGCTCTACAAAAGGCTTGTAGTTTTTGTACATCCTAGATATTTTCACATACTATAAAAATGATGTTATTATATCAACTTACTAAAAATGATCAAGTTGGTTTAGTTTGTCTTTGTGAAACTATAACAACCAGTTGTCGGTATTTAAAAAATCAGTTGTTAAAGGATATAGGAAAAGTTACATTGGCCAGGGGAGTAATAATAATCTCAGGCACTTCACTATAAAAACAAATATAAGAGCAATAGATAACAGATAAAAATAGATAAAAAATCATTTGTAATCTCAAACTTTTCTACTTACGGAATCAATTAGAGTTGAAGGAAGATTCCTGATTCTAGAAATATATTCCAGAAAAAATATATATATAAAATATATATTTAATCCCATAAGAACTGTATTGTCTTAATTTTTTAAATATGAAAACTAATGAATGTAGAATTACATACTAAAACTAGTCCTTTGAAATGAATATATCTACCATACTTGAAAAATCTTGTTATAAGATTTTACAACAAACCTATGTCAATTAATAAATGGATTGTCAAGCTACTACCATAAAAGATGATGTAAGAAAAAAAAAATATTGCCCAACTGACCTGATCAATTTCTATGAAAGAGATTGAAAGAATATTGATGGGGGTCAGACAGTGGATTGTCCTGAATTTAAACTACAACCTTTTATTCAATAAACTCTGACAGCTTGGGAGATAAAGTTCAGGTCACACTGGCATTATTGCCTTAACAGTGGAATAAAGCACAGTAAAATGAAATGAAATAAAATAAAAAAATAGTAAAATGATCACCCTCATGGTGTTCTGTGAATGAAATGGACAATGAGATAAAGATATGTAAATAATTCTATTACAGATGATGGAATTAAAGATCATTTAATTGGTAAGAAATCATATTGGGTGTGTTTTGCTCAACTTCTTAAATCTTTCAGAATACTTCAAATGGAAACGTTCATATTAAAGATAAAGTAAGAACAAAAAAGCTAGTTAAATAAATTGCCTCAGAAATTTTCATAGAATATTTCTATATATAAAATAGTACACATTTATTACAAATACAGTACAAATCCAAAGGCAATACTTTCACAGAGCTTGGAATTGTCCCCAACCACTTCTAAGGTCCATCTGCCATCAGTTACTTTTCAAGAGTGGCCTGAGAAAGGATGTTTAGGGCATCAGGGTAGATCCCAGAGGAAAAAAGAAAGATGGAGAAGAATAAACCACTGAAACTTTAAGAAAAGGAAATGGTCCATTAAAAAAAAAAGCCCATTAATACTATGAACTATATTGATTTCTTGTCATTTTTGTAAACCTAACTGCAGAAAAAGTCTTCATTATTATATATTTATAGAGCTAAGAATAGCATGTCAGACATAGGAGTACAGTATACGCATTTATAACCTGAAGAATGCAGATATCTTATCAGCAGAAAATATGATTATAAGATTAATTTTTCATTTTTTGTTTGCTATTCAGGCTTATACAAAATTAAATGTATGCCACTTTATAGAATTACAATAAAAATTGGAAACACAAGAAAAAACATGTAGAGTACTGGAAGAAATAAAGAAGGATTTTGGAAGAAATAGATAAAAATACCCAGTATCAAGTATCTAAAAACATTAACTTAGATTTTAGTGCATTCTTACTATTTAAGGGGAGACAAAGGAATGAGGAGGCCTAGAATTCAGGAATAAGACAGACAGCTCCAGGCAGAAAAAATAGTGAATATTTTTTTTTAGTAATAGCTTTAGTTACATATTGACATGGTATATATATTTATATATAAATATATAAATATATATATTTATAAATATATATATATTTAGATATTTCTAAAATGTAGAAATTGGTTTTGAAAAGAAATGAAAATAAATGTTTACATAACCATGAAAAACAACATAAGAGAACCCTTGATTTAAAACTAGATAGCTGCATAGTAGAAATATTCTGAATTTACTTTTCAAATTGCAAGTAAAAATAATGCTGGATATTTGGGTTTAAGTTCTAATTACTTCGTTTTTAGTGACAGTATCTCTATACCACCCATCAGATACAAACATAAATTAAACACAGTTGACAGATAGAAGCTAATTTTTTTCTACCTTGAATTCCTATTTATGCCTGCTTGAGAGATATACTTTGCCAATCAAAATTCAGAAGATACTTTCTGTTTGGTAAAACCAAGATGTGTTGCCCGTGAAACTGTTGATGTTTATGTTATATTCATTAAAAAGAAATGTAAACTGAGTAGGGGAGTTTTCTTTTCAGAAAATGAATCCTTTTCCAGAGATCAAAGTGGCTGAAGATAAAGTATCCAATAATATATTTAGGCGATGTTCATGAGGCAGCTATATTCCATACACAGATGTTGTCTCAGGCTGAAATTACTTGCTTAGAATTTGAGTTAAATAATCCCATACTTCAAATGACTTTAGGAAATTGGATGTTAGGGAGACTAGCCAGCACCATTCAATTAAGTGGTCCTTGAACAGAAAAGTGCTTTCCTTTGGATGGGGGAAGAAAAAGAGTTTGATCACATTTAAGCTAATCTATCATTTATCATACCCAGTGGGTAAGATAGTTAATGACTATATTGATTTTTTTTTTTGTGCTTAGTTTTTTTTTTTGTGGTTTGCGGGCCTCTCACTGTTGTGGCCTCTCCCGTTGCAGAGCACAGGCTCCGGACGTGCAGGCTCAGCGGCCATGGCTCACGGGCCCAGCCGCTCTGCGGCATGGGGGATCTTCCCGGACCGGGGCACGGAACCTGTGTCCCCTGCATCGGCAGGCGGACTCTCAACCACTGCGCCACTAGGGAAGCCCCGTGCTTAGTTTTATACACAACATTTAACCAATATGAAACTGTATGTGGGATTTGTTTTCCATTTGTTATTGATGCACTTAAATTATCTTTATTTATCTCTGTGTGCACTGATTTCAAAAGTGAATTTCAAAAGGGCTTTAGGTAGTGTCATTTTCTTAAAATGTATTCTAATTTTCATATATTTTTTTTAAGCTTTGGATATTTTTCTTGTCTATAGTTATCTTCAGAGCTCTGTTTACTTTTACTAGGAAGAAAAAAAAAGCTTTGAAACTTTGCCAACAATGTTGGTCACAGACCTTTCAGAAATAACTTTTCTGGTTTCTCTTTCTCTTTCCTCGTCTGCCTCTGTCATATCCCCATTGTTCATTTATGTGGGTCACTGTAATTATTCTATATTTTCTTTGAGGATTATATGGACCATTTCTAGAAAGCTTCTTTACAAAAAGACAAAGAAAGGAATGGAAGCATAATAGATATGCAGAAACTGCAAATGTGGTTAAATAGGCATCACAAAGGTGAAGGGGGTTCACTGTTATACCAAATAGCTATTTAAAAATTAAAAGAAAAAAAAGCAGCAACTAGATATAAGCAGGGCAAGGTCTAAAATAGCATGACATGAGAAGAAGAAAACAAAACAAAATGACTTAGGCATTATATGAGAAGTAGGCAAAGCTGGTTTCTCCCTCCCATGGCTTATACCATTGCTAGCATTCAGTTCACTTATATATAAGAATACAAAAGCAATATATGTATATATACATATGAATATATAATCTAATACATTGTTGCTATTATCATTTTGAATAGACTGTTATTTGTTAGATCAATTAAGAATAAGAAAAATAAAGTTTTTATTTTATTTTTACTTATTTCTTCTCCAGTGCTCTTACTTTCTTTATATAGATCAGAGTTTCTGACATATATAATTTTCCTTCTCTCTGAAGAACTTCTTTTAACATTTCTTGCAAGGCAGATCTACTGGCAACAAATGTCTTCAACTTTTGTTTGTCTAAGAAAATCTTTATTATTTCTCTTTCATTTTTGAAAAATAATTTTTTAGAGTATAGAATTCTAGGGATTTTTTTGTTGTTGTTCCTTTCAACACTTTAAATATTTCACTCCACTGTCTTCTTGCCTGCATGGTTCCTGAGAGAAATCAGGTGTAATTCTTATCTTTGCTTCTCTGTTGGTAAGGTATTTTTTTCCTTTGTCTTCTTTCAAGATTTTTTCTTTATCTTTGATTTTGTAATCTGAATATAATATGCTTAGGAGTAGTTTTTTTTTGCATTTATTCTGCTTGGTGTTTTCTGACATTCATGGATCTGTGGTTTGATGTCTGACATTAATTTGGAGAAGTTTTGCTCATTATTGCTTTACACGTTGTTTCTTGCTTTATCTCTTTCTTCTCCTTCTGGTATTCCCATTATGCATATGTTATACCTCTTGTAATTGTCCTGCAGTTCTTAGATGTTTTGTTCTTTTTTGTTTTTACTCATTTTTCTCTTTGTTTTTTCAGTTTTAGAAGTTTATGTTGTCATATGCTCAAGCCAAGAGATTCTTTCCTCAGCCATATCCAGTCTATTGATAAACCCATCAAAAGCATTCTTCATTCTGTTAACAGTGTTTTTGGTCTCTAGCATTTCTTTCTGATTCTTAGAATTTGCCTCTCTCGGTTTACATTACCCATCTTTTCTTGAAAGCTGTCTACTAGGCTGGCACCTAATGTAACTTTACTCACATCTTTCTGTTCTTTCTATTTTTTTCTTTTTAAAGTATTTTCGTAATCTGAACTTGCCTTGTATATTTATTTTGAATACATATTGAGTGTTGTTTCACTCCATTGGATCATAAGCTTCATGAGAACATAGCTTGTATATCTCATCTTTTTTTTTTTTAATTCTTAGCATCTAGAACAGTGTTTAATGTACTGTTCAACAGATGCTCAATAAATGTGTTTAGTGATACATAACCGTATTACTTGTGAAATGAAGAAACAAATAGCACAGACAAATCTTGAAATGGAAATAGTACAGATAATTATGTCCAAGGTGAATTTTCATACAATAAAGCTTTCACCTTCCAGGGTACATGGGAATAAATTAATGGAAAGGACTCCAAAGAGAAGACATAAAGAAAAAATTTAATGGGACTAGCAGTGTACATATGCACAACTAACAAAACTTCTGGCATCTAAGAAAATAAACCTGATTCCAAGGACAAACTTGAACTTACTTGAGAGTGATAGGAAAAATAAAAGAAACAGATTTTCATTTTCTTCAATATGGTTATCCTCAGTGTTCAAACCAACAAGTTGCATGTCTAAAAATGATTACAGTTTTTAACTATCAATTCTTAAATTTACAACTAAGTTTTTGTTTTCCTTTAGACTCTTCAGTATAGTAAAGTGGTTTAGAGTACTCTGAGTCAGGCTTCTTTCTTCAAATCCTAATTCTGTCACTTAATAGCCATGCTATTTTAGGCAAATAACCTCTCTGAGCCTCAGTTTCCTCATCTGTAAAAAAGGGAATAATATTGACACCTAATTCATAGAAAGCTTGTGCAGATTAAACGAGTATATGTAAGTGCAAAGACAGTAAAGGCCATATAGGTGTTTGTTTTTGTTTAGTTCATTGTTTATATCTCTTTCTGTTTGGGTAGTAAGATTCTTGATATTCCATGATGCTTATAAGCACTTATTCATAAAGAATCTTTATTAGATTTAGTGAGCAGGGTAGAAGAAGAAAAGAAAAACAACAATTCTGAGGAAGCAGTAGAGGTGGCTGTGTTCCAAAGAACTTTCTGTGGAATTCAGAGGTCAATTTGCTGAGGCAAGCTGCAGATGGATAGATAAAGTGTGATTTCCGCATCTTTCTCTAAGTGGTAATTGTGGGCCTTGTAGCCAAGGGCCTCTTTTAATGAATAAAAAGGAATGAAAAGGTCATCCCTTTTCTTTTTTACATGGTAATCTTGGAGCATTGTTTTCTGAAAATGTCAGGATCCTAAACACATTGAAGAAACCTCTAGGATGCTGGTCTTACTAATCAGGCAGTGACTTAAATGGAGCCTCCATCATCATCAGGACACTGGTCCCCATGACTAACCTCAGGCCTCAGGCAACAGATGCTAAGGGCTGCTGGAGGTTGCACAGCTGCCCTCCAACCTCTGGAGAGGACACTTTGCTTCAGGGTTAGCACAAAGATTTGCTTGTTTCTCTAAAGAATATATTTTAAAGAGGAAGAAAGTAGCTCAAGTAGAAGAAATCCCAATTCCTTCCCAAAAATACTCTATAGAAAGGCAAATAGTCCTTTGATTCTCTCATAATTATCTAAAAAAAAAGAATAGAGGGAAATATCTATATGCTGTTAGAGAATTTTCAGTATAGATTTGTGGGGCAAATCATACTGAATTTTTGTATTTTTCCTTTTTTCTCTCTTATCCCCACTTTCCACTTCTTTTTACATGTCCCTTTTTGTCTACTATTAAAATATGGAAATGATGCAACAGAAATCAACTTGGAAGATCATTCCTGGAGAAATTTTCTTAACCTGAAATCTCAGTCTTTTTAAAATTTTCTTTCAGCATACTTTTTGGTCTAGCATATTTCTCCTTTGATGTAAATATTTTGACTGATTTATTTTCTTCTAACTGACCTTCTAACTGAAATAAAATATAAAATTTATAAGATATTTTAGTCACTGTGCTAAGCAATATAGTAAATAAGACTTGAATAAAACAGGGTCCCAAATATTCAGGAACCCACAGCCTCATAATATTCTTGAAAGTTTCAAATAATCTATCATAATACCAAGACACAGTATAAATAAAGTCAGAACTTCCAAAAATAAAGAATTCACACATAAGCTTTTTTTCCATCACAGGAGGAAATAAGGTGAATGAGAAAGAAACTGAGAAAGACAAAAAGGAAGAAAAAGAATGGGGATGTATAGAACATGGGGACAGAGAAAAAGACTGCTGTGGTGTGGGGATGTGTGTTGACTCTCCACTGTATTTCTACTTTAAAACAGACAAAAAAGAGCACCATCGTGTTTAATTGAACTGTCAAGAGAAGGAAAATAACACTATTTTAAGTATCTATTTGCTAAATGCAAGGAAAAGCATGTTTATGATACCTATATTGTGTAATAGCTATTCATTCATTTAAAACGTTTAGACAATCACATAATAAGGGCTGCATTTACTGGAGGGGAGATGCAGCGAGGAAACAAAGGCTTTTCTGATTGATATTTAAGCCAAGATCTGAAGAATGGGAGACGGCTGTCTGAATGTTTCAACAGAAGACACAGCATGTACAAAGGGCCTGAGTTGGAAAAGCCTCAGATGTTTTCAAGGATGTAAAAAACAAAAACAGTAGCACATCTTGAAAAGTCAACAAGGGTCAAACCTGACAAGGGCCACATGAGGTAGCTCCATGCTGACCTCAGTAAAAGTTTTGATTGTCTTCTAAGTGCACTGGAGGGCATTCGGAGGACATAATCCAATTTATGTTTTAAAAATACTAGCTTGTCTGTTATGTGGTGGATGAATGTGTGTGCTTTGGGAGTAGTTGGATGGTGTCAGTGACATAGAATGTCACTGATGGTGTCAGTGACAATGAATGACATTTTGTCATTCACATCTTACAGATTTGGAAAGCAAAGTTCAGGAAAAAGAATAATTCAAGATCAAGATTTCCTCATTGTAGAACTACATGGCATCAAGTAGCTAATACTCCGTCCCTTTTTCCTAACTTTATGAGGGAGCAGATGGTTGGATCTCTATCACTAAAATTTCAACAATAGCAACAATAAGAATAACATATAATTTTATTTTGTGCTAACTCTGAGTAAACTCTATGTTTTAAGTTCTTAAAAATATTGTAATTAAAGAAATCTTCCAACGATTGCTGCCGAGAAGTTAACACCCAAGGATGCACAGATAATAACTGGTCAAACTTTGATTTCAGGCTCTATTCTTTGAATCCGTAGCTCACATTCTTAACCAAGATTAGAGAAGGGAGACCACTATGTGATTTACTGTGTTGGTCTAAAGGGGTATTACAGAAAACGGCGAAAGGAATAACAATTTGACAAATAAAGAAAGTTGAGTTCCTCCTCTAGAAATCTGCTTGTCTGCTTGATAGTACCATGTTTTATTTCTATAGCTCTTTACATATTCATTTATTTGAATAAATATATATTACATATTAATTTATATGGGTTATAAATATATAAATATACTGAACTAAGTTTTAACTTATTTATATGTCATATTTTGTCCTTAAAAATATTCTACGTGGTATGCATGACAATTGCTATTTTGTCCATTTTACTTCTTGCGAAGTAGTCCCATCGAGCTAGGTGACACATCCAAGGACATAAACAGTTGCCTCTGAGTGAGGCTGGATCTAAAAACCACCCTAAGTCATATCCACTAGTCATTCTTTATTTTAATGCCTGCACAGCATTACCATCACTTAAAATTATCTTTAGTAGATTTTTCCAGTTTCCTTCATTAAAATTTAAGGCCAATGAGATGGGGGACTTTAATTATCTTGTCCCTCAGCACCTCAAACTTGCTGGACACATGGTGGGTTCAGAGTAAACATTTGTTGAATGAACAATACTTTAAAACATGCAATACTGATCAAAAGTGGCAGACCTACACTGGAATGAAAATCTTTAGAATCTTCACTGCTCATTCTATCACACTGTGCCATCATCTCAGATCATGGTCATTTGAGATCATGTAAGGTCACCAATAAATGAGATGGTACTTTGCTTTGCAAAAGCAATTTCCGATAGATACATTTTATTTCAAATTAACCACAGTTACACATCTTGGCAACAGAAGATTTTTGTGTTTTTTTTCCCCCTTTGTTTTTCTGGGTTGCATTTCACATGAGGGAGATGAGATCAGTCAACACAGTCACTTGAGACTGATCAAAGCATAAAGTATTGCATAAAACAACTCACATTTAACCTTTGCAAATGAATAAGTAAAGGGAAATTCATGAATTCTTAAAATATTGTCCCTTGGTGCAGATATCAGCCTCTTTCTGCTTTCAGCATTAATTCACATGGGCATCTTTTCCATAAACGGTCTTATTTTTCCTAAGCAACTGGTATTGCCATTGAATTTTGTGGGGGAAAAAAAAGACAAGTTTAAAATAATGTACTCTTTATGAATCCTGTAACTAGGCTGAATAATATTTAGAAAATAAATTCCATTTTAGTTTTTCAAAAGTAAGCTTTAAAAGTCAATTCCTTAAACATTTATGTTAAGGCTGAAAACTGTTTCAACTATAACAATTTATGTTTGCAATCAGTTTACTTAGCACAAAAGTATGGAGGAAGTATAAAATAGTAACCACCTCCCATTTTTAAAGTTGTTCTCCATTTTCTGTGGTTGGATTCTGTGACAGCTGCTCCAAAGGCAAGGGTGAAAATAGACTTAAGTACATCTCTGCTTGCGTGTACACATGAGTGCCTCTCAAAGGACACATTGACTTCCAGTGCCAGTGATGCATGTGGTTCACAAACAAAGATAGAAGACTACAACCACATCTTAAACACTGAGTGCACCGGGTCCCTGTGCACAATGCACAAGGCAGATTTTTTTTTTTTTTTTTTTTTTTTTGCGGTACGCAGGCCTCTCACTGTTGTGGCCTCTCCCGTTGCGGAGCACAGGCTCCGGACGCGCAGGCCCAGCGGCCATGGCTCACGGGCCCAGCCGCTCCGCGGCATGTGGGATCTTCCCGGACTGGGGCACGAACCCGTGTCCCCTGCATCGGCAGGCGGACTCTCAACCACTGCGCCACCAGGGAAGCCCCACACGGCAGATTTTTAAAGATCCATTTTTTTTCCAACTTGTTTTATTGCTTGCTAAGTCACATTCTATGAAGAAAAGAAAATAGGACATTATTTGTAGAAAGAGGGATAAGCAGTCTGTATAAAAGTTAATACAGGTATTTGGGAAGTAAGTAATTATTCCTGTATTAAATTGCACTTACTTCTTTGAATGAAAACAAACCTAATACTAAAACACTCACAATCAAGTATATTAATATCTGCAAAGGAGAACTTTTTCCAAAGACAAGAGTTTTTCTCTTTGCCTAAAATTACTTAGTAAATCAAATATTTTCTTCATATATGTCAAGAATATACCCATCTGGAACTGAAATGTTGTCTTTTCCAATTAACAGCAAAGCTAGAGAAAGCCAGTCTCTCTTCTCTGCTATGGTTGAGTACTAGCACCCTGTGCCAGGAACTATGCCTAGCATTTTCCATGCATTGCCTCACTTATTTCTAAAAGGCAGGTCCAGATGTTACCCTTAATTTATAAGTGAAGAAACAGAGGCTTCAGGAGATTAAAAAACTGTCAAGGCTGCCCAGCTAGAGAGCGGCACAGTCAGAATTTGAACTGCAGTCCCAGGTTGCAGCCAAGTTGCCTTCCACCAACGACTGTGAGTCAGGCCTTCATCATTTCCAACCTTGACTCATACCACAATCTACCATTCACCGTGCCTCCAGAATTAACAAGTGCACACAGGATAATTCACTTCCCAATTTAAAATCCTCCAAGTCCTCAGAATTAATTTTCAGTTTCTCAGCCAGGTAAGAAAGGCTCTGGACTATCGGCCCACTGCCAACTTTTCTAGATGGTCACTGACTCCTAAACACTTTTAGTACCAGCTATAACTACTTACCATTCTTCGGTGAACCACAGACATCTTTATTCCTTTGCCCATGTTGTTCATACTCCA
Organism: Delphinapterus leucas; assembly: GCF_059928025.1. Taxonomy (NCBI): domain Eukaryota; kingdom Metazoa; phylum Chordata; class Mammalia; order Artiodactyla; family Monodontidae; genus Delphinapterus; species Delphinapterus leucas. The sequence goes on from NC_143132.1 coordinate 32,571,533, forward strand.
GGCAACATGCCTTTCAACTTGTGTTTCTGATGGAATTCTGTTCATCCTGCCTAGCTCTGCTTTACTACTTCCTTTCCTAACCCCCATGTAGAATGAATTGTTTTCATTGCCAATTCAAAGCAGGCTACAGCTATCATAAAAATAATAGCACTAGATTATAAGCTCTAGGTCGTGTAAATATCCATTGGCTATAAAGTAAACTCTTTCAAGTACAGGAACCTCTTTATTCTGATACCCCTTTCACTTTTCATATTGTTACCTAATAAGTGACCAATACATGTTTATTGATTGTATGAAATAAAAATAGATTCTATTTCAATATATAATTATAAAGAAAAAGTATTCATTCTTTGCACACTTTTACTTCAGTTTTTATAGTTTAGCATTTTTCCTTTTCCAGCAGTTATTCAATTTGGTTATGGGGTAAACAATTCATCTATCAACTCAGAAAACATTTTCTAATTGCCTCTTGAGCAATACTTTATGTGGGATGGTCTGGACAAAAGGTATGATTGGAAAACATAGGGAAAGGATGGAAATGAAGAAGCTATACTATTAAAATTGTAGGTTAGAGGCTTCCCTGGTGGCGCAGTGGTTGAGAGTCCGCCTGCCAGTGCAGGGGACACGGGTTCCATGCCCTGGTCCGGAAAGATCCCACATGCCACAGAGCGGCTGGGCCCGTGAGCCATGGCCGCTGAGCCTGCGCGTCCGGAGCCTGTGCTCCGCAACGGGAGAGGCCACAACAGTGAGAGGCCCGCGTACCACAAAAAAAAAAAAAAAAAAAAAAAAAATTGTAGGTTAAAAATTACATAATTAATTTCCATATTTAAGTAGTAAAATATAGACAAGTGCATAATTACATGTGACTTTCTTGATTAAACAAGGAAACTAAACAGTTGGGGTTGCTGAACACTGTATTGATTAGGATACCTACAGATTCCTTTACTCTCTAAGCTTCTTATAATTATAAGCTTCTAATATCACCACAATCAACTGCTTAGAACCGGAAAGCATTATCTGGTTATTGATTCGTTCAAAGAGCACACTTCAGGCTTCGTTTTAGGGGGTTCATTCTCCTAGGGAAATGCAGCAAACTGCATGCCCAACCCCAAATATTCATTTTCATTATCACCTTTTAAAACTGTGTGTATTTTTATGTTCATATGTGGGCCTGCTGTTTTTCTCTCTCTTTGTTTATTTTGTTGCTGCTTTTAAGTTAGGAATAGTCCTCTGGGGAATTTTTTTCCAGCTTCATCCCTGGATTTTCTCTGCTATGATTTGGTGAACACATATAATTTTTTTATGGTCCACCATCATTGACAGGCTGGCCCCAAGGCACAGGGTTCTGTGTAGCACATCATGGTTTATTGATGAGCAGTGGGAACTGAAACAGAGTGGTGGAAGCTGGCACACCAGTTACAGATCCTTGTTTAGAAACCAACTGGGCATTCAGTAATGAGAGCATGTGGTCTTCTTTGCAGAACGCAGCTCAGGCTAGAGATCCGTTGAAGCACGCGTTAGAAGGGAAAAAAAATCAAACGACCATATAGTTCAAGTAGTTTGCCATCAGCAGTTTAAACCTAGCATTATTTCCTTATCACACCTTTAAAATGATTTGAAGGAAAGCTTCAATAGGATGGAATTAAGAGTAAACTGAGTTCTTGGAAAAGAGTTATAAGTGCATGATAAAAGGAATACGAGTTTACTTTTGACCAGAATTATTTATTTTAAAAAGTTTCTACTTATTTGAAATTTCTACTTATTTGAAAAAGCTATATATGCATATGGTAAATTTTTTTTTAAATTATGAATGAATAATCTGGGTAACCACAGATATAATAACTATTGTTGCAGTTCCTTTCAGAAATACTCCATGTTCATTTACTTTTTAAAACCAATTAGTGCACATAAATACATTTTCTAAATTTCTCTTGTTTTCACCTTGAACAATACATTTGGGATAATGTTTCATATCAGCCGACATAAATTTACTTAAACTATTTTCATAGTGGTCGATTATCTGGTTACACCACGGTTCATTTAACTGACCCTTGTTTCCAATTAATAGAAAATGTTAGAATGAACATATTTGTACATAAGTAGTTCTGAAATTATGTGAATATATTTGTGGTTTCATTTCAAAAAAAGTAAAGGCTAAGTCAAAGAGTATTTGTCTTTTACATTTCTACCAAGATTTATGAAACCATATTATCCCATACTCTTGACAACAACACCAAAATTTTAGTTATATTATGGTTGAAAAATGGAATGTCATTGATATTTTAATTTTGTTGAATTTTGATATTTTAGTTTTATGAATAAAACTGAGCACTTTTTCATCTTTTCCTATGATCTGCCTGTTCATGTAGTTTGCAAAATGTTCCATTGAATTTTTGTTTTTTTGTTATTCATTTATGTATTAATAAAAAATATATCATATATTGTTACAATATTTACATATAATAGTTTGTAACATGTATGTTACTATTTTCTGTACTATATGCTACAAATATTTTTGTGATTTATCTTTTGTATTTTCCTAATGCTATCTTTGTGTAGATATGTTTATTTCTTATGTTGTAGCACATTTTAGTAACTTACTTTAATACTTCTGGGTTTTCTGTCTTTCTCAGAAATAGATTTCCTACTCCAAGTTATTAACCATTCTCTTACATTTCTTCTAGACATTTCACTCTTTTCATTGCTATTGTTTAACTTTTGGTCTACTTGAAACGTGTTTTGTAATAAAGAGTGAGGTAAGGGTCCTCTTTATTTTTTTCAAGATATTAAACACCTTACCCCAACACTATTTGATGTATAATCTATCTTTTCCCCATGTTTCAAATGTCATCTATTTTATTGCATTATTCTGTTAATTCACAAACCAACTCCACTCTATGCTTATGCTGTGTTTAATATGTGATTCTGTTACCTACATTTATTTATAAATATTAATTTCTTCTGGTATTTTACCATGTGAGGCTGCTGTTTTTGGTTGTGTAGATTGTACCTGAAATAGTCTCCAGATTTAAAAAATTTTCATCATGTTACTGTCAAATATCAACAGAAAAAAAATGTTCTGTGTCTACCTCATGGGATTGTTGTCAGGACCATATGTAGTAATGTGAATTTAATTTCCAAAGGGTAAATTACTACTGGAATAATTTCAATTGTTCTTAGAATCATTCTAAGTTGTGTGACCTATCCAATGGAGTTCGAAGCATCAGTAGGGGTTTTATATGAGAATTTTCGTTCACCCATTTTTATCCAGGTCTAACTGTGTTCTAGAGGAATTTAGGCATCAAGGGCCACTTTTTTTTTTTTTTTTTTTTTCTTTTGCGGTACGCGGGCCTCTCACTGTTGTGGCCTCTCCCGTTGCGGAGCACAGGCTCCGGATGCGCAGGCTCAGCGGCCATGGCTCATGGGCCCAGCTGCTCCGCGGCATGTGGGATCTTCCCGGACCGGGGCACGAGCCCGTGTCCCCTGCATCGGCAGGCGGACTCTCAACCACTGCGCCACCAGGGAAGCCCAAGGGCCACTTTTACTTTTGCCAGTTGTCTAAAACAGTTCAGGTGCCCACTAGATATGCTGGTAGAATTATAAATGTTCAGACCCAGTATTTGAAAGTGGCTACCATTTAGTGATTGGAACTGAAAGGGTACAGTTGTATAAGTGACCAGGTCTACTAATTTTATAAGATTTACTGTTGCACTAATTGCCAACGTGCAAATCAATATCCCTTTTATTTAATACATTTCAAGCCCTTCAATCAAACATGAGAAAAAGGCCTCCTAACCTAATGGTTTGTACTATGCATGCCTTCTATTTGCTGTAATGCTTTTCATGTTCCTGAGTTCAGGGATTGGCACTTGATCGGGTCTGGCTGTGAGCTTTGCATTTCCTGACCATAGTGAATGGTTCACAGATGGGTATGCCACCAACCAAAGCCAATGAAGCATGATGAGGCTTTTACTGAATTTTCTGGAAAATAAATGATTTCCTGTTTCACTTGAATCTGAGTGGATGTAAAGGCTAGATGTACTTTGACAATTTTATAGTGTCTGAGAAAAAAGATAGCACACAGAATGATGTCGAGAGATAGGGAGTAACTTACGCCTGAAGACATTTTTTAGTCCAGAACCTAGCTTTACTTGATGCAAAATATTCCCTTTTCAGCTTAAATTAGTTTGAGGCCATTCTTATTTACAAAATCCTATGAAGAATTCAATGTTACTTATCAGTATTGTACATTATATCATGATAATTAGTTACTCAAGTATTCCCATTCACAATAGTATTCCATGTATTCTTCTTTTGCAAATTAAAGACCATGTATATGTAGGTTGCAGCATGAATATCAAATAAACATTAATTGTTTTTCCCAATAAGATTCCTTAATTAAGATACAATTTATCGGGCTTCCCTGGTGGTGCTGTGGTTGAGAGTCCGCCTGCCGATGCAGGGGACATGGGTTCGTGCTGCGATCCGCGAAGACCCCACATGCCGCGGAGCGGCTGGGCCCGTGAGCCATGGCCGCTGAGCCTGCGCGTCCGGAGCCTGTGCTCCGCAACGGGAGAGGCCACAATAGTGAGAGGCCCGCGTACCGCAAAAAAAAAAAAAAGATACAATTTATCAAAGTTAATTTTAATTAAGTTATGTAAGGCCTTAAAAAATCCTCTTTTTAAATAAAGCATTTCCATGTTTTCAAAGATTCTCACTGGAAGCCCATGATTATTAGCTCATAATTTCTTTTTAGTATATAGCAGTCAGAAGCTCAGTGTTAACTAAGGGCATATTGTAGATTCTATAAACATTTCACAAATATTGTCAAGAGCAGCTTGTAAAGGGAACTACTGACTGACTCTAATTGTGAATGTAGTGAGATAGAAACTTGTAAAATTTAGAGTTGACACCTAGCATCTTGTTAATTTTCACATGATTGTTATATCATGCAACTAGTTGTCCAGATAAACTATTGTGACTTTCAGAAACCTAATGTGATCACACAACGATCACAGTGTGGATCAACAGGATGACTGGTGAGAAATATTAAGACCGACTGCATAATACATACTTCAGACAAAAGGAAAATTAAGAGTATTTGATAATACCAAACTTTCTAAACAGCTTCATGCTTTTAATTAAAAGCTGTACTGTACTGAATCTAGGTACCTCTCTTTCTCTCTGTCTCTCTCTCTCTCTCACACACACACCCCTAATACATAGCATCTAATGTTACTCTAAGCCATATTTACTGTTTACATCAGAGGAATTAAGTAAAAATATCCATTAAATATATTTCACACATGAGATCATTTTTTAAGTTCAATAATTATGTATCATTCTGATAGATATGCTTTCCTTTTAACCTCCTCATTAGAATGACAAAAAGTCAAAGTCATTTTTGGTAATCAAAAGGGAAAGTGGCATGAAACCATAATAAGGGAAAACCAGCTGAGGAGCCTGCTACAAGACAATACCATGTATAATTGGTCCTTAATTATGCAAATTTAACAAATGGCAGAAGGATGGTTGTATTTCTTGATCAAGGCTGCCTGCCAAGTTGACAAGCTGGCGTCAGTGTAGGAAGGAGCCCACTCTGTGATCCTGACTGTGGCATCTCCTTCCACATTGCCAAAATATTTTTTGTGGAACAAAGAAATTTGTTGATTTGCTAAGACAAGTTAAATTTGTGTTTTTGGTGTAAGTGAATATCCCCAGTAGCATCATTAACAAAGTTTTCTTAAACACATCATTAATTTTTTTTTTAAAAAATAAAGGCTTAGAGACCCCAGAAGAAACCCAAATAATAATTAGCATATATTTGTATGTAGGATAAGTTTGCTGCATAGTTCTTCGTGAAAATACTCTCTGCACACAAAAGCTTTTGCAAGGAAAAAAAAAAGTTATTGGAAAAGTAAATGTGAGTTATCTTTTAATATATTAGTTAAACAAGATATATAGGAAATTAATTATTACTCTGTTTCATTTTTACACCATGGTTTTGTACACACCTTAAAATATCTTACAATTTGTTTACTAATTGTAAACAAATAAGTACTTTAAAATTCATTTATTCATATGCTTGCACTGGGACTCTGTAAGACAGAGATAGCCTCTAGAAACATTGCTTTCTTCCTGGCTCCTGACATACAGTGGACTGAAGTCCCCCATTGCTCTCAGGCCTTCTCTTCCTAACTTAGCACCTATAGGCAATTGTTGCTCTCTTGAGATAATGGACGATACTCCTGCAGGATCCAAGTCTCCCACAGCTTCAAAATGGTAGATTTGGCTTTTGGTGAGCCACACTGAGACATACTTTCCAATACATCCATGAGGGAGATAACTTTAATGAAGGAAAAATAAAGTTGTGAATAATTCCTTTCCTTTTCTCAAATGCATTTATTTTACTGCTGTTTTTAATTGAAGTACAGTTAATTTATGATATTAGTTTCAGGTATACAGCATAGTAATTCAGCATTTTTGCAGATTATAGTCCATTAATAGTTATCACAAGATAATGGCTATAATTCCCTATGCTATACAATATTTCCTTGTTGCTTATATATTTTATACATAGTACTTTGTATCTCTTAATTTCATACCCCTGACTTGCCCCTCCCTCCTTCCTTCATCCCTTTGGTAACCACTAGTTTGTTTTCTATACCTGCGAGTCTGTTTTACTACTGTTTTGAATGAGGAAGAGAAGTGGCATGTTTTAGCATCTTGCCAGTGAAATTTACCATTCTATGTATTCTAGTTTGTAATAGGCACTAGAATCATTTCCTGCTTCTTAGGCAGCAAAATCTGACTGCTAGAGTTTTGTCACTCCATACAGGGTCTTGGTAAGAATGTATTTCAATAGGTCAGGGAAAATTCCTGAACAGCTTGTAAGAAACAGCATACACAAAGTTGCGAAGAATTGAAGAATAGGAGAAAAGAAAAAATAAGGACCAGAAATATGTGGTAGAAGTGATTTAAAATTAGACTGAAAGCTAAATTAGGGTGGAACCAGTAGTAGGAAATGTGTATAGAAGGATGTCCTTCACTGACATATTTGCCTTAATTTTGTATGTTCAAAAAAACACTCTCTACTTGAAATAGTCTTATCACAGGTAAAAGGAAAGAAAAACTTACACAGTGTCTTTCTCTTTGGAGGCATGATAGTATGCATCAAACACCAATCAATTATCTATTCTATTTATCAACCCTAATCCTGGGGTTCACAGTAATAGCATCAGGATTTTATAAATTTCTGTAGTAAAATACTTTATTCATTCAAAATGGGATTAGCCCAGGATAGTTTTAGTATCTGTGAAACACTGTCTTATTGAAAAACCTATTCCTATTTTGTGTATTTAAATATGGCCAGATATATATTCTTAGCAACAAGCATGATATTCTGAAAAATAAAGTAAAATAAAGAGAAAGCTAGGGACCGCAGGCCATGTACAGCATGAATCACTGATAAAAAACTGAATATGACCTGAATTTCTGGAACAAATATATATACAACATGTTTAAGTAGATGATCCCAAGCCCTTTTAAAGCACTTTTGTATAAGTTATGTTGCTCCTTGGGACTCATATTTTGAGAGGTTTACTTTCACTCAGTCTTAAAACAAAGGAAAGAATCCTATATAGAGAAGTTCAGCACTCACTTGTTTGTGTAGACAGATGAACAAATGCCTTTATAAGTCTTATTCTCCTGTATCCCCTGACTCTAAATCTTAAAGGAATATTGAACGCATAATTTTCCGAGTCATATTTTACAAATGGCATTAGCCTGGTAATGACATGGCTGATTATATTGTAGAAGTAGATCACTAAGATCCAGCCTTACAATTCAAAAAATTCTTGGAAAACTCTGTATGGTATTGTTTCATAAGAGGAGGTCATGATGAAATTCTTCAGTGTTACCGTTTGATTATACCACATCTGGTATTTACAACAGTCCAAGGGTATGGAAAATAAAACACAGAACCAATGAGTCCTCAAACACTACCTAGTACAGATTGTTAAAGAAGCAACTGCTAATGTAAAAGTGGTCCAAATCCTTTAACAAATTCAGTAAAAGTGTCTCTGCATGGTCTCTAACAGCTACAGACAACATCAGGCAGCAAAACTTGTAGTACTAATGTGTGGTTTCAAAAGAACACAGCACAATCTCTTTAGAAGTAAGTCCATCAGGAGGATGCATATTTGAAAGACATTTAGAACAGAGGTTCACGTCATCTGACCTCAGGTGACCAATCTCATGATCACATAATGACAACACAAAGTCATATTGCCACCACCTCTATAATGTAACCAGAATACAAACACTTCACTCCCCCTCCACCACCACCATCATCCTGGTCCATCCCACCATTATTATAACATGCCTGCATTATTGCAATAGCTTCAACTGTTTTTCTCATTTACATTCTTCCTTTTTTTTTTAAGATTTTTTGGATGTGGACCATTTTTTAAAGTCTACTGAGTTTGTTACAATATTGCTTCTCGGGGCTTCCCTGGTGGCACAGTGGTTGAGAGTCCACCTGCCGATGCAGGGGACACGGGATCGTGCCCCAGTTCGGGAAGATCCCACAGGCCGTGGAGCGGCTGGGCCCGTGGGCCATGGCCGCTGAGCCTGCGCGTCCGGAGCCTGTGCTCCGCAATGGGAGAGGCCACAACAGTGAGAGGCCCGCGTACCGCAAAAAAAAAAAAAAAAAAAAAAAAAATTCTTCTGTTTTATGCTTTGGTTTTTTGGCTGCGAGGCCTGTGGGGTCCTAGGTCCCCAACCAGGGACTGAACCCACACCCCCTGCACTGGAAGGTGAAGTCTTAACCACTGGACTGCCAGGGAAGTCCCTTCCCATGTATATTATTCTTGCTCCTTTAGAGTCCCCTTTCAAAACAACATCTTCAATGATCTTATTAAAATATGAGTTAGATCATGCTTCTGTTCTGCTCAGAACTATCCAGTGGTTCCTCCTTTATTTCAGAATTAAAGACGTAGGTCTTATAGCAGCTTACAAGGGCATTCACAACCTGGCCCCCTCTCTGATCTCAGTCCCAACCCCTCTCTCCTTGTTCTTTTTGCGAATGCCTACTGGTCTTCTTACTGTTTCAAACACCCTGCAAGTTCCCTCTCTTAGAACATTCTCCCCCAGAAAGCCATACAGCTTACTTTCTTGAATCCCTCAAGTTTCTGCTCAACTATTACTTTCACAAATCTGATGCCTCACTGAAAATTGTAACACACCCTGTTTTACCCCATCTCTTTTACCCTGATCAAATTTTATTTCCATGACTCTTCTCATATTCTCTCTTGCTTTAAAAGTTAATTTGTGTATGTGTTGTTTATTTTATGTCACTGCCTCTCTGCATCACTAGATTGTAAACTCCATAAGGACAAGAATTCATGACTATTTTTTTTAAACGAATGCTCCTCCAGAGCCTAGAACAGTGCCACACATGTAAGAAGATGCTAAATAAGTATTTATCATTCACGTAACATCTTAATTCACATAACCATGAAGTTTAGTAACTTTATTATAGTTAGCATGTTTTGGCCAGAAGACCTTACTCTGCTGTAGTGTTTTTTGCTTTCTGTACATTTAGCTATTAATAATTGGTTGAGGCGCCTCAACACTATATTCTTATGTGGAATTTTGCAAAGTTATTGACTTCTTTCGGAATTAGAATGATTCATCCATTTGAGGTTACAGAGAATGTTATGAATGAACTCTGAATACACTCCCAGAGAATTTTCCATTCCTTATCATAAGGAGATGGTCCACAGAACCTTTTGTAAAGGATCTGATTCAAACAACTAGGAATCAGTGTCAAAACACCCTTACTATTTTCAAATAATAGGAAGCTATATGTTATTTAAGGATTCACTCAAATTCCAAAGCCTGGAAAAGTATCAATCCCTCAGGGTTAATCAGTTACAAAAATTCAGATATTACTCAAAGGAAATTGTCTGCCGAACTTGGGTATTTATAATTGGACAATACATATCAAACCAGTTACATATGTCATATAATCCACTGTGATAGTCCTTTTGATGTGTCATCTTGGCTAGGCTACCATCCCATTATTCAACCAAACACAAATCTAAGGGTTGCTGTGAAGGTATTTTGTAGATGTGATTAAAGTCCATGATCAGTGGATTTTAATTAAGAGATCCTGAAAGGATACCCTGAATGGGCCTGATTCAATCATTTGAAAGGCCTTAGAAACAGAGCTGGGTCTTCCCTGTGGACAGCAGCTTAGCTCAAGGGGAGGAGCTCCATCCAGCTTTCCGGCGGGCCTGTCCTACAGATTTCAGGCTTGCCACAGTCATGCAAACCAATTCCTTGCAATAAATGTCTTAATACATAATTTCTACTGATTCTGCTTCTTTGATTGTACCCTGACTGATACAGCTACTAATGCCTCAAGGTAATATAAGACTCGGTGGAGCTAATAAGGGCACAGAAAGCTGCACACTTAATCCATGGCCTGTGGCCAATCCACTTCTGTTAGAAATGAGCAAAAATTGGAAAATCTTTTCAAACTTGCCCTTGAGTAAATTTTGGATTGTTGATTATTTATGATGGCACTGCAGAAACTGAATATTCATTACTCATCAAGTACCTTCATTAGGAATTTTTATTCTCCTAGAGTTATCTCCTGCAGTTAGAAAACCTGCTTTTTTAAAAAAAATAATTTTAAGCCTAGTAAATCATATATATATATTTATGAATATATATTATATATATATGTATATATATATATATTTTTTACACCTCAATCAGTAGATAAAAATCTTTCATGAAATCTCCCACTAGGATGTAAGTTGCATTATGGAAGGCAGGTTATTAAAGTTTGTGTGTGTGTACACAACTTACTTGTTTTTTGCTATTCAGCCTCTTTCTCCAATTTTCTAAGCATCCATTGTGCTTTTTTTAACCTTTCCTGTCTGCCCTTTAGGGGGAAAGCTAGTATTTTACTAAGTGCCCTTTGAATATTCTCATTGTTTTGTATCATATGTCTTATTTTTTTAAAAATAAATTTATTTATTTATTTTTGGCTGCGTTGGGTCTTCATTGCTGCGTGCAGACTTTCTCTAGTTGCGGCGAGCGGGGGCTACTACTCTTTGCTGCGGTGTGCAGGCTTTTCATTGCGGTGGCTTCTCTTGTTGCGGAGCACGGGCTCTAGGCACGCGGGCTTCGGTAGTTGTGGCTCGTGGGCTCTAGAGCGCAGGCTCCGTAGTTGTGGCGCACAGGCTTAGTTGCTCAGCGGCATGTGGGCTCTTCCTGGACCAGGGCTCCAACCCATGTCCCCTGCATTGGCAGGTGAATTCCTAACCACTGCGCCACCAGGGAATTCCTCATATGTCTTATTAATAATGAACTTATTAATAATAAACTCAACTTCCAGCAAAAAACAAAACAAAAAAATTTACATTTGGAGTCTATCCTTTTTGTTTCTCTAGCCATCTCAAAACCTGTGTGTATGTGTGGGTGTGCATGTGTGCAAGTGTATACAAGTGTGCATATACATGTGTGATAACATTTTATAAATAACAGAAACTAATTTAAAATAAAATGAAAGAAAATGGAGACCTGGAAAAAAAAAAGGTTTGTTCACTAATGTACCTTCATTGCCTAAATCAGTAAGGAATCAATATTTGTTGAGTGGATGAGTAATTTACACTCTTATGGAAAAACGTAAGACATCCAGGGACATCTTAGGCTTCTGAATTAATGCTACTGGCAGTCACATTGTGTGAGATGACAGGCACATATCCATGAGTCTCCAGTGTTAAGAACAAAGACTACCAACATTCTGGCTACTCAGTTTCTAATAATGTTTCCTAACGGAGGCAACCTGTGTCAAACCATGTCATTTTCTGCTGGTCAAGGTATAGTTAATTTTATTGATTATTACATCAAATAATGGTGTTTTAGGTATTAGAATCAATAATAACACAACAGCATTTCCTAATCCATCCAGATCATCTAAGCTCATGCTGGTAATTTTTTGAAGTGTTAGGAAAGTATGCTAGGAGAGCATTTAAGGAGACGGTTGTTTAAGGAAGCCTTGATGGGGAAGTGATATTTAAAGCTGAGACATGAAGAATAAAGATGAGTTGGTTAAGCAAAGCCCTAGGGATAAAGGGGAAAGAAGACATTGGTAGCACTGAAAACAACGATTTAGGTAGAGGCAGTAAGTGTTGAAGATCGCAAAAAAACAAGAATGGAGCTGCTGAAGAATTGAAAGAAGCCCAGTGTAGCTGCAGCCTAGATACCCAGCGGGAAAACAATGTTATGAGTATTGAAATATTAATGACTTGGATCACCCAAAGAGTACTTACGGGTGCCAAGCATTTGGATTCAGGACCATGCTATATAATAGTGATAAATATTCATTTCATTATTTTATTATGATACATTCGTTTCATAGCTCTCCATACAGTCCATACAGAGATTCTATACAAGATATAAGATTAAAAATGTAGGGCTGGGCTTCCCTGGTGGCGCAGTGGCTGAGAGTCCGCCTGCCGATGCAGGGGACACGGGTTCGTGCCCCGGTCCGGGAAGATCCCACATGCCACGGAGCGGCTGGGCCCGTGAGCCATGGCCGCTGAGCCTGCGCGTCCGGAGTCTGTGCTCCGCAACGGGAGAGGCCACAACAGTGAGAGGCCGGCGTACCGCAAAAAAAAAAAAAAAAATGTAGGGCTTTTGTCATTTATTTCTTTTGTTTGCTTCACGCACATATCGTAGTAGACAGTAAGTGTTTGTAGAGATTACTCTGTAGGATTCCATTTTAATCCTATTTGGTCTTACTTTTTTTTGTTTGTAGAAATGGACACACACAAAGGTTTTAAATATTATATGAATAGAAAAGTCTTCAAATGAAATCCAAATAGCAGTATAATTACTTGGACTACTTGATTTTAATCAGTGCAAAAGATAATCTCTTCCAAGACTAAAGATTGTAAGTGTTTGAAATCCGGAATAAAATCCTCCTGTGTAGGCACTGTTTAATTACATCCCTTAGCGTAGGTAAATTTTGTAAGTATGATAAAACCACATTAAAAGGGATTCAGATCTGGCTTTTCCGTTTTAGGAGCAGATCAAATGTTAGAAAGGAGTGGTGAGAAATAAACAACCTAAGTGCATTTTATTACCTCAATTCAAATTTCACAAGTTTTAGAAGTCTTACTGTGAAAGGCATAATTAGCAAAGACAGTTTCCTAGATTTACTGAGTATACAAAAATAAGGATACGTTCTACAAAACTCTGAATTTAAAGTTTAGCGGAAAATTATATAAATATTATTTGATCATTAATACTCTTCATAATTTTAATTTATAAAAATGTAGATAAAAGGTTTAAAAATCCTAAAATGTGAAATTTTGTCAGAGAGCGAGAGAGCGCGTTACTAACAAAGAAAACAATATGTACAAGTGATGAGTCTTAGCTATCTGCGTATCCTCTAGTACAGCTCTTTCATAAAATATTCTCACTAGATTAGAGTTCACGGCCATTGTGCCAATCAAGAGTAAGGAGGCAAATGAAACCTTCAAGCTTTCATCCTAGGGCCTCATTTACCTACTAATTACTGATGAAATCATTATAGGCCTCCATCAGTTAACACACCACTCATTTCTGTTACCACGTGAATGCTGTCAGGGGCCATGGTGTGCTATTTAGGTTGCTATTTATCAGAAAATTTAAATGTGTTTCCAGGTCAGTTAGCAATCAGAGGTCATTCTTCTCTTCTTAAAATAATCCAAGTAAAGTAAACACATCAGCATCAATCCATATAATCTACTAATAGGGCCCATTACCTAGGTATCTAAAAAATGTATCTGTAAAAATTGTGCATTTTAACTAGGAAAAGACTTGAAATGTTCAGGTAGCTTTGTCCTTATATTGAAAATTACTATCCTCTTTATACAGCAACCTAAATTCAATTTCCTTTCCGTGTCAAAACCAAAGTAATGCAAAGTTTGGCCAATTTGCTGCAAATCTGTCTTAGAGGAAAAATGTTGCCTCACGTATACTTTCGGACATAGATGTTATCATTACCAGTGAATTTAACAAGTTATCTTTTCTCTCTCAAGAATTTAAATACATATTAAACCTTCCAGTAAATAGTCAAGAAGGCTAAAGGATAAATATGTTAGGAAGTATATAGAGTTGACTTTTCATCAATTTGATTTTCATGGTGTACATTTGTATCTGTCTGAAATAATTTATTTTTCATACTTATGATCGTTACTTTTCAACAGAGTAATTTACTTTATATGTAACGTTCCTTCATTTAGAGAGACTTTATGTGGTTTATATTATGCAGGTGTGTGCTGGTTCCAGCTGTACTTCACAAGAGCTGGTGGATACATTTTCAGGAATTTTATGAGCTAGTTAACAAAATCCATTATTTAACAATCTATTATTAAAATTAAATTATATAAATTGATAATTAAATATGTTAAAAATAAAGCAGATAGATACTAAAACCTCATCATTTCCTAGTTATTTCACTAGAGTTTTACTATTATCATGCCCTTGACTGTGTTTAAATGTATTTTATCTGACTGGAGAAACACTATATAACAGTGTGCCACTGAGCATGACTTCTCAACTTTTCATTTGGTGATGTCACATTATTGTACATGGTGTAAGTATACATGTCATGGAAATTGGAATAAACTACGCATCACTACATAACAGGGCTTAACTTATTGTTTTGTTCATTGTCTAGACAAGAAAGTCATGAAGAAAATGTTAATAATGCAGCTTGGACTTAAAAATGTGTCATTTCAGGAGTCATAACATTGTGAATAACACACAAAAGATAAGCTATTCTTTCATTATTCAAAAATTATTAACCATTTCAGCAAAGAAGTCATTCATATTATTGACAAACAAGTGAAATTCTGACATACGTTTTTACTGTAACATTTTGTCTTATTTGTTAGCATAAATGAAAATATCAACCAACATTCACGTCAGAACTAGAAATGCAACCACAGGTTGGTGATGGATACAAAAGTTAGAGAAAATCAATAAAAATATTCTCTAAGAATCGACCAACTAGATGAAATCTACAATAGTAAGTATGGTATATATACAATATTATTACTTATAAATTATGTGTCATACATCCTTATATCAGTATTATACTAAACACATACACACACACACACACACACACACACAAAACCCTTCCCTCTGGCGAGTCCACTGTTAAAACATTTACCACCATATCACTGCTTAAATGAATATATAAAATATAAAAAGGCAATATATAAAATAAAAGTATGTGCTAAAGTAAAACAAAAGAAGAGGCATAAAAATGGAGCCAGAAGTGAGACTTGTAACAATAATAAGAACAAAAACATAGATTATCAAAGCCTACTAAGGTTCTATGGGTAGACTAAATCTGCTCTAAACTTTCTAGTAGATGCTGTGAAAAATAAGACCTAATGCTTTACTAATTCATAATGTTTATTAAAGGAAAGCATACTGATTACTTAGAAGAAACTATTTTTGATCCTACATTTATTTGTAGGGGGTTGGGCCAAATTCTGTTCTTCAGGTTATAATGAATGACTACCACATCTCCAAACGAATAAACAAACAAAAGAAATAATCACCTTCTATCTTCTAAAAGTCAAACATCTTTATTCTTTCAATGAAATCTTTTTATTATATTAACTAAACCATCTTTATTCTATTAATTAAATTGTTCCAGTATTCTGTATTTAATGGTCCCCTCAGGAGACAGCAGCCCTGGAAAAGTCGTCTTCCTGAACCTATCCTGGAAGGACTGTCCATGTTCAACTGGGAGAGCTGATTTCTAAGTTCTCTGAAGGAGGGGTTTTATCACAGACTGTCTTCATTTTTGTTAGTTTGGCGCGATCTCAGACTTGACACGTAGTTGTATTAAGAGGGTACAAAACTGCACTGCTCCCAGTTATAAATGTGTATCCCATTATTTTCATCTTTTTAATCCTATATCTTTCTAGCTATTTCTCCCACTCTATCAACCCTGTGAACTGTGTGACTAATTATACTGAAATACTCACCATTTCTAGGATATGCCATACACTTAAACGTGTTTTCTTCTGCTTATAACACTTACTCTTTCAGTCTGAAATATGTTCCTACCCTTATCTAGGATCAAAGAATTTCTGTTTACTGTTCAAGACTCAGACCGACATGCTAACTCTTGATCCTCCCACGAAGAGTTAAAAGCTTTTTCTTCTCTGTTTCTAAAATATATTTCTCGAGTATCTGCTTTTAAGGATTTTGTTAAGCTTAGTAATTCAGCTGTTTTCATATTCACCTCTAAGAAACTGAAGGCTCTTTGAGATGAGGTCTGTGTCTTTGTAATGAGCACTAAGAGTGGAAGTGTTTTATGTGGATCAGGTACTCACAAATGGATGACAATGACACATTGATGTGCAATGATGGGTGAGGCCAATCACTATCTTTATAATCATTATTAGACTTTTATTTCATAACTTTATAACAATAACTATATTAACTATTATAGTAACAATAACTATTATAACAAGTTATAATAACAATAACTTTATTTGACTTGTATTTCATCATTAAGAGTCAACCATAATGGCATAGACAAATAGCAACACTTGGGTTCATCTTCGTCAGAATGATAACAGTCAGTGAATACACTTGCTAACAACCACATTTTAGGAAAGCTTACTTTCCAATGGGACAAAACTGATTTTTCTATAGAATTTTGAAACTGCTCGCTTTTAAAGGCTATAGAATAGCATCAGGGAAAATCTAGACCTTAGTGATCAGATGATTAAAACCAGGGAAGAAAGGGGTTAAATTTTATGCACAAAAAAGTAAATAAATAAAAAGAAAAAAAAACCAAGCGCCATTTAAGTTTTTCATTTAACTTTATAGTGTTTGTCATTAATTAGCAATATTAATTTTTTTTAAAAGGAAAAACGTATTTCAGGTAGTACTAATTTACCATTAGCCAGCTGCTTTATTTGAGGCTTCTCTTTCATCTCCAATAGAAACACCAATGGGTTTGGGAACCCTTACTTTTAAAATATAAAATAAAACCAGTATAGCATTTGTTAACAGTTTTTATATCCACCTTTTTTTTTTTTACCTTAATCAATCTAACATCTAGTTCTAGTAATTCTAAATCAGATATTGAATTATGTAAGTCATATTTATGTAATATGCTTGAATCAAATTCCCAAACTTACCTATATAATTGTTCTTCTTTCTTCCAAATAATGGAAAACTTCCCTCAGATTCATCTAGGCCACGCCGCCGACAAACATAAGCTAACACTGACTAAAATGCTTGATTATTATAATTTTTACTGGATTACTCAGATAAAAACTATCCTAGAGTAAACATAATAGAAATGGTGCTTATGACTTTCTTCTAAGTGATTGTAACTATTCTTCCAGAGCATATTCTTCATCTCTAACCATGCGACAAGAATCATTTTCAGCTGCCAGGATTAATGAAGATAATCGCTACTTTATGTATGTTGCTGGCATACGATTCTTATTCTTCTATTTGCCCCTCAAAACCAATAGATGAAATGTTACAATGCTAAATACGTATTTTATGAATTGTATCACTCCATTTAAAAAATGAAAATTATGATTTTATATGATAATAAACAAAGGGCAGTCTGGTTACGTTCTGGTTATCTTCTTTTCCCTTCATCCAGTTTCATACTCAATCCCTTGATGGCTAGGCTAATCCACTGGCTACCCTGGGACTGGGGTCTTTCTGGTTTATATCTAAAGAACAGTGAAAAAATGAAATTGAGCCAGATCTCTAAGCCCGAGGGACCTCCAGCTGCCTAAAGTCTTGTAAGCTACGGAGTTGTCAAATAAGTTTCCGAAGTTTGAGAGTGTGCTCAAATGACACACTTTTACAAAGCACACATATCTTTTGCCGGAGTATTCTCCAATGCATATTTATATCACTCCTTATGTCCAAAGATAAAGCTACAGAAGACGTCTGATCTCTGGTTAAGGTCATGACCGAAAAGTTATCCATTTTACTAAACTTTCTAAATAATACTAAGAAATAGCTAGTGTGTACTGTTTTGGCAAAATGCCATCCACTTTAGTGATTTCCTTCAATTACTTATTGAAAATAATTTGTAGACTTAACCATATTTGAAGGCCATTATCGTAGCGAGTATTTTCTTCCTCATTATTCAGAACTTTTTTTAGGATTCACCTAAAAATGATCTTTTATTTTCCATAAATATAATTTAAAATCTTGTCATTAGTAAATGTAAGCCTCAAATTCTGCAAAATATTACTAGTTTCTTAGTTTATAATGCAGATTATTATTTATCCATTTAGTTTATACATAATTATCTCTGGGTTTTACAGATTTGGGGCAAATAATCTATATACGGGGAAAACATATGTTTTATTATATTATTATAGAGGAGACTATTATAATAAATATTTATCATAAATATAATAATACATTATTCATTTTATTACATTATTATGGGGGACTTTGGAAAATTTTTAATTAGATGTTTTATAAGGTTTTAATTAAAAAAATAGTTCTACAAAATTTCAGTTTTTCTATAAGATTTTCCATTTCCCTATCGCTGCCCTAGTCACTCCTACCATCTCTAAGCAGAGCACTGAAATGAAAGGGAAGCTTAGATTCTCTTTTCAAACCATCAGAAAAATAACCTAGGTCTCAATGACGGTAAAAATACAAAGTTGTGTCCACTGAATTTTCTACTTTTCTGAGGTCAGATATACATTTGACCCTTTCTGAAAGTTTTAGGCCTACCACCATTGATCTTTATTAGCTGCTGTCATTTTGGAGCCAGAATTCTTAGGGCTTTACTGAGACGTATATTGCCTCAGATGGAACACTCTTCCAGCAGACTAGTCCCCTTTTAATAACCTTCTCCTCCCTACAAGGTCAAGGAGCTGGGGTATATAGGATGGGCGGACACTACTACCCCAACCTTTCCCCTGCCACCCTTCACTCCTGTCACTCAATGGGTCTATTCTACACCTCCCCCACTTTAGAAGGCTACAGAGAATGATTTCCTCACACTGACTAGAGCACTAAAGGACACCATTATAGAGCTATCTTATCTTACATTCAAAAGAAATCTAAGGGATTTCAGGAAGTATGAATGGCTTTCATTACTGAAGCTATTTCTCCACATACATTGAAAATGGCTTCTAGAGATCACTCCCCAGCTTACTCAGGGACTCTGTCCTCGCCCTTGCCCATCTTGGCTTTCTGTAAAGAAATACTAGCTTCTGCTGCCTGAGGTTCTCCCTGAATTACTTAAAAAAAATCTTTACAGTGTGCTGCTTATTCTTTAAGATTATAGTTAAACAAAACGACTCTATTTTATTTTAGTTCTGATCTCACTTATCATTTAAGAAATTATATCTCTGATTTTTTTTCAGAAAGAAGATTCTTTTTGAAAAACTGTAAAGAAAATACATTTATCTTTCTGTATACAAAGTCGTGTGGCTAATTAGAAGCCTCTTTTACCTGCAAGGGTAAGGGATATTTTAGAGTAAATCACCATTAAAAATTGGAATGGAAGTATCAGTTTTTACCACAATTTTGGGCAGTTTGACTTTTGTTATCTATCCATCTATTTAACTATATATTTAAAGAAACACTGGCTGGTAAAAGATGCTTACTCAATAAAACTATATACATTCTATTCATTCTCTTTTCAAGAGTTCCAATTTATCTATTTAGAATATGAAAATCTAATGAATGAAATTAATTTTTAAGAGAGTAATATATTTTAGAGATTCTGGTACATGTTTGAAAAACAGCAATAAATGAAGAAATTATTGGTGATTTAAGAATTTATTCTGAAGAAGCATTGTCAAGAAATTAATTGCATACGTTTCTACAAATTCCCCCAATGTGCATAAACATCTATATAATGAAAAAGGAATTAGTACCCTGGGTTCTTTTTCCTCATTTGACTAACATGCTCATTTTAGAAAAAAACACTGGTGAAAGATATAGCTTTTGAATGAAAAAGAGGGGGAAAAAAACCCGCCATAGTGTCACAGATGGCTGTCAGAATAAAATGAAGCATGGGTCTGTTGAGGGAATCAAACATGAGTGTGAAATCCGAACAGAAAGGCACGGAGCAGAAGGCAACATTTCAAAAGGCATTTGGCACCAAGTGGCATTGTGAGGGTTAATTTACTGCCAGGAGCTGCTGGGCCTTTCATTCTCCACAGACACACAATAGACAGATCCCCAAAGTGCCCATCATAATCACAGATGCTGGGGGATTAATGCTAAGATGAAAGCTTCATGAATATTAAAAATATCAAAACTGCTAATGATGGAGCAGAGTTTGAAATAACATTCAGCCTCAAAATCTAAGAATATGGCACGCAGGCATAGTAAGACACTGTCTTTTAAAAACTGATTAAAATCTACTCAATTTGTAGCAGAAAGAGGCTTATGCATATTAGGACCTGAATTGGCTGCCAAACTTTACAAATTGCACAGACTAATTACCATAATTAAGCCTTGGATTGAAGAAGAAAATTCCATTTATCTCAGGCTGACTCAGTGGAACTTCAACAAAGAAAGTCCTGACATCAGATGGGCTTTTCCCTCAAATGATATTTCAAAGCCCACTAAAAATAAACAAACAAAAGAGGCCCCATCCTCTTAGAAGCAGGAATAGTAACCATTCAGTGTAAAATAGAGTTGAAGGAAAGAACTGTTCAATATTATAAAAGCTAGTTTAGGTAGATTTAAAGTTTACAATGTATGAGAAGCTCCATTAAAAAAAAGTGGAATTCCTTAGTTAAAAAAAAATCTGAATTACAAAATACTTATGTATAGAACTAATAACATTTTAAATTTTAATTATTTATTAAGATATAATTGACATAAAACATTATATCAGTTTCAGGTGTACAACGTAATGATTCAATATATGTATACTTTGGCAAAGGATCACCGCAATAAATCTAGTTAACATCCATCACTATATACAGCTACAATTTTTTTCTTGTGATGAGAATTTTTAAGATCTACTCTCTTCGCAACTTTAAAATAGACAATAGAGTGTTATTAACTATAGTCACCATGCTGTACATTACAACCCCAGGACTTATTTATTTTATGACTGCAAGTTTGTACCTTTTGACCACCTTTAACCATTGAATTGATAAAAATTTGAGTGCCTTGTAACTTATTGCATTGGTTTAACAAATAGTTTCATATGATTTAGAATTTAGTTAGCTTGATTTCTGATAAGGATAAAGATACCTTAACTTGCTATATCTTCTCTCCACTAATATGAACATCAGTCTTAACAAAAGTAAATCAGGTTAGACCATATCAGAGTTTATTTATTCTTTAGCTTTCTTAATTTTAAAAAGCCATGTCAGCAGGTATGAAGGTTATTTCCATATGTTGCCTAACCTAAATTCAGTTAGTTTATCAGTGAGTCAGAGAAATTTTTCAGAAAAAAATGTTATCACCAAAGTTGACATTATCTTTATGGGCAGTAAAGTTGCTACATCTATGCCTAGTTTTTGAAGCTCACTTCTGACACTGAATAAAGGATTCAAAACAGTTACATCTGATTATGGAAAACACTATGAACAAACGGCTTTTTAATCAGTGTTGAACATTTAGCTTATATTTTGGAATGGATTGAACTTGAATCAAACTAAAGCATTTACACTTTTAGTTTACAACAGTTGCTTGTAGAGCTCGCAAAACTGGCCATACTTTAATTTCATTGGTTCATATGTGGAAATGCTTTTTGGTGTGCTTTTTCCTATATTTCCATGATTTTTAAAGCAAAGTTTTAACTTGCCTCCTTTTTTTTTTTATCCAAGTAGTATCCATTAATTAAAAATTTTCTATTGCCTCCAGATTTGTTCCCACTAACTTATTCTTCCCAGTGATTTAGGACACAGATATGATGATGTTGTTTAACTTTCCTCCCCAAATGATGGGCTTTCAGAATGAAACCCAAATTCCTTAGCACAGCATCCAAGGCCTTTATAACTGCCCACATCTACTTCTCTATCTTCATTTTTTTTTTTTTTTTTTGTGGTACGCGGGCCTCGCACTCACTGTTGTGGCCTCTCCCGTTGCAGAGCACAGGCTCTGAACGCGCAGGCTCAGCGGCCATGGCTCACGGGCCCAGCCGCTCCGCGGCATGTGGGATCTTCCCGGACCGGGGCACGAACCCGTGTCCCCTGCATCGGCAGGCGGACTGTCAACCACTGCGCCACCAGGGAAGTCCTATCTTCATTTCTTGTTAATCCTTTTTCTCTCTTTCTTTTTTTTCTTTCTCTCTTACTTTTCTTTCCCTCCTTTCCTCCTCTCCTCCCTCCCTCCCCTTTTCTTTCTTTCTTTCTTTCTTTCTTTCTTTCTTTCTTTCTTTCTTTCTTCCTTCCTTCCTTCCTTCCTTCCTTCCTTCCTTCCTTCCTTCCTTCCTTCCTTCCTTCCTTCCTCCCTCCCTATATATATTTATTTTTTACATCCCTATGTTTTAGGCACTGGAATAGCCACTGGGAATAAATGTCTAACAAAAGAAATATGACTTCCTGACTCAGTGGAGATTACAATTTAGTGGACAAGAACTAAATTTTAAAAATTTCTTTTCACTCTTCTCCCCTCATACCACCACCATTCCACACATGTGCATACACATATGCAGTTTTCCATTTTCCAACTGCAAGCAGGGAGGAGGTATAGTGTAATAGTTGAGAACACATATTCTGGATTTTTGTTCAAATTCGAGCTTCACCCTTTGGTAACAGTGTGAGTTGGGCAAGTTACCTACTGTACCTATATACCATATCTCAAAGGGTTGTTGTGAAGATTAAATAAATACAGTCTGGCACATAATAATTGTAGTCATTTTTCTTAGTGCAGTCAGTACTACAAAGGAAGGGAATCAAAGTTATGTTGGCCTATGACTGAGTGAGTGAGGGATCCAGTTCAGTCTGAGGGGTGAACAGAGGCTTCTCTGATGAAGTACTGAGCTGATTTCTGGACGGTGCACAGTTGAAGGGGATGATGGTAAGCCCAAGTGTTTTCCGTTCAGAAAGAACTTTCCTGTGGAGACCCTGAGGGGTCCAGCAGCCCGAAAGAGAAAGGCTGAGAGAAAACTAGTGAGGCTGTAGCACAGAACACAGTGTGATCAATGAGGCTGCCACTCCCATTAATATTTGTGGAGGTGCTGTATTTTCTATTATGTATAAATTTCCTAGATTTTAGCATCCCCTGTGCCTCTGTCAGTCACTCTTTTCCAAAACCTGTCTACTTGTTCTTCAGAACATATATATAGCATTTCCTTCTGGAAGTCTCCTCCTCCTGGATTCCACCCTCCCAGCACCACTCCCCCCTGTGCTGGATAAGGTGCTTCTACTCTCTTTAAACCCACATCAGAGCATTCATTGCTCTGAATTATACTCATGTGCTTCTGCGTGGGGACCTACCTGATCACAGGGTTTTTCCCTTATTTATCTTTGAATTGACACTGTCCTGACACCAAGAAGGGTCTTGTATATAGTATGTGCCAAGGTGTAAAAGTCTGTCAAATGAGTACATGAATTAAATATATACCCTCAAAGCATACCCTAAATGTTAAGACTGCACAGTCTAAATAGCAAATTGAGAATAGATATCCAACAACGTTATAGATA
Organism: Delphinapterus leucas; assembly: GCF_059928025.1. Classification (NCBI taxonomy): domain Eukaryota; kingdom Metazoa; phylum Chordata; class Mammalia; order Artiodactyla; family Monodontidae; genus Delphinapterus; species Delphinapterus leucas. Next base: position 32,595,238 of record NC_143132.1, read on the forward strand.
TCCATCGAACGTTACTTATCCTGTGAAAGTAAGGATTTCTGGTGTAAATGAACTCTCATTATAAACACATACAAACTCTTTTATTTTTAAATGCAAGACATAGTTGAAATTCCTACTATGGATTTTTTTAAATGAGGGGTAAGATAAACTTAAGAAATCTTCATCAAATTTTATATCCATAAGCACTGATCTACTCAGAAAAACAGTAAAGATTTAACTAGAAATTTAAGAGAATTTATAATATTCATTTTTAAATATACCTTTATTGAAAACAAAAGTTAATTAGATATTTTTTCCCTGTATGCTAAGATATATTACATTTCTGTTTGTATTTATCTTTATTTTCTCCTTCCTTCTAGTCTTAAAATTATTGTCACAGTTGATATTCATTACTAGTGCCATATGATGCTAAAAGCAGAAGCAGCAGTAAACTTAGTGACCTGAAATTGAGGGGCTACATTGCTCTTTGGCATCTACAACACTGCCTTCCCCTCCACTTCCTTTCCATCCTTTTTTCTGTCAAGGGCCATATGCCTTTTGCATGGCCGGAGATTGCACAGCTGATTGTCGCTGACTGACTGTCAAGCTCCAGAGACTGGAAATGCCCTTTCCCTTCTTAGTGTCTGTCTTGTGAGCCTATGTGCAGAGGATGGTGACAAAAAAAAGAAAAAAAAAAAATGTCAGTTATTCTAGCCTATAAATACAAACAGAACATTTACATTCCACTAAATAGTGACTCACAGTATTGTGAAAAATGTTGGTCTATGACACATCATTACATAGATCTGCCATAGATCTGCCTTCACTGTGCTGGGACACAGTGGTGTGTGTGTGTGTGTGTGTGTGTGTGTGTGTGTGTGTGTGTGTGTGTGTGTACATGCATCGGTAAGAGAATGGGTAGGAGATAAGGCTGGAAACATAAATTAGGATCAGAGGTGTAAAGGGGGCAAATTTTAAATGAGATAAAGGAGAAGCAGACATTCTCAACAGGGGTTAAGCTAAAAATATAAGTCCTAACATATTTGAAGTGACTATTATTTCCATTCTACCAAGGATGGGACATAACAAGTACCAATTTAGTTACAAAGGAGATAGGTTAATTCATTACCTATGATGGCTGCTTTTGAGCTTTAGGGCTTAGTGAACTCTGGTTGACAAGGAAACTGATGCTTACGGTCCCGCACTTGCCTAGACCCCTGCCAAAGTATGACGAGAAAAAGAGAAGAGCTGAATTGATGTGCGGTTGTTGGGGACTGCTGGGTTAAGGTGGTGGAATGGGAAGGGACCCGCTTAAAATAATGCAGCTGGTGAGTGTCAGAGCCAGCACTGGGTCCTATTTCACACCCCGAGTAATCCAGCCACTGAAAGGAGACAGTTAAATTGATGATGAGGATTACCTGTGCGTATAATATTCTTCCAGTTATTGGAGATACAACTTTAAAAAATATCCTGAATATCTGTTGTCTATGAGGCAAAAACAACACGACTCTCCGTGAGGGATTAAGTCATGATTTAAGAACCCCAAGGAAGGACAAGTTTGGCTTAACTTCCCTCTTTACTTTCTCTCCCTGGTTTTAGGTTTCATGATTTCTAAACAGGGTGGTGGTTCTATTCCTTCTTTTCACCGAGGGCTAGTAAGAATATCCTCTTTCCTAAAAAAGAAAAAAAAAAAAAGAAAAAGAAAAAGAAAGAAAGAAAGAAAGAATTTGTATAATCTCCAGGTACCTATGTTGAATAAATAATGGACATGTAACTGTCAATAATCAAGAAGACTGACTTTTAGTGACCTAAGCCCGTGCCCTCAAATTACACTGAAATTTATCTTACTATCCTTTTATTGATATAAAGGGTTAGTGGGTATCACATTAATTCAGCTCAGCAAAACTCATATTTATTCCCATTGGTAAAGGGTCTCAGAGCATCAGTGATGCTTGGATGTTTGCTGAAAGCTTTTGAAAAATCCCATTAACTTTTAAGTGCTGATAACTTCAATGTTCAACCATATCCCTTACAAATTTCAAGTGCTGTTCTTGTCTAAAAAAATATTGCTGATCTTACTTTTTTAGTTGGCAAGGACTTAAGCAATGTTTATTCTACTAGGGTGCTCCCCCTCCCACCACAAATGCACACAGGGACAGAAAGAGAGAGAGAGAACAATATTTAATCATTGTTTTGTATGTGGGTACAAAAGGGAAAATATTGAGAATTACCTTTTTTTGACAGAAAGAAGTAGAGAATCTAGTGCCATTTAATTTCCTCTTTAAGATTGTGCTAGAAAGCTTGAATTTGCTTTATATGCTGAAATAAGTAAGAAAATCCTGATAGTTAAAAGAGAACAAGGGTCATGGCTTCAGTCACTTGATAACAACACTAGGGAGAAAAGCCAAGGACCAACTTCTGGTATTTTTGTATCACAAAGTCTACTCTACGAATACTTGAAAATACTTACAGCTGATATAAATGAAACAGAGGGAAAAACAGATAGCTCCATCAAAGAAAAAACTCCAACATACTGAAATTTTTGGTAACATTGGTGGCAAGAGCAATCATGATTCTGTGGGGAGTTTATGCTCATTTTTTCAATGAGATTCTACTTTGAAGTGCAATGTAACGTTATATCTTTTCTAAGAGGATACAGTGTGATCGTAAGAGAAAACTATCTATAGAAAGTGGCTTAGCCTAGATTAAGAGCAAAATAATAACTGAGGGTAACTGGTTGGTGGTTCTAGAGGATGTGTCTTCTAATTTGTTTAGGGTACAAGTGCTTTATTTGGGCAATACTTTAAAAAGATTTTTAAAAAGTGAATATTATTGCCACATGCATCTGAAATTAATGGGCACAAACTCACAAAGTGCTAGAAAATGGGTTCTATGACTATTACAAATATGTGTGTGTGTATATCTATCTCTCTGTCTCTCTTTCTCTCTCCCTATCTAACTATCTATCTATCCATCTCTCTATATATATAGTTTTTATAGTAAACATTAGCGGGATTCCTTTTTTTCTTCGTTTTTGGCTTTTTGTGCATTGCGTGGTAAAATATTTCTGAAAGATTGCTAGTCAGTTATCATCCTGCTTTGTTCTTGACTAGGATATAATCAGATTTGTAGGAAAAACACATAAGAACCTAAGGCAGTTCTTATAGCAGTTGACTTGATGGGATATTAAAACATCTGTTGTCAATAACTCCAAGCATTTTTGGTACTCCAGCCAATACAAACTTGTTATTCAATTATTAATAATATGACAGTTAATGCTTTACTCTGCTTCAAGTTATATAAAATGCATTGTTTAAATTCTGTAACCATTTTGTTTTCTTCTGGAGTTTGGCTTTTGAATATTTGCTGGTTTTATACAATCACCAGTCGTGTCAAGGGGAAGAAATAAGTGTACTGGCAGGATGCAAGGAACAGAATAACATATGACTTTTAAATGCCCCAAAAGAGAAAGGATTAGGCCGCTCATTATTGAAAGGATATTTTACAGATCGTTAATGCTCTGCTGTTTGCTCACATTAGTTCCCATAATGAGACCCCTATTCCAAAAACAATAATCCTATCAACAGTAACTTGAAATGTAGGTTTTCTGAGCTTTGGAAAGAGAGCTCTGCTCTCACTTGAGACGATATATAGATTTCCATTGCAGCAGATATCACTGAGCTGCTATGTGAACTGTTAGAGTATATTCTAAGAATTTTATAGGGAGTTGTCACACAACCTACAGTTGCTTATGCTTTAGAGAAGCAGGAAGGTATTACTCAGAGAGATAGAGAGAGGAGAGAGAGAGGTTACATCTAGGTGAAGAGATTCCTATTTCTCTTGGCCAGTGTGGATAGTGGGGTGAGGTCAGGGCCAGGACTTCTGGTAGTTGAGTCAGCTTGGGTCTTTCCTCCCAGGCTGGGGCAGGACCGACTTAATGGGAAAGGGTTTTTGTGCTAAAGCTCTTGTTTTCAGGGAAAGTTTCCTTCTGGTCTTGTAAAAGTTCCCAGACAGACTGGGAACACTGGAAAGGACTCCTGAAAGGTGAAGAGAATTGCTGGAGCTCTTAGCATCTAAGTTCCTTCTAAGAGTTTCCTTCTACAATCTCCTTCAAGGTATGGATTTGAGCTCCACAAGGCAGACTGATTATCAATATAACCCACAGCATCTCCCAGTTTGCCTAGAGCAAAAGTCAGGGTGCCTTTCCCTCTGTCTTGTCATAATGGATAGAGCACAGATTCGAGATTCAGCTTGATTTCCACTTCACCGTATTCTGGCTTTGTACTCAACTTCAACAAAACTCAGTGTCTTTCTTTGTAGAATATGGCTAATGATGACTTCTATTTCAGAGTGTCATGGAAATCACAGTATCTGCCGGAGCAGGCACTCATAAAATAGTTCTAAGGAGTAGTTCATTCAAGCTGTAAAAATAACCTAACCGGACCTTGGCAACACTCTGAGAAGTGAAGGTCTCTGGGGTTCCAGTTTGTTCTTCCCTCTATCCCTCCAGGGGTCTTGTGGCTTTATGTTAATGAGAATAATTTATTTTTTAGACCATTTACCTTTATAAGGAGAGGATTGTAGAAGCTATACATTAAGCCAAAGGAATTATTCTAGTTACGGAATTTCAGGCAGTAGTCAGCAGAGAGACTTAGGACAAATATTCTATTTCACTCTTTCACTCTCAAGGGGCTCCCTATTGCATAATATGTAGAGATGACGTTTCAATTGTCAGATGATTCTTGCCACATTTGATTTTAATGACATTTCCTCATCAGAATCTTTACTTATCATTCTGATTTTTTTGTATGCATGTCCCTAGATAATAACTGAATAAAATAGTCGAGATTAGAAATAGTCACATGGAGATTTCTGTCTTCAGAATACTTGTTTAAATACCATGAGAGCAATGATGGCAGGGGTCAATATGGGCCCATAAAACATGACTGGCAAATTTGAAATTAATTGGTTGCCATAGTGCAGTATCTGGTACTTTTGCTTGGTTATCCTAGAGATGCCACATACTAAATATTTCATTTTGTGATCTGAGGAGAGCTGGCATTCCTTTTCTCACATGGGTCTTCTCAAAATGAATTTCAGATTTTAGAATTCATAATAAGACACATATATATGCCTTATTATGACTTATGTTTTATTATTATTATTTTTGTTAGCTAACATTTCCATTTTTATTTTTATTTATTTTCTTATTTTTGGCTGTGTTGGGTCTTCATTTCTGTGTGAGGGTTTTCTCTAGTTGAGGCGAGCGAGGGCCACTCTTCATTGCGGTGCGCAGGCCTCTCACTGTCGTGGCCTCTCTTGCTGCGGAGCACAGGCTCCAGACGCGCAGGCTCAGTAGTTGTGGCTCACGGGCCCAGTTGTGCTGTGGCATGTGGAATCTTCCCGGACCAGGGCTCGAACCCGTGTTCCCTGCATTGGCAGGCGGATTCTTAACCACTGCGCCACCAGGAAAGCCTGTTTTATTATTAATATAACATCAATTCAAACATTTTATCTGTATGTATATTATATATTATATGTATATAAATATTTTATATCTAACATATAAAATATTTAAAATAATATATATATAAAACATTTGAATTCTGTCACCAGATGTTGTAAATACTTTTCACTTGAACCCAAAATTTCATTAAACATTACTTAGAGTAAAGAATAAAAGTAAGATAGAGAATCCTGAAAGATTAGAGTTGGAAAGAAATGTGAGAATTTAACTGCCCCAAGCCCTTTATGTTAATGATGAGGAACACAGGGCTAAAAATATTGAATGAACTATATTCAAGGTGACCTAGATATTTAATGAGAAGTTTTATACCATATTCTGCAGCCCAAGTCCTGTGTTCTGTCCTAATACAAACCTTGGGCTGGAGAATGCTACCCAAATAAGTTTATTGGCTCTTCCACATAGGTGGGCATATGTGTTTTTCATTACACATGTTTGATGCTCAACTGTTCTTATCTCATGAATGAAACTGGTTCTTCTTTCTCTGATTTATCTTGTGTCTCTTGTATTATGTATGTGTGTGTGTGAATGTATATATAGCCAAGGCTCCTCTTCACAGCCTTACCAATATGTCCTTCATTTCTGCTGTACAAACCTGCTAATTAGGTCACAAGCCTCTCATCCTAGCCCCTGCCACTATATCCCAATGCCCATCTTGCTCTTCCCATATTCTGCTGGCTGCCTTATGGACACATGGTAGGACTGTACTATCCCACCCTTCTTTAAGGTCAGGTATGGACGACTGACTTGCATTCAATGAAACATGAGTGGAGGATTTAAGAGGTAAAACATGATTCATCATGTTCCTTCTCACTTTGCAATAGTCATAAACATATGTTGAGATAAAGTCTCCCTCCCTGGGTTTCTGAGTGGCAACAATGAGCAGAGCCCCTTTCTAACTCCAAGGAGGGCATGTGTGAAATAAACTACCCTATGAGTAAACTACCCTATGTTGTCTCTTATTAGGACATTATATTGCATGGTAATAAAAAATGATAATAAAGTATAATAAATGGAAAGATATTTCTCTGCCAAACGTATGACAGAGAGAGTAAAAGAGAGCTATGGTTTCTCTCGAAAAGCTTCACTGTAGAAGTGGATTACAACCCAGGCTCTGACATATGTATAAAATGGGGAAAATATAAATCATCAGGCCACCTGATGTGAGTGGAGAGGTGGAGATTATCCTCAGCATCCTGCAACCTTAAGAACAATGAATTCCCTTCAGCTTAGAAAAGCTCCAAAGGTATCTAGTCATTCTTTAAATATATGTATATTTTTTACCTCTATCAATCAAACACCAGTGCTTATAAGAAAAGATATAATGCTGTGCTTCACAGAGATGAGAAGATGTGATATATAGAAGAACTTTCTGATCAGTAGAGCTCTCCCCAAATGGACCTGGCTTTTTTGTAAAAGGCCAAATCACCATCTGGAAGAGATACTGAATAAGACTTTCTAGATAGTCTCTAAATTTCCTTCAAATGCCAGGATTTTGATATCTTCTCTCTCTACCCTAATTTGTCTAGGTTTTCTCTGGAGCTGTATAGATCACACTCACATGAGCATTTCTTAAATACTATTTGATACTGACTATCACCTCTCTAATTGAATATTTTTTCTCAATTACTGTAAAATTTTAAACCTGGTGTTGAAAATAATTTTTGTCCAACACTGAATAATTCAGTCATTTGAAGGGGAGCCATTGAAATGCAAAATGTTGGCAGAACTCATTTCAAAAAAGGTTCCAAAAGAGATCCAGAAAACAGATGGCCCTGGGGTTAGCTCACTCTGCCAAGATTTCTGGGACACATTTTACTTTGGGTGGTATGTAATCTGATTTGTAAAAGAAAAATCTGGTTTCAGGCCCAGGTGTAGATAAATTCCATAAAAATAATAATTAAAACTCGTTCTAGTATCTCTGCAGAAACAAATCTGCATTTATTTCATGCTGTTCTCATATACAATATGCAACTCAATTTAGTTCATGCTATTTAAGTGATGGAATAAAAAGAAAGCTGAGAAAAAAAGGGAGCCCTGTTTATTCCTGTGTGATCTCAGGCCAGTCACTGATCCTTTCTGAGCTCAGCGGTCTTACAAATGTTAACATTCTATGAATGTGCTATTTCTTTGATAGAAGGGAAAAAATGTACCTTCTTCCTATTTTAATACTGAGTGCAGAATGTTTACAGACTGCCATAGAAACCAGTCAGCCCTAAACTGCTACTCCTTGGAACCAGGTGTGATGGAGGAAGGGGAATAAACTGTGAACATAAATAGGTGTTAAGAAATTGTGTTTAGCCTCTTAGAGATATCTTTACTGTTTTTATAACTATATTTGCAATACTTTTGTATGTAAATAAATTTAGGTGTATGTTTGAATTCTTAATGTGGACAGAAAAGGCTGTTGCTTCTTCAATTTACTGCATAAACACTAAAATTAGCATCAAGTTGCATTAAATATTGGTGGGGGCAGCCACAGGATACCTTTTATTTTGTTACTATAATAGTAACATATTATCATCAGAGAAGAATAAGATACAACAGAAAATAAAAGTTTTAGTTGACATCTTTCCATATATTTACCTGGAATCTTTTAAGATATGTATGTATACTGTGCACATATGTGCACCTCTACTGTGTTGGGGCATATATTCTGTGTACACACAATCACACACCATTTTTCTGTTTGTAAAAATGGAATTTTTTTCTTTCATTCATTTTTAAACTTGCCTTTTCTTTTAATATTATTTTTTATTAAAACAAAAATTTTCAGATGCTGAGCATAATTTTGCTAACATTTTCAAGTCATTGCTCTATGGGAGCAGAGATCTTATCTTTTTCTCCACTGTATTCCTTAAAGCCAGCAGAATCCATAGTCATTTACTCACTAAATATTTACTGAACAAATAAATGAAAGTAAGAAATTTAAAAATGCCCTATAAGTTCAGACATTGTTAAAGTTAGGAATACAGGTGTACAGAGATGCTTTAAGGCCACTTAAATATCTCAATTGGTGTTTGGTTGATAAGACACATATAAATGTATTAAACACATAAAATAATTAAGAATAGAGGTGCACCCACATGCCAATCCAGGATGACAACTTTTCTTGAATTAAAAAAATGTAAATATGCAAAAGGAATGAATATAAGTAGGAGAGGAAGAATAAGAAAATTAGCACGTTGTATAAGCTTCTGCTTCTGCTCATATGGGTCTTATAGAATATTTCTGTCAACACAGAAAGTTCTACTGGACAGCATTTGCATTAGAGCATCCTCATTTCTGCTCAACAGCAGATTAGAGGATGCAGAAGAATGGATCAGTGAACTGGAAGACAAGGTAGTAGAAATCATCAAAACAGAACAGCAAAAATAAAAAGGTTTTTAAAAAATGAGGATAGTTTAAGAGACCTCTTAGACAACATCAAGTGTATTAACATTTGAATTATAGGGACGCCAGAAGGAAAAGAGAGAGAGAAAGGGACAGAACACCTATTTGAAGAAATAATGGCTGAAAATTTCCCTAACCTGGTGAAGATGACAGACGTCCAAGTCCAGGAAGCACAGAGAGTCCCACACAAGATGAACACAAAGACATCCACATTGAGAGATGTTGTAATTAAAATATCAAAAGTTAAAGATAAAGAGATAATCTTAAAAGCAGGAAGACAATATCTAGTTACATAAAAGGGAATCCTCATAAGGCTATCAACCGATTTTTACAGCAGAAACTTTACAGGCCAGAAGGGACTGGCACAATATATTCAAAGTACTGGAAGAAAACAAAATGCAACAAAACAAAACTTACAACCAAGAATACTCTACCAGGCAAAGTTATCATTCAGAATTGAATAAGAGATAAATGATTTCCCAGACAAGCAAATCTAAGGTAGTTTACCAACACTAAACGGTCCTTTCAAGAAATGTTAAAGAAAATCTTTAAACAGAAAATAAAAGGCCATAACTAGAAACAAGAAAGTTATGAAAGAAAAATATTCTTACTGGTAAAGGTGAACATATATTAAAAGTAATGGATCAACCAACTATATAGCTAGTTTGGAGGTTAAAATAAAAAGTAGCAGAATCATTTATATCTAAAAGAATTCCTTAAGTAATACACAAAATAAAAGGATGTAAAATATGTTATCAATAACATAAAATGTGATGGGAAGGAGTAAAATATGTTGTGCTTTTGGAATGTGCTCAAACGTAAGTAACCATCAACTTAAAATAGACTGCTATACACATAGTTTGTTATATATGAAACTCTTGGAAACCACAAACCAGAAACATATAACAGATACACCAAAAATAAAGAGAAATGAGTCCAAACATAACATCAAAGAAAGTCATCAAATCACAAGGGGAAAGAACAAGAGAAGAAGAAAGGAAGAGAGAATTGTAAGAATAACCAGAAAATAATGAACAAAACAAGTGTATAACTATCAATAATTACTTTAAATATAAATGAACTAAATTTTCCAAACAAAAGACATAGGGTCGCTGAGTGGATAAAAATCCAGACCCACATATACTTTGCTTATAAGAGACCCACTTCAGATTTAAAGACACATAGACTGACAATTAAAGAATGAGAACAGGTATTCCATGCAAATGGAATAAAAAAAAAAAGCAGGTGTAGCAATACTTAGATCATACAAAATACACTTTGAAACAAAGAATAGCAAGAGACAAAGAAGGGCATTACATAATGAAAAAGGAATCAATTCAACAAGAGTATATAACGCTTATAAGTATCTATGAACCCAACATAGGATCATCTAAATACATAAAGCAAATATTAACAGATATAAAGGGAGATATTGACAGTTTTCCAATAATAGTAGGGGAATATAACACCCCACTTACATTAATAGATATATCATCTAGATAGAAAATCAATAAAGAAATGTTGTCCTCAAACGACACATCAGATCAAATGGACTTAATAGATATATACAAAACATTCCACCCGAAAACAATAGAATACACATTCTTTCCAAGAGCACATGGAACACTTTTTAGGATAGATCACATGTTAGGCCACAAAACAAGTTTAAATAAATGCAAGAAGGTTAAGTCATATCAAGCATCTTTTCTGACTACAATAGTATGAAATAGAAATCAGTTACAAGAAGAAAACTTCAAAAACCACAAACATGTGGAAGCTAAACTATATGTCACTAAACAGATAATGGGTCAACAAAGAAATTAAAAAGAAAATTAAAAAAAATCTTGAGACGAATGAAAATGGAAACACAACATTCCAAAAATCTATGGGATGCAGCAAGAGCAGTTCTAAGAGGAAATTTATAACAACACAGGCCTATCTCAGGAAAAAAAACCCTCAAATAAACTTATAACTACACCTAAAGGAGCTAGAAAAAGAAGAACAAAGCCCAAAGGTAGTAGAAGAAAGGAAATAATAAAGATCAGAGCGAAAATAAATAAAAAAAGAGACTAAAAAAATAATAGAAAACATCATTGAAACCAAGAGCTGGTTCTTTGAAAAGATAAACAAAATTGATTAAACTTTAGACAGACTCTTCAAGAAAAAAAAGAGAAAGGGCCCAAATAAATACAATCAGAAATGAAAGAAGAGAAGCTACAATTGACACCACAGAAAAAATCATTATAAAAAATTACTAGGAAAAATTAAATGCCAACAAATTGAACAACCTAGAAGAAATGGATAAATTCCTAGAAACATAAAGTCTTCTGAAATTGAATCAGGAAGAAACAGAAAATTTGAACAGATCAATCACTAGTAATGAAACTGACAAGTAATAAAAAAAACTCCTAACAAACAAAAGTCCAGGACTAGATGGCTTTAAAGGCGAGTTTTACCAAACATTTAAAGAATAGCTAATACTTAGCCTCTTAAACTACTCCAAAATTGAAATAGATTAAAGACTTAGATGTAACACCTGAAACCATAAACCACCTAGAAGAAAACATGCAGTATGCTCTCTAACATCTGTCTTCGCAATATTTTTTAGGTCTGTCTCCTTAGGCAAGCACAACAAAAGCAAAAACAAACAAATGGACTACATCAAACTAAAACGCTTTTGCAAAGCAAGGGAAATCATCAACAAAATGAAAAGGTAACCTACTAAATGGCAGAAGATATTTGCAAATGACATCTCATAAGGGATTAATATTCAAAACACACAAAGAAATCATAAAATTCAATACTGAAAAACCAAACAATTCAACTAAGAAATATTTCAAAGGAATACATATGTATGGCCCATAGACACATGAAAAGATGCTCAGCATCACTAATCATTAGGAAAATGCAAACCAAAACCACATGAGATATATCCTCAAGCATGTTACAATGGCTATTATCAAAAAGACAGGAAATAAAAAAGTGTTGGTGAGGATGTGGAGAGAAAGGAACCCTCATGCCTTGTTGGTGGAAATGTAAATTGGTGCAGCCACTATGGAAAACAGTATGAAGTTTTCTCAAAAAATTAAGAATAGAACTACCTATGATCTAGCAATTCCATTCTGGGTATTTATCCAAACAAAATAAAACCATTAATTCAAAAAGATATATGCACCCCTATGTTCACTGCAGCATTACTTACAATGCTGCCAAGATATGGAAGCAACCTAAGTGTCCATCAATAGATAATGGATAAAGAAGATGTGGCATATATACAATGGAATATTACTCAACCATAAAAAGGATGAAATCCTGCCATTTGCAACAACATGGATGGACCTAGATGGTATTATGGCAAGTGAAATAAGTCAGACAGAGAAAGACAAATGCCATGCCATATGGTTTCACGTATGTGTGGAATCTAAAAAACAAAAGAAACAATCAAAATAAAACAGAAACAGACTCATATAGAGAGAACAAACTGATGCTCATCAGCAGGGAGAAGGATTGGGGTTGGGAGAAATAGGTAAAGGGGATTAAGAGGTACAAGCTTCCAATTATAAAATAGTTGTCATGGGGATATAATATACAGCATAGGGAATATTGTCAATAATATTGTAATAACTTTGGACAGTGACAGTTATCAGACTTATTGTGGTGATCAATTTGCAACGTATATAAATGCCATACTATATGGCATTTATATGTCACTACGTTGTATAGCTGTAACTAAAATAATATGTCAACTATGCCTCAATAAAAAAATACAAAGAAAATATTAATTAAATGTTAGTTAATTCTTTCTGTGGACAATGGCTCTCTGAATAAATCATCTTGTTTTCGCCTAGCTGGTTAAAACTACTGATGTTTTCTTCAAAAATTTGTCTGCCTTGTCATATTTTCATTTTTTCTACTTTTATATTAATTGTTCTGAAATGTAATAACATTTATTCGATTGATCCTTGTATAGGACATAGCATCAGATCGAGTAGATATTAATTACCTGGGGTAAGGAAGACATGAATACTTACTATTTCAGAATCAGATGCAATATAACCTCAAGTTTAGAGTATAGACAGAATGGGTTCTTAAGCGGGAAATGTGACCACTTATTACAAGATAGTTTGCAAGCTTCTAACACTTTTCATATTATTTAGATTATATTTCACTTATGAGAACAGGTTTGTAGTAGGTAATTAACTATGTGAAGCCCACATTAAGGATTCAGATAATAAAACGTTAATGTTAATATAAATTATTAATATACTACACATATTGTGTGAGTGAATTCTGAACACAAGGATATGTATTTACTAATTTCCTTTGGAAATTAATGTGCAAAAGAATAACCCTGCTCTAACCTTGCTTCATATTGGCCTTCCTCCTGGGAGGAATTTGATTAATGGGAGAAGTTATGAAAGGTATTATGCTTTGATTAATGTACTTTAATTTTTCTAAAAAAAAATCAAAGGTGATGTCTTTTGCACATTCAACCATAAAATGATTATATTCTCTGAAATGTCTCATTCTCTTATTTTTGACATTTCTTGCTGCAAAAGTTTCTCAGAATATAACCCAGGAGAAAAATTTATATTTGACTAAAGCTTCACTAGTTGATAACTACTTTATTTTTAAAGAGGTCTCAGTAATACATTTTATTCTGCAGAAAGGTTCGTTTATTAAAGGAAATCAAACAATAGTTTCAGTATCTATAGCAGTAGAACATGTGATTGCTTAACATTTGCCGTCTTTCCCTATTTTATGCTAAGAGGTTGGTATTGCACTCTTTCTGGAATTGATTTAACTCTTGAAAAATTATTTGTCCAAAAGTTAAACTTAGGAACATCTCCTCACAGTTGGCCAAAACCTATTGTCTCATTTCTATCAGTAACCTTTACCCTGCTATATGGCTTTGGATTGCATTTCTTATCAGAACATTTTAAAAAGTATTTCGTCGATCACTAATCATGCTCATTTATTTAACAGATATTAACTGAGTCCATACTATGTGCCAGAAACAATACTAAGTGCTGTTGAATAGTGTGGTTCCTGCTGTCATTGATTCTATATTCTAGAGAAAGTGACTGATGTTAAATCAACATGAAGGTAATATAAAGTTAATAATTGTAATAAGTGATAGGAGGAAAAGAAAGATGGGGCAACTTAGATTGATTAAGGGTTCATCAGGGAAGGCTGTTCTAAGAAAATGATGTATGAGCTGAGATATAAAGAATTAACAGGAACCATTCATAGGAAGTATCATGGAGGCTAACGGTGATATGTGTTAGGTAGTGGGTGTGAAAGAACAGCAGAGGGAATGGCAAGTCTAAAAGCCCTGTAGGTAAGACGAATCTTCTCATGTTGCTGGGACTCTCAGAAGCCAGGGGGCTGGAATATAATGAATGACAAGATGAGTTCAAAAAGGAACATCCAGGTTCATGTTGGCCATGGTAAATAATTTTATCTTTGACTTACGAGTGAGAGAATGCCACCTAAGAGCTTTAAACCAAGTTGTCCGTATCTTTAAAAAATGACCATTCTATTCAGTGGAGGATGGATTATAGGTAGGCAAGAATTCACCTAGAGTTCAAAATATTACCTTAGGACAGGTGAGAGGCAATGTTGCTTGGACTAGTATGGTGGTCATAGAGTTGGAAAAAATAGATGGATTCAAGATACACATGGTTTTATGTGAGGGGTGAGAAGAAAAAGTTTTAAGAATGATTACCAGTGTCCTGGCTTGTCATGGTGGTGGTTGGATGTGACATTATAGAAATAGAAGAAGACTAACGAGTTGCAGCTTTATGGAAGTAGTTTAGAGCTGAATAGATATAGCAAGAGCTTGGGACATGCTAAGTTTGACTTATTTATGAAACACAAAATAGATCCCTCAAGTAGACAGCTACATATGAAGTGTAAAGTTCAGATGGGAGTCTGGGTCGGATGGATACAAAAACTTGTGAGTTTTCTTATATGGATGGTGATGATGATGATGACAATGACAGCAAACGCAAAGCACGCTTTTTGCCAATAACTATTTGAAGCACTTCCTCTATACTATCTCATTTAATGCTCAAAATGACTTTATGAAGTACTTACTATTATCCTCCTTTTAAAGGTAGAAAAACTGAGGCTCAAAAATCACCAGCTAGTAAGTGCAAAACCAGCATTAGAAGCATGGCACCCTGGATCCAGATTCCATGCTCCCATTTACTACCATTTGCTGTTCTAAACAAAACAAAACAAAACCTAGATATATATTCACTTTGCCCTTTATACCAAGGATATAGCTTTGATTTTCTCTCAGAGAAAGATTATGTGTTCATCAAATGATAAAAAGTAGAAATTGTTCAGTATCCTCTTCTGATCTTAGAATATGAGTTTAATCGCAATCCTCATGCTCACATGTGATGATAATCAATATGAAATTGATCCCAATAAAGTACATAGCGAGAAGACACCCCAAAACTGATCTTTGGGGAATTCCAAACTACAGCTTGCAAGAGAGGAGAACCTGGCCATGAGATTGAAAAGACAGCCAGAGACATAAGAAGAAAACCAGGAGAATGTGGAATCATACAAGCCAAGAGCCAAAGGAAAAGAGAATTTCAAAAGAATGGTAGAAGTCAACTGTGTCCACAGCTGCTAAGATATCTAAGCAGGTTTATTATAAAATACAAGTTCCTCATAAATCAATACTAATTTGAAGGAAAGAATGTTGGAATAGCTATGGACCGTTAAGATCTTACTCTAATTCTAGCCCTGACTTTACCTAGACGAGTATCACTGGGCAAGTTTCCTAATCTCTCCAGATTTCAGATTCCTAATCTACAAAATAAATATAGAAAGATAATTTCCATGGGTTCTTGCATCCCCAGAATGCTGTTTTATTATTTATGGTTTATCAGTGTTTCACGGTAATGATTTTTTGTTGTTGTTGCTGTTGTTAAAACACCTCTTTCTGAGCAAACAATATATTGTTGCTCGCTTTCACAAAATGACTTGCAATGGACAGCACATTCCTAGTGTGGGAAGGCAGCTTACACACAGATGTCATGCAAAAAGTCTTCTTTTTAATTAGTGGTAGAATTTATGTGAAGATTAGATTATAATAGGATAGTTTCAAATTTCTGCATGGAACATTACTTTCTTTTTATCCTAAGATATAGTCTCCACTATCAACACAAAATATATTTGTATCCAAGGAATCTTAGAAGGTCCTCAAATCTCTGGCTTTCACTCTTCAAAAGTTGTTCAATTTGGCAAGTTCCTCAGGTACTTGTGTGCTGGACATTGGCATGTGTGTAGACATGTAAACGTTGCATTTGCTGAACAATGTTCACTTATCTGCAATTCCAAATGGCACTCACATTTAATTGTACCCTTCTGTCTTCATGAATCTGCATTTAGTCTTTTATTAATATACTGTAATGATGAAAACAAAAGATCTTTACTCTTTACAGGTATGTGGGGGGTTGCTTACCATCTGAGTAAATGAGGACAAATTATATGACCCAATAAAGCTGAAGGGTACCATCTTCTTCTGGTGCAGACAATTGTTCTGCCTGAATAATAAGTGAGTTCAATATCTTGAGTTATGAGTAGTGAGTGAGTTTGATATACCCAGTTATGAAGATTCTGACTTAGAGGGCAATACAGTGCTATGCTAGAGGACTAGCTGGATACAGTGATAAAGGTAGCCATTAAGGTCTCTGCTGACACACCAAAACAGGTTTGTTAATTTTACCTGCAGATATAGAAGATCAGTTTAGGGATTATGAGTCAGATGGATTTAGGCTTAACTTCCTGGATCTACCAAATGTGATCTTTGGCAGGTTATTTGGCTTCTTGAATTATCAGTAATGTCATCATTAAAAGGGTAATCACATTGATACCCACCTCATAGACCTGTTGGGAGAACTAAATGGGGCATTGTACATAAAATTCTAAATGTAGTGCTGGGCACATAGTTAGTTTGTTATTGGTAGCTGTTTTCATTATCATTTTACTATTACTATTGTTAGAGTTGTCCCAACATTGTAGAGTGATATTGTGAGGAATGAGCAACTAGAATATGGAAGTGACACAAGAGCAGGGGATGACTGATTGACATCTTGTCACACTGTTCTTTCATTTTCATAAGACTTTTTACTTTGTGAAAGTTATCATATAAAAAAAGATATTTAATGGATTTGTTACTGTATTATGAAAAATAAAGAAAGACTTGTAAAATAAAAATTGTTTTCAATAAATGATAGCCTGAAATCAAGGACAATTTTGTAGAGTTTCCATTGCTTTGGCAACAAGATGTAAGTAGAAATTCAGTTCATAAAACTGCTTGTAGTTCCTATGGTCAACGAACACTTGTTGAGTGATTGACTGCTTCTACGGCATTTAGAATTTTTTCTTTTGTTTTTCAGAAACCTCAAAGCCTTATTTAGAAAAGTTAGACAGTAAATTAGATGCTAACATCTCTTTTATCATAAATTGTTATCTTCCATTATAGTTTATTTATTAATTTATGTCTTTCCTATTTATCATGAACTCTGAATATCAGAAAGAAGAATATTATTAAATCTTTTTTAATCTCTAGAATGTTAAGCATGTTAATTAATTAACTGGCACATTCATTTATTTATTCATTAAATAAAAGCTTATTGAACACCTACTTATTGCCAGGCATTGAATAAAGCAGTGGACTTAAGAATTGAAAGATTAAAAAAGTCATAGCCTCTACCTGCAAGAATTTCTACATATATATGCAGTACATATGTTTGTATACAATATGTATGTAGTACATTTGTACTACATGTGCATACAAATCTATATATGTATGCAAACAACACTAGTATGCTCAGCCTGTGATGTGCATAAGCAGTAGGCAAGCATACGTTGTGGGAGAGGTGACTAAACCTTTCCAACAGAACTGACGAAGATTTTTCAGAAAAGGTGGCATCCAGCTAGTGCCAGAAAGATGAGAAGGATTTTTTCCAGTTGGAGAAAAGGGAAGAGAAGGGTGGGGTGATAGGAAGGCTATTCCTGAAAGATAAATTCAACACACACACACACACCATAAAATAAAGAGCATGGATACAAAGGAGTGAGTGGGAATAAAGAATTTTGACTGCATTGAGGTCATACAGAGTTCTTCCCCAGAATTGCTAGTGATTTACTTAAAGCGATCACAACAGTTACCCAATTTTTAGTTATATAGGTTATTAAGAGCAAATGGGATAGGAAGTCTTCTAAGACACACAACACAAATGAATAATGTTCAGCTTTACAGGAGAAGGGTTTGGGATTTGCTACTAATAAACAGCCTACTCTTTAACTTGTCTATGGTTTTAAATCTAGTGCCTCTGGGACCATCCATTGGCAACATTCATGTCGATTTAATAGTTTCTCCAGGTTAACTCTTCTTGTTTTAAAAATACTGAATATACAAGTATGTGACATCCAGATCTAGGAAATATTTCAATCGATTTTTCACATTTCAATGCTTCAGATAGGGCTTTTCTCTCTTGGAGTTTGAATTACTTAGATGATGCCATGCTTTTAAATATCCTTATTTTGATGTCTTGTTTTTCAGGGGTGTGACTATCTAGTATACTTAAATTGTGCTGCCTTTCCGTATTCCCATATGATAAACTAGTAAATATACACTTATCTTTCTCACAGAGATGTTGTGATAATCAAGAAGAATGGGAATGAATGAATGAAGCAGTCCTTGAGTGGCTTGTAAGAAATCCAGGCACAAGTTCAGGCTGTTGTCCATTAGCCTTGTTGATTAAATTTAAAGTGCTAGAATACGTAAACATCCCCAAATGTTGATAATTTGTAGACTATTATTTTTAAGCTTTTTGGACACTTCCAAGGACAGAAACAACTGAAGTAGCCACTTAAAACCAGTTGTAATTTTTAACCAGTATGTCTGCGGTAATGTCTAGGGAAATTGACTCCTGTATCTTAATAATGCTGACCTGGCTCAAAGTGTAATTTTACAAATTATTTATGTAGCTAGGTGTATGCTTCACCTTCTTCAGTGTGTTCACCATGATTTATCTCAGTCTGAGTAGTTTAATCTTTGATGTGTATTTGGATCAAAAGTTGTATACTTTTAAAAGCTAAATACCATTTTTTAATTTTTATCTTTTCTTCCTGAATGCCCAACTAATTAAAATAATATTTCCATGGGATACATATTTTTAGGGTGTGACTTTAATCTAATGACACATTTTTCTTTGTGACTTGAGGATTCAATTGCAGTGCTTTATTGTCATTATCGTTATAAAATTTTAGTCAAAACTCAGCTACTTGTGTAACTCACATAAACTTTTTATGGCAAAAGAAAAAAGATCTTCTCCAGGAGTGGTAAAGTGAAGGTGATTGATGCAAATTTTTCTATATTTCTTTCAACTCTAAGAACTTTTAAAATTAAATTTAAATGGCTATTCTGTTTGTAGGGATGTGATAGAATGGAAGCATAGAGTGAACACAAATATCAAAGGACAGAGGTTTTAAAGAAAGGAGTGTCAGTGCTGTAACTGTAGGAAGACAAAAAGCAGAGCCATTTATATGAAGGAAAGCAGAGAAATAATCATGTAAAGGGTCAAGGCAGGTGAAGTAAAGGGGTGAAAAGTATTGTAATGAGTGGAAATAGAAAAGAATGTCATCATTAAATTCAATGCAGTCTTATGGTTAGTGATTTTTTTTCTGTGTTGAGGAAGATGAAGCATCCTTTAAACTCACAAGACATAGTTTGAATTAAAGGACTGTTCTTGACATATTTGATTATGTAAAATGCATTTATGGAAAAAGAGATTTATTTGCTTTTTGTTCTTATTAACTATTGACAGAAAACAAACAGTGACATTAGACAACTCCATTTAGGGATTAAAAAATACTTCTACATTTCTTGGTACCTTAATTTCCTAACCCTTCAACAGAAGTCTAGATGCACTAGACAATGGGGTAAATGACAGAAAAGAAGAAAGACTGAGTGCTATATTTGTAATACTAACACATACCCTGAACAGTGTTACAGAGATGTGCCAATCAACTTGAAACCTAGAGTAGCTAAGGTGAGCAAAAATTTTCTAGAAAGAGTGTAAGAGCACGGAGCTGGAGATAGGCAATGCTTGGCTAGGAAATGGCAAGTAATCTAATGTAGCATGAAAAGTCCATTAACCAAACAGTTATGTTCATCATATTCTTACACATGTAAGACAAAGAGGGAAATACATTTGAAAGAGTTACTTCAAAAAAAATTTTTTTTAAATCTTTGGTATCGAAAGGTGAATCCTTAGCTCTCATGAAAATGATGCTTTGTGTTTTATGAAGCACTTTTACATACTTGTTTTTTGTTATGTTATGCTTTGGTGCATAAAATGGTTCATGTGCTAAAGGTTCAAGATAACTGGAGGTTTGTTCTTTTTTTTTTTTTTTTTCTCTAAATGAAAACAGAAGACTCTGGATCTGTAGTAAATACTTTGCATTGAATATTTGTTTGATTCCCACACTATCTGTATGGCCGCAGAGGATAGGATACGATAGGCCCGTTTAACATCAGGAAAGACATTTGACGGAACTGCATTATGTCATCATATCTCTGCTGTATGTAGTTTGTGATAGCTAACAGAATTTAAATGAAAGAAACTGAATGTTATCATTTTGTTTGGAAGGGTAACTTGCAAGTGCTCTGAGGGAACATGTTAAAAAATTTAAAGGCTTGTTTATTAAAAGGAAATATAGCTTGATTTTAGAAAACCTTTAACATTCAAAAACTGTATTAGTAACACATACAGTCATATATTTTTGTAGCATTAATATTAATGTTAATATTGTAATAATATTATACTAACATTAATAATGAAGTGATTTAATATTAAAGAAGGTATTTCTATTACAATATGTAAAAAGCTTGGCATTCCATGCAAATATGAAAATCGGTGAGAAAAGTCTATTTATAATATCACTCGAATGAATATGAAATAGAAGAGCAATGTATTGATTAATAAAATGTATGTTTTCCCTCAAATTTTAAAATATTAATGAGAAAAATATTGCACTCTGCAAAGGGCATATTATCTACTATATTAATGTGATGATCAGAATGTACTATTAAAAAAGTTATTATAACTTGTCCTCTGTTATAACAGCTATGAAGGCAGAAATCTAGTCACATATATATTTGAGAAATTCTTTTGCATTCCTTCTTTAGTATCTTCTTCACAATTAAACACAAGTCCTATGTTACCCACCATTATTATTCTCTTAACCATTAAAACAACTGCTTAAGAGTTTGCTCTGTCTTGTGTATCTCCAGGAAGATGGGGCAGCAAAAATAAATGCCCTGACACAGGAATAGATAGAGAAACAGGAGAAAGGAAAGAGTGAATGTGGGAATGAATGGATGAATAACAGAATGTGTGTATGTTTTGGAAATTCAGGAAAAAACTTAAAAAAATCAAGACATTTATGTCAAATTGAACATAAAAATCATATAAAATTTGAGCAATCTGCACTCAAACTCTGTCTCACTTTTACACTTTAATCACATTCCCAATATTACCAGCTACATACCTGATACTCAATCTAGCAGATGTTTTAATTCTTATCTAATTTGCTTTCATAGAAGCATTTGATACTGCTTATCCCTCCTCCCTTCTTGAAAAATTCTCTGTCCATGATTCTATTAGTGGTTGTATGGATTTCTCCTTTCTTTTCTGGCTTCTACTTTGAAGTTCCTTTTTCTTCTCTTGTCAATGTTGATGGTCCTCAGCGTTCTCACCTCAGCTTTCCTCCCTCACGGCACACAGTCCTTGAACACTCTTATACAATCCCACGGACTTAATTACTCTCAATGTGTTGCCCTAAAGACTAAACTCGGACCACTTTCTTGAACTCTAGGTAGATTTACCCAGTTGTCTAGTAAATAGTTCCACTTAAGATATGTAGAAGGCATTTCAGGCTAAACGTACCCAAAATTGTACAAATAACTATCCTCTCAATCAACTAGTTTTTCTCATGTATTTCAGACACCATCATTTTTCCCTTTCTTTGCATCATTCCCCGTATCTAATCAATTATGAATTCCCGTCCCCTACCTACAAAATCTATCCTTTATTTAGTCTCTCTATCCCCATTCTTAACATCCTAGCTCAGGTGATTATCATCAAGTCCGGTGTTACGAACTGAATGTTTGTGTCCCCTTCACAATTAATATGTTGAAGCCTTAACTCCAATGTGATGTTATTAGGAAGTGTGGCATTTGGGAGGTAATTACGTAATTAGGTTCAGATGAGGTTATAAGATTGAGGCCTCCATGATAGGATTAGTGCCCTTGTAAAATGAGGAAGAGACACAAGAGCTTTTGATCTCTCTGTCATGCGAGGACACAGCAATAAATTGGGTATCATTTGTGAGCCAGGAAGTGGCTCCTCACCAGAACCCAACCACGCAGGTGCCCTGATCATGGACTTCCCAGCCTCCCAAACTTTGAGAAATAAATGTCTATAGTTTAAGTTATCCAGTCTATGATATTTTGTTATAACAGCCTAAGCAGACTAAGATATCTTGGATTCTTGCAAAAATCATCTAACTGCTTTACATTTAAATACAAAATGATATTTAAAAGTGCTTAACTGATTTTTAACTCTTCTGTCTAAAACCTCAATAGGTTTCTATTGTCCTTGTAAGAAAACTGCAATTCAATTCTTTCAACTGGCCCTGGCCTTTTCATTTGCCATTGTCATCTTTGCATTTTTATAGTTCTGTCATTAGAGGCAATATATTTGTAAGGTTTAATAAAAAGAAAACAATAGCAAATACTTTCATTGTGCTTATATGTACCACATATTATTTTAAGCACCTTCAATGTATTAACTCATTTAATCCTCACAACAATCTTACAGGCAGGTGCTGTTACAAATGCTGTTTACTAATGGGAAAAATTGAGACATGTAGAGACTGAGAAATTCGTCCAAGGTCATGCAGTGAAAAATTCGCTCAGGCAGTGTCTCCACATTTGTGCTTTAAACCACTTCTGAGCTTTGGAGTCACCCAGACCAAGTTTAAATGCCAAATCATCCTCTTTACTGGATGGCAACATTGGGAAAATTATTAATAACTCGTCTCCATTTTCCTCAACTGAGAAATCAGTATAATAATCTTCTTCAGAGGGCTGTTGTGAGGAGGACTTGAGACAATGCTCTTTAAGTACAAACCACAGGACTTAGCACTTAATGAATATTCATAAATACTAAGTATCATTATTACTGTTATTAGGATAGTAACTATTACTATCCTTTTCATTACCCTGGTTGAGCATGCTATATAATATCTATCAAATTTACAACAGTTATTCCCCTTGCCAATAATATTTTATCTTTCAATTTCTCTTCTTTTGCTTGGATAACTCCTTCAGGTCTCAGTGTGGATACCACTACTTCCATAAAACTGTCCATGATTCCTTAAGTCAGGAACAGGAACCCTCTTAAGTTAATAGAATCCTGTATTATTCACTTTGACTCTCCTTTACTATAAATATAAATAAATATATATATATATATATATATATAAGTGTATATATATATTTGGCCTGAGTCCCCAATAACTAAAAAGTTTGTAATAGGTTTGCTTCTTGTTCATTGTTGGTATCTCCAGTTTCTGAACACTGGCTGAAATATAGTAGGTCTAGTAAATGTTTACTTGTGGTATAAATGGGGAATGTGGAATAAATGAATGATCTGCAAAGATATACCTTAGAGACTATATTTATACACTCCTGCATTTTATATTAGGGCTACAAATAGTCTAATGGAATCTAATGGAATCTAAAATGGATCTGAGAAATTGCAGAGAAAGTTAGCAATAAATTAAAAAACACACTCTTTGACTTTTATATCATTGTTTCCACAGGTGATCAGAGAGCACAGACAAGCTGACCATTAGCCATCAGGAAAATTTGATTAATCTACGTGAAGAAAGAAAAATGAAATGGAGGTCAGCTAAGAAATGAAAAAGAAGAAAGAGATAACAGTATCAAAAAGTCACTCTATTTTTATAAAAAGAAGACATACTTTCAAAGAAGTTATATTTCCCAAACACAGATACTACCATGGCTCACATACTTGCAAGCTTTTAGTTCAGTATCTTTGGTGTTTTCTTCTAATCTCACTGATTAAACTTAGTAAATTCGAATGTGCAATAGAATATTTAAGAAGCACACTTTAAATGTCACAATTTATTTTTCAGTTCCTTAGGCCCTCATTAGTTTTGGTTTCCAAAACCTTGTTCTTTGTTTGCAAGCTATAAAATTTCCTTTAAGACTCGTTTAATGGTCGCGTCAAATGAATTCACCATTTAATGGGATTGCCTGTTCTCCTAAGTGCAAAGGACTTCCTTCCACCCTCTCATCCAGCTGCCTGGCCTTGTGCAGTTCTCATTTCCACTGTCTATTGCCTCAGTTCCTCAAGGGAAAAAATATCTGCCTACCTCCTAGAGGTGTTGCAAGGATTAATAAATTGCAAAGCACACTGAAAAATTTGGATAAAATAAACTCTGACAGACTGAAGTATTACCATGACCACAAGTATCATTTCCAGATGCTGTAGATCCAAGGACAAGAGAGCAGGTCTGGGAATCTCATCCAAGCCTCCCACATGGAGGGTTATTGCTAGGCCAAAGAGTTACATTTTGATATTTAAATATCAGTGGTTTTATATCAAAGCCATTTGCTGAGAGAGATTTTGTCTGGACACGTAAAGCGCCTGAATTGGCACAAGAAGGCAACGGCCCTGAATCATTGAGCCTTTAAAACCACAAGCAACACTATTCCCAGGAAAGAGTTTATCTCTATTAGAAATCAAAGACAACTTCCCTTTCCGTTTAAACAGATAACTCAAAATTATAAATGGCCTGCTTCAGTAGACTGGCCCTTTATGTAGTCAAGAGGGTCACAAATTCCTTGAAATTTGAGAAGTCTCACTGAAAGGGAGATTGAAGTTGGGTTAGTGTTCCCAAGTGAAGCTTAGCAGTGTTTTTGTCTGGAAATCTTGATTTTAGATGTGAGCAGACATATTGTTTCAAGGAGTTCGATTTAAGTCAAAAACAGAAATGTGTAGGGTAAATGACTGAAATATCAATGAAACTGGTGGATACCCAAAGTATGTGGTTCACTTATATTTGTATCTGAATGTATGTTAATTCAAAATTGTTGTTGTTTGGGGGTATTTTTGGACCACAGGTGTAGAGCGTTGGGTCAATCAGACTTTATAGTTCCTGGCACCGTATATCATCGGTAGTGTGAAACCCATCTTTTGTTTGGCTTATTTGTTCATTTCTTGCTTTCTATTCCCACTCCCCATTCCCCACTGTCCTGTCCCTCCCCTCACTTAGGCTGTTATTCAAACGTTTTTGATGGGTATCCTTTTATTTTAATGTGTCCTTATAAAATATTGAGATTTGTGTGCATGTCTTTTTTAAAAAAAATGACATTTGCTATAGATGCTTTTTCTTATTCTTTTTTACTCAGCATTGTATCTTAAGGATCTATTCCTATTGCTGTAGGAATATCTAGTGTGTTGCCTTTAAGTCTTGTGTGGTACTTAGTAGTGTATAGCCTGCATCCTTTCCTTACACGTTCCCCAGGGATAGGTACCTATATTGCCTCCAACTCCTTGCTAATACAAATAACACTGTCAAGAACTTTCCAATGTGTGTCCTGTAACAGCCTGTATGAGGATTTCTCCAGGCTATGTTTTGTGGTGGGGTTGTGGGGCTATAGTAGGTATGTGAACTTAATTGGATTAAAACTACCTCAGATTACTTTTCTGGATGGCTGCATAGTTCCACATTCTGTGCAGGAGGTTTCCTATTTCCTGCTACTCCTTCCAACACTTGGCATTATCCAGCTTTCTAAATTTTGCTAATCTCTTGGGTGTAAAGTGATATGTTATTGTTGTTTTAATTAGCGTGTCTCTAATTCCCAATGGATTGGAGCATACTTCAAGTTTGTTAGCTTTTGGGTTTCCTACATTGCAAATTGTTTTTTTATAACTTCACCCATATTTTTCTTGTGGTTCCTGCCCTTTTTTCTTTCTCTTTTTTTGACTTGGAGAAATTACTTTTATATTCTAGTTATAAATCCCTTGTGGGTTTTTGACTTTCTAAGTATGTCTTCCCGCAATCTTTCATCTGTCTCTTAACTTCTCCCATGGGCTCCTTCCTTGAACAGAATCTTTAGGCTACAGTAATTGCTTTCAAACAGCAAATAGAATCATTAGCTAAAAGAATACAAGGACTGATGTTTGCAGATAACTCTTCTCTGGAACATATATACAAGAGGGAATATATTATTTAAAGAGATAAAGGAAGTATGACAGATTGACAGATTAGCCTAAAGATGAGTGAGAGGATGATTTTGTCATTTTTTGTAACAAATAAAACAAAAGTTAGTGCCAAATTATGCTGTTACTTACTAGCTAGAACATTTAATTAAAGTACAAAATAACTTAGTTAAATACAAATATATTTGTCTTTACAGTTTGGTTCTCATATTAGAGAATATGAAATAATTTCATAATTAATTAAATATCTTCATTAATTGATTAATGAACAACTAAAATATTTTCATAAATGTTTTCAGTATGAATTCCCTTCTTTACATATTCAAAATGAAGTAAAATGGTAAACACTCATATATACACTCACAATCAGTATGACAGTCAAAAGAGATGTCATTTTGAAATTTTACATTCAGAGAATGTGTGATAATTAACGTTTTACACTCCCCACAGAAATCCAGCTTGAGCACATTAATTTTGTGCTCTTTCTTTTACCTAATCAAAAAATATTTAGAGAACAAAACTTTATAGGAAAAAATTCTGATGCGAATGTAGAATAATATTTTCGTGAGGAAAAATATTATTCTGTTTTTCACACTCAGTAGGCTTTGATGTAACCTAAAAGTCAAGTTTTCCATAATAGATTCAGCAGGTGAATGTGTTGCTATTAATCTGTTGCCTAAAAGGAAGGTGACTTTTGAGTTTACTTGCTGAAATAAATTTCAGTTAAAATTTTCATTTTGTTAGGGAGTGGTTCAGTTGTTCTCTTCAAGTCTGATGATTGTAGATGAATATGGATCACAGAAAAGCAGGCACTTCCTTCAGCTTTTGGACTGTCACAGACCATGTACCATCTTACCAGGAGCCAACATTTTGTGAAGCATTCCTAAACCTGGCCCTACTCTCCTTAAAAGCCCTGCTTGCTTAATTTATTTTTACTTTTAATTTTTTAAACATCTTTATTGGAGTATAATTGCTTTGCAATGGTGTGTTAGTTTCTGCTTTATAACAAAGTGAATCAGCTATACGTGTACATATATCCCCATATCTCCTCCCTCTTGCGTCTCCCTCCCACCCTTCCTATCCCACCCCTCTAGGGGGACACAAAGCACAGAGCTGATCTCCCTGTGTTATGCGGTTGCTTCCTACTACCTGCTTGCTTAATTTATACATCACTGTGAGAACAATATACTCTCAGTCTTTCAAATTCTTCTGTTTTATGTTTCCCCAAATCCAGCATAGTATAGAAAGACTTTTTATCCTTAATATTTTTCAGATCACTGTATCACCATGGCCATAGAGTCTGTAATCTGTGTTAAAGTATATTGGTGAGGAACAGGATTTTTGGAAATAAAAGAACCAATGTCCTTGTTTGTAGCTACAAGTCAGAGTTTCACCTCATTCCTTTATTTTTAAAAAAGTTTCTAATCTGCCATTACCTCCTCACATCTTTGTCTAGTTACTCCACCCACTAGAGAAACACCTTTGATCAACTCTTCACTTGCTCCGACCCCTATATTCTATGGGTTGTGGGTAAAGTTATGAATCTGACCCTGACCCCGATCCAAGTGACATGAATCATTAGTCTAACCAGTTCTGTTACGCTTACCAGCTAGATCACATATCCAACTGGTCTTATTCTGATTCTACTTTCATCCTATAGCCTTCAGGTTATCAATTGTCATTCTAGAAATATCAGAGGGAAGAATGATATATAAGACGCCATGGTGCCATTTTCTTGATATTCTGGCAGTTAGAATTCTTGCTATAAATTAAAACATCAGTTTTTTTTTTTAATGAATTTCTTTATTTTCTCAAGATGACATTTGGGTCCAATGAAAATTGAAGACTCAGTGTTGAAATATGAAGACATCAATTTACTAACACCTGTAGGCTTGCACCAGTAGCTGATTGGCTTCCACATATGATGTTTTTATCATGATAGGATATAAATATCAGAACCTACTCTTACGCTGACTTTAGGGGTGAGCAAAGTGAAGACACACAGAACATGCTTATTTTACATAAGGAAGTTTTATACTACATATCTATTTGCCAAAGCTCTTTACACTTCTCCATGTAAATGCTGATGCTACACACAGGAAGGCTTGACTAGCTTTCCTTGGGGGAATCAGGAAAGACTGCCCAGTAATGTATTATTCTTCATCATTCCTTTGAAAGACCAGAAGGAGTTGGCCAAAAAGGAGAACTCAGGAAGAATGGGGAATTTAAAAACATGGGGAGTTTGGGAAATAGGAAAAAGTTCAATGTGAGTGAGGATTTAGAGAGAAGGGGAATAATATGGTTTTGAATTGCATGTTGTGTTCAGATGAAAGCATTTGTATATCAAGCTAAGGAGTCTAAACTTAATCCAAAAATCAACAGGAAGAAGCAGAAGGAACAGAAGAATACCATCACATTTTTTTTGTTTTGTTTTGTTTTTTGCGGTACGCGGGCCTCTCACCGTTGTGGCCTCTCCCGCTGCGGAGCACAGGCTCTGGACGCGCAAGGCTCAGCGGCCATGACTCACGGGCCCAGCCGTTCCGCGGCATGTGGGATCTTCCCGGACCGGGGCACGAACCCGTGTCCCCTGCATCGGCAGGCAGCCCCTCAACCACTGCACTACCAGGGAAGCCCTATCATCACATTTGTTACTGCACAATATCACACAACCATGGGGAGGTTGAGTTGGAGGAGAAAAGCTTGAGGCAGCATGATTAAGTAAAAACATGCTGCAGGGATTAGGGTCAAAGATGCTAAGTGCCTAGATTACAGTTTGGCAGTAAGGCTGAAAAGCATGGTCAGAATTCAGTCAGTTCTTTGGTAGGAGCAACTGTTAATTTATAATCATAGATTCATCAGATTTTCAACATGGAAAGCCAGTTAGACATCATCAGGACCAACCTCTCCTTTTTGGACATGAGAATAAGTGATTTGATTAGGGAATTGTGGAGGTAGGACTGACCCAAAGCCTAGCAATTTCACTTATAAACTACAAGATCATGGATTAGATGATCAATTTATCCACGTGGCTATCTCATCACCTATATAGCATGTAGATAATAATGTCTGACTTTTGCCAATGTAAGGGAAATGCCTAATATTGGGCCTAAGTAAGACAGGGCTAAATAAATATTAATTTTCATTGTTAAATGATTATATCATTAGTCAATACTGTAGTAGGCCATTCTCCTTATTTCTTTTTACAACCCTAAATTTGTTTGAACAACTAGAACTCTTTCATTCTCTGGGAATGTATTTGGCAGGGCACCATTTGCTCAAGAGTGTAATTTATGGCTTACAGGCAAAAGAAATCAGTAATCTCCAAGGCATAGTGATTGATTCAGAGTTTAATAAAAGACCCACTTTAGAACATGTGAAATCTACAAGACTCAATTCAGGGACACTGCTTGGTGCTATCAGGGAAGTGGATGTAAAAATGGGGTGTAGCTGCCATCCTCCCAAAATGAAATTATAGCTTTTTGGAGAAAGTGGAAAGAAGGATTGGGTCCTTGTGACAAGTTTGAGTCCAGTGTAGACCCCAACCTGAAGCCAGACATAATGATTTCTGGCTATATGAACTAATAAATACACTTTTTGGATTATGCTGATTTAGCTTTTGTTTTCTGTTAGTTGCAACTGAAAGAGGCCTAAGTAAAGCAATATCAAAAGGAAAAAATTTGTAACATTTAACTGCCACTAAGAAATAGTTAAAATAACTTAGATTCTCTAGTAAAAAAAAAAAATGACAATGGAGATAAATTACCAGGATCCCTCTCAGAAAAATCAGTCTTTCTAGGAGGTTTGAATAAATGGATTAGTTTTGAGGAAATAATTTAATTTTAACTGTGTTATAAAACTATTTTAGAGATAATTCCATTAGCTGCATAGTAAAGAATACTTGATTCATAAAATATGTTACAATCTGGAGCCATAAGAAATCAAGCAATTATACTGACATCCCTTCATGAGCTCAATTTACAAAAACATAGAAAGGTTTCAAGTACATTTATGTAAACTGCATTGGCATGGTGATATTCAGTAAGATTGAATCGAAAACACTTTTAACTTTACACTATTGCATTACATTTAAATCTCATTTAAAGCAAATGAACCACAAGAAAAAATGTTAATTTATTGTAAGTATAGAATCTTGAGCCAGAGTGCGGGAAGTGGGGGAAACACTGAGCAAATAGCTAATTTAATTAGAAGAAATAAGCTGTCTTTCACATACCACTTGAAAAGGAAAAAAAAAAATTTTTTTTCCAAAATCATTAGTAAAAGAGCTTTACAGTCTCATATAACAGAATTTCTTATTATTTGTCAACCTCTTTTGAAGGTTCATGGCCATCTGATCCATAAATTTTCCCACAATAATCTGTACCAGAAAGGAGAGCATTATATTTATTCTTCAACATCACATCATCAGCGATTCTCATCTACTTTCTGGCCATAACTGATTAAACTGATGCAAGGTGCATTGCCTAAATTGGATGGTTCAGATTCTTTCATCCAAAAATTTGGAATTTCGATGAGAGGCCAATCTATCAGATGATAGTGAAGTGCTTACTTTTCTAGTTGAATAAAGTCTAGCCTGGTGTTAGGCACACGGAAAGCCAATATTTCCTCTCTCTCTTTCTCTCTCTCTCTTTTGATAAACATTATTTAATTGAGCTAGTTGAATTGTTTTGTGTTTCTTGCAACCAGGAAATCCATGACTAAGGCTTCCTAAGAATCCCCATAACTTCTTTTACATCAAGACTCAGATAAAGTGAATTGTTGGCTTTTAAAACTGAAAAAAAAAGCCATTGGCTTCCATTCATAACTACTTTTTAGTGTATAAATCATTAGAAATCTGATATAATTTGTTGTGCTTACGGCATACTGAGACTTGAACATACCACAAGACATCAAATAATTTAATTAGATACGTCATCCACTATTCCCTTAACTATTCAAGAGGAAAAAAAAAACTGACGTATTTTTTTAGGAACCATCGGTAAGAGAAATTCTCCAACAAAAAAATGTATTTGTAAAAAATTAAACTACCCTAATGTCAGACAATAATTGATGATAAGTAATCTAAGCTCTCCAACTCAAATCAAGTAATCATTCTAGAATTTGAACATGATTATCCATGATACTTAGAAGAGTTTTTCAAGCCTCTAAAACTGCCTGTGCCATCTCTCAGCTTTCTTCTCTCTAGTAACTTCCATTTGTGGGCATAGTTTAAGACTAGGTTACCTGTCCTCTCCACTCTTAAGTTTTATTTTGATTTCTTGTCTTGCTTGAGACTAATTCACAGCTAGATTCCATTTTGCCCTTCTGCCTTGCCTCCCTCAATTCCTTTTTTCTTTCTTTTGCAAAAGTTAATTATTAAATGCTTACTGTGTCCCAATGTATATATGGACACAACGGCAAACAAGCTGCAGGCACTGTCATCAAGAGCTTTTTGTGGCAGAGTCAGATAAATAAAAAAGCATATTCCATTTGGTTGGATAAGGCTTGAAGATATGAAAATTTGTGGCTTATTGGAGGGAGGGAACTCCCTCCCTTACAGGAGGGAGTTGTATGAAGGTTTCCTGTAGATGGAAGTGAAGAGTCACCTGGACCTAAAAGAGGGAGGAGAGAAGGATAGCAAAGAGATGCATCTATACAAGGGCCCAGAAGCAAAAGGGAACACATAAAGCAAGGCTCTGTAAGGAAGTTACTGTGTGTGTGTGTGTGTGTGTGCGCGCGTGCGTGTGGTTGTAGGAGAGGTTTGGTGTTGATTAGGGAGGGGGCTGAGAGATGTAAGAGATGAGGTTTGAGAATCAAGGCAGAGCCAGCTCACAAATGACTTTGCAAACCTTGCTAAGAATTTTCTGCTGTGCAGAGAAGGCGAGGGTACATCACTAAAGAGTTCTAACCAAGGGAGTTATAACAAAGGCAGTTCACTTTCTGGTTATGTGGGGAGAGATGGGCTTCAAATTGCCATAATCTTTTATGTACTGTTCTTTTAAGGTACCCTAAATCTATAGGTCTTTAAGTCTTCCTGGGTAGTGTAGTTGAAGAAACACGTTTTTCACAGGCGTAATCTCATTGGAGCAATCATCTTTACATATGACAAAAGGAAAACTCAGAGGTTAAATGATATACAGCAGATAACCTACCAAGTTAACATGAAGGACAGGAGTGAAAGTACTACCTTCTAATCCTAGATGAGAATGAATAAATTAAGAATTTTTTTAAGGCTTGTTGTCTGGAAAACAAGAATTACCTATCAGCAAGTTTTTACTATCTCAAAATGCTATATTAGATGACTTATGCAATATAATTGGAAAGGAATTATATTTGTGTATGTACCCATTGGTTTGTAAACATAATATATGAGAAGATAAAGGCAACTGGTCTAAATAAAACATCTTAATTTTACTTTTATTTTTGGTCACTGTGATTTCATGTAAAAGACTTTTAAAAGCTACCCCTGGAATTAAAACATTCTTTCTTATCTATAAAATGAACATAATATCAATACAGAACACAATATATCAAGCTCTATTTTACTGGAGAATCTTTATAGGAAAGAAAATTTGAATATCATGTGTAATAATAGAAAATACAGAAAAATGCATTCTGTTAAGGGAGGCTGGAATACTAAAAACTAACAATTAAAGATTATTATTTTGTTGCATTGCTTTGTGCAAAAGGAATTTGTTGTTATTTCTGAAAAATATGAGAAAGTCAATCGAGGTATATGAGTCAATTGATACAGGAAAGCCATATTGCTATTTTGTGTGATTTTTATTTTTCAGCATACTAGAATAAATTTTCAGACTTGAATACATGCGGTTTACTGTGTAGTATGTAGTTATATTTTTATATTATAATGAAAATTAGTTTTATATTTAAAAGAAATAAAACTTAAAACATATGTTCTATATAAGGAAGGACGAATCAAAACTTGTTTTCTTTTTTTCTCCTCAGAACTGTGAGAGATGAGCTCTGGAAATGATCCATCTCTTATTCACAGTGTATGGAAAGCTGACTCTAAGCTTGAATAGCAGAGTGGGGAACTTGAGACATTTTCTCTAGGATTCTATTAAGAAGGAAAACATTGTTTCCTTTGTAGACACAATCTGGGCATCAGCTGTCTGAAGGAGGAATGCCCGTGGGGCGGAGGTGCCAGGTGAGGAAATAAGATGGAAGGACACTTTTGAAAAATAACTTTCCCAAAGGCATTTTGAACTGTTTCAGAAAGCTCCAGAGCTATTCTATTTGGTTCTAGATCAGTATCAGTTGCTTCCTTTTCTTGTTTGATCAAAAGCACAAAACCCTTAACCTCTCTGCACTGCATCCCATTCATGTTTTTCACTTACGGAAAAGTATAGTACTCTGTATGTATTTAAACACGTATCAGACAATACAGGCTGGAGTTAAGGGGCAATTTGGAAAATGCTTTTATGCAAATCCAAAATCAAACTGATTAACTTGTTTTGTGTGTGTATGAATCATGAATAAACTGTTGAATATGAAAAATATCCTAAAATGTGGTAGAGAGACTGATGGTGGCTCCAGATGCAGAAGGTTTTCAGTAATAATCTGTGTTTATCAGAATATGCAGAAAAATAAAAACCCAATAATAATATCTATAATACTAGTGATAGCAAATTGGTAAAGCCAAATGTTATGTGTTAGTAAATACTACACATGGGATTAAAATATTTTCTAATTAAATTTGAATGACACACAAAAATAATACTTAAATCATTCTACATTTTTTAAAAAGTCATTATTGAGGAAGACATTGTCCACAGGTGTTCAAGAGTCCTTTACGTGGAAATCGTGGTGCTCCGTTTATTCCTCATGGAGCTTAGGGAGAAATTTGCCTTTATCTGGTAAGGATGATCATGAAACTCACTCACTAAGTTTACTTTTATAATTGGCTACTCCTAGATTAATTTCACGCTCACAGCCACACCACCTTAGCCTACATTTCTGGTTCTCATAGCTGCGATTCTCCACATCCTCCTTTCTTTGTATACCCTAATGCTATTTCAGAGCTCCGCTTCGTGTGTGTGTGTGTGTGTGTGTGTGTGTGTGTGTGTGTGTGTGGTGTGTTTAATGCTCCTATTATATCTGAGCCTTTTATTGTGATTCACTTCAAATTCACTTGGGAAGTAAGTGGGATATTGAAAAGCAAAACATTCTAAACAAATTGAAGTTTCACAGTACATATCACAGTATTTCAAAAACCACCCTCATTATGATTCAGCACTTCTTTAAGTCTTTAAAATACTGTACATGTGTGTTGTGAAGCTCAGTGCTGAAAAAAAGCAGTCTGGGAAAGTACTACTACCAACATGTTTTATGGAAGTAAAACTGAACTGAACAGGCCTAGTTCAAGCATGTCTATTAAATTTAACTACACTTAATAAATCTAAGCCTATCTTGAAATTGACAACCAGCTCATAATGTGTGTGCCAAGACATAACAAATTTGAACTCAGTTTTATGTTACAAAATAGTTTTAACTTGTAACACAAATGTAAAACACAAATGTAAAACACAAATGTAAAGTTTGGCTAGTTTCCTACCTGGAACCATGTATTACTGATCCAGAGCTAATTACACCTTACAGCTATCTTCTAGGCTATTATTTTTATTTATTTTATTATATTATATGTATATGTTGGGCAGATATATAGAAATATATATGTGTATATACTTTAATATTATAATATATTATCTTGTGTTATATTTTATGTCTTCTTCTGTCCAACAACTTCCTTTCTGTGGTCTCTCAGGGACTTTTTCCCCCTAACATTTCCAACTAATAATAGTATAAGAGCTACTACTTATTCAGAGCTTTCTATGTATGAGGAACTGTGCTAAATATTCTACTCACATTTTCACGTTTATTTTCAACAGCACTAAAAAAACTGAGGCTGATATTCTTACTGAATTCACTTTGTAGGTGAATAAGCTGAAGTTTGGAGTGATTTCATAACTTCCCCAAGACCATACAGCTACTCTGTGTGAGAACATAGATCCAAATCTAGGTTTTGCTGACGAGCCCATTCTGGGTCCAGCTCTCAGTATAGACTTTGGTACTTTTCTTACTTGAGGTCTGGCCACCAATGTAATTTCCCTAGTCTTCTTAAATCCTAAATAAAATGATTCCTTAAAGGTGTTTGTTAGGGCTTCCCTGGTGGTGCAGTGGTTGAGAGTCCGCCTGCTGATGCAGGGGACACGGGCTCGTGCCCCGGTCCGGGAAGATCCCACATGCCGCGGAGCAGCTGGGCCCGTGAGCCATGGCCGCTGAGCCTGCGTGTCCGGAGCCTGTGCTCCGCAACGGGAGAGGCCACAACAGTGAGAGGTCCGCGTACCGCAAACAAACAAACAAACAAAAAAAAACAAAAGATGTTTGTTAAAGCTAAAGTCAACATCAAACCAAGTTGTATCATGACAGATCAGAAAACAAATTCATGAATTATTTTATTTGAACTTAAAATTGTATCCGAGTTGTCAAATATAAATATTAACACATCTTCTATTTTTAGGTTAAACTTTCAACAGGTTTACTGTCAAATTCATGATTCAGTTGTCAAATTAAGTAATTTCCTCTTTTTTTGTTTTACCTCTAATGACCGTTTTCATTGTTTATGTTTAATTTTGTATGCTGTCTCCAATTATTTTGAAGGTAGAAATGATATAAATAGGTCCTAAATAAGTCAAATTATATTAAATTAGTTCAATGAGTTGGCTGCAAAGATATGCCATTGGCGTCAAAGAAAGCTTTACATTTTTCTGATGTCTTGAGAAACTGAGGGGATTCGTTTCATTTCTCGGTGAGAAATCAGGCTCTCTCTCTCTTTCTCTCCAATTTCCTAGATGGCAGTTTCTATAGCAACCATCATCTTAATGTTCCTGCATCCCAACTCCTCTCCCTGAGTGTGAAATATTTGTAAACTTTTTTTGCCCAGTAAAAGCTTAGTAAGAAATAAAAAAAAGATAGCAACCCTCCACTTATTATATAGTGACAGGGGTTAATTTGAGTTGCTGGGTGGCAAACAAATGGTCAATGGCAAATGGTCATTACTGTGGTAGGAAATTCTTGGTTCAAATATCCTCAATTCACTCACATGTGTACAACAATAGGAATAAAGGAAATTAATAAAGAAAAGGCCAAATGTTAGGCCACATAGCATAGTGGTTAAAATGTGGAATGAACACTCATATGGGTCTGGCTCTCTTTCTTGACTGTGTGACTTTGATCAAGTTACTTAACCTTCTTATGTTAATGGGGACAAGGGAAAAAGTGAAATTACTGACCCTATAAAATTGTAGGAAGAATTCATCGTGCAAATGCATATTAAGTATTTAGTACAATGCCGGACACACAGGAAGTGCTCAACAAATGTTAACTTTGAAAAAAAAATGTAGCAGGTGGTTTATATGTGCCAAGAGGCATTAAGGTCCATCCTGGTGCTTTTATTTTGCCTTCAGTTTCTGTTAGTAATTGCTATGTAATTATTTTTGCAGTTTTGTAGTATACTATTTACTTTGAGATTAATAGTCTCTTCCCTCACCTAACTGCCCTGAACCCCTGCCTCTACCATAAAAGTCCTTTGGTTTAAGAATGTTGTATAAATTTCCTGGTCATCCAACAGAATGATCTCTGAACTGCTATGTCTCAAATCCCATATCTTAGAAAATGATGACAGTGTCTATAAAAAGCTTTGTCAAATACACATTCCCTGTCCTAAAATCCATATGCATCTGACTCATGCTGGCCCAGGCAGGTGATAATCTATACGTGGATCATTGGATGCTAATGAATCAGGGCAAAACTGCAGTATCCATGAGCAATCTATGAGTCCTGCTTGGCACAAGGGTGTATTAGCTCTGCAGGTCATACGCACTTATGCCCAAATAGCAATAAGTCTCCATATTAAATCAATTCTCTTTCACTATATATAGAAATAGATCACGTGCTAACAGTTTCTTTTCTGCTGATGCTCATTTCTCACATGTGGGGGAATATATATCCTCCATCTTTATTTTTCCCCTATACCACTCATTTACTGAGGACACACCCCACATGAAAGTAGACATCATAAAATAATCTGGGGAAGCAGTTTGTGATATATCTTTCCTCTCTGCCCCACCCCCCGACAAACAATTTATATGTAAATACACAGAGCTAAGGCAGACACTAACTTGTCCAAATTAAATGACAGTCAGTCCCTGAGGACTAGCAAACATTCTCCAGTACATCAAGGATTATGGTTTTTTCCCTCAGTCGCCTGACAGGACAAAGGACTGTTTGCATAATAGACATACGGTCTCAGTCCACCCATTTACATACAGAGAAATTAAAGAGAGCATGTGTGCATGATCACTGTATGTACAGAGGACTCATTCTTCCTTCCTGTTTTGGCAACACTTATTAAAGTATTTCCCCTCTTGGACAACTTGATTTTCACTAACTCTGTAACTTAAATGCCATAAATGGCAGACATTAATGATTCTTATGTCTTTATTTATGCCATATATGCACATACAAGAACATTACATTAAGGAAATGAAATCCTCATGATTTTTAAGAAGAAAAGTGCTATTTTGGATGTTAATGGAAAAATAAAATCCAGACTAATACATCGTTAGAAATTCAGGGGAAATATTTAGTACCGGCACACATCCTTGGAAAGTAAATAGTAACTTACATTTTTGCTGATTTTTCTCTTTCCCTACACCTCATCAGGCAGAGAGGATCATAAATCCTCTCTTAGGTGTTTGTTAATTTTATGATTTTTTATTAATGAAATAAGCATTGATAATAAGAGTCCATATTACGAGCTTTTTTTTTTTTAGATTTTCATCAAATAGATTTTTTAAAGCAACTTGTATTTTAAAACCTTAGACAACTCATTCTAGAAAGCTAATTAGAAAGCTAATTACCAGAATGGAAATGATTCATATCTGTCTGGGGGCAATTTAGGTCACAGATATGCTTCAAGGCCAGGAAGAGGGACATTATCTTTTAAGTTTTTTAAAATTTCTGATTCTATACTCAAAATTCACTTAGAGTAATATGAATTATGCATACATGATTTATTCCTGGATTTCCATAAAAATTTGAGGTGACTTTTTATATGTTTTGTTTAAAGAAGTGATGTCTACAGTGAAATTAAACATATTACCTTTCTGCAGGACAACTCATTCTAACGCTATGGAATGTTACATAGATTTTTCAAATCCATTTGACTAGGAATCTTTGTTCTTCCCTGTGGGCTATCTCTGAAGCATAGTATTTTATAGAGTCTATTAATATATCCACTCTATTAACTGGAATTTTTTATTCATTATATTGAGTGATAACATTCTGCTACTTTTTTTGAAGTCTCACTAATACTCCTTTCTCAAGAGGTCCCTGCATTCAAAACAATTTTTCACTACTTTAATATTAATAATTAGAAAGAAGAAAGAATTGAAAAGCAACACACCATTATATTCAGCTGGATTAAGGTGAAAAATACGGGGACATTTTAAGCAACCTCATTTCCCTTTCTGAAAGAGGACCACTGATAGAAACCCACCTTGGAGATGAAAAAGCTACGGGAAAGATGATTTCAGAGGGAGCTGTGTCTAATAGTTTCACCCTGGATATTTTGAGAAATCATTAAAATAGTCAATACTAACCACATTAACTAGTAATAATCACAAATTTTAGCTAATAAATTATTAATGTAATGTAGACGATTTGTCAGCAGAAAACACTTTATCCAGTCTTCTCATTTTCTTCATTTCCACTCTGAACAGTCTGATGAACTGTCAGTTACATACATAATTCTTGTTACAGTTTGTTTATTGCTTTTTAGCAACCCAGTAATCCTAGTGGATGAAAATATTTTTCATTTGTCACAGTGACACGTGCTATGAAGTGAAAATATGAACAGCTGCAAGATCTCCTAAGCTGATATAAGATAACATATGTATTTTTTAAGATTCCACCTGATTTTTTAAACATCCTACTTAACTAAAATTAACCACAGTATTAGACTTTGGTTTCCAATATGGCCTTATTGTGACAGAACTACAATTTCAGAAAAAAATTCAGCAAAGACTTTGACAGTCATACCTCAAGCTCAACATTTTAAAAAATTCCTTCTAAGGAATTTATCCTCCAAAACATTCTTAGATTAGACTTGCCTAACTCATGACTCTTAAAGAGTTCTTAATTATTCTCTGTTTAGTCCAGCACAAGCACTATTTTCATTAGCTTCCTCTGTGCTGGCGTCTTGGGTGGTAGATTACATTGCTTTACCCTTAGAATGTTTCTGCATTTCTACATTCTTGCCTGAGCCATGGATCATTACTATAGAAGTAGCCACATGGATAAAATATAACCATATAAAGTACATTTAAAAAGATGGGCATTTTGGCGGGGGTTGGGGACAAGGCAGGGGATCTTGATTTTATTTGTGTTGAAAAATTTAGAGTTTAAAATAAACATTTGTACTATTTTAGGTTGTTTGTAGTTATGTATTTAAAGAAAAGTTATCTCACATAAATATCTTATTAAACAATCATATTGGATGGGATTCCAAATAAAATCAGCCCTAAAAAATGGTAAATAATCTATGGATCTATTTGTAGAAATGCATGCTCTGGCAGTAATAAAAAATTATTTAAAATATGTTCTAGAATAATTCTTCTGATACATAAGATAGTTTAAAAAGCTGCAGATGGGAAACAGCAGGAAATAACTTTTCTGAAAGATTATATAAACAAAAGATAATAGCACAAGCAGAAAAAATGTTCATCAGACACTGAAATCTTCTTATACAGACAATTTGTTTCATACTGTGAATCTTTCTCCTGTGAATGTACACTGGGATTTTGCATGTTGCATATAATCCTCAAGTATGTGTATTTGTCCTGCATGGAGAATAATATAATCCAATATTTACAAATTAGGAAATTTTAAATATAAATCTTATTTACTATTGTCCTTTGAGAAACTGGAAGTTCTGTTAACAAAGGCCTGGAATTCCCATATGAAAAGAACTGGCTTAGGGAGTAAATGCTCCCTACACCATCCCACCATTTCCTATTTTCTTATATCCAGGCCATTTCATGACTGTCTGGACCCTGTAGGCATTGGTGTTTGAAACTCTTTGTATCAACTATATAAATAAATTCTTTTGGACAGAGTCCAAGTTACATCTCTCTTACACTGAGTACTATTTTATTGCAAAGAGGGATGTGATAAATTTATAGTACATGATTAAATATCCATGTTCTACCATATACAAAAATAAACTCAAAATGGATTAAAGACCTAATGTAAGGTCAGACACTATAAAACTCTCAGAGGAAAACATAGGCAGAACACTCTATGACATAAATCACAGCAAGATCCTTTTTGACCCACCTCCTAGAGAAATGGAAATAAAAACAAAAATAAACAAATGTGACCTAATGAAACTTAAAAGCTTTTGCACAGCAAAGGAAACCATAAACAAGATGAAAAGACAACCCTCAGAATGGGAGAAAATATTTTCAAACAAAGCAACTGACAAAGGATTAATATCCAAAATATACAAGCAGCTCATGGAGCTTAATATCTAAAAAACAAACAACCCAATCCAAAAATGGGCAGAAGACCTAAATAGACATTTCTCCAAAGAAGATATACAGATTGTCAACAAACACAGGAAAGGATGCTCAACACCACTAATCATTAGAGAAATGCAAATCAAAACTACAATGAGGTATCACCTCACACCGGTCAGAATGGCCATCATTAAAATATCTACAAACAATAAATGCTGCAGAGGGTGTGGAGAAAAGGGAATCCTCTTGCACTGTTGGTGGGAATGTAAATTGATA
This sequence comes from Delphinapterus leucas, assembly GCF_059928025.1. Classification (NCBI taxonomy): domain Eukaryota; kingdom Metazoa; phylum Chordata; class Mammalia; order Artiodactyla; family Monodontidae; genus Delphinapterus; species Delphinapterus leucas. The sequence goes on from NC_143132.1 coordinate 32,636,355, forward strand.
CAGCCACTATGGAGAACAGTATGGAGGTTCCTTAAAAAACTAAAAATAGAACTACCATACGACCCAGCAATCCCACTACTGGGCATATACACTGAGAAAATCATAATTCAAAAAGGGTCATGTACCACCCTGCTCATTGCAGCTCTATTTACAATAGCCAGGACATGGAAGCAACCTAAGTGTCCATCAACAGATGAATGGATAAAAAAGATGTGGCACATATATACAATGGAATATTACTCAGCCATAAAAAGAAATGAAATGAGTTATTTGTAGTGAGATGGATGGACCTAGAGTCTGTCATACAGAGTGAAGTAAGTCAGAAAGAGAAAAACAAATACCATATGCTAACACATATATATGGAATCTAAAAAAAAAAAAAAAGGCTCTGAAGAACCTAGGGGCAGGACAGGAATAAAGACACAGACACAGAAAATGGACTTGAGGACATGGGGAGGGGGAAGGGTAAGCTGGGATGAAGTGAGAGAGTGGCATGGACTTATATACACTACCAAATGTAAAATAGATAGCTAGTGGGAAGCAGCCACACAGCACAAGGAGATCAGCTCCGTGCTTTGTGACCACCTAGAGGGGTGGGATAGGGAGGGTGGGAGGGAGATGCAAGAGGGAAGAGATATGGGGACATATGTATATGTATAGCTGATTCACTTTGTTATACAGCAGAAACTAACACACCATTGTAAAGCAATTATACTCCAATAAAGATGTTTAAAAAAAAGTAAATTTAACCTTATAGAAAAAAAGATATCCATGTTCTAACATGATTGCAAATAAATTATTTACAAGACTATTCCAGAATATCAGGATAAAACTAACTACATTATATTAGTATTTTAAGTGTTACAGTAAAAAGAATTTCTAAATAATAATGAATCTTTTATTTTCAGAATGTAAGAAACAAAGCGACTCCTTTCACCTTGAGGTGCTACTGTCTTGATTTTGCTAAAGTAAAATTATTATTGACCAGTAAAAATATACACAGATACTACTATTTATTTCTGTGGGTAGTAAGGCTGAGGTTCATTTCATATAGCTATCAGGAAATAGATAAGTAAAGGAATATTTGTCATTTATAGATGAAAGAGCATCCAACTCTGTAGGATATTTGAGATAGAATAATGTCTAAGTATTCCAAATAAAGACTAGCCCAATCTATAATACGTAAATTATATTTATTCAGCAAGTTTTCTGAGAATATTCTTTGACAGAAGCAGGCTTGGTTGTTTCTCCCCAGGCCATTTAGTTTTTCTTAGTCTAATAATCCAGTAATCCCACTACATTTATTCAGTTGGTTTATTGGTGGTTTTTTTTTTTTTTTTTTTTTTTTTGCAGTAAGCGGGCCTCTCACTGTTGTGGCCTCTCCCGTTGCGGAGCACAGGCTTCCGGATGCGCAGGCTCAGCGGCCATGGCTCACGGGCCCAGCCACTCTGTGGCATGTGGGATCTTCCCGGACCGGGGCATGAACCTGTGTCCCCTGCATCGGCAGGTGGACTCTCAACTACCGCGCCACCAAGGAAGCCCTATTGGTGGTTTTAATGATCGATTTTTGTGCTGCTGTACAGAAAGTCTGTGACTCAGATCAGAAATAATTATTAAGTAGCTTGTATCAGGGCCAAATTGTGGTTCAACAGAAAATGCCTTAGAGGTTAAAAGACCTGAGGGTCATTCCACATGCTACCACTGAATATCTGTGTAATCTTCTGAAAATTGCTTAACCTCTCTGGACCTCTGTTTTCTAACTTGCAAACAAAGATTGCTGCAATAAATAATATTCCATAGTTTTTTTTTTATCTTCAATTTTCTGATCATTAACTCATTTCTAAAACTGAATTTAGTTAAGATTAAATTAGAAATGAAAAAGCGGAAGTAACAACTGACACTGCAGAAATACAAAAGATCATGAGAGATTACTACAAGCAACCCTATGCCAAAAAAATGGACAACCTGAAAGAAATGGACAAATTCTTAGAAATGCACAACCTTCCGAGACTGAACCAGGAAGAAGTAGAAAATATAAACAGACCAATCACAAGCACTGAAATTGAAACTGTGATTAAAAATCTTCCAACAAACAAAAACCCGGGACCAGATGGCTTCACAGGCGAATTCTATCAAACATTTAGAGAAGAGCTAACACCTGTCCTTCTCAAACTCTTCCAAAATATAGCATAGGGAGGAACACTCCCAAACTCATTCTATGAGGCCACCATCACCCTGATACCAAAACCAGACAAAGATGTCACAAAGAAAGAAAACTACAGTCCAATATCACTGATGAACATAGATGCAAAAATCCTCAACAAAATACTAGCAGACAGAATCCAACAGCACATTAAAAGGATCATACTCCATGATCAAGTGGGGTTTATCGCAGGAATGCAAGGATCCTTTAATATATGCAAACCAATCAATGTGATACACTGTATTAACAAATTGAAGGAGAAAAACCATATGATCATCTCAATAGATGCCAAGAAAGCTTCTGACAAAATTCCACACTCATTTATGATAAAAACTCTCCAGAAAGTAGGCGTAGAAGGAATTTTCCTTAACATATAAAGGCCATATATGACAAACCCACAGCCAACATCGTCCTCAATGATGAAAAACTGAAAGCATTTCCACTAAGATCAGGAACAAGGCAAGGTTACCCACTCTCACCACTATTATTCAACATAGTTTTGGAAGTTTTAGCTACAGCAATCAGAGAAGAAAAAGAAATAAAATGAATCCAAATTGGAAAAGAAGTAAAGGTGTCACTGTTTGCAGATGACATGATACTATACATAGAGAATCCTAAAGATGCTACCAGAAAAGTACTAGAGCTAATCAGTGAATTTGGTAAAGTAACAGGATACAAAATTAATGCACAGAAATCTCTTGCATTCCTATACACTAATGATGAAAAATCTGAAATGAAATGAAGAAAACACTCCCATTTACCATTGCAACAAAAAGAATAAAATACCTAGGAATAAACCTACCTAAGGAGACAAAAGACCTGTACACAGAAAATTATAAGACACTGATGAAAGAAATTAAAGATGATACAAACAGATGGAGAAATATACCATATTCTTGGATTGGAAGAATCAACAGTGTGAAAATGACTATACTACCCAAAGCAATCTACAGATTCAATGCAATCCATATCAAATTACCAATGGCATTTTTCACAGAACTAGAACAAAAAATTTCACAATTTGTGTGGAAACACAAAAGACCCTGAATAGCCAAAGCAATCTTCAGAAAGAAAAACAGAGCTGGAGGAATCAGGCTCCCAGACTTCAGACTATACTACAAAGCTACAGTCATCAAGACACTATGGTACTGGCACAAAAACAGAAATATAGATCAATGGAACAGGATAGAAAGCCCAGAGATAAACCCATGCACATATGGTCACCTTATCTTTGATAAAGGAGGCAAGAATATACAATGGAGACAAGACAGCCTGTTCAATAAGTGGTGCTGGGAAAACTGGACAGCTACATGTAAAAGAATGAAATTAGAACACTCCCTAACACCACACACAAAAATAAACTCAAAATGGATTAAAGACCTAAATTTAAGTCCAGACACTATAAAACTCTTAGAGGAAAACATAGGCAGAACACTCTATGACATAAATCTCAGCAAGATCCTTTTTGACCACCTCCTAGAGAAATGGAAATAAAAACAAAACAAATGGGACCTAATGAAACTGAAAAGCCTTTGCAGAGCAAAGGAAACCATAAACAAGACGAGAAGACAACCCTCAGAATGGGAGAAAATATTTGCAAATGAAGCAACTGACAAAGGATTAATCTCCAAAATATACAAGCAGCTCATGCAGCTCAATATCACAAAAACAAACAACCCAATCCAAAAATGGGCAGAAGACCTAAATAGACACTTCTCCAAAGAAGATATCCGGTTTGTCAAGAAACACATGAAAGGATGTTAAACATCACTAATCATTAGAGAAATGCAAATCAAAACTGCAATGAGGTATCACCTCACACCGGTCAGAATGGCCATCATTAAAATATCTACAAACAATAAATGCTGTGGAGGATGTGGAGAAAAGGGAACCCTCTTGCACTATTGGTGGGACTGTAAATTGATACAGCCACTATGGAGAACAGTATGGAAGTTCCTTAAAAAATAAAAATAGAACTACCATATGACCCAGAATCCCACTACTGGGCATATACCCTGAGAAAACCATAATTCAAAAAGAGTCATGTACCAAAATGTTCATTGCAACTCTATTTACAACAGCCAGGACATGGAAGCAACCTAAGTGTCCATTGACAGATGAATGGATAAATAAGATGTGGCACATATATACAATGGAATATTACTCAGCCATAAAAAGAAACGAAATTGCGTTATTTGTAGTGAGGTGGATGGACATAGAGTCTGTCATACAGAGTGAAGTAAGTCTGAAAGAGAAAAACAAATACTGTATGCTAACACATATATATGGAATCTGAAAAAAAAATGGTCATGAAGAATCTAGGAGCAAGAGGGGAATAAAGACGCAGACCCACTAGAGAATGGACTTGAGTATACGGGGAGGGGGAAGGGTAAGCTGGGACAAAGTGAGAGAGTGGCATGGACATACATACACTACCAAACGTAAGGTAGATAGCTAGTGGGAAGCAGCTGTATAGCATAGGGAGATCAGCTCAGTGTTTTGTGACCACCTAGAGGGGTGGGATAGGGAGGGTGGGAGGTAGGGAGATGCAAGAGGGAAGAGATATGGGAACATATGTATATGTATAACTGATTCACTTTGTTATAAAGCAGAAACTAACACACCATTGTAAAGCAATTATACTCCAATAAGGACGTTAAAAAAAAAAAAGAAAAATAAATACCATATGCTAACACATATATATGGAATCTAAGAAAGAAAATAAAAGGTCATGAAGAACCTAGGGGCAAGACAGGAATAAAGACACAGACCTACTAGAGAATGGACTTGAGGACACGGGGAGGGGGAAGGGTAACCTGGGACAAAGTGAGAGAGCAGCATGGACATATATACACTACCAAATGTAAAATAGATAGCTAGTGGGAAGCAGTCGCATAGCACAGGGAAATCAGCTCGGCGCTTTGTGACCACCTAGAGGGGTGGGAGGGAGGGAGAAGCAAGAGGGAAGAGATATGGGGATATATGTATATGTATAACTGATTCACTTTGTTATACAGCAGCAACTAACACACCACTATAAAGCAATTATACTCCAATAAAAACGTTAAAAAAAAAAGAATTTTCTATACTGTATAGAAAATAAAGATAGGGAAGCTTTTTGTGTGTGTGTTTGTTTACTGCTGTTTTGAAAGCATTTAATAAATAAAAATTATGCTCTAAAGTAATAAAGATACAACACATATTATATGGTCAACAAAAAGCATTCATTTAAACTATTAAAGATCTTCTGACTGATATGGGTATTGTATTTCCCTTAAATTAGTTTTTAAAAAAATTTTCAATGTTTACTTAATATACTATATTTAAAGATGCCTAGGAATTTCAGCATTAAGGGACAAATCAATATATGCCCTTATTTTTCAATTGCTTGGTTTTTTTCGGGGGAAAGGTGCTAAGTTTTATCTGTGCAATTGATTATTGGGTATACAAAGTTACATAAAGATCAAGTGAAGTTGATGGCATCATAAACATTCATAGAAAAATATACCCAGTGAAATCTAATATAATTATTATATTATAATGACCTACCAAAAAAGTAGATGAAAGCATGCAAGGCCTCTTTAATGCGCATGTTAACTTGTACCAGTAAATGTGAATCTTTAGCTATCTCTTATCCCATTGTGTATGCTAACAGGATTAGCTAGTATTAGTCCCTCATCCACAAGAAATGTGATATGCAGTGTGACCTGCAAATCTCTCCTGGGATTGAAAAGGGCTAAGTTGAACCATGCATGATTTCAAAGCAATTCTCAGCACAATTATCTGCTTGACCTGTAAGATGAACAAGCATATCATTTAATTAATTGAACAGTGCTGTTCATTTTTCTAGTAATCACATGGTGATATGCTCTTGCTGATTCTGATGGGAATGACCAGAACTGCACATTAACTGGTCTGATGGCCACTTCCCACATTGCTATGAAACACTACTTTTAATCTTGACATGAATAATTCTTTTATAGGAGTCCCATAAAAGCATCCAAAAGACAGCATTAACAGCAGCTATTCCCTTACTGCAGTGATAATTTTTTTTTGATCTCCTAAAGTCATAATACAAAACATTTCCTTCCCCACTTATTTATGACGTATAAATGTAAGCCATATCTTTAAAACTGTAAAGGTATTTAGCAATGTAAAAGCTAGTCATATCTATGGTATGGTGAAGACAAATGCAGAAAGAACAGAATTGATGAAACAAATGTATTCGTTTATTCAGCTAGAATATAGGTGAAAGATTTCAATTTCATGTGGGTGTGTGGTGAGTGAAGGGAAAAGGGATGTATGCTTTTCTCTTATGAGAGAAAATAGAATACAGATTTTGTATTGAAATTATTCTGATGTAAAAATTCCAATTTGTTATTATATATATTTATTCTGCGTGCTCAATTAGGAATTTATTTTATGAACAAACAAATGGAGGAGCAATAGTCAGGCAGAGCAAGAAGAAAAAATACTCCCAAAATATTTGGCCACAGACTTTGTCTACTAGATCTAGATTCTCCTCTCTCCACTCTCTTTCTTTCCTTATCTCCTTATCTCTGAACCTCTCTGTCTCTTCCATTTTCTTAGTGCTTATGTGTCTGTTTCCCAGCTTGAGTTTCTGTTGTGTTTTCAACAATGAGATCAGATTCTAAAGTATAATAAATAAACAAACAAAAAAATCAATGTGTTAAACAGTTGAAATATCCTTTTCTATTTCCAATTCATTGTGCTTGTTAATTATTTATCACCTGAATTCCCTGATATAGCATAAAGACATGAAGTCAATGACACAGTGTGTGATGAAGGTCCAACTTTGTGTCATGGAGTAAGATTAGGCTATGATACACCTTTAGAGGAAAAACAGAATGAATCTTTTACTAAATAAATAATGACAAAAAGTAGATTTTCCTTTGCCTCCTTGTGTGAATTTTTTTCAGGTCAAACCAGGTAGTTGGCAAATATTTTCAAATGATCCCCTCAGAATTTCTATGCTGTAGATCAAGATTTCTTTTTATTTATTTACCTATTAAAATGTTCTGAGCTATAATGAATGTACAATATTATATCAGTCCCAGGTATACAACATAATAATTCGATATGTGCACACATTATGAAATGATCACCACAATAAGTCCAGTTACCTGTTTGTCACCATACAAAGTTGTTACAATATTACTGGCTATATTACCTATGTGTACATTACATCCTCTTATTTATTCTGTAGCTGGAAGTCTGTACCTCTTAATTTCTTAATCTCAACAGTATTGATATTTTGTGTTGGATAACTCTTTGTTGTAGGGACATAGTCTGTGAATTGTAGGGGCCTCTACTCCCTAAATGCCAGTAGTAATGTCCTCCAGACAAGGAGGAGACAATCAGTAAAAAAAAAAAAAAAGAAAGTAATATACGGCTCCAAGTACATTATTTGCATCATCATTTTAAATCATTCCCAGAATGTGGGTACTCCTGGGATGAGAAAAAAGAGGGAACCTGCATCAGTAATTGTAGGAAATACACTTTTATAGAAAATTATATGATATATTGACACTGATGAGAAGCAGACCCAGTTTTATTTTCAAGTTTCACTCAGAACGAGTCCATCCTAAGGGGACATACTGTCACATTTAATGCATCTGTTTAACATACTCACATAGCTTGCTTAACTATTCTAAATTAGTCAATTATTTTTCCTAAATTCCCATAGTTTTCTGGATCCTAGTTCAAAGCTTAGTGTCTGGGTGAATTCATCTAATTTTTAAAAGGTATAGAATTAAACTCAAAAATGGCTTTTTCAATTCCAAATAATTGCAAATAATTTACCACCATACCATTTTACATATCATGCAAAAGTTTATATCTAACTCAAAGTTTGAGTGAAGAGGGGAAAAAATAATTTTTTTCTCTTTAATAATTTTTGAAGCAACACTTTCTAAGCTGAAGTGAAAACCTAGAAGGACTCATTAAAAATTCAAGTAAACATTAATAGATCTTACAATTATTCTAATTAGGTTAATTTAATTATCTAGTTTTGTGGAAATAAGATGATATCTCTCTGAGATTCAGACATTGGTTAGAAAATGTTCTTAGGTTTGTACACTAATACTGTTCAAATACAGAGAATTTTATACATTAATTTCAGTTCTATTGTGTTAAAAACATCTTGTTTATAAAATAGAAGCTGTAAAGTATTTACAAATATTCTGGGGCACTCAATAGCATGGGAAGTAGTTCTTAAATGGAGAGTTGGAGTTTACACTGAATGTCTTGTACCTTGCCTTCTTATCTGTTTCTCTTTGGATCTCTTTTTTCCTGTGATAACCATCATCTTATTTTCCAGTTGTTATTATTGCTTTTCACCTCTGTTTTCCCAGGCAAAACCACAGAAATACTGCACATGGGATATAAATTCAAATAACACAATTTCTATAATCAAATATGTGAACCTGGCCAATTTATTAACTCCCTGAAGTCTCAGTGTTTTCATGTATAAAATGATAAAGTGAAATTATCTTATACGATTAGTATAAGACTAGTATAATAATTACTATTAATTCATGTATATATTAACATATTTGTGGTCAGAGAGTAGACTCTCCATAAAGAGTAAACATTATCCTTCTTCACTAGGTTGAAAATTCAAGACCGTTTTCCCCCTTTGGGAAAAGGGTATTATATATTATAGTACATATAAAATAAAATGTTGCAGAAATCTAATATAACATGAAATGCCTTTCATATAAATTTAGGGTCAGGCATAATTTACTATGGGTCTTAATTTTCTCCTTTCTATCGCTTTTGTCTCTTAAATTGATAGCATCTGTGGATTGTAAAAGACCTTAAAAAAAAGACCATAAGGACCTTTTCCCATTTGTTTATTACCAACAAAATTTCCAGATTTTCTAAAAATTTGTTGAGCACTAAGACTTATGTTTCTAAACACAATATGATTATATTCTGTATTTGAATGGAATTACTCTAATATGTATTACAAAAGTACTGCAAATGTCTGGTGAGTAATTTAAAATATTTAAGCTGAATCATTTATTTTGTTTAAAAAAATTAGAAGTGTTTTTAGATCAGATAGGATTTTCTAAGGTTTGGAAGCTAGTGCTGTTAGCTTGATTTTCCTTCTGGTAGCCAGTATGTCACAATTATTATCTATCAACAGACCATTATAGGAATTAGTGATGAAACCATTCAGAGATATTTTTTACAAATGGTATAAATTGAGCCTAAGTTCTCCTGTGGGTACTGAAAGAAAGAGGGGCAAAGAAATTTGGAAGCAAAATTGTCTGTTTCATACGTGTCTTCTGACCTTCCTGCTCAATTTTGTTCAATAGCTAAGCTTCCTTAAACTTTAAATCCAATTCCCTTGGAGAACACACACTTAGAAACCTGGAAGCAAGGGACACAAAAGGAACAGTGAATATCAGAGAATCAGAGAACATTTATCAGAACCATGGAAAAATGTATTTCTGAAACATCTGAATTGTATCTGAAAAATCTAGGTTTTCCTCCTCTTTTTTAAAAATATTTCCTTTAACCCTGTAGTCACTGTTGATGAACAATATCTATCTTATTCCAGTAAAAGCTAGAAGGAAACTGTCCAGCTGTATTCTCAGGCTCTCCATATGCAACTATAAAGAATCTGATCTATCTCCTGATACTTGAGACCCAAAGGCAGCAATAGGATTATTCTGGGACCAATTCCCTCTCCTGAAAGACTTCAATGAGTCCGAATATGCATTACCATCAGCAGGCCAAATGACTGATGGCATGGGACTCATCCTTATTTATCTTCCCAGGATTGGACAGACACCCTATTGATTTGTAGGTCATTACACAACATGTTAACAATCCAGTACCATCCAGTTCAAAAGGAAATTTGAAATTAGTGATGGATCTTCTTGCAGGTCTATGCCGAGGGCACAAGATGGGTAGTCAAGCATTACTCTATCTTGAAATTACTACATTCTCCCTTCACTTAATGTCAGTCGGACTTACGCAGAAGACTCTAAAAGATGGAAAATACCGAGCTTTTTAACCAAAAGAGAGTTTTAAAAATACTAAAATATGTCTTACATTCAGTCAAGTGGAATCTTAACTATTTTCTGAGAGGAATGCTGAGAAGTTTATAGGAGTGAAACAGAGCCCCACTTTCTTCAGCCATTCTCATGCTTTCGAAGTTCGTGGAACCTGATTTTAAACTGGCAGTTAATCTAAGTCCAGGCCTTGAAATGCCCGGAGGCGCTCAGCTGCAAAATCAGCCTCACGCAGGGTAACAGCACTTTGCTTTATTTGGTTTTGAAAATTAAACCAAAAGGCGACTATTCTGTGGGCTATTTGATAGGGAATTAAGTTCTCAAATGACATTGAAATCATCCTGTAATCCGGAGGTAACTTTGAAATAAAGAGCTCACTTTAAAAAGCTCACAGCACAATTTATGCATCCACATCTGTGCTGTACCCTATAACCCTGGAGGGTCCCACATTTATTCCAACAATGTATTCATTGATCCAAATATTTGTGTAGCTTCTCTTTTGGAATTGTCCTCAGATCCCATTGCATTTCTATGCCTATTATTATTTCATGTAACTAATTCATTCAGCAATGATTTCTTGAACCTCACTATAATACAGGTACAGCTCTAGCTGCTGGTGATAGAGCAGTGAACGAAAGAGGTGGATGAAAACCTGCCCTCCAGGACTTTGCATCTTAGTGTGAGAAGAGAGGCAAAAATAAGCGAGTAGATCAAGGACCTGCCAGAGGAGAGAAACTGCTAAGGAGAAAATGAAGCTAGGAAGGAGGATATGAAAGGCTTGGATGGGAAGAAGGGCTTTCTGAAAAAGCTCCACGGTAAGGGTGTCATTTGAGCAAAGACCTAAAGATGGTGAGGAAGGGAACCAGGTCTGTAGCTTAGGAAAGAATATTCCAGGCAGAAAGAACAGCACATGCCAAATTGTCTTTTATGGCATTTTTCGGAGGTAAATTTGAATGTGGAAATAGAAACAAAGTTTAGAAATTTGGGGGTGGTAATAAAAAAAAATCCTTACGGTCCAATCATTATGCTGTACACCTTAAACTTGTACAGTGCTGTATGTCAATTACATCTCAATAAAACTGGAAAAATGTTTCTCCGACTATGCACATATAACCATACATGCATACACACAGAGACACATATAACATACAACAGAGTTTTGTTATAAGGAAGTTGCCAATTGCCGGGCTTGAGCTTTTCTTTATTGCCTGGAAGTTCTCCTTCACACCAGTCCTATGATTCTCCCCACTTTCATATTTTGTTGCATGTTTAGAAGCAATACTCCTGACTTAGCAATTCCAGTTTACTGTCAACTTCCTGGACTTTCCTCTCCACCTCTTCGCCTTAACTGAAACTTGGCTCACCTCTGGAGACACAACTAAGCCAGCAGCATTCTCAAGAGCTTTGTATTTATTTTCTAATACTTTAGATATGTCATGGGCTGGTTCTTCCACATTCTCCTTTACCACCTCCAAAACCATTACTTCCCTGCCCTCTTGTTAAAACCAAACCAAACCAAACCAAAACAAATCAAAAACTTTCCTCCTGCTTCTTATAGATCACGGTCTCCTTCTCTTTCTGGCTGCCATCTCCAGCCTCTCTGTTGCCTCCCATTATATAAATATAATTAAAATTTCTGTCAATGGCTCCCAGACTTCCTTGAATCACCGATGACCCTCCGCCATTCAGGCTGCTTTCATCATCCATGCACCTTGATCTCTCAGACCCTTGATCTCCCCATTGAGGGATCATTTCTCCTGTCCTATCTCTCAGTCACAATCTCCCACTGTCACATGAAGGTACTTAGCATTATCTGAGATTGCCACGCATCTAAAATCACAAATTCAAGCACAAGCACCTCTTAGAGTTTGTTTGTAAGATAACCGAGATATTAACCTCATCAAAACCTACAGAACACAGCCTCTTTTACCTCATTCAGACCGTCATTCCTACCTTTCATTCACTTCTCTTAATATTATCATAGATTCCCTGAGCCTTCATTTCAATAATTGTATTAGCACATCCAAATTCGTTGTTCTCTTTATTAAACTTGCCTTGCAAAAACCCAATTTTACATAAACTACCTACTTTCTCCAGACTGCTCAGGAATAGCCATCTCATGCTGAGAAATGTCCCACAACAGGACAGACACTCAAAATAAATGTATGATCTCCAAACTCGAGAGGCCCTGAACACTGGCCATTGGACAGGGAAATCCTATCCCACACTTCTGAATAACATGCAAGTCTTCTTTGAGCTCCTGGAAACTTCCACTTCCATTTGGATCCTCACTTTCTATAGATGGCCCCAATTCCTACCTCCTAATGAAAAGTGAATTTTTCACAGGGATTCTTTTGACTTTCTTCTTCCAAACAACTCCTCCTACATTTCTACTTCTCCTTGTCTTTTTCCCTCCTGTTACAGCAAAAGGGCTGCTTTTACATCTAAGGGCAATCCGACATCCTCTGCTCTGAGTCATGATCCTTCCCCACCTTCTGAAAGAACTTAATCCTTTCAATTAACTTTTCATGCTTCTATACGTTCAAACATACCTTCTCAGTGTGATTCTTTCCAATGACAGTTACACTTGCTCCAACAGCTAATCTTTTTTAAGGAAAAGCAGTGCTCAAACCTCTCTCAACTTTACAAATCCCTCCAGCTACCACCGATCCTGTTGCCTCACAGTCACTATTGAAAACATTTGTCTGTGGATTCATTTTCCGCACTATCATTTTCCCATGGCCACTCAGTCCAGTCTGGCTTCTGCACTCATTACTCCTCAGTGAAAGTTCTGAATAAAGTTACCAGAGCCACAGTGATTCCAAAACCAAAGGTCGTTTTTCAGCGCTTAACTTCTTTGCCGTCTCGGCCACTTTGACCATGGTGAATATTTCTTAATTGCTTCAAGCACTCTTCTTCCAGTCCCTGTGACATCCTCTCTCTGGTTTTGCTATTACTCTGCTGCTGTTTTCCTCCAAGCTCCTTGGCAGTCTAATCACCCTGCACCAGACCCCTTAATGTGGGAGTTATTCAAGACTGTGTCATGGGTGGACTTTCCTTCCTTTGTTCTCTCTAGGGTATTCCTAGGCAATTTCTTCCATGGTCAACTTTTCTACCATCACCTATAGGCAGGTGACTCCCAGAATTATTTTTCTACCTCAACCCTCCTTGTTGAGCTTCGGATCTGTATATAAATGAATATAATGCAGAATCACTATCCAAACATCTAAGAAGAGACTACGTCCCAACTGCACTTTTGACCTTCTCTCCCATAGCCCGGTCCTCGACCTTCTTTGGCTGGCTCAGCGAATGAAATCATTGAGTCAGAGATGCAAACCTGGGCCTCAGGAGTCATACTGATCCTGACCTCCAGGTCACCTCCCAAGTTTAATTCATCACTGAATCTTGTCAATTTCATTACACTCAAATTCATCCACTTCTATCTCCACTACCAGTAGTTTAATCTAAGCTACCATTATCGTGATGAACTATTTGATCTTGCAGGGTGAATTCTATATGCTCAATCACCACCAGCCTCTCAATTAATCACTTGTTTGTACAAAAGACCTCAGCCTCATTATATTCCTCCAAAATATCAGTGTCATAAAAGGCAAAGACATTCAAAGAGACTAAGGAGACATGATAACTTAATGCAATACCTGATCCAGGACTGGATCCTGTACTGTTGGTAAAAAAATACTATAGAGGACACTATTGGGTCAGTTGAAAAAATTGAAATATGGATTCCATAAAAGTGGTTGTATTCATGTTAAGTTTACTAAGGTTGAGAACTCTCCTGTGGTTACATAAGAGAATATTCTTATTCTTGGGAATACAAATCGAGATGTTGTAAGAAGAAAGGAAAATTAGGTAAAATGTTAAATAGACGAATAAGGTTATGCAGGGTCTAGTCTTTGCAATGTACTTATACTTTGTACTATTCTAATACTATTCTATACTTTTAGCAACGTATAAAAACTCTTCAGTCCCATAGGTAATTATACTAACTGTGAATCAGAGAAAAAACCAAAACCACAAACCTAGAAAAAAAAAACCAAAAAAACAACCAAACAAAAAGCGGCTCTACCACTTTACTGTGCTTTAGTTTCCTCAACTATAGAATGAACCCTTGTTCATGGAGCTGTTTTGCAGATTAAATGCATTGATGATGATGTAGTGTGTTTAGAATAGATCTTGATACAGAATAAACATACATATACACTAAATGGTAGCTGTTAGTGGTGTTATTATTAATTACTTTCATACCATAAAGGAAATAAGAATAGTAAGACCTATCAAAATTCTTTCTTGATATGATAACTCCATCTGTATGGGATTCCTTTCATTTGATATTGCAGATTAATTTCAAAGAAAGTTTGCTACTGAAGATGTTTTACACAAGGGTCTTTGTTATGTAGACAAAAATCATGATTGATGGTGCAAGGCTGGTTTACAGATTTAAAAAAAATTGAAATAGGTTTCTGTAGCGTTTTGTTTTAATGTTCACTTCTACTGAAATGACAGAGGGGAAAAAAATCAGTGTTGTTAACTCATAGAAATTTTCCATACATCCCTATGTGTTTATATGTGCAAAAGAGTTTGTTTGCAAGGGGTGGGAACAGGAAAAGGAGGAGGAGGGAGAGGAAGAGAAAAGGGAGGAAAAGAAAAAAGTAGAAAATAAGAAAATGAAGAGACAATACTGATGGTGGTGTACAAAGAGAGAGAAATAGCTTAACTCAGCTGCAAAAATAGACAATATTTACATATAGTTATAGTTATTTCTATCTTGTGAAGGGTCAATCAAGGTTCTCCCAATGGAGAAAAAGATTAAGGGCCATTCAAAATCATGTGAAACATCAATACCCTCTGACAGTTTTATAATTAATGTGAATGCAAAGTATCCTGCACCTTGCGATAAGGACAATAAACAAGATGAGAAGCCATTTGAGGGTATATTTGGAACAATCAGACAATGAGATTTGACTTTGATATACTTAAAATGTAGTGCAAGAGATCAGTATTATTTCTAGTGGTCATGGTGATTTCTTTTTTTTAAACCTGTTTATGTGCAAAGGCCAATGCTTCCATTGGCATGAATGGCTACAAACATTTCTCCAAATTAGGAGAGGGGTGAGGTTCATGTCTACAGATGGATTATGTTATATGGTCATGAAATTTGTATGGTTTACTAATGTATAGAGCTCTAGCTAAATATGGAGAGATTCTTTAACCTCGAATTACTTATGCCACACATCCTTTCAAAACTGAATTTTGGCAAACAGCAAATGATAAAACTTGTAAGGCACTGACACTTGTAATAGAGATTAGACTAATTATCAATGACCCCAACTAATTTCACTTTCAGGAAGAAAAAAATCTATTAGTAAAATTACCTTTTTAGAGATTCATCACATTGAACCCTAAAGCCAATGCAACCCTTTGGTTTCTTAAAGTATTTTAATATAAATAAGGATAGTCTAATTAGCATGATATTTTATATATATATATATACATATATTTTCAATAATGTTATTTAAAATGAAGATACCCAAATAGCCATAAAAGAAAAATGTTTATAATTTACTATAATAAAATATATATTTGCCATGTAAAAGTGAAACATATTTAACATTCTTTCTACAAACAGGCCCTGATTTACTGCATTATAGGGAATTAAGTATATGATTTAAATAATTCCAAATGCATTATTTTATTTTAATAATCTTTGGCAGACAACTCTAAGTACTTTTTTGTTTGTTTGTTTCAGTGAACAATAATTCTTTGGCTAAAAATCCTAAGTAAGCTGGATTAACTAGGAGAAGCATCAGTCATATTACAAGCATCAAGAAAGGCTAAAATTGTGTCAACTGCAGAAAAGGGTTACTTGGGTTTCACAAGTGCCTTCAAAAATTAGGGTGCTGTTCTATGTTTATAATAAGCTAAATAGCTTAGTGCTCATCGTTGAAAGATATCTTCCAATGTGCTAAAAATAAGATAAATATAAAAGTAAATTTTAGTCTCTTTTATTCCTGTATAAGTCTTAGATTATATTTATTCAAAATATCTAATGTCCTTAATTCTCAAGTCATAATTTTCTTTATGAAAGATCTCTGTAAAAATGATTGAGAATTTTTTTTTTTAACTTCAAAAGTATATTTTTGCCAGCAGGGACTTTTTCTTTCCTTTTATCTACCATTAAAATGTCATCAACAAGAGGGTTTTCCAATCAGCCATTTGTGGCCTTCTGACAACCAACCTTAATTTGAATATCTACTATCATTTCTAGTCTTTCACAGAGGAAATCCTCAAATATGGTGAAATTAACCAGTTCCCTCCCACTATCCTTTGGTCTCCCATACCTTCAATCTGCCCACGAGTCTGCAAGTCACTTTGGCCCGTCCAAATTCCTCCACTTTAGTAACCCGGTAAAGCCTAACCCCTCTATCAAGCTTTTCTAGGGATTTAAAGCTCTAGTTTTCTTATGCTGAATGCTTATGGCATATATCATATTGTAACATTAAAATTATGTTTTTTAATTTTATATCTTTTTAGAGTGTTTCAAAATTGTCCTGTCTTCTATTTCTGGTCTTATATTTTATCTCTGGTAGCTTGCTGTAGTGAAAGAGGCTAAGAAGCAGAGGTCCAGAGTACAGCTTTATGAAGGGGGAAAAAAAAAAGAAGGATAATTTTCTATTATAAGGGACAGAAAGAGAAAAGGATGGGTTGGAGAAAGTCAGGCAGCTGGCTATATTTTTAATTTTACCATAGTTATTTTCTACACTTCATCCGTAGTTTGTATCTAAAAGTTAAAACCATTAAGTAGAGATTAAATTATTATTATTGGTAAATACTGTTCACAGCAGAGTCTATTGGTATGCTGTGATTCTTTGTCTATGGTTGCCTGAATAGTCTCCTAGAGCATTAAATCTTCCTAATTTCCAACATTTTGAAAAATTGGCCCTTACTATCTACTCTTGCTGCCACTACCCTAGTCCAAACCCTTAGCCATTCAAGCCTGGACTTCTTTTTGATAGTTTCTTAGCTTTTCTTTCCAATATATACTTTCTTACAGGTATACAGGGGGTGAGGGGGATTGAGGGTAATTATCTCTTTTTTAAAATTTAAATTGTTTAAAAAAGTAGGTAATTATTTATTTAGCTTATTGACTATAATAACCCCGGGCAGTTCACTTCCATTTTATTCATAATGGCTATTTCCAATACTACCTATTCACCTCTAACCTCTAATATACCACTGCCACTGCTTCTGTTTATCTTACAGCTGAGGACAGACCCTCTGATTCACAGAGAAAACAGATGGTATCCCAATAATTCCTGACTTCAAACCTACAGGCATGGCCTGACTTTTTCCAACTTACCCTTTTTTCCCCTTCGTAAAGCTGTGCTCTGGGCCTCTGCTTCTTGGCCTCTGTGGTCACTTGACTATCTACACTCTCCTTCAATACTAGGTCCTTTCTAGTAGCATATGAACACACCCAAGGCATTTCCATCCTTGAAAAATAAACAAATTAAAACAAACCACATGAATTACCTCTACTTGCCCTTTCTACTTATCCTCTCCACTTCCTTATCTCCTTTACAAATCACTGCATTCCAGCTTCAGTCCCAACATCTTCACAACACAATGTTTGCCAGTCACTAATGGCTTCCTGTTGTTAAATCCCAAATGGACAGGAGTCCTTTTTAGTTTTCATTTTCCTTCTGGATATAACCCCAACTCTCACTGGCTTCAACTGACAACTGGCAAATTAAAATCTTCCAAGAACAACCTTTTCTGGGGCTGCCAACAAGTTAAAATCCATTTGGACTAGGAATGTTTGAATGAGTAAGTGATTTTACTATTGGTCTATATTAGATATTTAACGAAATTAGTCTTCAGAATCACAACTGGAATGTGTACTGTGCCTTCTAAACAATGAATCACCACAGTTGTGGTATTTGCAGAAACATACCTAAAAGAGAAAGAAAGCATAGTCTCTGTAGCATACACAGACTCAATCTTTAACATTTTTTTTTAATTTAGTAGTAACAAGGAGAGACTAGAACAATGTACATGTTAAACATATTTGAAATCAGAGTTATTGAATATAAAGATAATAAGCAGCACAGATCCAATTTACTTACATTGCAAGTTAAATGAAAACTGAAGAAAGAATATCGAATAGGTATTAAAATTTTACTACAGTACGAATGAGATTTCATGACTTAAACTTGATTATTAAAATTATGAGTTTGAGCACTCTCAAAGAATGGTAGAAATGAACAAGAGGTTACAAAACATCTCAGATCACTATACTATAATTGCCCTCAACAGGAAGAAGCAAGAAGAGAAGCAAGCGAGTAGGACAAATGAAATATAAGGACTTTTATCAAACTCAATGTTATTTATTAGTAATAATGTTCTTGAAATGTGCTAAAGATTCAGAGACATCCTTGAGGAAATAGAAGTCATTGAGAATCAAAATACCCAGGGGCAAAGAGAGTATTATGCTTGATGAGAATGACCTATGGTTTCAACTGCAGGAATTGCTGAAAATTCTAGAGTAAATCTCTTCAGTAATCATTTTATCTGAATCACACACTTCGGTCTTGTCGAATTCTCTGTGCCAAATGATGCAGAGAAACAACTGTTCTTGAGCAGTCTGTTGCAGCTTTTAAGTACAGGAGAAATAAAAGTGAAAAATCTTACTGAAATAATTTAATCGACCAAAGTGTTTGGATCCAAATTCCAGTAATAGCAGCACCATGATCAAATTTATTTGATTACGACAATAGCAGCCCACTCCGGGGCTTCCCTAGTGGCTCAGTGGTTGAGGGTCCGCCTGCCGATGCAGGGAACACGGGTTCGTGCCCCAGTCTGGGAAGATCCCACATGCCGCGGAGCGGCTGGGCCCGTGAGCCATGGCCGCTGAGCCTGCACGTCCGGAGCCTGTGCTCTACAATGGGAGAGGCCACAACAGTGAGAGGCCCGCGTACCGCAAAAAAAAAGCAGCCCACTCCGGAGGTGATATTGTAAAGACACCACCACATACTGTAAAACAGAGAACACTCTCAAGAGCTTGTACCAAGAATGTGGTGTGGCATGAACTGCCAAGCATGGCCTGCAGGACTCATGCCAAGCATGGCCTGCAGGACTCATGCCATTCAGCGCTGGCACAGTACGCTCTGATTCCTCTTGTTTTTTACCTTGCTGAGGCCTCCCTGTTATTTCAGGGAATAAAATTTTGTCTATATCTGAAAACAGTCACATCAAACAAAGAAACAAACTATGAAGCCATGTAAAAATAAATTTAATTAGTAAATTTTCAAGTATCTTTGTTATCTAATTTTTAAATGGAATATAACAAACAATTTCTGAACTAAGCAAGTTACATAGAGGGTAATGAAAACATGACGTGTATTCCAGCCTGCCTCAACATCACCTATACTCCACTCTGTCTCCAAGGTTCCAGATTTTTAAATGAAAAATTCATATATTCGAAATTTCTAGAAATTTACAACCTTTCATATGACTGCCAAAGTAGTATTTCTAAAGTCCTGTTTTCGTGAGGTCTCTCTAGCCTGGCTCCCCTATCTCTTCTAAGGCAAAGTGGATAACTCTCTGCTATGGGTTCAATATTCTCTGACACTCTGGCTTTATGACCTAGGAAATTACTTAATGTCTTTACATTCCACTTTCCTAATTATAAAGAGGGCAGAATAGTAGTTTTTATTTGTGCATTAAATAAAGTAACAAATATGAAGAGTTCAGCCAACCGCTGACATAGCCTAAGTACTCAATCCAGGTGAGCTATTATGATGCTACATGATGGCAGACGCAAAAACCTAGGGATCACTCTTGACTCCCCCTTTTTTCAGGTCCTGATGGATGTATGTGGTGTCCAAGTCTCACTCATTTTTAACTCCTTAATATCTTTCAAATCTATATCCTCATTCCCTGTCCAGTATCTCTGCTTCACTTTAGATTCTGTTGTCTGTTGCATACACTTGTCTCCTGGTCTCTAGTTTCAAGGCCTCTGCTCCAAATCTAATTTCCATATAGTAGTTTAATCCTATAGAATAATTTAGTCATATAGAAATCAATTCACATCACTTCCCTTAAAGATAAAGTGCAAAATCACTAACATAGCACAAGAGCCCTTTGGGATCAAGCTATTGCATGGTTTCCAGCCTCATTCTTGCCACTCTGTTTTCAGTGCTATAAAAACTGATTGGATTGACCTATGATCAAATCTCAGTCAACAAAGAATATGTTAAACATTTAAACATATTTGGCCTTTCAGTTTATTCATGCTAAGTTTTTGCTTTCTTCTTGACCTTATCATTTTTGAACTGCAGGAGAGAACTATGAAACCAAACTTTTTACTGTATACACACACGCCAAATAATGCCTTTACCTCTGAAAATACTTGTATTGCTACCACTTATATGGACATATTTTATTTTTACTTTAAACATATATACACTTAGTCTCACCTTTAACCCAAATATATTAGAATTACACAGAAATAATCAATTTATCTGCCAAATGAGAGAAACATTCTCATTAATGTATAAGGACACTTCATTTTTGCCTGAAATTGGTTTCTGCTGGCTTAATCTTCCAACAGACTTTTCCTAAATGACCTCATTGTTTTCAAACATAAAGTGAAATCAGAATCATCCTCTAAGGACCCTCTCTCCCTCATCATTATACATTTCCAAAAGATTATGCCACTAAATTTCTAGACAGCTTCATCACTGGAAAGCCAAGAATGTTTTGATCACTAGAAATGCCGCTAGAGAAGATGGTACCTTCCAAGGGGATATAATCATTTGAAAATTTATGTTCCTGTATGTGGGTTTTGGCTTGCCATTCATCCACTTATTTATTCACACATGCAACACCTCATACATCAAGAAAATGTAAGTACTGAGTTTTCTTAGCATTTATATTCCAAAGGGAAAATACATTTTTCCTCAAAAAAAAATTTTTTTTAAATCTGTAAAGCTGGGATAAAAATAGTAACCTACCTTAAAGAGATATGGTGAAATTAAATGAGTTAATAGATTACTATGCTTAAAACAGTGCCTGGCAAATAACCAATTCTCATGAACTGTTAGCTATTATAGGCTATTATTTCATAAACAACAATAGAATTTTGATATATGTTTAGTCTTCAATATTGGATTTTTGAACTCACTTTAGATAAATAGTAATAATCAATACTCATGTAGTATATAAGATTCATGGTTCACATGTATTTTCCCTGAAAAGTTAGCATGATGGTGCTTTGGGGTAATTTGAAAGGCAAGAATGAGAGTAGTGATGCAAATCCCATACAAAATCCCTCTTGACTTAAACTCTTGTAACAGGGTTTGCTAGCTGTCTCCTAATATCCAATTTTTCCTTCATCCTTTTGGTAATAAGTCCTATGAGTTTTAGCTTTTTTTTTTTTTCCCAACAAAAGATACATTTTCTAGACTCCCTTGCAGCTAGGTATGAAATGTAAATACATTTGGGCATTGGCATATGAAATGAAACAGGATGCAAACTCTGTATGGTAGTCTTGAAGGGAGGATTCCCCTGCCTTCTTCTTCCCCTTTATGTGACTGGAATATGAACATGATGGCAGGAGTTGGAGCAGCCATTTTGAAGTAAGATGTGAAAGCTCTGTGTTGAGAATGGCAGAGGACCAAGAAAAAAGAAGCTTGTGTCTTTTGACCCCATACTAAGATTGTAATATGAAAAAAATAAATTTCTCACTTATTTAAGACACTATATCAGGTATTTGCTACAGTAGCTATGCCTGTATTCTCTACTTAAAAACCCCATATTTAAAGATCTGGCTTGCCTACCTATAAAATTTGCATTCTATCCAAATAAACATGGTAGAATAAATACTGTTTTTGTATTTTAAATTTAGTGTTTTAAAATGATATCCATTAATGTCTATTTAATTATTTTTTCATTTTATTTTAAAGACACAGCTTCAAGAGTATGCTTCTGTCTTGAATGTGATATTAATTTAGCTTCAATGAGAAAAAATATTCTTATGACTATTGATCTCAAATTTTATATGCAAATTAATGATAGATGTAATTTTAAAAACAGATGAAAATATATATAATTTCAAAACACAATTTAAAAATCTGATGTTTAGAAATGCAGATATTTTATGAATTAAGAATACTTTTATTGTTACCTTCCCTAAGTGGGAAGTGCTGGGTGTATTTAAATGACAGTTCCAAAGGGGCTTGAAATTTCATGAGTGGTAGAATGTGGGTTTGATGATTAAGAAATTCACAACATTTCTTTTTAGAATGGCTCTTTTTAGAGTAACAAATACAGATGTTATTACGTACCTGCTATGAAACAAATTGTGCTTACACAGAATGAATGGATAGTATGTGTTTCTTCCTCTGAGGAAACATGAGCTCAAGAAAGTTACCATCAGATGCAGGAATTTCCACATATAGGAAAACAGATACAAAGAAAGGCACACACAAGATGCGGTAATGGCAACATAAAGAGAGCAATGGATTATTTAAACCTCAGCAAATAAAAATGGATTATTTAAACCTGGCATTGCTTATCACATTCACCATATATACACTTCAGTTTTTTACTAATTATCCAATGCTGCTTGACAAGTAAGAAGTCTTTTTTATTAAAAGGAAAAAATATGTTCGCTCAGTCTAATGCTCTCATAATATGGGTGATAATAGTTACAGTTTAATTATTAATCTATGTTGATATTGTTAAATTATTGGTATTTTATATTTTTTCCAGTTAGTTTTTGATGCTCTATTCAATTCTATTTAATACAGTTTTTTTTTGAAACCACTGTAAAAAAAATAGTTGATAATAGTTACTATGCATTGAGTGACTATGATGTCCCAGGTACTTAACCCTCACTATTTCTTTTGGTTCCGCCAAAAACCCTGTGAGGCAGGCGTTACTATTATTGACGCTTTATGGATGAGACGTATCCAAGTAGGGATTTGAGCCTATGTTCATCAGACTCCATTGTCCACATTCTTTCCATTATGTAATCTTCATCCTTGATTCACTTCCTTATTACACTACTGGTCCTATTGCATAACAAGAATTCATGTCGGTTAACTGTTCCCTCTTCTCCCTCTGACTGTTAGCTCCTTAATGCTTGGAGCACTCGATGAATTTTATGTAATGAAAGACATGTGCTGAAGAAAATTTCACTCTGACAGTCCTTGAAAGGAAAGGATGCCTCTTTAAGGCAAATACAATCCATCTTTAAGCTGTGTACTTAAACATAAATACAGCCTGGATGGTCTTTTAAATACTGCCTTTCCAAACCATAGTCAGCAAGCAGAAGGTCTCCTGCAAAATTCTCCATTTGTCCCTAAATTTATCAAGCTTTGCTTTCGTGACAGAGTTGCCAAATACGTTCTTGATAAAACATGTTCTGTGATGGCATCATGTAACGACACCCACAGGCTGTACACCTGTGGTCAAAACAGATAGGAGAATGGCATATTTAGATCAGACAATAAAAAGAATTGAATATCTGTGCTCTGGTTCTACATATGAAATTAAGCAGTATCAAGCCCGAGCTTAAAAATGATTCCCTTACTATATTTCTTTATTTGAATAAAATATTACATATACATACATATATATATATATATATATATATATATAGAGAGAGAGAGAGAGAGAGAGAGAGAGAGAGAGA
Source organism: Delphinapterus leucas (assembly GCF_059928025.1). NCBI lineage: Eukaryota > Metazoa > Chordata > Mammalia > Artiodactyla > Monodontidae > Delphinapterus > Delphinapterus leucas. The sequence continues at coordinate 32,660,320 of NC_143132.1, forward strand.
GAGAGAAGGTCTTCAAGATAATGAGTTGTTTTCAGTTTTTTTCTTTGTTTGCTTACACCTTGTTTCATTCCCCCCACCCCCATCCTTCTTTTAAGACATAAGGGCATTCTGAAAATAGAATGCTAACAGCTGTAACAGTCTGGTTACAAGAAGTCAGAAGTGGCATGAAAGGATATCAAGAGATTTGCCCATCAAGTAAATTTTAAATTAACTACCGTACATGATTAAAATGTCTAAATATTGGTTCATTGCTTAAATGTTTCAATTCCAAGAAAATTCATCTAGTCATAACATACACATTTTTTAAACCACTGTATCTATTTAACATTGCTTCCAAAAGATCATATAGTTTGTTATTCTTCAGTAAGAAAATTGGGTTTTAAATTCATTCATCAGGACAGAATAAGATTTTTCTTTTTATGAACTCCAGATACTCTTTAATACTGAATTTCAAACAAAATATTTTCACATGGAAAACTACTGGGAGGCATCTACATATTCTTTTGAATTTATACTTCATATAGGACTTGTAATGGATCCTTTAAAATTACACTAGAATGTGGCCAGAAACTGCAAAGTCAGATATTTGCATCCTTCCTAATGCTCATTTACACATTCATCCACCTGAGTATTGGAGACTTTCAGCTAACCTAGAATCTGATTTGATTAGGCAACCAGCTGGCTAGCTTTGAGGTCTTTCCAGATATGGGAGTGGGGGAGGTAGGGAGTGAACCTTGAAAAGGAGAGTCCACAGAAACATGAAGTAAAAAAAATTAGGTCATGACTACAGCAAAGAAAAAAGTGTAAAGAGAAAAAGGCAAAGGTACAGTGTGCAAGGTAAAATGAAACAAAGGAAGAGTAATTAGGAAAACTGCCAGTTCCTTTCACTGGAGACCTTGGGGGAAATGCTTTATCATGCCTAATGACAAGTAACCTGCACAGAGTCAAAACTACATGTGAAAGGTTTGTCCTAAATTGATGAAAACGATAATGAAAAAAAAAATCCTACATTTAATCACTGAGCAATGCATTCCCTGAAGAACACACACTGACTCACAGAACTTTAATTCCATTCAGGATCACATCTCAAAAACACGTTTTTCCCTTGAGTGGGGTCTGGCCATGTCTCTGACTCAGTCTGTTTCTAGTTAAGTGCAGCATGATGCAATGATGGGCTGGAAAGAAAATGTTTAATTAAACTGTCTCTCTGGTATCAGATATTTAAAGTATGTAAACTATGCTCTCTAAAAACTGATAATTAAAGCCATTGACACTAATTTGTGTGTATAGATGTAGTATTTTATTTTGGATGTCTTACAATTTTAAACTTGTAAAGAAAATCCTTAGGAGTAATAATATAACTAAAACATAACTTACGATGTGCCATGCTATCTCCTATAATTCTATGTATGTGTCATTTAATTTTCACAACAACCCTATGAGGTAGGCACTAATTTTATCCCTAGTTTACAGATGAGAAACATGGGGCAAAGTAACACTTCATGGCTCGTGAGTTGTCTAGCTGGTAACTGAATTCAACAGTCTTGCTCTTGTGTCGAAATAATAATATACATGAGTTTTGATATTACACAAGCTTGTTTTTTTGATTATGAATATTGAAGAGAATCTCACCACTTAAAATGCATTATTTGACCTGAAAGCCTTCTCAGAGGTATTTCTACTAATGATTTTGTTGTCTTGATCATACAACAGCTTAATTTCCAAGTCCTTTCCTCACCGCAGTCTGCACCACGCAACTCTGGAACCACCTGGCCTTGCGTCTTATTATCTGTGTGACTCTCACTGTTGCTTATGTCCCTTCTGTCCCATTTCCTCATGTGTAAAATAAGGAGAATAACAGTATCCATATGTAACGAGAACCAAGCAAGTTCTAGTGACAGTTAAACTAGCTAATCCATATAAAGCACTTACTACAGGGTTTGGCATGAAGTAAGCACTCAGTAAATGCCAGTTTTCATCACTGTCACTGATGTGAGGCAGTCCTCTGCTCATCTCATGCTCCTCTAATGTTATGCAGACCTTACATTTCCTATTATTGCATAAAACTTTGGAGAAAAACAACAAGGTCCTGTTTAGTTTTGGTAAGGGCCAGATAGACACAATGGGGAAAATCTATAAATGCAGAGAGATCTTTTAAAATATTGTAATATAAATGTGGCATCTTTTTCTCTCTCTAAACAAACCATTACCTAATTCCAAAGTGCACGTACCACAAAATATTCAACTTTAAACAACTTTCTACTTTCCTGATAGCCAAACTCCATACCGGGGTCATCAATAGCAGCTTATGAACTTCATCCTTTTCAGATGGTTTGAAAGGTTTAAACCAGAGAAGAAACTAAAAATCAGTTTATTTGGAATAATGAAATTTAGGGTTTGGCAGCCATTACTCTTACAAAGGTATCTAAGGAGGTACAATTACTTAAAGAACTCTGTTTAAGCAACACAAAATAAACATTTTTTAAGGCAGTGAGAGAAGGAAAAGCAATAACAATCTCCCCAACTTTCTTTGCTATTTTGAGCTTTGCTGACAACAGAAGCTTTTCAGCTGCTGATCATAAAGAGAAGAAAATCTTATTTTAAGCTTCAGTCCACAACAAGAAAAATTATTCAATATTCTCTGTGACAATGCTCACAGGCACCTTGGAACTTCTGTGAGCTCCAGGACCTACTCCTCAAGTAATATATGGTGGCATGGAATCAATGAGAAAGTAATTTGTACGCCAAATACAAGTGGACACTGTAATGAGGCAGAAGGACTTATTTAAACTGGAAAGCCCCAGACACAGTATAAATAAGCATCTTGGCAGTGGAGACTGGGACAGACATGAGTGCATGTGGATTTGGGAATGTGCTTCCCTGCCGGAAATCATTCAATTATCAAAATTCTTTCCCCCTGAGACTTACAAACAGAAACCTTGGCCAGTGCTCAAATATTAAACATTAATGATGTTCTCCTGATGTTTAAAGAAGAGAGGGAAGGCTGTGGTCTATGTTAGTCGTTAGAGAAACAGTTGTGAGGGAACTCTGGATAGATTTTGGGAAAATTAAAGATATTGCCATCAGCTTCCAGCTTTGTTTTTCTAGTAAGAAGGGAAGCATTTCTGGATGCTCTTAGTTCTTCTCTACTTTGAGATAAGTGATTGTACATTTACTTTTATGATGGTTAGTAGATTTATTCACTCATTTAACACATATTTATCAGATGCCCACTGTGTGCCAGATGTCACGGAAAACTCTGGGGTGCAAGGGTGAAGATGACAAAGTTTATGCCTAAGAGAGGTAAGGTCCTGGGGAGGGGAGTCAGACAAAAGGGAGTAAACCAGGAAGATAATTGCAATTTTTAGTAAGGAACATGGAAAAATCAAACGAAAGGCTGACAGAAAGGATAAGAGAATAATGTTTTATGTAGAACGAATGAACACATGGTGAGGAGTTTGGATTTTATTTGAGGTCTGAGAGGAAGTCATCAGAAGTTTTTAAAAAGCGAGGACTTCCCTGGTGGCGCAGTGGTTAAGAATCCTCCTTCTAATGCAGGGGACACGGGTTCGAGCGCTGGTCTGGGAAGATCCCACATGCTGCAGAGCAACTAAGCCCGTGCGCCACAACTACTGAGCCTGTGTGCTGCAACTACTGAAGCCCACGTGCCTAGAGCCCGTGCTCCGCAACAAGAGAAGCCACCGCAATGAGAAGCCGGCACACAGCAACAGAGTAGCCCCTGCTCACCGCAACTAGAGAAAACCCACGCGTAGCAATGAAGACCCAACACAGACAAAAATAGAGAAAGAAAGAAATTTAAAAAGCAAAATATTGTGATCCAATAAATAAAGATCACTTCTGCTACTGAGTGAAGATGTGTAGTAGGGTTTGGGAGCAGGGGTGGAAGTGGGGAAGTTAAGATTTTGTGGCAATGATCTAGGCCAAGAAAGGAGGTGGTTTGCTCAAAGAGATGTCAGAATAGAATCCCACAAAACCTCAAATTAAAGCAATATTTTGGAAAGTCAATAGGGCTTGCTGCAGAGGAACGGGGTGTGGGGATTGACTGTAAGGTAAGAATCCTAGGGGGCTCATAGATATCTAGCTTGTAATTAGATCTATAGCATTTTGTTTTGTTTCCAGGTTAGAACCTCAGACCTTATTCACCTTATAACTGAAACATCTGTAGCATTATTTTGTTTACTAAAGATTTTACTGGGGGTCAGGTTTGGGAGAAGGGGGAAGAGAAAGGGCTCCCTTTTAAACATACTGCAACTCAGACTCTTAGGAGGAGTGCAGAAAATAAATATGTTTTTATGTGCATCAAATACTATTGGGAATCTACCTGTTACTCAGTTTTATTTTCTTTCTATCAGAACTTATTTTCCTCTGATTGAAATGATTTCAACTTTTAAAAAATACCCATCTTAAAATAAATACTGCTACTGCTCTTAAAGTGTATTTATTTATGTACATATTTATTTATGTATTTGTTTCTTCAAAAAGAAATTCTGAAACACGCCTATTGAATCATGTAGGCCAGAAAGTTTGGCAATAACATTTTGTGTTAAAAATTCACTTGACCAAAGAATTCAGATTTTCTTGACAAAACTCTTGAGATAAGTGTAAAGAAAAACTTTGTTGTTCTTTCACAACAAGTATTTTGTTGGGTGGTGACTATATTGTATCTCAAGATGTATACTTGGATGAATAATGCATGTTAGGATTTTGAATTTTATTGGCTAACCATTATTTCATTAATTTATGGTCACATCATTGAAATCATTGAACATTAAACAATTATTCAACTTAGTATATGTACTGGGTTGAATAGTATCCCCCCAGAATTGATGTTCACCTGGGACTTGTGACTATGCTCTTATTTAGATACAGGGTCTTGCACATGAAATCCAGTTAAGATGAGAGCACACTGAATTAAGGAAGATGTCTTTATGACGGGTGTTCTTATGAGAAGGGGGACATTTGGACTCATACACAAAGATACACAGGGGAGAAGTCCATGTGAAGATGAAGACAGAGATTGGACTTATGCTGTCACAAACCAAGGGATGTCAAGCATTGCCAGCAACCCTCAGAAACTAGAAAGGCAAGGAAGGATTCTTTGCTAGAGCCTTTGGAGGGACCATAGCCCTGCTGATACTTTAATTTTGAACTTTTTGCCTCCAGAACTGTGAGAGAAAATATTTCTGTTGTTTTAAGGCACCCAGTTTGTGGTAATTTGTTATGGCAGCCTTGGGAAATGAATATAACATGCAAAAATAAATAGCAGCTAGCATTTATTCAATGATCATTATGTATCAGGCTTTATGTTAAATGAAAGTTTGGAAAAAAATTTCTTATCAAGATTACTTATAACTTTGCTTATATCCTTAATATAGCAAAAACTGATGTCATTTAAAATTTTTATCATCAGTTTATAAATCAGAAAATACACCCTGCAAAGAAGTACATAGTCATACATACACAAGCATCCCATTAATCTACAACTTTTCACATTTGCTACCCAGGGAGACATCTTACATTAAATTATATTCCTGTTCTATCAAACTTACCAGACCATGAAACTGGCCTACGAGACTCAGCTAACCTTACGTGTGTGACCTAACAAATGGCAGGGCACTGGGAATTAAGCATATACTGTAAGCTTTCCAAACTAAAAAACGCATTCACATTTGTTTATACACTGCAGAAATTTGTATAACATTTGTTTCTATCTATGAAGCACCAAAATGACCATTAAATGCAATACATATAGATGATAAGTGTGTAGACCAAAAAGAAATTGGTTAAGTAAATTCTCTAAATTTTTAAAATAATCTGCACTAGTGTCAAAGTACACAGCCATACCGAGTCAGAGAGATGTTTGAATGGTAACAAGGTCAGTAACAGACTCCAGATGTGTCATTAGAAGACCCTGAGGAAAGCTCCCAGTAGCTTGGGCATTAAGAAGGACTCTGCTAAAATAAACCTCATTTGGAATGAAAGAGGCTATCCTTTGCACTCATAATAACATACTTTAGTTCTTACAATACTAGCAACCTGTTCCAATTCACCATCAAACATTTTAAAAACAATGACACTGAATGAAGAAGTACAAAAGAGCTGTTTTAGACTTAGGTCACTTGCTGGATTTTTGGCTACTTTTGGCTTGGTGACAAAAATAATTATTGCCTACTTATGTTCCTTCAGTTTAAGATGGCCTCCAAGGCTCTCAGAAACTCCTCTACGCCAATTAGAACAAGGATACACAAAAACAACATTAAAAGTTACAGCCACTTTTTTTTTTAATAGTTATATAGGGCAAACAAAAGGCAAAACTGATCTGGTCTTGGGGTTACATATTCATAAGATATGAAACTCTTACAAGTGCTAAATCTTAATGAAGAAGGGAAAAAGGAAAGAGCGTAGACAGTGATTATAACTTAGCTTCTAAAACTTACAGCTTCCCCCCACTTCCGTAATTACGAACATTCTGACTAAACTGGGTGACTCTCATGTGTAAGCCATATGGATTCTTTTCAAGTGATTAAAGCAGAGTGTGACTGTATAGTAATTTCAGTTCTGCCACTTTTCTCATTATGTCACTTGGGTTGCTCTGTGGTTTAACCTCCCTGCAATTCAATTTTCTGGTGTTCCTTGTAAGGAGTACTTATCCACCTGGCAAGAAAGCTCTGGCAAGACTTCTTTTTGTTTTATTTATTAATTTTCTTGAAATGCTTCCCTTGACTCTAAAACAGCATCCCAACCTGGGAAATCATTCCAATATATGCTCAGAACAGCTATATCTGTAATTAATGAGGAATGGATTATTGTTGAAACATCTGACCATTTAACTGTACCTTCATTCAAGGGTATGAGGCCAATAACATTATTTCTGATATGAGAAATATATATTTTTTTCATTTATACACTTAGTATCAACCCACGTTGGATCAAACAACTACTTTGCATAACAGGAACTTTCCTCTCTGGCCCCTTTGCTTTATTTAAATTAGTTATTTAGACTTTTCAGTGTACTTTGTGCTCTGAATCGTTTATGCTTCCTCCAATCCTTGAATAACATCTTTGTTCCCCCAGAAAAAGGACACACGCGCACGCACACACACACACACACACACACACAATCAGAATATTATTACTGCTCCAGCACAAATTGATGACTGAAATAAGAGAGGAACTAACAGAGATGATATCTGTTCCAGTAAACTTGGGAAATCAGGAGAGTCAAGCATTTTCTTTTGACATGACCTATAATGCCATGTTATGAAAATAGTTCAATAGTGAACTGGCAGAAAGAAGGCTTAATCTGAAATACCAGCTCTCCCTTTAACTATGCATCCTTAGGAAAGTCTCCTTCATTATCTAAACTTGTCTCATTGGGTGAAAGCCTTTCCCATTAAGAAGTAAATTCATATAAGCCAAGGTTGTAATACATTTTCTCTGTGGTGTTCCCCAGTGTTCACAATCATACCTAGGATAATCTAGTAACCTTATGAATCTCTGTAGAATCAGAGAATGAATGAATGAACTTCAGTTTCTTTGTCTGCAAATAGACATTATAATGTTTTTATACAGGGATTTTTACAATAATCAAACGGCATATACAGAAGCATCTAAAACAATAACTGTCACATGGTAAACAAGTAGAATTTCAATATGTTCTTTCTTAAATAGGAAATTGAAAAAGAAAAAAAAAGAGCCTCTGCATTTGTTGTGCGATGTTATCATCTATCTTACATACCAAAATAAAGAGAACAGATTAACTGAATGTGTGAGTCCATCACCCACATAAAGCTGGTTGGAAAAATGGTTCTGCTCCCTCACTAATCTCTTTCCATATCCCCAAATGCTGCTTAGTCTTAGGATAAAATAGTTTTGTTCTCCCAGTTGATTTTACTGCTGAGCTAAATAATTTTCTGAATCAACATATAATGGTTACATTAGGCAGTCTATTCGCATTGTCAATAAAGCAGTATTTATATAAGCAAAAATAATTCTGCATTTTATTCATTAGTGTCTATGTGTTTTCTCACTTTTACAGTAAAAACAAATTACTGGTCTGGAAGTACAGGTACACACACACACACACACACACACACACACACAGTCTTTTGTCATGGTAGTATATGAAGGGAGATTTCAGTTGTCAGAATTTAGGCTGAGACACTGCAAAATGTCAAATATTAATCATTCATCAGTCCCCCACCTCCACCTTCCACTGACAGCAGGAAGAAGTACATTAAGAGAATTACTTCCCCATTAAGTGAGGTAACATCTGCCTCAAAGCTGGGTGAGGATGGAGTCTGGACCATCTCCTCAGCAAGATCTGTTCATGTGGAATAACATAACAGAGGCATACAGTTTTGCCTGAGGGCTCTTTCACGATTTGGGGTGCACCATTTGGTAGAAATTGTAATAAAGCAAGCATCGTTTGGCACACCAGTAATCTGCATTGAGTAAAGACTTCTGAGTACAAAATTCATACACACGATTTTCATTGTTTTTTTTTCCTTTTAACTCCATAAATCATGATGATAAAAACCAACCAACCAACCAACCAACCAACCAAACACAACACTTAAGAACAGAGGTTTTTCCATCCACACGTTTAAATAATGACTTTCTGGATTTCCTTTTGGAACTTTGCATAAAAGTAAAACAATACTTTCTAATTAGGAAGGGTCACCCTTTCCTCAGAGGCTGCAGACACATGGTACATATGCTCATCACCAGCCTCACATTTTCAAGCATTTTCAGTAGACAGGGCTTGAGAGTGTAATGAACGGAAACAGCATGACCATGTTAATCCAGTTGTGATTAAAACCAAGGGGAACTAGTCATCGTTTAGAATTAACAAAGTTTGTACGTTATGCGATTGAAAGGAGTAGGCCTTCAATAAATGAGGAATGAGGAAAAATAAAAACTTCAATAATATTTTACTGATGTTTGAGATAGAACTTTCATTAATATGACAGATACCTCAGTAAAAATGAAGAAAATAACTTTAGGACCTTGGACTCACACTAAGTTTGTGAACTCATCTAAATTTCTGTCACTGAGACATTTGATGAACTCAAAATAAGACTTTAACTTGTAAAATGTCTTACAAGTGAAAAGTAGTGTCTTTACATCTACTCATTTCTGTGACTTTTTATTCTTATGACAACCCTGTGATAAAGATACTGCAGATGTCAGTATCTTAACTTTTAAGAGAGAGAATAGAAGTGTCCCATTTTTATAAAGCATTCCGGGTTATTCTGAAGCAGGAGCTCGAGATGTACCTTCTTCTACTGTTTGGGGAGCTTCTGAGTGTAATTAGAATGTGTGTTGGTCACCCCCAAATCTCTCAATTTTAACTGAAGTTCTGTACGTGGTATTCAGTAGTTTTGGTTAAATCAATTAATGTACGTAAACACAATACATTATTTTGTGGGCACGATTGATCTTTTTCATAAATAGGTTATATCCTCACAAAGGACATATTCTAGGGATAGGGAGGGTGGGAGGGAGGGAGATGCAAGAGGGAAGAGATATGGGAACATATATATATATGTATAACTGATCCACTTTGTTATAAAGCAGAAACTAACACACCATTGTAAAGCAATTATACCCCAATAAAGATGTTAAAAAAAAGAAAAAAAGGACATATTCTAAGGCCTATCACATATACCAACAGTCACTTGCCAGAAAATAAGTTTGAGGTTATAAGCCTTTTGTAATAATGTCCCTTAAACCCTGGGCAAAAATAATCCATTAATAAACAAATGCTAAAAACGAGGTAAAATAAACTAGGATAATTTAAGCATATTTTTAGACTGTCAGTTTGGGAATTCTGGCAGCTGGAGAAGTAGGGTGTAAATGTGATTTTTAGACTCATGATTGATTTCTATTAAATCCAGTACATGACCGAGAAAGAGGAATTTATCATACTTTCAGGGAAAAAAACATCCTTAAAGTCCTTCTCACTTGCTAAAAATATCCAGTAGAACACAAAGTTACAAATTGAACTTGACTCTCTGGGCAGGGATGGAGTAAATTAGCAGATCTTAAAATAATCGTGTAAACTGGAACTGCCACTCTTTGAGGCAGCCTGATCATTGGACTGCAATGAATCCCTGGTTTGTACAACTCCATCAGGGAAGCCCCCCCCACCTTCTGGCCCAGTTTCGGTTAGTCTGGCGTAGGATAATGCCTTTCAGTTACGGCAGCTCACAGTTTACACAAGTTGTTCACATTCCATTTGCTCATTATATCCCATAATGATCATTTGAAGTAAGCTGAAAAGAGAACATTGCCTTCATTTTATAAACAAAGAAAAGTGGCTCAGAAAGATCAAGTTGACTTCCCCAAGGTCACCTGGCAAGGCAGTGGTTGAACCGACATCAGAACAGGGGTTTTCTATGCTACTGCTACACCATGACATACTCTGATATTTTGTGGGTTTTTTTTCCCACCTAGGAATGATAACCAGAGTCATTCTCTTAAACCACAAATAATGACTGGAATAAGAAATTAGGGCAGGAAAGCAGCCACTATAGATTCAGTCTTGTGCCTTGTTTGGCTTAAAACTTCTGACATAAATTAACATTTTGTTTAGAAATAGAGACATCACTGAAACCCCAGCTAGACATTAAATGATGTTCAGTCTTTGGACTGTGTTTCACTCCATCTAAGTTGTGTCTTTTTCTCCCTTTAAATGTGTTGGCCATATTTAAACATTTAGCTACAACAATTTCGACCAGAGACTAAATTAAATGAAGAAATTTTGGAATTTGGTATCCCTCTCCCATTGCATATCTAATTTCATACCCTTGCTATACTTCTTATACCTACAATTTGATTTCTTTTTGTTCTTGTCTTTGTTATTTTAACCTCTTAATATTTTACCTGTATGGCAACAATTAAATATTTTCTCCTCAAAGATTATAGTGTACACGTGTGAAATATGTTTTAATTCATCAACACACAAGAAATGCATATGTACATTTTGAAATTAAGACACAGTATGGAAATACGATAGTTATAGGTTTATTCTGTAGTTTCTCCATTTAAAAGTTTAAAATAAAATTGACTTCCTATTCTGTTTTCTCCATGTTAATATGCTTTAGGCATACTGTACGTATCTCAGTTTGTTTTTGAATACCAAAGATCACACTAATGGCTTTATTTACTGCTGTCTATGCCAATATTAATATTTTGAGTATAGTGTCACAGCAGCACCAATGAAGAAAGAGCTTCAGAGTGAATTCCTCTGGAAATACATCAGTACCTTAGCCTGAAGTACAGTTTGGGATTCAATTATTCAACTCCTTTGGCTATTGTTTAATCTTTTAAATATTCTATTTCCATTGGGAGACACCAAGCTCAGATGACCACAAACTTTGTCATTTCAAAATGTCGACGACCCCAAACTCAAACACTTTTTCAAAGACTGTAATTGTTAAGAATGATAATTATAACGTTGGACAATCAATCCAGGTAAAGGCTGATGAGAACATTAGACTATCACCTAAAAATCCATTTTAAAAAATGCTATTCACCATGAGCAACATATTTGAATACCACATGCTATAATATTTATGCTAGTATGTGCCATTTTCAAAATGTGATGTCATGTAGAGATGTTTTTCTTGAATAGTAGAGAAAAAAATTGTGTAGCTAAGAATTTGTGAACTTTGTATCTTGGCCCTAAACTTTAATATTCAAAGCACAGGGCTTCCCTGGTGGCGCAGTGGTTAAGAATCCCCCTGCCAATGCAGGGAACACAGGTTCGAGCCCTGGCCCAGGAAGATCCCACATGCCACGGAATAACTAAGCCCGTGTCCCACAACTACTGAGCCTGCGCTCTAGACCCTGAGAGCCACAACTACTGAGCCTGCGTGCCACAGCTACTGAAGCCCACGCGCCTAGAGCCCGTGCTCTACAACAAGAGAAGCCACCACAATGAGAAGCCCGCGAACTGCAATGAAGAGCAGCCCCCGCTTGCTGCAACTAGAGAATTTTTTTTTTACATTTTATCAAAATGTAAAATGCATTTTGTAATTCTTAGGTATTTTATCAACAGGTATTTTTTATTATCAACAGGTATTTTTAGGCTTCCAAGGCCAGATACAAACTTCACTTTCTTTTCACCAGTTTATCAAGTTGTAAAGAAATGCTAAAAATACACAGTAAGAAAGAATGAACAGAAAACTCAACCTAACAGGAATGCACTGTACGCATCGTTAGATATCTATATCTTTATATCTATATCTATATATCTATATCTACATCTCTATCTGTCTGTCATCGATCTACTTATCTATCTGTCTAGGCTTTTGCAATTTTATTGAAAAAGTCAGCTGATTTAGTTGAAATTAACTTAAAGCTATCCTTGTTATAAAACCAAAAAATTCTTGAAAATTATACCTAAAATCGCTCCAGTTTATCATAAATACGCAATTTCAAATGTGTTTGGAAATACTCTACTTGCTATTTTGTGATAGAGCTCAGAATCATTCTTTTAGATATGTAAAAATCTTGTTTTTGTTATTTTTAATATACATTAAATATAAATGCATACACTACATGTCGTGTGTGTGTGTATGTATGTATGAATATTGTCTGGGACCCAAGTATGCATGGAAAATGAATTTTCTAATAACATGGAATTATGCAACCTTAGAATTCAATTGTTATTTATAGAAGTACACAAACTGATTTATAAAAAATCATCTTGTGACAAGTTTTAACTAAGTTTGGCTTAAAGCTTACATAAGGAAATTTAGTTATTGTAGTGTCATTTTTTTCTTGTCTTTACAAGGAGTTTTACAGAAAGTCTTACAATGTTGAATCAGAGAACAGAGATAGTCCAATGAATGAGTTTGTTACCTGAGCAGAATTGAGGCCAATGATTCCTTCTGCTCTATTGTGAATGGTATTAACGAAAAGTTACAGAGAACTTCAAATTCTGATAGTAACAATCACAATTTCACTGAAATGGCATACTGAATTATCTGGGACCCCAAGTCATCATATCTGACCTCAAAAGCCATCAAAATTTTCAATATAACAATTTAACTAAAACATATTCATAATTGTTTATACATAGTCTTCCAAATTAAAAATGAACCCTGAGCAGCTCTATGCTTAATATCAATTTTCTCTCACAGCAAAGAGAAACAAAAGAAAGCAAGCTATTCACAATACCTGTAAATCTCATCCCCAGAAATTACCATTTTATTCCTTTTTACCATCACATGCAAGTGATATTTAAAGAATAACTTTTCTCTATAGATAAGACCCTGATAAATCTTGAACCAATTTGTTTGCCTTACATTTGATTTTAAGGATTATCTTTCTTTCAAGAAACATAGTATATTTTATACTATAAAAATTTATAGTATATGTTACCTTGCTAATTTGGCTACATTTCAAACCAAAGGAAATCAAAATGTGAATATCTCTTTGCAGATTCCCATTTTCATGTCATGTAGAAGAGTTGCAAAAACTTTCATGCTATTTTGCTTTTATTTTCAGGACTAAACATCTAGCGGATATAAAAACTAAATAGCACCAGATACTGTAAAAATAGGTTGTATATACTCAGTATCATGATTTTCAAACATATTGTGAGTAAAAGAAGAAAGAAAATGTTTTTCTTCCATCATGCATTTTTATGGCCATCTTCTTGGGAGCTGGTATTAAATCTACTCTTTTGCAACATTCTCCATCTCTACCCCCATCCCCACCCAATGTATTTTCTGGCGTCTGACCTAAGTTGCTTATATGATTGGTCAGGCTGTCCTGGCATTAAAACAATTTAATTTACTTGCAAAGATATTTCTAAATCTCTTTTGTAAAAGACACAAAGGATAATGTATCAGATCTGAAAAGGAATTCAATATAAGCCAATCGGAGAACTACATAATGTCATCACTATGTAACCAAATGAAGAAGAAATGCTTTCTACCTAGTTTGAAAATAGTCAGGAATCAATTGTTATTTCCTAGAGTTGTTCCACATTTTAGCAGACTTAATGAGATTAAGACTATGGTTTACTCAAGATTAGAAAAGAGCTTTCTGGACAAATGTGAAATTTGTACTTTATATGAGGTACTCATCTGAGGCAAAATTAAGGGTCTTCTTTGATTATGTGGGTTTGTGCAGATCTAACAGAATGTTTTCTTGGTTGAAAGGTCAGGTGCGCGGGCCTCTCACTGTCACGGCCTCTCGTTGCGGAGCACAAGCTCCAGACGTGCAGGCTCAGTAGTTGTGGCTCACGGGCCTAGTTGCTCCATGGCATGTGGGATCTTCCCAGACCAGGGCTGGAACCCGTGTCCCCTGCATTGGCAGGCAGATTCTCAACCACTGCACCACCAGGGAAGCCCTAAATAGCTTTCTTTAAAAGTATCCTACATGAAAACTCTTTTCCTCCTTTTTTTTTTTTTTTTTTTTCTTTTGCGGTACGCGGGCCTCTCACTGCTGTGGCCTCTCCCGCTGCGGAGCACAGGCTCCAGACGCGCAGGCTCAGCAGCCATGGCTCACAGACCCAGCCGCTCCGCCGCACGTGGGATCCTCCTGGACTGGGGCACTAACCCGCGTCCCCTGCCTCGGCAGGCGGACCCTCAACCTTTCCTCCTTTTTATAAAAGAAAACAATATACTATATATACTTTACATATAAATGATAAAATGAAGAAGTATTTACAGAATATAGTATAATAAGGTGTTAAGTTGTTTGCTAAATTGGGATTTCCAGAGTGTGCTCTTACAAATTTCATTTATTTTATTTCAAAGAGGCCAGACAACTCCTGAGCCTTCCTGAGATGTTTGAAATGTAAGACTCTCTATTACTGGATGAAATTAGCCATCCTTGATGCCCAAACTTCAACCAGAAATGTTCACTGGCAATAGAAAGGATAATAAGATTATACAGTTTTAGTGATTGGCTTTAATTAAAATCCAAGATTTCAAATAGGTACTCAACATTGAGAGCAGTCTTAATTTATTTTTTTCCCAAAGAACTGCTTTTATACACTTTAATATCATCTATTTCATATTTTCTCTTTTTTCAATTTTCCTACAGCTACTTCTAATCTGCACTCTCAGTTTAGAACACAGTGTTTCAAGAAAATGGAAGCTATCAATTAGAGAACACCTTTATTTTCTTGCAACCAAATCCACTAAACTATATAAGCCAACTTCGTCGTCTTTCTTCCCGTTACAACAAAACAAAGTACCTCCTGATGACAAAGACCAATCCCTCCATACATGCACTGGATTCCATTCTTCTTGCTCTTTTCCAGGACTTTGCTCTTCTGGCATTTCGCTCTGTCTCCTTCATCACCAGTTTTCCCACTGTGCATCTCCCTCCTTGATTGTCTTGTTTCTTCTTTTTCTTCCCTTCCTCTTCTCCCTCCCATGTAAATCGTTACAAATAATGTACAAACATTCTCTAGATCTCAAGGCAAATAATAGCCAATTGTATCAGCATCCACTCAGTTACTAAAGCCAAAAACCTGTTGATCGTCTTTAACTACTCCACTTCTCTGACTCATATCCTATTCGGCATCAACTTATTTCATTTCTACCTCCAAAATCTACTTCAAACCCATGTACCTCTCCCCATCCTCATACCATCTTTGCTCAAACAACAACTATAAACACTTAAATGGTCTCTAAGCTTCTACACATGCCCGATTAGCAATAATGATTTTAAATTCAACAACAAACATAAGAACAAGTTACTCCAAGGCTTGTATCATGGCCATATTTTGAATATGCAGGACCCACTCAACTTGCTTTTTCAGCCCACTAGATTCTGATCATCCAACACTAATGGAGACAGTTTAACATGCCAAATGTTTCCCACCACAGTTCCTTTGTTCATATGGTTCTTTCTAAATGAAACAGTGTCCTCTTCTCCCTCAGTCTCTCTCATGGCTAGTCTTTCTCAACCTAAATATATAATTGCTCAAGAACCTCTTCTTCTAGTTTAAGTTGATCTCATTATCATCTATTATTTAATTTTTTAATCAAAATTTATCTCTGTCTCATCTCTCTCTTTCTCTCTGCACACATTCATCCATTCTATTATCTATCCTTTTTATTATTTTTCCCTTCACCACATTATAAGGTCCTCAAAAGGCAGGAAGTATGCCTTTTAATTTAGTATTTTATACCCATACTTACCATGATGCCTGGCATCTAGGTATTTCTGAAAGATGTGTTAAAATAATTACCCCTGAAAATATGACCCTCAACCCAGGGATAGAATACTGGACTTAAATCAGAAAGCCTAGGTCTGGCTAAAGTTTTCTAAAAACATTTTGAGGCTTCAGATCAAAGGTACTAAGTAACGTTACTACTTGCTGACATGTAGGGCTGGAATAAGTAAGGCCTGACATTTATGACTGCACCAAAAATCAGTCTTTAGAGATATTCAGCACTTACTACTAATAATTTCAGCTGTATTATAAGATAACATGATCATGATTTATTTTAACATTAGTTTGCTTAAGTTTATTTGAAATTGTTTCTGGGTTATACTGGCAACAGAATGGGGAAGAAAGGATCTTAGAATCAGAATAACTTGATTTGAATGCTAGTGCCTCTACTTTTTTTTTTGCGGTATGCGGGCCTCTTACTGCTGTGGCCTCTCCCGTTGCGGAGCACAGGCTCCGGACGCGCAGGCTCAGCGGCCATGGCTCAACGGGCCCAGCCGCTCCGCGGCATGTGGGATCTTCCCGGACTGGGGCACGAACCCGCGTCCCCAGCATGGACCCTCAACCACTGCGCCACCAGGGAAGCCCTGCCTCTACTTTTTAACCATGAGGATTAGGAAAGTTATTTCTTATTGGAAATAACATCCAAAATCTTATCAAGCCAAAATTTTATCATAGAGTTTTTGAAATTATCAAATCAGAAAATATAAATTTTGTTCTAAACCATGCAAAGCCAATGTAACATCTAATTGTTCCTATTATCTTTCGCATGGGGATAGAGATGAGTATCTCTGTTTTCTTGTGGAAAGATTATTAGGGTTTAATTTCCAAACTGGAAAAGTAGATATTTACTGAGGTATCTAGGTCAGAACTTAGCAAATTGTAGTCCTTATTTACTTTAAAATTCCATCCTCATTCATGTGTTTAACAAATTCTTTTTGGAAATCTATCATATGTAAAATACTGAGTGAGGCACAGTTATACAATGTGAATAAAGTAAGCAAATTCCTGCCCTAATGGAGTTTAATATCTAGAGGGGAGAGAGAGATTAAACATGTAAGATCACAATTATTTATAAATGTTTTAAGTTAAATGATGGAAAATAATACGGTATTATAAGTGATAAATAGGGAAAAAGTTTATAGTGGGTAAGAGAAGAGCTTTCAGAGTTAGTTGTTATTTTGTGATAGTAACAATAAAAATATAATAACATTATTTTTCATTTGCGTGTTCTGCTGAAATGGGGAAACCAAGATATAACAGTTTTATTATGTAGATATTACTATATAGAGCTTTCACTTATTAGATTAATCATTTAATATATTTATTTTTCAATTTGTCATATTAATTAAAATATTTTAAAGTTGTTTGTTTTGTATAACTTTAATGCGGTTACAAAAGTTTTATGACATAATGGTACTTAATATTAATAAGTCAGATACATATTTTATGAATGAGAAAACACAATTTGCAACACTAATTCATAACAAAAGAGCAAAGCATCAAAAAGTTGTGAGTAATAAACATTAGTAGTGAGTACATAAAATTTTATGTACTTTTCTTTTCTTTCTAAAGTTTAGGATGGATTTGTGAAAGGTAATGCCACTGTAAATCACTGCATTCATCTGTGAACTGTTGTATGCACATGTATATAAATAAAGCTTTTTTTTTTTTCTCTTGGAAGCTTCCCACACACATCTGTTTCTTTCAGCAGATATTCTTTAAGACAATAAATGATTTCAGTTGCATGTCAATCAGAATGAAATCCAGTGAGAGTTCACATGTAATTTCTATTTGTATTATTTTGGTTAAGATATTTAATTGTATAAAGACTAAAAGAGCAGCAAAGAGAAAGTAAGGTCTAGTCAAAATCTATTTGGTAATGTGAAAATTATGAATAATCATAGTTTTAAGCCTCCAAAATTGAGAAAAACCTGCAGGAGACAGAAAATATCCTTCTTAGCTACTGGGCACTGACACGTGGATGCATTTTCTTCTCTGTGGGTGGTGATTGCTATAGCTGCTTTAAGAATCCCAAACATTTCGTGGTATACGAGAACATAAATGATGCATGTAAGGATGGATTTCACATCCTAGCCCAAAGATCATTTTTCTTTTTTCCAAAGATCATTTTTCTATCAATGGTATTGACTTTTAACAGAAATCTTAAGCACATTGTTATATAAAATAAATTGATGCCCAAACTCTAAGTAGATGGGTTTGGTTTGTGTCCAATGACAATGAATGGTTACATACAGCTGCAAGAAGTCATAACCAACTGGTTTCATAGCCTTCTGTTTGAAAAGGTGCCCAATCAATTTTATACTAATCAAAGTGGATATAAACTTTGCACTTATTTGGCTCAACATTTAAAAATCCTTTCCAAACACTGACACAATGAATAACTATTTAGAAGTTGGCTCTCCCATATTGTATAGGAAAAATTTCTTTTAATGTATCTTGAAGTTTCTCCCATCATTCTCCCTTTCATTTATGTTTTTTGTTTGCTTATTTAGTTCTTTGTGTTGTTAGAGAAAGATGTGAACTCTACATAATCAAAGAGCACTATCTGATATGGCAGTATGTGGTTATTTAACTTTAAATTTATGAAAATAAAATAAAACTTACAAATCAGTTTCTCAGTTGCACCAGCCATATTTCAAGTGCTTGAAAGCTACATTAACATATCTCCATCATCATAAAGTTTCACAGCATTCTGCTGTTCAAAAAGGCTAAATATAAAATAGAGAAATATGTAATAAAAATATATTCTCTCTTACTTATAGCCCTAAATCCAGTTTGAGTGACACTCCATTCTTGGAAGTGCTCTGAACTGATCTTGCCACTCCATTCTCAGAGTTGAGCCCATTCTAGAACAGAACACCAGAAGTGGCTTCCAAAAATAATGTGACTTCCATCCAGCCAAGATGATCCTCTAGGTTTTCAGAAGTTTTTAAACTGTCACAAATCTTGCAACACTTTGCGGCCTTACTTGGTGGCCGTTGTGCTACAAAGGTTGTGAAACCGTAAGCAGTGACTCAAGTGGTCTCGGCTGATAGGGGAGAATGATGATGGAAATCTTATGCTTTATCTTTCTTTTGTTTTTCACCACTCCACTGTTAAACTGCTAAAAACTTTCCTCAAAAAGTTTTTAGCAGTTTAACACTTATAAACATGCAGGGAAATCAATCTATCTGAAGCTTTCATTTCTCTTTATAGTCATGATGCAGAACATCAAGTATGACTTTAAAAGGTTTCTGTCATTGGTCTGCTTTGCAATTACCTTAAGTCTTGTTCCTAACTCATAGAAACTGAAAATAAAGGGAGCTCTTATGCATGCATGTTATCACTCATAGCAGCTTACAGACCCCAGCAGGGATTTCCTTCTGACCCAGTAACAACAATCTGCCCACTGCCTGCAGCCAATGAAGAATCACCACAGCCCTCCCCAATTTCCTCTTAACACTTAATAAAAGCTGACTTTCCCTTTGTCTCCTTGGACTTGCCAATGGTTCACCGTGGTTTGCATGTCCTGAATTGCAATACCTCTGCCATTCCCAAATAAACTCTTTTTGCTGGTTAAATAACTGGCTCTTTTGTTTTTTAAGGTCAACATTACATGGCGACCACAAAGGGACCCAAAGGAGATAAACCCATATAGAACTAACAACCTCTAGGACTGTGCAAGGTACCTACTTGAACGCCTTGTGCTCTCTGCCGGTGAGTTGTCTTTTCCTTTTTGTTCTGTAAGTGTCCTCTCAGATCCCAACTCTCTCCTTTTGGTTGAGCTCTTCGACTTTATTCAGGATTGTTTTTTTGTTTTTATGAAGGCACCGTCCTTCCTGGTGAATATGTTCCTGTTTTCTGAACTTCTGGTTTTGAGTAATGGGCTCCCAACCTGCTAAATTCTCTTAGGAGGGTCCTCCTTCTGGAAAGTCAGGTGGTCTTACGTTTAAATACTACGATCCCTCCTCATGTGCAATTTTATTGAAATGGACCAACTTAAAAATAATTCAGAGGCCATTATGGAGAACTTTCATTATCCCCAAACTTTTCTTAGAACCAAAAATAGAAGACCACGGCTCCAAAAGAAAACCAACTGAAAGGATTCCTATTTCAATTGATATCTTGTGGTTTCCAAGAATATTGAGGACTCTAAAAGTGCCTCTCTACAAAATACTGAGGCATACAAACAATTGAAAGAAGACAAAAACACTTCTGATGTCTCTTTCTCCCCTCCCTCATTCTCTCACTGAACTTCCCTTTTTCTTTGAACCTCTCCCCAGTCTCCCCTCCTCTGAACCCATTAGAACCTGCCCCTTTAAAATCAGACCCTCTGAGGATCCTAATGCCTAGCCCCTAATTTCCTATGTGTCCTGGACTAAGGCTGAACTACAAGCCATAGTCAAGGATTTTCCAAGAGTTACTAAAGATGCTCACAAATTTTCCAAGGAATTTAATATAGTCATCCAGACTTAGCAGTTTTTTCACATGAATACCAGCTAGTTCACATGCTTATTGGCAAAGGCCAGGACCATCACTGGGTGAAACTGAACTAATTGAGATGATCCTGAAAAATCTCTATAACTGTAAATGGGAGACCAATTCTCTGCCTTGTTATATGATCGGACTTAGCCATCACTAAACTACTTCACCTGGAAATCTTAGGACTTTCCCAAACCTATTGGTTGGAATGAGATTCAAGTTTGCATTCCAAAATCCAGTGAACCTATGCACGACCATTACAGTAGACTCCAAATTGTTTTTAAGTAAAATTCTGGTCTTCCTATCCATGTTGAATCCACTTGGGTAGCATTCAACACTGTTCATTAATGGGCAAAACCAGGATCTTTCCCTTCTAGTAAAATGGACCAGGATGGAATGAGAAACCATGTCTACTCCAGATTTAGTTAATTTAGCAAATCAGCTCACCTACACCCTAGAGGATTTGAATAAAAGGAAGATCATGAAAATCCTTAATTTTCAACTCCAATAAATGGAGGCCGCTAAAAAAACCCAAACCCCTCCTGGTCTCTGTCATGATTGCCAAAAGCCAGGACATTGGAATAAAGCAGGTGTAGATGATATAAATTTACCTGGAGGCTCTGTTTTATTACAACAGTAGATGACTTGCTTCTCTGCTCCCCTTCTCAGGCCTCTTCACAGGAAGACAGCATCCACACGTTAAAACTTTTAGCCTTAAATGACATATTCTCCAAGGGAAAATTGAAGTTTGCTCAAACTCAGGTTTGATATTTGGGGCACCTGATCTCAGAAAAATGACTACATTTATATCCACATAACCGTCCTGACATTCTGAACTGTCCTAAACCCAAAATTAAGTGTCAATTATGAGGTTTTCTGCAGCTAGCTGGCTACTGCTGAAACTGTATTCCAAACCTCTATATGATTTACTAAAACCAACAAACCTGACCCTATTATTTGGGAAAATCAGGATGAATTAGCCTGTAAAGCCCTAAAGGAAAGCTTGATATATCACTCATCCTTGGACATCCCAATTATCAACATCCCTTTTTTTCTTTTTGTATTTGAAAAGGAAGGGAGCGCCTTTGGGGTAGTCACCCAAAAACATGGGGGCCACCATAGATGCATAGAGGATTATAGCCAAAGCTAGACCCTGTGCCACAAGGATGTTCCCCTTGCCTCAGAGCCATTCTTGTCGCAGCCCTTTTAGTAAATCCCACCAAGAAGATAGTCATGCAATCACCTCTAACCACCTTTGTGCTTCGTGCAAAAGAAGTCCTCTTGAATTCTCATCATACTTGACACTTTTTGGTCAGCCATCTCACCTCCTGTGAAATCCTCTTGCTAACTTCTCATATAACTCTTTCTCACTATAATAACCTTAGACCTCCACCCTTCTTGCACACTCTATGGATGATACCTCTCATTACTGATTGACTTTCATGGAGCACCTCCTGACCCCTCATGATATTCTACAGGAAACTCCTTTGGATAACCCTGGCTTTTCATGGTTTACTGATGGGTCTGATGATGTCAGCATCATGATAGTATGAGAGGCTGCCTTTGTCTCTTCTTTCCCTTTCAAGCTACACCTAGTAAAACAACCATAACTCAAAGGTACCTCTGCCCAACACACCAGAAGGCTGGAGAGATCCACACACCTAATACATCTGATGGTGGATGGGAACACATAGAGGAGGTGAAACCAGAGAAGCAGCAGAAGTGGTGTCTGCATTCCCAGCCTCCCAGCCACAGTAGCAAAAGCTGTAGCCACAAAGAAACTAGGAGCAGCAGGGGGACTGATGCACATGACTCCAGCCTCTTGGTTACAGTGGCACCCGTAGCCACGGGGAATTAGGTAGCAGTGTGGTGTGACCCACGACCCTGGTCCCTCCAGCTGCACTGGTGTCCAGGACTCCAGCCTCCATACCTGTGACCCTGGTTCTTCCCCATCTTCCCTCTCCCCCTGCAACAGCAGTAGTGCCTGCTAAACAGGCAACCCTGAATGTGGCAGAAGTGCCTGCCATCCTGATGCCCCCAGAAGTGACACCAGTGACTAAGGCACCAAAGACCCTGGAGGCACAAGGAGTAACAATGAGGACACCTGTGACACCTCTGGCAGAGGCAGTGGAGGGTGAAAGCATGAATTCTCAAATACAACCAGAGGCAGCTCAGGTAAGGGAAACCAGAAACGTGTGCCATAGCACCACCTACTGAAAAAAGAAAGGCCTCTAATTCCCAACCTGTTGAATTGTTAGAATCAAAGTAAACAAAGCTTTACCTAAATAAGAAAGGTGTTTGCTACTTTAAAAGTGCCGACAAAGGAACAAGTTATAAAGTGCCATGAAAAACCATGGTAACACAATATGACAAAAAGAAAATGACAATGCTCGAGAAACCAAACTTAAAGTCATGGAAGACTGTGATCTAACTGAGAGAATTAAAATAGCTCTCACGAAGAAACTAATGAACTTCTGAAACCTGAAAGGCAGTTCAATAAGCTCAAGAATACAATTAATGGATAGATGGAATATTTGAACAAACAGAAATTCTGGAGTTGGAGAACTGAATGAGATGAAGAATGCATTAAAAACTACCATACAGTCCAACAAGAACACAAAAACACTAATTTGAAAATGTATATGCAACACTATGTTCATCACAGCATTATTTATAATAGCCAAGATATAAAAACAGAGGGAGGATCTTCAAGATGGCGGAGGAGTAAGACATGGAGATCACCTTCCTCGCCACAAATACATCAGAAATACATCTACCTGTGGAAAAACTCCTACAGAGCAACTACTGAACGCTGGCAGAAGACCTCAGATCTCCCAAAAGGCAAGAAACTCCCCACATACCTGGGTAGGGCAAAAGAAAAAAGAAAAAACAGAGACAAAAGAATACGGATGGGACCTGCACCTCAGGGAGGGAGCTGTGAAGGAGGAGAAGTTTTCACACACTAGGAAGTCCCTTCACTGGCGGAGACGGGGATTGGTGTGGGGGAAGCTTTGGAGCCACGGAGGAAAACGCAGCAATAGAGGTACAGATGGCAAAGCGGAGAGATTCCTGCACAGAGGATCGGTGCCCACCAGCACTCACCAGCCCGAGAGGCTTGTCTGCTCACCTGCTGGGGCGGGCGGGGCTGGGAGCTGAGGCTCAGGCTTCGGAGGTCAGATCCCAGGGAGAGGACTGGGGTTGGCTGCATGAACACAGCCTGAAGGGGGCTAGTGCACCACAGCTAGCCAGCAGGGAGTCCGGGAAAAAGTCTGAAACTGCTTAAGAGGAAAGAGACCATTGTTTCCTGGTGCGCGAGGGGAGGGGATTAAGAGCGCTGCTTAAAGGAGCTCCAGAGAGAGGCGCGAGCCGCGGCTATCAGCACAGACACCAGAGACGGGCATGAGACGCTAAGGCTGCTGCTGCCGCCACCAAGAAGCCTGTGTGCGAGCACAGGTCACTATCCACACCTCCCCTCCCAGGAGACTGTGCAGCCCGCCACTGCCAGGGTCCCGTGATCCAGGGACAACTTCCCCGGGAGAACGCACGGCGCGACTCAGGCTGGTGCAACATCACGCCGGCCTCTTCTGCCAAAGGCTCGCCCTACATTCCATACCCCTCCCTACGCCCCGCCTGAGGGAGCCAGAGCCCTCTAGTCAGCTGCTCCTTTATCACTGTCCTGCCTGTGCGAAGAACAGATGCCCTCAGGAGACATGCATGCAAAGGCAGGGCCAAATCCAAGCTGAACCTCAGGAGCTGTGCTAACAAGAGAAAGGGAAATTTCTCCATGCAGCCTCAGGAGCAGCGGATTAAATCCTCACAGTCAACCTGATGTACCCTGCATCTGTGGAATACCTGAATAGACAATGAATCATCCCAAAACTGAGGTGGTGGACTTTGGGAGCAACTGTGGACTTGGGGTTTGCTTTATGTGCCTTATTTGTTTCTAGTTTTATGTTTATCTTAGTTTACTATTTAGAGCTTATTATCATTGGTAGATTTGTTTATTGTTTGGTTGCTCTTTTCCTTTTATTAATATATATATCTTTTTCCTTTTTCTCTTTTTGTGAGTGTGTATGTGTATGCTTCTTTTTGTGATTTTGTCTGTGTAGGTTTGCTTTTACCATTCGTCCTAGGGTTATCTGTCCATTTTTTTTAGTGTAGTTTTTAGCACTTGTTATCATTGGTGGATTTATTGGTTTGGTTGCTCTCTTTTTTTTAAATTACTTTCTTTTTGTTATTTTAATAATATATATATATATTTTATTTCAATAACTTTTTAATTTAATTTAATTTAATTATATATTGTTTTCTTTCTTTCTTTATTTTTCGTTTCTCCCTTTTCTTCTAAGCCATGTAGCTGACAGGGCCTTGGCGCTCCAGTTGGGTGTCAGTCCTGACTTCTGAGGTGGGAGAGCCAAGTTCAGTACATTGGTCCACCAGAGATCTTCTGGCCCCTCATAATATCAATCGGTGAGAGCCCTCCCAGAGGTCTCTGTCTCAACACTAAGACCCAGCTCCTCTCAATGACCAGCAAGCTCCAGTTCTGGACATGCCATGCCAAACAACTAGCATGACAGGAAAACAACCCTACCCATTAGCAGAGAGGCTGCCTAAAATCATACCAAGTTCACTGACACCTCAAAACACACCACTGGACAGAGTCCTGACCACCAGAAAGACAAGATCCAGGCTCATCAACCAAAACAGAGGCACCAGTCCCCTCCCCCAGGAAGCCTACACAACCAACTGAACCAACCTTACCCACTGGAGGCAGACACCAAAAACAACAGGAACTATGAACCTGCAGCCTGAGAAAAGGAGACCTCAAACACAGTAAGTTAAGCAAAATGCGAAGACAGAGAAATATACAGCAGATGAAAGAGCAAGGTAAAAACGCACCAGACCAAACCAATGAAGAGGAAATAGGCAGTCTACCTGAAAAAGAATTCAGAGTAATGATAGTAAAGAAGATCCAAAATCTCAGAAATAGCATGGAGAAAATACAAGAAATGTCTAACAAGGACCTAGAAGAACTAAAGAGCAAACAATGATGAACAACACAATAAATGAAATTAAAAATTCTCTAGAAGGAATAAATAGCCGAATAGCTGAGGCAGAAGAATGGGTAACTGACCTGGAAGATAAAGCAGTGGAAATAACTACCACAGAGCAGAAGAAAGAAAAAATAATGAAAAGAATTGAGGACAGTCTCAGAGACCTCTGAGACAACATTAAACGCACCAACATTCGAATAATAGGGGTCCCAGAAGAAGAAGAGAAAAAGAAAGGGACTGAGAAAATACTTGAAGAGATTATAGTTGAAAACTTCCCTAATATGGGAAAGGAAATAGTCAATCAAGTCCAGGAAGCACAGAGTCCCATACAGGATAAATCCAAGGAGAAACACACCAAGACACATATTAATCAAACTATCAAAAATTAAATACAAATAAAACATATTAAAAGCAGCAAGAGAGAGGGGCTTCCCTGGTGGTGCAGTGGTTGAGAGTCCGCCTGCCGATGCAGGGGACATGGGTTCGTGCCCTGGTCCGGGAAGATCCCACATGCCGCGGAGCAGCTGGGCCCGTGAGCCATGGCTGCTGAGCCTGCATGTCCGGAGCCTGTGCTCCGCATCGGGAGAGGCCACAACAGTGAGAGGCCCGTGTACCGCAAAAAAAAAAAAAAAAAAAGCAGCAAGAGAAAAACAAGTAATAACACAAGGGAATCCCCATAAGGTTAACAGCCAATATTTCAGCAGAAACTCTGCAAGTCAGAAAGGAGTGGCAAGACATATTTAAAGTGATGAAAGGTAAAAACCTACAACCAAGACTACTCTACCCAGCAAGGATCTCATTCAGATTTGACAATGAAATTAAAATCTTTACAGACAAGCAGAAGCTAAGAGAATTCAGCGCCACAAAACCAGCTTCACAGCAAATGCTAAAGGAACTTCTCTAGGCAGGAAACAAAGAGAAGGAAAAGACCTGCAATAACAAACCCAAAAGAATTAAGAAAATGGTATTAGGAACATACATATTGATAACTATGTTAAATGTAAATGGATTAAATGCTCCAACCAAAAGACATAGACTGGCTGAATGGATACAAAAACAAGACCTGTATATATGCCATTTACAAGAGACCCACTTCAGACCTAGGGACACATACAGACTGAAAGTAAGAGGATGGAAAAAGATATTCCATGCAAATGGAAATCAAAAGAAAGCTGGAGTGGCAAAATAGACTTTAAAATAAATACTATTATAAGACACAAAGAAGGACACTACATAATAATCAAGGGAACAATCCAAGAAGAAGATATCACAATTGCAAATATTTATGCACCCAACATAGGAGCACCTCAATACATAAGGTGCTAACAGCCATAAAAGGGGAAATTGACAGTAGCACAATCATATTAGGGGGCTTTAACACCCCACTTTCACCAATGGGCAGATCTTCCAAAATGCAAATAAATAAGGAAACACAAGCTTTAAATGACACATTAAACAAGATGGACTTAATTGATATTTGTAAGACATTCCACCCAAAAACAACAGAATACACTTTCTTCTCAAGTGCTCATGGAACATTCTCCAGGATAGATCATATCTTGGGTCACAAATCAAGCCTTCTTAAATTTAAGAAAATTGAAATCGTATCAAGCATCTTTTCCGACCACAACAGCATGAAAGTAGATATCAATTACAGGAAAAAAAATCTGTAAAAAATACAAACACATGCAGGCTAAACAATACACTACTTAATAACCAAGAGATCAGTGAATAAATCAAAGAGGAAATCAAAAAATACCTAGCAACAAATGACCATGAAAACACGACAACCCAAAACATATGGGATGCAGCAAAAGCCGTTCTAAGAGGGAAGTTTATAGCAATACAATCCTACCTCAAGAAACAAGAAACATCTCAAATAAACAACCTAACCTTACACATAAAGCAGTTAGAGAAAGAAGAACAAAAAAACCCCTAGAGTTAGCAGAAGGAAAGAAATCATAAAAATCAGATCAGAAATAAATGAAAAAGAAATGAAGGAAATGATAGCAAAGATCAATAAAACTAAAAGCTGGTTCTTTGAGAAGATAAATAAAATTGATAAACCATTAGCCAGACTCATCAAGAAAAAAAGGGAGAAGACTCAACTCAATAGAATTAGAAATGAAAAAGGAGAAGAAACAACTGATGCTGCAGAAATACAAAGGATTGTGAGAGATTACTACAAGCAATTATATGCCAATAAATTGGACAACCTGGAAGAACTGATTCTTAGAAAAGCACCACCTTCCGAGACTGAACCAGGAAGAAATAGAAAATATAAACAGACCAATCACGAGCACTGAAATCGAAACTGTGATTAAAAATCTTCCAACAAACAAAGCCCAGGACCAGATGGCTTCACAGGCGAATTCTATAAAATGTTTAGAGAAGAGCTTCTCAAACTCTTCCAAAATATAGTAAAGGGAAGAACACTCCCAAACTCATCCTATGAGGCCACCATCACCCTGATACCAAAGCCAGAACAAGGGGGCACAAAAAAAGAAAACTAGAGGACAATATCACTGATGAACATAGATGCAAAAATCCTCAACAAAATACTAGCAAACAGAATCCAACAGCACATTAAAAGGATCATACACCATGATCAAGTGGGGTTTATTCCAGGAATGCAAGGATTCTTCAATATACACAAATCAATCAATGTGATACACCATATTAACAAACTGAAGGAGAAAAACCTTATGATCATCTCAATAGATGCAGAAAAAGCTTTCGACACAATTCAACACCTATTTATGATAAAAACTCTCCAGAAAGTAGGCACAGAGGGAAATTACCTCAACATAATAAAGGCCATATATGACAAACCCACAGCAAACCTTGGTCTCAATGGTGAAAAACTGAAAACATTTCCACTAAGATCAGGAGCAAGACAAGGTTGCCCACTCTCACCACTATTTTTCAACATAGTTTGGGAAGTTTTAACCACAGCAATTAGGGAAGAAAAAGAAATAAAAGGAATCCAATTTGGAAAAGAAGAAGTAAAACTCACTGTTTGCAGATGATATTATAGTATACCTACAGAATCCTCATGAGGCTACCAGAAAACTACTAGAGCTAATCAATGAATGTGGTAAAGTAACAGGATACAAAATTAATGCACAGAAATCTCTTGCATTCCTAGACACAAATGATGAAAAATCTGAAAGAGAAATTAAGGAAACACTCCCATTTACCACTGCAGCAAAAAGAATCAAATACCTAGGAATAAAACTACCTAAGGAGACAAAAGACCTGTATGTAGAAAACTATAAGACACTGATGAAAGAAATTAAAGATGATACAAA
Organism: Delphinapterus leucas; assembly: GCF_059928025.1. Lineage (NCBI taxonomy): Eukaryota > Metazoa > Chordata > Mammalia > Artiodactyla > Monodontidae > Delphinapterus > Delphinapterus leucas. Next base: position 32,689,395 of record NC_143132.1, read on the forward strand.
CAGATGGAGAGATATACCATGTTCTTGGATTGGGAGAATCAACACCGTGAAAATGACTATACTACCCAAAGCAATCTACAGATTCAATGCAATCCCTATCAAACTACCAATGGAATTTTTCACAGAACTAGAACAAAAAATTTCACAATTTGTATGGAAACACAAAAGACACTGAATCACCAAAGCAATCTTGAGAAAGAAAAATGGAGCTGGAGGAATTAGGCTCCATGACTTCAGACTATATTACAAAGCTACAGTAATCAAGACAGTATGGTACTGGCACAAAAACAGAAATATAGATCAATGGAACAGGATATAAAGCCCAGAGATAAACCCACACACATATGGTCACCTTATCTTTGATAAAGGAGGCAAGAATATACAATGGAGAAAAGACAGCCACTTCAATAAGTGATGTTGGGAAAACTGGACAGCTACATGAAAAAGAATGAAATTAGAACACTCCCTCACACCATACACAGAAATAAATTCAAAATTGATTAAATATCTAAATATAAGGCCAGACACTATAAAACTCTTAGGGAAAAACATAGGCAGAACACTCTATGACATAAATCACAGCAAGATCCTTTTTGACCCACCTCCTAGAGAAATGGAAAATAAAACAAAACAAAACAAATGAGACCTAATGAAACTTAAAAGCTTATGCACAGCAAAGGAAGCCATAAACAAGATGAAAAGACAACCCTCAGAATGGGAGAAAATATTTGCAAATGAAGCAACGGACAAAGGATTAATGTCCAAAACATAAAAGCAGCTCATGCAGCTCAATATCAAAACCCAAACAACCTAATCCAAAAATAGGCAGAAGACCTAAATAGACATTTCTCCAAAGAAGATACACATATTGCCAACCAACACATGAAAGGATGCTGAACATCACTAATCATTAGAGAAATGCAAATCAAAACTACAATTCGGTATCACCTCACAACCAGTCAGAATGGCCATCATCAAAAAATCTACAGACAATAAATGCTGGAGAGCATGTGGAGAAAAGGGAACCCTCTTGCACTGTTGGTGGGAATGTAAATTGACACAGCCACTGTGGAGAACAGTATGGACATTCCTTAAAAAAGTAAAAATAGAACTACCATATGACCCAGCAATCCCACTACTGGGCATATACCCTGAGAAAATGATAATTCAAAAAGAGTCATGTACCGCAATATTCATTGTGGCTCTATTTACAATAGCCAGGACTTGGAAGCAACCTAAGTGTCCATCGAGAGATGAATGGATAAAGAAGATGTGGCACATATATACAATGGAATATTACTCAGCCATAAAAAGAAACAAAACTGAGTTATTTGCAGTGAGGTGGATGGACCTAGAGACTGTCATACAGAGTGAAGTAAGTCAGAAAGAGAAAAACAAACACTGTATGCTAACACATATATATGGAATCTAAAAAAAAAAAAAAAAGGTTCTGAAGAACCTAGGGGCAGGACAGGAATAAAGACGCCGATGTAGAGAATGGACTTGAGGACATGGGGAGGGGGAAGGGTAAGCTGGGGCAAAGTGAGAGAGTGGCGTGGATATATATACACTACCAAACGTAAAACAGCTAGCTAGTGGGAAGCAGCCACATAGCACAGGGAGATCAGCTCGGTGCTTTGTGATCACCTAGAGCAGTGGGAGAGGGAGGGTGGGAGGGATATGCAAGAGGGACGGGATATGGGGATATACATATCTATATAGCTGATTCACTTTGTTATACAGCAGCAACTAACACAACATTGTAAAGCAATTATACTCCAATAAAGATGTTAAAAAAGAAAATTCCTGCTAGGGAAGATTCAACTTACCACTCTTCCTCACACACAGTGTTTACGACCTCATGATCCTGTAAACATTACATACAGCAGAACTATGAAGTGTACTAGAGTTTCATTTTCTTTCTTTTGCATTGTTTTCTTAGCGTGAATAAAGCCCTCTTTTTTTTAATTTGAAAAATAATTTTAAAAAAAGATAATAAAAGAATCCATGTACCCATCCACAGATGAATGGATAAAGAAGATGTGGTATATATATACAATGGAATACTACTTAGCCATAAAACAAAAGATGGAATCTTACCATTTTTTGACAATATGCATGGATCTTGAGGGTATCATGCTAAGTGTAATAACTCTGATGGAGAAAGACAAAAACTGTGTGATTTCACTCTTATGTGGGATATAAAAAAACAAAGTAAACAAGCAAAACAAAATAAAAAACACAGATGCAAAGAATGGATTGGTGGTTACCAGAGAGAAAGTGGGGGCTTTGGTAGGAAGGCAAACTGGGTAAAGGAAGTCAACTGTGTGGTGATGAATGGAAACTAGAATTCTGATGGTGAGAAAGCTGTAGTGTATGCAGGAGTCAGGTTATAATGTTGTACACATGAAAATTGTATAATGATACAAAATAATATTACCTCAACTTTAAAGGTGAAAATGGTAAATATTATGCTTGGTATGCTATTGTAACTCCTTTTAAAGGCACTGAGGCAGCACCTTTGCCCTCAGCTACATGGGTCCAAAAGGCTGAATTGTACGCTCTTACTTGGGCCTGCATTTTAGCCAATGGCAAAACTGCAAATACCTATACTGACAGTAGGTGCACCTTTGGAGTAGTTCATGACTTTGGAATGCTATGGAAGCAGGGAGACTTCGAGACTTCCTCACTTCCAGCAGAAACCAAATTTAAAATGGCCCTTGTGTCCAGTAATTATTCAATACCATACTCTTGCCAGCTGCTTTGGCTATAATCAAGGGCCCTGTGCATTCAAACTTGACTCCAAGGAGGCTGAAGAAAACCAAGTCACTGATATTTCCACAAAAAAACACTGCTCTCAAAGAACCTTTGTCATGTGCCAAAGGGGTATTAAATCTAATAACTGTTAGTTCAATTATTAAAGAATAAATATAAATTTATACTATTTATTCTATTCTATTACTTGGCCCAAGCCAGAAAAAGAATTCTGGCTTGGACCAAGTAATAATCTAGTCCTGCCAGAGAGTCTAAAATTCCCATTAATGGTCTGTATGTTTTCTCACCAGACAGAAGCCTTCCCTTGCAGACTGGCTACTGTTACTTCTGTGACTAAAATTCTACTAGAAAAATCATCCCCCTGGGGATGGCCTGGGGATTCATATTCACTGGGGAACTCACTTCCCTGGACAAGTGCTTTGACAAGTCTGTCCTGTATGGTCAGTTTTACAACACTTTCACTGTGCTGACCACCCTCAATCATCAGGGCTATTCAAATGTACCAACAGCATCATTAAGCCTCAACTCGCAATTTGTAGAGATACTCTGGCCCAAAGCATTAGTCCTTCTAAATCTTAGGTCTACCCCTTTTGGAACCCATTAACTCTCACTCTTTGAGATAATCAGAGGATTCAAAATGCACTTGGCCCCTGCCGCTTTCAATCCACAGCCGGTAAAGGGGATATTCTTCAATATTTCAAAAACCTTATTGCTTCTGTTGAGAATGACCATACTTTATAGAACATTCTTTCTGCAGTGCATTCCGGGGAGATGAAGACCTTAAGCAACACACCTTGCAGTGCAGAGATTTTATCTATTGGAAAAGACATCCCCAGAAAGACTCTCTTCAACCCCACTGGAAAGGCCCTATTAGATACTGTTAATCACTCCTTGTGCTGCCAAACTCCAAAGCAGAGACTTTTGGATCCATGTGCCACATTTTTTTTTCTTTTTTTTTTTGCAGTACGCGGGCCTCTCACTGTTGTGGCCTCTCGTTGCGGAGCACAGGCTCCTGACGCGCAGGCTCAGCGGCCATGGCTCACGGGCCCAGCCGCTCCGCGGCATGTGGGATCCTCCCGGACCGGGGCACGAACCCGTGTCCCCTACATCGGCAGGCGGACTCTCAACCACTGCGCCACCAGGGAAACCCCATGTGCCACATTTAAAGTAAGCACCAAACCCTGACTGGAGCTGCACACAAACTGATTACCTGAAAATAAGGATTTCCAGGAATCGAAGCAGACAACCGTTGAAGGAGACAGCTTTCCCAGGCTTGTATACTTGTATACCTCTTCTCGCCCTTATTTCCTCCCTCTCTTTCTTGGCCAAGTCTATTGCAAAAAGGGAAAACCTTTCTGACTGTTGGATCTGTCACCAGAAACTCCAATCTGTTCATGATGTTGGAGACCCCTTGATCTTATCCACCTCTTTGATCTCAAGTTCCATTGTTGATTATACCCACAAGCCTATGGGTGTTACCAATTTGTTTAGGCTGTTATGGCCAGGTGCTCCCATAACTTATTTCAACCTTTCTCTGACCATGACCACATGAGTTCCCATCTTATGACATTTGTTCCTCTCCCTATTTAAATAGGTTCTGTTCCCTTGAACCCAAGGGAAATATTACACAAACGGGCTGACTCCTCTTTGCCAGGCTTTTAGAAAAGACCCTTTTAGGCTGGGATGCTTGCTTGCAGAATGTCTGCTCTGCATCTAATTCTTACATAATCATTTTAAGCTTTATACCTGTTGCCTATCAAATTTTGTAGAAACAAAATGCCCAATAGGGTGACGCTAGCTCAGTGCTTTGAGATAATCTCCAAGGCTTATGACCTTGATAAGATATAGACCTCAGATGGGAAATGCCTGAGAGTTCTTCCTCCTACCTTTTCTAGTTCCTCAATGGTTTCCAATCTGTGTACTTCCCCTCCAAGGTGGGACATGACATGCAGGAAAGGTCCTTCCTGGCATCAAGGGACAAAATATAATTCCACTGAAATTGATAAACTGATTCTTGATCAAAGATGCTTTCAAGGGAAGATCTTGATCAAAACGGGGAAAAGTGAAAATAAAAGAAGCCTCATTTAAAATGGAGTCAGGAAGCCCAAAGGGAGGGCTCTCAGGCACGTATCATTCACCAAAGCTTACAAACCTCATTAGGAAGAGAGTTCCTTCTGATGCATCTATAGCAAGCTGCTCCCCACCTGCAGCCATTGAAGAACCACCACAGCACTCTTCAATTTCCTCCTAAAATCTAATAAAAACTGGCCTTCCCTTTGTTTCCTTGGACTTGCCTATGGTTTGCCAGTTTGCGTGTCCTAAATTCCAATTCCTTTACTATTCCCAAATAAGTTCATTTTGTTGATAAAATAAATGGCTCTTTTGTTTTCTAAAGTCAATGCAACCCCTCCTGTAATTTCATCACCTTTCCACAACTGCTTATTATTTTGAATATAATTTTCAATTTGATCTAATTTTGATTGTTTCTTATTTGGTACAATATAAGCACAATTAAAATTAGTGAAACAGAAATCTGATGAATATCCATCAGTCATTTAGGGATTTAAGTATATCATAAGAGTCTTTCATTATGGTTGGGGAAATCATATTTCAGGTTAAATTAGGAGAATGATGTATTTCTAATAATTCACTATTCATGAGCTGAAAAGAAACAATCAGAAAAATTCATTGTCAAGTTCACTTGCAAAAGATTGTGTGCAAAGAACAATAATCACAGGTACACTATGGTAAGGCTCCTTTCTAGTGGTTTTGAGTTCTGGAAGAAATATCATCCTTCACTTAATTGGAAATAAGCTGTAAAACAAATCTTATTATGTCATCATTCTTTTGATACTTCAGGATTCATATGCACCAAAAATCCAGATTTAAACAAAACAAAACCCTACTACAACACCAAACTTTTATTCTACAAGGTCAAAGTTGCATTGAAAATGATATTTAAAGGTCCCCAAACTTTTAAATCTCAAAACGAAAAACATTTAAAAATATCTGGGAAAGTTCTACACCTGTCTGTGCCACTTGATGAGAGTATTAACAATATGGTTTAGTCACACCCACCTAGTTGATAGTTCGGACTTATGTAGCTTCACTTCTCCTTTTACACACCATCTTGGTTTCAAATTTACCTTTTGGTATCAAGCTCATGCTTGACCCCAAATCAAGGCATTTACTTGGACTGATACTCTGCAGGGTAAGTTGGTTTGCATTGGCCACTTGATTTCACCTCCTTTAGATAAACACATAGCCTAACTATTCCCCCAGACCCTTGGTCCCTAACCTTGTATCACTCTGCTTGGCTGACACCACCTGCATCAGTCTTATCCCAACCACCACTGCTGGGGGAAATCAATTGATTAGCAAGGGTTCTGAGTACCAGACAAAGCAATACTATTCTGATTCCAAAATACCAAAATTAACTATGTTTGCTCACACAAACGTCTGCTATATTATCTTTTGGACATTTTAAGTATTTTGAATATTTCATAATAAAAAATGTGGTACAGTATTAACTCATCTTTATAGATATGAACTGCAATGTCCTTTCTAGTCCTTCTTCTGGAACACTGACCTCCTTCAAGAGAGTTGCATTTATTCAATAATACCCTAAACGGCTAGTGGGAATGAATTTTTCTTCCAACTAGAGAAGGCAGATGTGTGTAAAAAGAGCTTGACATCTACAATTAACCTCTATATACGTGTATGTGACATATTTAAATTTTCTAGGCTTAATATTTACTCAAAGGGGAATATGATATTAAAATATGAAGGAAATAAGAAGTGACACTAGATTATATTTTTTTCCTAGAGAACAAGATCAGTGTCACATTCATCTTAGTATTTCAAGTGTGTAGCATAGGGCCTGTCTCAGAATAAGCCTACTATCTTAACGCATAAATGAATGAGACTTAGTTTACTTATACCATATCACTGATTGCCACCCGCCTTTGTGTAATATGGTCACACAAAAGAATTAGTGTGGGTTTGTACTGTTTGGAGACAAAGGGAAGGAATATGTGTAGTGCGAGCAGCCCAGTTTAGGTAGAATGATTTCACCTATGAGGATTAATGTCAATTGTATAATGGCTTTGAGAATACCAGTTCCTCATATGTTTATTAGGGTCCATTCTTTGCACCTCTTCAGTTTATTAAAGGTGAGCTTCAACATTTTGCTGAAAATTAAAAATGTGTCTGTGAAATCTCAAAGGAACACATGGGAGTTAAAAATGTAATTAGCACTGTTTTTTAACAAAATTTGAGATTGTCCTTTCCTGAGATACTGTGGAATATGAGCTGCAGATGTGTTTACTCTGGCAAAAGACTCAAGATCAAAACAACTCCCATAAACAGAGAGCGAAAAAGCCATTTCTACCCTAAAGCCCTAGGTTCCATTCTCATGTTACTTTTAGAATGACGATTTCAGTGCACTTCTGCAGTGTTTACAGAATTGTTTTAAGTGATACAGATAAAAATGTATCCAAACGTTTTCCTAAAAGAGTAGTTATCTGAAAAGCTTTTGCAGTAAAAATAGCCTATGAGGAAACAAATTCATTAGTACAAAGAGTGTCTGATGCTGTGAGGATAACATCCCCACAGTGTCGCTTCTATTTTGCCGCCCGAAAAGCGACAAACTGACATTTTAGGGGGAATCTAGATAGGCTAAAAGTACAATGTGTTTATAGATAAACACACCTGCACATATGTACACACAATTTCATGGAATTTAAAAGTTATGGAAGGTTTTTCCCTTTTGTTTTAGTTTAGAAGAGGATCTTAGCATATTAAATTGTGGCATAATCGTATAGTTTTAATACCACTAACGATGAGATCTTCAAAAGGTATGACAGGGGAAAGAATACATTTGGCAACATTTATGGCTTTAGTATTAAAGTGTCAGAATTTCTAAATGAATAAATAAGTACGTAAGTAAAGGAGATAAGTTAGGCTGGTGGCCCAGTAAGAACTAAGCAAACCTTAAGTGGTATCCACTACTGAAAGGCAGATGGGCAGTTTTTCAACTCAGCTTCACCCGAATTGTCACCATAAAGGAAGGAAGGCCAGAGCTATTGGATCTTTCCTTATTGCAAGAGAATCCAGAAATCAGAATTTTAGCTTGAAATCTTCTAATGGTTAAATCCCTGCCTTGTTTTCCCTGTTCATAAATGGTTCAGGCAAAAAAAACCAAAACAAAACAAAACAAAAAACAGAACAAAAAAACACATCTGCCAGCCATATTAAGCTACAGGGATGCCAATTTATGATCTCTGTTTTCGGCCAGTCAATTTGATCCATTTGCAATATAGTGTACTTGGATGTCTGTATATAAATCTCCCTGGGTCACAATGCAGCAAGAGAATGCTTTCTGGCTGGACAAGTAGTTAAAGGATGCTTTCTGAACTCTAATATAATATAATCATATTTATCTTATATAAGCATCTATTTTTAACACAAAAGAAATAGTAATATTTCATAGCAAATAGCTTCCATCATTCACTCAAAGTATTTACACTACTATTGTAATATGACTTTTTATATTAATATTTAAATGGCTATGGAAATAATAGAGTTTTAGATCGAGAAGAAATATTATCATGACATAGCCAATTAACTGACCGATTTTATTATTTAGCAGAAGGTAGAAAAGTAAGCTGTAAACATATGTGTTTTCAAAACAAATTACTCAGCTGTTGTATGTCATGCATTCTTTAACTCCTCTCTGAAGAAAACTGAACATGTGTAAACAAACCATTACCAGAATTTACTATTAGGAAGCAAATATATATGACCAAATCTGTCAAGGTTATTCTTATTTTTCAGGTCTCCCCAGTGTCTTTTTTTATCATAAGCACTGGTCCTCCTTCAAATAATTCAGCACTGAGAATAGCCTCTTTTTCTTGTTGCTAACACTGCAGCTGACTCATACAGAATGGAGCAAATAAGCTGATCCAACTAGTGGTTGAAGCTCTTTGCCATAATAACGTGGCTTAAATAAATTTTTCAAATAGAAAATGTTCGGACATTCAAAAGAGAACGGCTGGTGGCAACTACTACTTCTTAAAAGTGTATCGCTCAATTTCCCTCTGCCTACAATGGCTTCCCCCTCTTTCCAGCCAGGCAAGCTCCTATCAGTCCTTCAAGTTACTGATTGCCTCCCATGCAAAGCCTTTCTTAACTCCCACAGAGAACTAGTACCTTCCTCCTCAGTGAGGCTACAATGCTATGTATGTTTGTATGTATGTATGTATGCATATATGTATGCAAGTATCTTTCACTATTCTCCCATTAGTTTCACTGGGGCCTGGATATGTTTAAATATTATACAATTCCCAGCATTTATAACATTGGCACATTGGAGTTACTGAATTAGTCATTGTTAAATGAATGACTGATTGAATAATTAACAACTACAACTTAAGCCCTTAATTATCAAAATTTTTTAAATTAATCATTTATTTTCCGATGTATTTTGACATGTGGATTCTGGAATAAATTATCAAGTAAAAATGATGATATGGAAATCTACCTAAGCGTGTGTAGCTGTATAACCCTATAACTGCAGTCAAGATGTTAAGGAATATAAAAGCAAATATAAGACTATAGTTTTTAAAGGACAAGTATCTTGACATTCAAAAAATATTTACTGAGCACCTCTATTATGCCATGCACTTTACTGTGTACCGAGGAAAAGAAGAAAAAAGTATGAACTCATTAAAAAAGGAAGACTTCTAATAATAAAGACAGAACCGTTGGGATATGTAGAATCTTTGCATCCAATAGTTACTAGCTAATGAGAAAGACATGGAGAGTTGGGAATGTAATTCTGCATGTTACTTAGAGGTTATGCAGAATCTACATCCACATGTTCAAATCTAACATACTTAAGGTAGCACACACACAGGTAGGTAGATAAGCCCTCACGATCTACTTTCAACACTGCCAGGACACATCTGAGAGAAAGCAGATGAAATACAGCTAACTACAGCTGTTTGGGGAAGGGATCCTGGTTTAAACTAGGATTATTGTGGAAGTGGAGAGAGTTAAGATTTCCTTATACCTTAATATTATATTCACTATCTTTTAATTTTAAGTTGACTTTTGAATTGCTATCTCAGACAATATCCCAATTAGTAAAAATGATAACACAAACAATAGATTTTTATCACCAAATCTCTAACATAGGGGTTCTTTTCTAAAATAGATGTTAAGGCAAGAGATGGATACTGAGTTTCTGAGTTTAAAAGCTTAAATCGGTGGATACGTTGTTTTGGAGTAGAAAAGATTTGATTAAAGTAAAATATAAGACATCTGTTTTGGGGCTAATATGAAAATTATAAGAAATTCATTAAAAGCAATATATGCATTTGAAAATCAAAATGTATCTCTTTATTTTGTTGACATATTTATCTCAACTTCACATATTATATATCAGATGATGGAATAATATTTTATCTTTTTAAAATTAAAATAAATTTTAAAATGTGGTAAATGCAGTGACTGTGAAAAATAATTAAATATTAAGGGGACATTCTGCTCTGAAGTTCCAGAACACCAGTGGGATTCTTTCATGTGATAGACCCACCAACACACACACACACACACACACACACACACACACTCACATTTGGGGTCAAATTTGGAATAAATGTTTCTCTTGAATTTAGCCAATTTTCTGCTCTAAATCTGTGAAGGTTCTATATATTCTAGTTTGTGATGAACTGAGGGCCTGAGAATAGTGGGAAAAAAAGAAGAGTCTAAATAAACTCAACATGTGTGTACATTTCTTCTTGGTATAAATAATCACTGCCCAAAGGTAATATAATACCATAAAGTATTTCTTAAATGTATCTTTTAAAAGACATAGGTTACTTATAGAGAAACTATTCTTCATTATTTAAAATAAATATACTTTTATAGTAAAAATACTTTGTACTATACCATACAAACCTATGTCACAATTTTGGTAATTGTTGTAAAATAGTTACTCTATATAAGTGAACTGAGAAAAAAATAGTGATTAAGTTTTAATTTTGAGTTAAAATTGACATAAAAATACTATCAAGCTAAGTATAAAATTAACAAAGGCTGACAAACAGTTTAGCTATCCTTACAAGAAAGTCTATATTTGATTGAAGGGAGATTGTGTCTAAAGCAAATGTAGTAATATGGCTATTGGTCAATCTTCTAAATTCATGAATCTTCACTTGTAATAGAAACAAGGTGATAAAATGTGAAACCAAGGATAAAAGGAATAAAATAAAACTTCTAAATTAATTTAATTATTCAAAACATTTAGAACAAGTGAGAAAATAAGGCTTAAAAAAGAACTTTTTATTCATGTATTTTACCACATAAGTTTGTTTCATGTAATTCCCATTTTTTTAATATTTCCCATGCCTACTTATACCTAGAGCTTCATCAGTTGATTTTTAGATTATTATATTAGGTACTGTTGAATAACTGAACTTATTGAAAATTATAATTTAACATTCCCAGTGATTTTTAAATCAACGTGCTATTCAAATACATTTATTCAAAAGTCTATGTATGGGTAATTGATTAAAGCTATTCAAAGGTAATATTTTAGCTATAAGAAAACCAATAAGGGGGAGAAAAGTTATTAAATCTTACACTCACTTCACTTAAAATCTATAGCTCCCTTGACAGAAGGTGAAATTGTGGAAAGCAAACAAAACTCTGCAGTGTTTTTCTTACCATATTGCCTGCACCTGTATATAATTGTAATTTCCCAAAGCATTACTAAACAGGTCAAAGGTTGTAGAGTTACTTCACATAGACTAGCCCTTTAAACCCAGAAAACTAGTGTCTCATTTTAACCATACACGTAATCTGTGCCTAAAATTAGAAAGGCAAGCAATGTTATCTGGCTCTTCATGGTCATGTCTTGTCTGGTAACCAGAGGCACGAAAGAAGGCTTGATCATGGGACCATTCAGGGAAGTTGTGCAATGAAACAGGAAGCAGGGCCAAGGAAACATATCAAAGCCTTGGATTTTTCCTTAGCTCTGCAGACGTTATGTGAAATTCCTCCTAAGGGAAAGGATACAGGAAATTGGGTAATATTTTGCAAAGACCATTACAGCCTGTGTCTCTCAATAACCTAACACATATATGGCCTAAAATTCCAAGCAGTCAGATAATATAAACAATCTAGTGGATCTTTGAAAGAAATATGAAAATATGTTTAAACTTTGTTATTCATAATGGTTTACCATAAGATATTAACATCTGGAAACATAACTTTTTGAAATATAAAAAAAATGAAAGATAGACAAGGTGAAGGAAAAGATGAGACAAAATGAAAAAATATGACAAAGGGAGGGAAAAATATGCCAACTTCATTTGCATTATATGGGGATGATCCTGGCAAGTGATTTGAACGGCAGCTATGTTTGAATTTGTAAGTCACTGATACTTTAGCATAAAAGCCACAGCCTCCAAAATATAAACAAGAGAATCAAATATGAAAGAGCTGAATCCACAAACATGCCCCAAAGTCAATGTCATTTACTTCCCAGGGACACCTTCTTTCAATTGTCCAGTAATTTTCTTTACTTTATTCACATTTTGAAGAAATAGTTCATGGAGACATAGTTATACTCAATTCGACTAAAAGATGCCAACCTTTTCCCTTGTATTAAGTGCCACACAGAAGCAGAGGAACCTCAGGTTCAACAGCAAAGAACTGAAAACATATATACTCGTAGTAAAAAACCTGTTCGACTTTTATGCACACCAACCTCAATTACTCATCTGGATTTAAACTGCTATGTGTTTGTTCTGGAGCTGTGGAGAAACAGGATAGAAGTATGAGAAATGAATGGATTTTAAACGCCTGAGGGACATTTCCAAAAGCCTGCCTGAGGAAGAAGTGTATGATCACAAAATGAATATCTATAAATACATGTATATATAATATTTACAGTGTAATAATAATAATCACAACCAATACCTGAAAAGAAAGTAATTAGAGTTGATCTTCCTTTTATAAATTCCAGATAAACAAAAGGATTTCATTATATGGCATATAATTTTTCAAATCCACAAGACTTATAAAGGTGAGTACCAACTATTTTATGCTCTGCCATATAAAGTTTAATCACAATGAACACAAAACAATAAGTTATTTTTGTAAATCTTTCTCCATCATCTTTTGCATGCAAGTAGTGACATCATTGTTCATATATGTCCTTTTGCCTCTGCCAGTTTTGGGAAGATTTCCAGAGCACAATGAATCGCTCTGTCCTATAAAAATTTAGCATTGTGACATCATGTAACAGTAACACTAAATTCTTCAGTTTGTTGAAGAGGATGCCTAATAGACTAGTTTAACATCTGAATTAAATTATATACGTAAAATTTTCTAGATGTGGAAATATTTTGAATTTATGTAGTTTTGCTCTTCATTGCAGATGTAGCCTCTGTCCTGTGTCTAGGACACTGACATTCAATCTGATAGCATAACCAATCAATCTCTCTGCTTTGGCTATTGCCTTGGTAACAAGAATAGTTTGAGTCACAGATGGCACATGAGGCGAAGTCCCTAGTCATTCCCAGATATATGCAAACTATGTCATTCTCCTTTACTTTTATCACTGTATATTCCCATGTCGATGAAGATACTGAAAAATGCTAGCACAAACATATTTAAAGAACACACTAGTCATTTGCATTTCCATTCACAAGTGTGTTTTACAGACTCTAGAGGAATGAGAAACACAATGACTAAATAGTTGCCCCATCTTCCAGATGGTTCTTCGTCTTTCAATATTATGAGAGTGGTACCACCAAAATTTCACGTTAACGTATCTTATTCCAGTGTTTAAGACCCATAATCTTGTTCATTTTTCTTCTTTGCCTGGTTCAGTCTTCTCCAACCACTCCATTCTAATTTTTATTCCTGCCCTTATCACTTCATTGTATGTACTGAATTTCAAAGGAAAGGGAAAGTAAATTAAACATACTAATGTTTGATTTTGATCTACACGTTTCCATTTTGTTAACTTGCTGTGTAACTCCCAGGGTAGTAACTTCTACATTTCTTTGCAGTCATTTTTTTGTCTTTTTTTGTATGTAGTCATGTTTTATACATATTTTTAATCTAAAGTGAATTCAGATGGACATAAATGAGAACATCTTGGTCATTCAACATGAAACAAAGGAACACCCAGCTATCTATTTTGTGGGTGTGCATGTGTAAGATGTTATAGCTTAAATAGTAATTTTCTTAAAAACTCAGCCAACGCTACATGATATATTAATTTGATTTGTTTTTAAGATATCTAAGTATTTTCCACTGAAAATAAAAAATCCTATATTCCTCAATTTTCAAACTTTGCACCGGTTAATAATAGGGGAAAAACCCCACCGTTTCCTTTTTCTTAGTGGAAGGTTTAAAAGTCCTAAAAGTACATTCCCCTGATACTTGTAATTTACTATTATTACACCACTTCTGAAAGTAAGGAAATCCTTTTGAATGACCTCAGTTTTTATTCTTTTCTGAATGACCCACTTTGATGGGGTGTCATAATTCCTAATGGAAGTTTAACAGCATTACTTCCAACTTTAAAGCACAAGGCACGGTTATAGTGACTAAATTAAAACAAACAAACAAACAACAGCATCACAACTCAACATTTAGCGTTCTTACTTCAGAATACTTCAAACTTATGACTCCTTTTGATGTGTGTGTATTTTGCTATGTGTTTGTGTTTTCCTAATTGCAAACTTGAGTACAGAGTTTGCCCAGTTGCAATCTTGGATAACAATCTGGAAATGTTTGAAATCAAGGAGGCCAGATGCAGAAACACTGTTGATCAATCTCTCCTTACTTTCAAAACCTCTGTTATTAGACCAGCTTCCTTTAGTATTCTACAGCTGCCCAGTAAAATGACCTTCACCCTTCTGTTCCAATATACATTACTATTATTAACATTGAGTATTTTATTTCTCCTCACCTGTTATTGTCCTTTCACATCCTCACATTTTTTTCCCATTTCCACTCATTTCAGATAGTACTTAAAGTGTGTAGAACCCAGATAAAAAGAATTTGTGTTATTCTCATTTGTATAGTAGAACCATTTTACTACACCAAAAGGAAATGCTTTATTAGTCTTTTTATCCTTTAGGAAATGATATTAAATTTTGACAAGGTTATTTGATGATGTTGTACTCGAATAGCAAACAACATGTGACTTTCTACAAAATGCAAATTGGAACCCTCTGACTCTAACTGGGTTTTGCTCCAATACCTAAGAGACTATGAAGATTTCAGAACAAAAGAGTAGTTAGAAACCTCTAAAATGTCTAATTTAAGTAAGTCCATGTTAAATTATTTTCCTAGAAAATCAAAAACTTCCCTAGAATGTAAGTGCTTCCTATGGTAGAAGTTCAAAGATACATTAAAAATGCCCTTCTTTGTTAAAACAATAATAAAAGATTAAAATGGCACACTTTTTGGTAATAGTATCATTTGTCTCAATTTCCAGACTACATCCTTAAGCAGATAAACTCCATTTTTCATTTTCTGGTCTGAAATTTATTGAAGGCCATAATGATTAGCATTGAATCAGTAAAACAGAACACCAATAGCCAGAATATGTGTGTGTGTGTGTGTGTGTGTGTGTGTGTGTGTTAGAGAGAGAGAGAGAGAGAGAGAGAGAGAGAGAGAGAAAGAGGTTTGAAATTAGATTTATTTTGAGGGTATCTTCAGTAGAGGGTAACTCAAACCAACGGCTACCTCTTAGTTTTCCTGTAGGTAAAAATGTTTCACCGGTTTCACTGTCTCACTGTTGTCATTCAGGCACAGTTGTAGTTCCTCCCATCCAGGAAGATATGAACTTGGATTTGATCTGGTTACTATGCTGGTACTGTCAGTAATGTCACTGCTGAGCTGCCTGATTTAACTTTTATCTTTCTCTCAAATCTCCTGGTAAAAATAATATAAATTTTATGTTGCAGTAACAAGATGCAAGGAATAATGATTGTGACTATAGGGAAGACATTTCCAGAACCATAGCTTATAGTTAATTTACAATTACTAATATCAGCTTGAACTTTTGTTTTATGACGTTAACCAAATAATGTATTTTGTTAGGGTGAAAAGGCTTACTATTGCCAAAACATTGTAATAAGGAGTCTGTCCTTTTCTCATAGGCTGAGATTTCATTTTCCTTCTATGTCCATCAATGGGGAGAGATGAAATTTGAATATGGCCTCTCTGAGGGCACACATAAAGAGCTGGACCAAAAGAATTTGTCATCAAAATTCGAATGGAATATTCATCCATGCAATTCTTTTCCTGTGTTCCTCTGTTCCACTTCTATTTGCCTCTATTATACTCGTGGTCTTCTGGGACAGAAATGTTGCTTCAAACCTGATCCCTAATATGTTTAAGTTCTTCCCCCCTATACCCTTAACATCAGATCTGCTCATCTCAATAGTATTCTCTTATTATACAGCCCAGTCTTTTATCCTTAACCCATTTATTTCAGGGCCGTACATACTTATTCAGTCTTGAAGTCCTTCCATTTTGTCCTCTAGACATCTCTCTCTGCTATGAACCCACTAGCTTACACATATCTTCAGGTTTTCCCTAGAATGTTATCTTAATCTTATCATTAGCTAAACCCTACTTCTTAATCAAAGAACACCCAATCTTATAACCTTCTTAAAGAAAAAGTGCTTAATTTTCTACATTCCTTGGTTCTTGGTACTGGGAGGTAGGGGCCACATTCTTTTTGTTTCGGGCTTCTACTTCTAGAGTGGTAGCTTTCCACCTTTATGCAAAGATCTTTCTATTTTGAGAGGTACATCCCATCCGAACAAACCACTTTCCCCCCGTGCTGTCGTCTGATTCTTTCCTGGTCACTCTCCAGATTAACAAAAGATATTGACCTAATCTATTTATTTCCTGCCATTATCCTGGGGTATTTCTATAACCATGTGGAAAAGAGATCTATGACCCTGGCCTCTGAGTTCCATAAAAATATAAGCCTAAACTAAATTTGAACTGTCATCAGACATAATTTCATCTTATCTAAATTCTGTGACCTCAATATATTGATTTGATATTCCATATTGATTACTAATTTTGTCCACAATGAAAATCTAGCTCTTAACTACTCAAAATTCTCCCAATTGCTTAGTTTCAAAATTTAACTGAACCAAAACCCTGCTTAGCAAGCCTTTGAATTTTTCACTGGTTGCTTCCCTTTGAGCTCTCCATGATAGAAACTTGCACCATGTTTGCACCTTATTGGTACCTAATCACAGTGTACTGGGACTTTCACAATATAACCCATACCAAATTTTACCTGACTCTCTATATCCCTCAGTGATGTTTTCCAGCTCCCATATTATTTCTTAAATATGCCAGACACTCTTTCCCATCTTTGCATGGTAACCCCCAAACTCATCTTCCAAGATCCACCTTAAGCCTATCCTTTTAATTATGTTTTCTATGGCTCTCTCAAAGGCTTGGTACTTCTTTCACAAAGTGTTATAACACAACAGATATGATAATTTCTCTCATTATATACTTTCCCACACCTGCACCGCTCAGGATCCCCCAGTGGAGTGTAGGCCCTCAATAACAAGGGCTACTTTAATCACATTTATATCTTTAGTGTCTAGTGCAGTACCAGGCTTGTTGTGGGTTTTCAGTATATTATTGCTACCTAAATGCTTTTGAATTCTGGTCACTTTTGGATAGACTATCATAAACTTTCAGAAAGATTGTTTATAGGTTAAAATTAACTACACTCTCCCCAATTATACATATTCTTATGATAGCTGGCTGCAAGTGACAGCAAGTTCCATCTGGAAACAAGAAATCTAATCAGTATGTCAAACATTTGGAGAGACCACAAGATATGTATCCACCCTACAAAGCTGATTTTAGGCAATTAAGAAGAGCTGATTCTGAGTTTTAATTTTCTTGGATTCAGAACTGTATAAACAACAAATTGTGATCTTTTAAACTGAAATTCAAAACTGTAATGTAAGAAAAGAGTTCAGATAATTTGGGGCCGAACATCCCTATATATTCTGGTACCTAGGAAAGTGATTATCACACAAGTAGTTCTTGAAAAAGACGGTTGAGTGAATGAATTGAATAGCCAGCACCATGCTTTAAAAAGCATCATCTCCTTGAAGTTTGTATAGCTATTTTAATTGTCATGGTCTTATATTTATTATTTACAACCAATAAGATAGCAAGTATGTGAACCTAATTCAGAATAGTAAAGAAAAACAGCCATCTTGACTCATTTAATGAGATGGAATCCTTTCTCTCCCACTCTCCCAAAACAATAATAAAAAGGACAAAATACTCAAAATCTAAGGTGTATGGATTTAGTGGATTTAGATAAAGGCGAGCCTAAAATTTCATATGTCTGAATAACAAGTCTCATGTTTTAAAATCACAATAGTTTTGGTAACATTTGAGTATACAGAGGTGAAAAATAGAAAAGGAGATCGACAAACAAGATACAAGCAATTATGAAATCTATACTTGCAAATCCAGTAGCTATGACTGAACATCAAAACTGTTGAAAATCAAGGTGAAGAATGGAATCATAATATTTTCAAACTCATTCTCTGGTGGTGAGGTGGGATAAAGATTCCTCCAATCAAACTGTGTCAAAAATTTCTTATGAGATGCCTTGCATAAGGCACATGAAGGTTGGCACAGATACATTTATTTATATTTTCATTTAAAAGTTAAAATGTAACTGTGACACATAAATAGTCAATTTTCCTTAAACCAGAGAGCAGAATGTGTATGGAAATGAACCATCTTTTACGTATCTTCATATTTATAGCAGCACAGTTGGGCCAATTACCAATATACAAGATTTAAATGATTAAAGGTAACATCCTATGTGTAGACTTAACAATACAATTACGATTTGAAGATGCCATTTAGTTTCTAGAAGAAGAACCTGGACACATCGGGATCACCTGATGTCCATCAATTGCTGAAACGAAGGCTTTCTGTTTGGATCTCGCTTGCCCAATCCTGGACACGTTTTGTGAGATGTTCAGGAAGCAGAAGTTATATAGATTTCCAATTGAAATGGATTTGTCTTATTTAAAAAGAATTTAAAGAGATTAGTTTAGTTCCAGGTCAAATTTCCACTTAGAGTTTAAGTTATACCAAAAGAGACCCTGGGTCACGGGGGTCAGATTGGTCTCTTCTGAGAGAAGCTTTAAATTCTAAAGCGGGTTCAGAAACTAATGCTAAGTGCTTACGGAATCACTAACTTTGAGTCAGAACCATATCTGCCATAGTCTTTGTGCTGGTCATCATTCCCTAATTTTTGTAGCTACTCCAAAATGTGTTCGGACTGTAAAACACACATATTTTTTCTGGTACATCTAATCTTATGAAAACTAACTTTTAACGCCATGTGTTTACCACAGGAGAATGGAAAATGTTATGTTGTCATAGTCCTTTAATATAAGTTTAATTTTTAAGACTCACAAAATCTCAAAGTCTAATTCTCAATTCTGCTTTGGCTTTAACAAGTTTGCTTTTGATTTCTTTATTTTTAAATAAAAGATGTGGCTGGCATTCAGTTGAAACTTTCACATTTACTTCTCTTTCCTCTGGTAAACTAAGCAGATAGCCTAATTACACATTTTGTAGGAACTGAATAAAGTATAAACATTCAGAATAAACTGTTGGAAATAGTCACTTGAACTCAATTCCCTTTTAAGCAGTCTAGTTTAGCCCAGTACTCTTCAATGGGTCATTTATTATGTCAACCCACTATAGAGTACATCAAAGGAGCTTGTCACTAATTGATTACATTTCTCTACCACCATGATTCACAGTGCTATAGGGACAATTACATAACTGTTTGACTTTTGCAAAACTGTGAGTTTAAGTAAACACAATTCTTTGTTATCATGATCTCTAATGGGCATATGCACAGTAAGTATCATAGTATGTAACTAGATCTTACTACATTGTCTGTCTGACTTGTGGCTCACAAAAATCCCTCTTTTGTGGCAACTGGAGTTCTGAGGAACAGCTGCTGATCTCACACTGAAATTAAAAACATTTGAGTTGTTTTGATTTATGTTAGCTCCCCTGGGAAGAGAGAAATGAAAAATGGATGCTTTGTGTAAATAAAATACCATTTCTCCAAGCTGTATAAAGAAATTGTCTAAATATACTGATATATTTCTTTTATTGAAATATGGTGAGACCCTGTTACCATATTGTTAGAAGGGAGGACGACTAACAATATTCTAATAAACAAACTGCTAGGATTCTCTTTTAATCAACAGTGTTCTGAAGGTGCAATTTTATCATCCCACCGCTAAAACCCAAGTCTGAATATTGCATGATGTTGTTATGAAATGCAACCAGCAATGAAGATCATTAAAATGATACACTCTCAGGAAAGCCTAAGAAAACCAGTTTCTCTTTTCTATAGGAGTTCTCCCCCAAAAGTCCAATGTCTTGTCTTTAGTGTTTCACTGTATGTGAAATCATTTGTATGGGGATGAGTGAAATAGAGATATATTGTTCTCATAATTGTTTAAATTAAATTCACTAATGTAGACTTCCATGTTGTGGATATATTTTTTAAAGTGTCAGTTTACTTTATATACCTCTTGGTGGGAAGGAGCAGGTCCTTTTATGATTAGAATTCTCTAAGGATCTTGTGAAAACAAATCATCAAGAGAACCTATAAGCACACCAGCTGGTGTGATTGATTGGCAACACACGAACAAAAAGTCTCTGGGTTTAAAGGTACATTCCCCTCCTCCCCCCACCTAGATCATTCTGTACTGCTTATTTAATGTTTTTTTCTTTTTTTAAAAAAGTGGTCCCTGACCCTGGTGAGATTATGAAGGACCAAGCACATTATAAATGATAATATGCTTCCCCTCAGGAAGCAGGGTTTAAGTGTCAGAATTTTTCAGTAGTCCATGTTGTCTATTTCTCTGTTTTATGGTCCCTTTGAAAAGACTGAACTGTTCTTTTCAGCAAATAGTAATGAAATATTACTTTAGCATGGGAGTAGAATTTCCTTCTTTTATTTTAGGATGTTCTGAAACAGAATGCCAGCTTCCTCTTACACTTCCTCTAAAATGGTTTTAAAATTGCCGGACAAAAAGTTGTTTCTTGTTTCTTTTAATGGGTTAAAATATGTAAACCAAGTTTTAAATAATTTAAAATTAATGAATATTCCAAGTGCAAGTTGTTCATTAAAGCATATATTAAAAAATGTATCAAGCAAGGAGATAATTTGTATTTTAATTATACTGCTGAAGGAATTCCACTAATTGAGTTAGCTATAAAGGATTTCATTTGAAAATTTCCATTTTCACCTCTTTTGAGAAGGAAGTTACAGGTTAAAACTTGTTACTACCAAAATATCTGAGTGCTACAAAAATTTCAAAACATTCAATATCATGACAACCTAATGGTTACATAGGGTATGAATAGTTCCTTTGAGCTCATTGTATTGAAAAGACTTCTACATGTAAAGCAAACAGATTTAATAAATACACACAAAGAAGCTGGATACTTTCTTCTGGCACAATTGAACCTTCCAAATCTGTGCATTATGACAACCATAGTATGCCATTTGAAGTAAAGGAGCTGTATTCTTTTCATCACCAAATATACATTATCAGGTATACTGAAGTTTAGGTCACATTACCAGAAATCAGTCTTCATGCTTTCAATTAATTTTTTTAGACATAATGGAATTCAGAGAAAAGAGCATGAGCTTTGGAATTATAGAGACCCAGTTTGAATTCTGACTGCAACATAGACAAGAGTCTGATGTTCAGTAAATTATTTCATTCTCTGGGTCCTGAATTCCTCATCAGGAAAGGGGATTAATATGTGGCTTAGTGGGAATTATGAAGATACGTAAAGCGCTTGGCTGAGTTCCTGACACATGGTGAAGGTGCTGTCATTTTCATTTCTTATAGAAATAAGTCATGCATGCTATTATATATGCTCTTCCAAAGGCACAAATAAAATCTCAGAATTGATACTGTTACCATTGCTAACCTGATACGATTTGAAAATAAAGTAATTAAAAGTATTAAGTGTTTGCCAATAAATACAGTCATTTTTGGAGGGAATCTTATATCTGAGGTAAAAGAATTTTTTTAATTGGAAGAAATTAAAATGAGAAAACAACAGTTTTTTTTTACATATGTACATGAATTCTTGCCAATTCAATAGAATTCATCCAAAAGTTGAAGAAGAGTTTAGAATTGTAATTAAAGTGGTGAGATGCATTTGAGCAAGGACCAAAAATGAAAGATAGTTTTAAATATCAACCACTATAGAAAACAATACAACAAACACTGAAAAAACATCACTGGGGCTAAAAGGTGTATTAAATTCTCAAAAAGATGTTTAAACCTGTACAATATTAACTATATAAGAAAAGAAATAGAATCAAAATAATGTTTATAAAAAATAAATGAGGATTTCATTTTAACATGAGATAAATGTCTTACAAAGAATATATGGTTTTGTGAAATGTGATTGTGTAGATTTTCAATTAATAAACTGTGGTATAGACACATCCTGTTAGAAGGCTTATGCTTAAACTTTTCTTCAAGTAAATCCTTTATGCTGAGAAACACCCTTTATTTGTAATAATTTAGAATTCTAAGCCAAAAGGTAAATTCCTATCTTCAGTTTTTCACCCACTGTAAGGTGAATTGATTATACTGTGAATTGATATTTGCCCTTGGCATGCTTCATTAACTCACTTGAAACAATCACATGCATTCCAGTGGACGGAAATATCTAATAAAATTTCCAAAACAAAAAAAAAAAAACAAAGGACTATCCCAATGGGTAGAAATATATAATAAATGTTCCAAAACAATAATAAAAATGAAGGGTTTTTCCCTTTTTCCTTCAAAAGCTGAGAGCTGTCCTTTAATCATATTGTACTAACTAAAGGAATACTTAAAGAAAATAAGAAATGGGCAATACTGAACAATGGAGCTGACCCTGGAAACAAAGTTTTGGGGAAAAATTGTCTAATTTCATAAAACGAATATGATACAATCCTAGTATACAAGCCTGACATTTTAGAATGGGTGCATAAAATGTTACCTCTTTTGACTCTATGACTTCTACTCACTCACTCACCATCTACAATATTGTCTTTGTATATGTTACATTCCACAGTACTCCAGTCAGGAGATAAGTAAAATGTTCAATGAGGACAGATACACCACACAGGGTTTATTTTTGGCCAAAGTAAAATGGAGGGGCAGACAAAATTCCAGGAACTGAGCGTTAGTACTGGAACTATATACGCCATACACATGTCCGAGTAATCTAATCAGTCTCTGCTCTCCTTTGCATACACGACTCTGCTTCCTTCTGAGCATTTCCACATTTACACTGCTCACCACCTGATATGGTTCATTAAGGCAAAATAAAGTGATGAAAACTGAGAATGGTATTCTCTCCAATTTATTCTCTACTTTCATGTTAACTTTTTAAAATGTACATAGATAAAGCTTGAGAAAATGGAAAAACCTTAG
Organism: Delphinapterus leucas; assembly: GCF_059928025.1. Lineage (NCBI taxonomy): Eukaryota > Metazoa > Chordata > Mammalia > Artiodactyla > Monodontidae > Delphinapterus > Delphinapterus leucas. Next base: position 32,712,752 of record NC_143132.1, read on the forward strand.
GATACAGCTGAAAGAGAGTATTAAAATCAGAATCAATTTTGCAGAATATTCAATCTCCAGAAGCCTACTGAAACAGATATACAGATGCTTAAAATTAGTAACAGGATATAAATCTGAGATAGTTTTTCTCAGAGGAATAAGCAAGCTGATACTTGTTACACAAACCTTCTTAACAGCAACATATATAAAAACAATGCAGGATGTTTTTGTAAGGCCTTCTTTGAATTGATTTTACAAATCCAGCCTTTTAAATTTCACAGATTTTAAATGAGTCTGTTGTGACAGTTGTAAAACCTCTATTACATGTTCTTGATAGAATATGGTGTCAGAAGGAGTAGAATATAGGTGGTAAATAAACAAAATAAATAAAACTGACCTTAAAATTCAGAAGCTGAGATTTTAATTTGGTAAGCATCATTTTTTGAGCTCTTTCCTTCTCAAGATATTAATATACAGTATTCTTTCACTCCCAGGACAATCACAGCATTCAACAACATGTTTCATCTACGTGATAAAGTAGTTTGACATTCTTGAAACAGGTTCCCAGAAGGGATGGAAAAATTAGTTAAATAGTAAAGTAATATTCATTTACTAGGCCAATTAAAGGGTAAAATGGAAACGTTATTACAAACATCATTTTCAATTACTTATAACACCCCATAAAAATGTAAAAAGCACATTTCCACATTTGCCTGCACTGTTGGGACAGAGAGCTCAATATTTATTATGAAAAATTATTTAAGGTAAATTTGTCAAACAGTTCATTCAGTTGCTCTTTTATCAGATGTAGGAATGTATAGAAAATAAAACTTGGTAGAATATTTCAAAGCAGAAGAAAGAGAATCTTTATTTCCTTAGTTCTCAATTCTTCAGGGAAAGGAGACAGTGGGGTCAGGGAAGCTCAGAATTTGAAGAAGCGTTTGCAAAAGGCATTCCCCTGCCTCCCCAAGACATTTCCTGCTGGAGAGATGGGGAGCGTCGATCAGCCAGTGTTATCTGAGCCAATCTGTTTACCTCAGACTGTAAATCACCTCAGTGGATCTTAGCCCTGGACCCCTCTGAGATGTCCTGCTCAACCTATAGACATTATCCATTTACAAGCTCTCTTTTTGGTTTTTTTTCAAAGTGAAATGAAAACCCTGCCATTTCAGAAAAAAAAAATGTGTTTACACAACCAAATGATTTCACATCTGGTGAAATTCAAGCTGCCATTTTGTAAAAACAACTCTAAAGTATACTGCTCAGAAAACAGTGCAATACCTTTCAAAATATCACTGGACTATAAACTGAAATAAACTGTACATTTCAGGATTTTAATGGGTGGATTAATTACTTAACATTTCTTTTAATTCATTTCTCTGATAAATCCAAACTTGTTAAAATTATTTTTATTAGGTAAAATTACAGAATAAAATACATGTAAAATAATGTATTAAATGTTTTTATTAGAATTTTAAACAATTATTTCAATGTTGTATTCACACAGTGGGAATCTCTTGGTAACATGTCAAGTATAGCTGAAAATACAGTAGAAATAAAATAGATTTGTTTGTTGATTTGGGTTAATTGCATCAGGAAAAATTCCGTTTAGTGAATTGATCCACTTTGGAAAAAATGTCTATATTGATATGAATAACATCATAGTAACAAAAAACAGGAAAAAAAAGAAATTCTATCAAGATATATGTGCTCATCTATACTAGAAACAATCTTATATTTGAAAGCAATAAGCATGATTTAAATTAACTTTCTTTTATCCTCTTCATGACAATGAGTGTCCTGTTTATAGGTAAAATATTTCTAGAATCTGTGGCCAATTTCACACCTATAAATTCCCACAAGCTGACTGCTGCATGGCAGAAACCATCTCTATATCAGGTTACAACACCAACAAATGTTCTGTCTCCTCAAACATGTTACATTATTTTATTATAAATACTTGTAACAAGTTTTTTTTTCCACTGAAACATGTGTGCACTAATTAATTGGTAAAGTAGAAATTGCATACGTTTTGTTGGCCATGGTAAAGAGTACACGTGTAGGGAAAATAAAAATTCAGGGAGTAAATAAAAGCCAACAGATCAAATCACTCCACACTTGCAAGAACTCAAATTAGGGACTACAACTGGGAGAAAAATGAAATCATTCAGGCATGGGAAACTTGCACATTTAGTTGTGTTGAAACGTGCAATTTTCAGTCTGTAAATCTCAAATTTGATTTTCAGGATAAATCTCCAAAGGCAAGCATTGACTTTGTAATCTTTTCACTCATTCATTCATTCAAATTCACCTGTGGACCTAGTACGCTGCCCAGTGCTGTGCCAGTAAGTGTGGAGATGGCAGTGAGCAAAACAAAGTTCCTTTGCTCATGGAGGAAAACAGATGTTAGGATGATAAACTATGAACATATATGCCATATGATGAAAAGTTCTATAAGAAGGAGGAAAGCAGGGTCAAGCAAGGGACTGAAGTGGTATTTTATGGACTCTGGTTTGAGAGGTCCTTGCTGATAAAATGAGACTTGGAAGGGGACCTGAATGCAGTGAGAAGCAAGCATTGCATTTGGCCCTGAATCTGTTACTTGGCATTTTGAACTGATCTTGTGTAAAATTAAATTGTAAATTGATAAGACGGCAAATCAACAAAGATGACATTTTAGGGAGAGTTGCTGTTATCTTGAATTTTTCACTAGGATTACTGGATAACAATCAGATTTATTCCCAAACTTAACATGAAATAATTGGAAAATATTCAAGGTTAGCTGTTCGTACTGCATTTAGAGAACAAATTCTAAAATGAAGAGCTATCTCTAGGAGATATTTCCTGATGAATATACAGCTGAAACATGGCCACAGAGACACTGCCCCCAATCTAAGCTAATGCTATGCTAAACAAACAAACAAACAAAAACAACCTTAATGTTATTAAGTACTAAACAGAGTGATCTAAAGAATTACCTGAAGGTTTGTGAAGAGTAAAATCCAGATCCTCTTAGGCTATTTAATGTTATTTGTACGTGTGGCAAGGAGGGTAAGGAGAGCTAAATGACTATAATACACTTAAAATCCGAGTCACACTTTAACAATATTAAATAACTTTCAAAAATCAAACAACTTGAACAAGAAAAAGGCGTACTAGTGAAATTTGTGGCCATCTGTATTAGTCAAAGCTAATTTTAAAATGTTGTATGAGACTGTGAAATATGAATATCTTTTACATGTTTATTAGAGAATAATTTGGATGAGCATACCTCTTCCAAATCCTACAAATCTGAAGCATTTAATGAAACATATTGTATCCAGCCAATTGCCCAAACATTTTTGGGGGGCTGTATATAATAGTAGCTACAACATAATAGTACATATGAAATAAAGACAAACCCTAAATTTTAAATTTAGAGGCAACTCGGAATCCTATCCAAACAGATGTGAATTTAAATTGTGCTCCTTTTAACCACATATAACTGTTGTTCTATTTGCGTACTTTTTTTTACGTTAACTGTCTAATTGAGCATTCACAATCTAATAAGGTGCACACCAGGACCCAAAGAGACCTCCTGTTAGGCCCTGAAGGGTAAAGGTTTTGTATCACTTCCAGATTTTCAATTAGATCCTGATTATAACATGCTTCATTTAAAGCTACAGGAATTCCAACCCTGTCAACACTACTGGACCATAACATGTCTGTCTTAATTACATCTGATTAGTTCTGGGCCCAGCTCACATTGTGTACCCTGACTCTGTAAAAAGCTGCTCATCTGTTTGGCAGCTGCTGGTGTGGAAGAACCTTATTCATCACGCTGCAGAAGACTGTGTTCCCTCACCTTTCTCTCCTGGGATGCTGGGCCTTTTGATATCCCATAGCTCCATAGGATCAGCCAAATAATGCACCTCACTTATCACTGGCAGTATGGCGGAGCTGGGAATGGAAACCTCAGCTGCTCAGGGGCTACTGCTGGGAGCATTGTGAGCTTGTCCTACTCTCCCAATCAATAACGTTCTACAGGACTATTGTAAATTTTAAGTTTTGCAGAGATTGACTTACTCATCCCATGCATTCTTTAAGCCTGTATTACAAGAAGACTATACAAAATACTTGTCATGCATTTTCTGAAATCCACTTTCAAATAAAATCAGTGTTATCAATTTCATTGATATAAAAAAAAAGAGTTGGTAACTCTTAAACAAAATGTGTGGTGACATCCACTGGGGTTTTTTTCTCTGGTATTTTCTATTTGCCTCCAGAAGCCACCAGATGAAAATGTCTGTATTGATTTTTTTTTATTTGATAACACTGAGCTTGTTTCATGACTAATGGTTCCCAAGCCATCAGAACATCCTAATTTACTCTGCTTTGTATCTGGGTAGCATTTTGATAATGGTTGAATTAATACTGGGCATTGACATCTTTATCTGTAGTTAAAGGGAATTCTCATTTAGTTGTGAGTAATAGCTGAGGGTTATCTGATTCACTGGTCTTCAGTAGTAATAATAGTAGCACACATTGTACACTCTATGCTAGATTCAATTTATGTGTTTTTACATATATTAATTTAATCCAAATAGCAACTCTAAAAGGGATATACCACTATTTAACACTATGGAGTACTTAATTCCAATTTTAAAGTGAGAAAATACATAGAATTTGGGATTAAATAAATTGCCCAAACACCCAGTTATGAAATTGCAGAGGTAGGATTTGAATTTCTTTCTACCATAATGGGCCTTATATAAGACTTATTTAGCCTGGAACTTAGTATCATAGGGATAGAAAAATGGGGTTTTCCTCACTTCTATTAGGATTAACTTGTTAAATAAAAAGTGTAACTATACCTTTGGTCTCATTTTAAACCCACCACCTCCTTGCTCATTAAACTTCAGCCTTCTTTTGATTTCTCACGCATATCAAGTTCACATCAAGGTAAGAGCTGTTGCCCTAGCTGTTCCTTTTGCGTAGAGAGCTGTAACCCTGAATATTTACAGGGTCCTCTTTCCTGTCACATCTTATCACTAATCTCAGCTCACATCTCACTCCTTCAGAAAAGCTTTCTCTGACCTTCTTGCCCAAAAGATAATAGTATTTCCCTAGTCATCAATTTTTCACATTATTCTCTACATTTAAATTTTTACCACAGCTAATACTATCCCTAATTATCCTTTACTCCTTCTATGGAGTCTGATAAGATCCATGAAAGCAGAGTTATTGATCTTGTTCACGGTTGTTTCCCTCAAACTTGGAAAAGTATTTGGCACATGTAGGTTCAATAAATACTTCGAGTATGTACAGTCAGATAAACTATTAAAAGCTAACGATACTATTGAAGGGGGAAACTGAAGAATTATAGTCAAGTAGTCATTTATCTAACCTCAAAGAATACAGCCAGAGCCCACAATTAGTAAGGTTGGCATAATTCGTTGAGCTCCAGTGCCCTCACAACGAGGAGAAGTAGACACCAGAGCTCTGACTCTCCTGCCTTGTTTCTGACATCTAGTCTCCAGCTTGTAACCCCAATGGGTATATGGTTTCCAGTCTCATTTCTCTGGGCCTGAGAGCTAGTCTTGAAAATGTGCTTAGTATACCAAGCTATTTCGGGCAAGTACATAACTTCTTTCCATTCTCCAACTTCCCAGTTCTACACCCACCCCTCCACCAACCCCCTTAATAGGTATTGAAGTACCACTGCTGAGCATCAATACCAGAGTAGGGCTGAGACATTTTATACTATTCATTTGGATGATTACTGCTAAGCAGACTGCCTGAATTTTGCATATCCCTTGCTTTTCTTCTGATACTCGAATATGGCTACACTCCAGGACACCACGGTTAACTTACTATTCTCTCTCTATACTGTCTCGTAGATTCTATCTCCTGAGGCAGATTTAAAAACCAACTATGAATGTCTCCAAATTCCTGTATCCATCCCAGACCTATCTGCTTAGCTTCAGATCCACTTATGCAGACCCCCAATGATTTTCACATAGAGAAATCAAGTTTCAAGGGCTATTTTATATCCCTGGTCCTTTAGCAACACTCTTCCCCACAACTTCAGACCCCCTGCAAGCTTGATTTAGAAAATGTTATCAGCATGTCTTGTAGACTCTATTTCCAAAATGTTTCTCAAATCCAAACATTTCTTTCTATTTCCATTCACAGACCAAGGTTTGTACAATTATCATTGCCCACTCGGACTAATGCATTATTCTTCCCAATATTCTGCTCTCAAATCACTTGTGACCTCCAGAATGAGGTCTTTCCTGACCTCCATATTTAGATGTAGACCCTCACATCATGAACCATTTTCAGCTTCATTTCCCTGCTTTATTTATTTCAATGAAACTATCCCTACCAGAGATTACATATTTTATTCATTAGTACACTTGTTTATTGTCTATATTCCCAATGGAATATGAGTTCATTGAGGTCAATTCCAGTGCCCAGAGCAGCTACTGACAGATAATAATTGTTCACATATTATTTGTTGAATAAATATATGGGGGGGGTGCTCCCTGGTGGCGCAGTGGTTAAGAATCCACCTGCCAATGCAGGGGACATGGGTTCGAGCCCTGGTCCAGGAAGATCCCACATGCCGCAGAGCAACTAAGCCCATGCACCACAACTACTGAGCCTGAGCTCTAGAGCCCGAGAGCTGTAACTACTGAGCCCACGTGCCACAACAACTGAAGCCTGCGTGCCTAGAGCCCGTGCTCCACAACAAGAGAAACCACCGCAATGAGAAGCCCGCACACCCCCACTCACCACAACTAGAGAAAGCCCACGCGCAGCAACAAAGACCTAACGCAGCCAAAAATAAACAAATAAATAAATAAATTTATAAAAAAATATATATGAATGAGAGATGTTATACTCAAAATTGTAACTCTTCTTCAAAGCTAAGATACTATACTCAAACCAAGCTCTTTCATGTAAATGGACCTAATCCAATGAAATTTGGACCAAACCATCAATCAAGCTTTTAGGCATCTTCAGGTCTCTCTGAACTTGGAATAGGAGTAGTTTAGATTCATGTTGAGATACGGACAGCTCTATCCATCCCTAGTTTCACCATACACATATTTGTAAAAGTGCATCCATTCATTTATTACCTCATTCATTTAACGTGTTTTTGTAACTATGATAACTGGTTACAAAAAAAGAATAACATAGAATATCTACCCTTAAGTGTTACAATCTTTTGAGTGTTGTAATTTCTATTTAATTTCAGCAGATTAGGTATTAAAATATAGACATACATACATACACACATACACACATAACAGAGATGAAAGAATTGTCATTCAATAAGACCAAAGTTGTCATTTATTTCCCCCAAAATACTGTTTAATTTTTCAAAAGTATGATAGATTGTAAAAAAATTTGATGTATTCCAAATGTATTAGTTGAAAAAACTCATATAATTAAAGAGTTAATAACATTCCAAGGAAATTTTAAAATATTGGCAGAAAATAGACTGCAATACTATTTATGCCTTTCCATTAGACAATTTGACAAGGGTACAGATTTAAAAGCCCCATCCTATTTCACAAACTTTTATCCCTACTTTTAACGTGCAACCTCTTGTGCAATTAAGACCAATGGATTGTCTGCAGAAAAGCCAAGAAAATTGTATTCTTTTTTCAACGCTTTTGGGAGCTTTCTTCTAAAATTTTATAAATCCCTTTCTATGTAGTTCAAATAGAAAAGACTGCCAGGTTCTATTACTTCTTAGTGTCTGAGCTCCCCATAAACAGAATGATTATATATGGCTAATCTTTCAGAGATTATAAGTTTTGTGCAGAGAGACAGAAAGAATCCTATGGTCATTATGTAGATGAAACAATCCTCTTTTAGCCCTATTTAGCTAAATTCTGACAACCCAATCCATACATAGGTGGGAAATAGGCCCCTGAGAAAACTTATTTCACTTGTGGCTAAGTTACTAACCAGTTAAAAAAAAAGCTAGGTGAATAAGAAAGATTAAAATTCTTTTACAGTATATCATCTGCAATATGCATTTATGAGTCATATAGAAGCTAGTTAAAGTTACTTCAGAAAACTAGACAACTGAGGATGAGAAATGAAGGTAAATGAAAGAAGACATGAGGATATAGAGTGGTGTTAAAGTTAGCAGCTTAAATTCACAGACATTATTTGTAAAGGTCTTATTCCTTTTGTTTGTCTTTACCTAAAATTAGAATAAAATACAGTCTAAACTTCAGGTTTTAGGCTGATGCCATAGAAAGCTAAGAAGTTTTGGTGTTTCATATAAATTTTAAGAGTGTGAACTGCCTTTCTATAACCTCCTGATTCTATCCAAGTCTCACACTCTCACATAAAAGCTTAAAGTTGTAGTCATATTTTCTGTGCATGGACTTTTCCCCTTCAGGCTTACATTTTTTATTTTATTTTGAATTTGGATGATGAGCTTCCAATGTAAAAACCTGACACAAGCTTCTGAAAATCCTACGCATTTATACTTTCAATAAATGCTCATTGTGCAATATGAGTTATCATAGGGTGGTGTGGTAGAGCAGTAGAAAACACATCAAACACCTCTGACCTTACAGAGCTTACACTGTAGTGGAGGCAACAGCCATACCAGAGATAAACAAGAAAACGTAAAGTATGTTAGACAGTGATGAAGGTTAATGGGAAGGATTTTTTAGAGAAGAAAATCTGGTGATTTTGGGGGAGAATTGTCAGAGTATTTTCAGAGAGGAAGTGAGATCTGGCATAAAAGGCAGCTTTAGTGAGAAACATGGAAAGTTTATCTTTGGTACTGGGAGAGACTTTCATCTATGTTGGCAGACAGGTAGGTAGATATGTGAATGTGGTGGTAGCGGTTTGTTGGAATTCTTTCTGGTTGCTTTGATGTTCTTAGAGGCTAAGGATGGCATGAAGTAATGTAATCTGAAGGGGTGAGAAATTATTAAGGAGTTGTTAATGAATAGATTAAGGAATTAAATATAAATGCTCAAGAGCATCAAGGGCCCACCTAAAGCTATTTAAGCATTTTACACCTTCACTTATTTTCTACTTTCCTTATTCTGATTATTTTTGGAAAAGTTATGTCATTCTGAAATTATATCAGATACTATAATGATTATCAAGAAAGTATGCAGCTGTCCTCTAGATCATAGCACATTGTTCATTACTCTAGAATACTAAAGAACAAACAAATGAATAAAGATAGTGACACACTCTTATTACACACTGCAATGCTACATGCATGCCAGTTTACAATTTTATCTCCACACACATACACAATTAAGAACTTAACTTTCTAGAAATGTATTTTATCTCTCCAATGAACTTGGAAATATTTATAGCCTATGGATTAGCTCCTGTTTCTTTACAGAGAACTAAGCGAATGAACATCTCTATTTTCAAATAAGCAGAAGTCATTTCCTGTGCATGTATGTATGCATGTATGTTAAGGATGACACCAAGTAGAAAAAAAATCATCGCAAGAACTATCCCACCCCCGATCACATATTATCTTTCCAGCTCACCATGGCAGAGGTGGTAACTTTCTTCCTTGAATTCCCATTGCTCTCTATGTACTTGTTAAATATTCCCACCCCCTAGTTTTGTTGGGTAGGCTTCTGATAAGTACATTTTAGCTACCCAACTAGATTTTCAGGTCTCTCAGAGAAGTACAGCACTGAGATTAAGATCATCATTTCTGGAGCCAGACTATCTGGATTTGAAACCCTAATCTGGCACTTTCCTTTCCCTTGCAGGTTATAGCATATGCTTATGTTACTTCAGGATTAATACACATTTGCATGCAGACACATCTACCCACCTATGCACACAGAAACTGACCAACCAAATACTGCCACTTCCTACTTGAGTAATCTTGGGAAAATGATTTAATTCTATGAACTTATTCTTTTGCAAAGTGCTCATAATAGTACTTCTTAACTTATAGACTTATGAGTACTAAAATAAATAGTAAAATTAAAGGGCTTAAAATACTGTCTGGAAGACTTGTGGATTAAAATGGCGCAGTAGGAAAATCCTGAGTTTACTTCCTGCCAGAGACACACCAAAACTACAACTATAGATACAATAACTATCTCTGAGAACAACCTGAAGACTAGCAGATCATTTCTACATGTTCTACAAATTATTTAAAGCTTATAAAGAAACTGCAACATCAAGATAGGTAGGAAGGGCAGAGACTCAGTCTAGACAGAACCCATACCACCATTGTGGTGACCCATAAGCAGGAGGAATGTCACAACAGCAAAGTTCCCTGCTGATGACTGAGGGGTCTGAGCCCCAGAATGGGCTTCCCAGCCTAGGGGACCTGGACTGGGAAAATGAGCCCCAGTAACATCGGACTTTGAAAACCCGTGGGGCTTACATCTGCAAGAGCTGGAGGGCTATGGGAAATCAAGATTTTGCTCTTGAAGGACTTGTGTCCAAACTCACTGGTTCCAAGTTCCAGAGAAGAGGCAACAGCTTGGAAAGCACTGAGTCATACAAAAAGGAGAGTCATTGACTAATATTGGGGCAGGTGTTGGAGGGGCAGGGATCTTCTGGAACTTTCTAGTGACGGAAGCACTGGTGGGCACAATTTTTAAAAAATGCTCCTTCCATCTAGCTGGCCTGATGCTAGAGAGCGACATTTCTGTCATTCTTAATCACCTTAGCTAAAGTCATGCACCTCACCCCAGTGTTCCCTTGAGGACTTGCCCCAACCAACCTGCCCACCCTGGCCAGCCCTTCGAAAGCTGCTCCTGCCCCACTCCACCTGGTGGGCAGCCCCAGCTAGAACTGGCACTCCTCCAAGGCGGCTTTTGCTTCATGGGCCCATACCTGTACCCCAGTGTGCTCACAACAGTCATGGCCAGGCCTTGCAGCCAGGCGGGCTGGGGGCCAACCCTATCCAACACCATGCCTATGGCAGACATGGTCAGAGCTCATAGGAAGCCAGACTGGGGACCAACCCCCACCCACCAGGGCATCCACAGCAGTTGTGGATGAGCCATTCAGCCAGCTGAACCAGAGGCCATCCTGCTCACTAGTGCACCTGCAGCAATGATGACCCAATCTCAACCATAGGATGTATTGAGCCTACACAGAGGTTATACCTGAAGCATCTGGATCTGGTGACCAGAAGGGATTGTGCCACTGGGCCCACAGGACACCTTATACATAAGACTCTTATTTGAAGACTGGGAATACGGTCCCTAACACATAGAAGAAAACACAGAGTTACGCAAAATGGGGAGACAAAGGAATACTTTCCAAATGAAAGAACAAGAGAAATCCCCAGAAGAAGAATGAAAAGAAATGGAGAAAAGCAATTTACCAAATACAGTTCACAGTAATAGGTATAAAAATGCTCATTGAACTTGGGAGAAGAATGGATGGACTCAGTGAGAGTTGAAAAAAGAGACGGAAAATATGAAAAAGAGCAAATCAGAACTAAGAATACAATAACTGAAATAAAAAACACACTAGAGGGAATCAACAGAAGATTAAAAGATTCAGAAGAATGGATCAGCAATCTGGACTACAGGATGGTGAAAATCACCCAATCAGAACAGCAAAAAAGGAAAAGAATTAAAAGTTGAAAATAGTTTAAGAGAGGGGGCTTCCCCAGGGGTCCAGCGGTTAAGACTCCATGCTCCCAATGCAGGGGGCCTGAGTTCGATCCCTGGTCAGGGAACTAGATCCCGCATCCTGCAACTAAAAGATCCCGCATACCACAACTAAGACCCAGCACAGTCAAATAACTAAAAGGGAAAAAAAGATAGTTTTAAGCAAACTCTGGGACAACATTAAGTATACTAATATTCATATTATAGAAGTCCCAGAAAGACGAGAGAGAGAAGGGAATAGAAACCCTATTTGAAGAAATAATGGCTGAAAACTTCCCCAACCTGGCAAACAAAACAGACATCCAAGTCTAGGAAGCACCGAAAGCCCCAAACAAGATGAATCCAAGGAGATTCACACCAAGACACAGTGAAATTAAAATAACAAGCTTAAAGAGAGAATATTAAAAGCAGCAAGAAAAAAACACCTAGTTATGTAGAAGGAACTCCCCATAAGACAATCAGTTGATTTTACAATAGAAACGTTACAGGCCAGAAGAGGCTGACATGATATATCCAACGTGCTAAAAGAAAAAAGCCAAAAAACAAAAACCTTATAACCAAAAATTCTCTACCCAGCAAGATTATCATTCAGAATTAAAGGAGAAATAAAAATTTTCCTAGACAGGCAAAAGCTAAAAGAGTTCATCACCATTAAACTGGCCTTATAAGAAAAGTTAAAGAGGCCTTTTTAAATAGAAAGGGGAAGACCATACTAGAAACAAGGAAATTATGAAACAAAAAGACCTCACTGGTAAATCAAACATATAGTGGAAATAGTGGATTAGACACCTACAAAGCTAGTTTGAAGGTTAAAAAATCTAGTAAAATCATCTATATTTAAAATAATTAATCAATACACAAAATAAAAAGATGTAAAATATGATGTCAAAAGCATAAAATGTGGGGTGAGGGAGGGAATAAAAAGGTAGTGCTTTCAGAATATGCTCAAACTTAAGCAATCATCAACGTAGAATAGACTGCTATAAATATAGCTTGTTATACATGAACATCATGTTAACCACAAACCAAAAACCTATAAGAGACACACAAAAAATAAAGAGAAAGGAATAAAAACAACACTAAAGAAAGACATCAAATTACAAGGGAAGAGAACAAGAGAAAAAGAAACAGAGAAGAACTACAAAACAACCAGAGAACAATCAACAAAATGGCAATAAGTACATACATATCAATGATTACTTTAAATGTAAATTGACTAAATGCTCCAGTCAAAAGACATAGGGTAGCTAAATGGATTGAAAAAAAGACGTCACATGTGTATGCTGCCTACAAGAGGCAACTCACTTCAGACCTAAAAAACACAAGCAGACTGAAAGTGAAGGGATGAAAAAAGATACTTCATGCAAAGGGAAATAAAAAGAAAGCTCGAGTAGAAATACATATATCAGACAAAATAGACTTTAAAACAAAGACTGTAACAAGAGACAAGAACATTACATAATCACAAAAGGATGAATCCTACAAGGGATGTAACACTTCTAAGTACCTATGCACCCCAAATAGAAGAACCTAACACATAAAGCAAATATTAATAGACATAAAGGGAAATATTGATAGTAATACAATCATAGTAGGGGAGTTTAACATCCCATTTATATCAATGAATATAGTCCAGGGAGAAAAACAATTAGGAAACATTGGCCTTAAACTACACTCTAGATCATATATATATATATATATATATATATATATATATACATATATCATTCCATCCCCAAACAGCAGAATACATTCTTTTCAAGTGTGCATGGAACATTCTTCAGGATAGATCCCATGTTAGGCCACAAGTCTCATTAATTTAAGAAGACTGAAATCATATCAAGCATATTTTCCAACCAAAACAATACAAAACTAGAAATCAATTATAAGAGGAAAACTGGAAAAAACACAAACATGTGGAGGCTAAACAACATGCTACTAAACAACCAATGGGTCAACAAAAACAACAACAAAAAATCAAAGAGGAAATTAAAAACTACCTCCAGACAAATGAATATGAAAGACAGAATTCCAAAATCTATGGGATGCAGCAAAAACAATTCTAAGAGGGAAGTATAGAGATACAGGCCTCCCCCACAAAACAAGAAAATTCTCAAATAAAAAGTAAAACCTTACACCTAAAGGAACTAGAAGAAGGAGAGCAAACAAAGCCCCAGGTTAGTGAAAAGAAGGAAATAAGAAATATCAGAGAGGAAATAAATGAAATAGAGACTTAAAAAAATAATAGAAAATGTGAATGACATTAATAGGTGGTTCTTTGAAAACAAACAAAATTGATAAAATTTTAGCCATATTCATTAGGAAAAATAATATCAGAAATAAAAGGAGAGAATTACAGCAAACGCCACAGAAATACAAGGCATCATAAGAGATTACCATGAACGATTATAGGCCAACGAATTGGACAACCTGCAAGAAAAGGATAAATTCCTAGAAATATAGACTCTTTTGAGACTGAATTGGAAGAAATAGAAAATCTGAATAGACTGATCACTAGGAATAAAATTGAATGAGTAATCAAGCAACTCCCAACAAACAAAGGTTCAGGATCAGATGGCTTCATAGGTGAAATCTATCAAACATTTAAAGAAGAATTATTATCTATTCTTGTCAAACTGCTCCAAAAAATTGAAGAGGAAAATCTCATTTTATTAGCTCAAGAGTGATCAAGAGATAGGCATTGGAGGTATAGACACAGAGGTAGCAAAGAGGAGAAAGAGGATGCTAGAGGTAATGGTGGAAAAAGAGTGTGCAGGCCCTAAACAAGCTTTTACCTGATTGATCAAACTGTATATAAAATCTGCCCTCTGGGGGACCTTCAAGATGGCGGAGGAGTAAGATGTGGAAATCACCTTCCTCCCCACAAATACATCAGAAATACATCTACATGTGGAACAACTCCTACAGAACACCTACTGAACGCTGGCAGAAGACCTCAGACCTCCAAAAAGGCAAGAAGCTCAACATGTACATGGGTAGGGAAAAAGAAAAAAAGGAAAAACAGAGACAAAAGAATAGGGATGGGACCTGCACCAGTGGGAGGGAGCCGTGAAGGAGGAAAGGTTTCCACACACTAGGAAGCCCCTTCACAGGCGGAGACTGTGGGTGGCGGAGCGGGGAAGCTTCGGAGCTGCGGAGGAGAGCGCAGCCACAGGGGTGCGGAGGGCAAAGCAGAGAGATTCCCGCACAGAGGATCGGTGCCGACTGGCACTCACCAGCCCGAGAGGCTTGTCTGCTCACCTGCTGGGGTGGGCAGGGGCTGGGAGCTGAGGCTCAGGCTTCGGAGGTCAGATCCCAGGGAGAGGACTGGGGTTGGCTGCATGAACACAGCCTGAAGGGGGCTAGTGCGCCACGGCTAACCGGGAGGGAGTCTGGGAAAAAGTCTGGAGCTGCCGAAGAGGCAAGAGACCATTGTTTCCTGGTGTGCGAGGAGAGGGGATTCAGAGTACCGCCTAAAGGAGCTCCAGAGATGGGCGTGAGCTGAGGCTATCAGCGTGGACCCCAGAGATGGGCATGAGATGCTAAGGCTGCTACTGCAGCCACCAAGAAGCCTGTGTGCAAGCATAGGTCACTATCCACACCTCCCCTCCCAGGAGACTGTGCAGCCCGCCACTGCCAGGGTCCCATGATCTAGGGACAAATTCTCTGGGAAACACACGGCGTGCCTCAGGCTGTTGCAATGTCACGCTGGCCTCTGCTGCCGTAGGCTCGCCCCACATTCCATACCCCTCCCTCCTCTCTGCCTGACTGAGCCAGAGCCCCTTAATCAGCTGCTATTTTAACCCCGTGCAGTCTGGGGAGGGAACAGATGCCCTCAGGCGACCTACACACAGATGGGGGCCAAATCCAAAGCTGAGCCCAAGGAGCTGTGCAAACAAGGAAGAGAAAGGGAAATTTCTCCCAGCAGCCTCAGGAGCCGTGGATTAAATCTCCACAATCAACTTGATGTACCCTGCATCTATGGAATACCTGAACAGGCAATGAATCATTCCAAAACTGAGGTGGTGGACTTTGGGAGCAACTGTAGACTTGGGGTTTGCTTTTTGCATCTAATTTGTTTATGGTTTTATGTTTATCTTACTTTAGTATTTAGTATTTAGAGCTTATTCTCATTGGTAGATTTGTTTATTCATTTGGTTGCTCTCTTCCTTTATATATATATATAGAGCGTTGCTTTTACCAGTTGTCCTAGGGATCTGTCTGTCTATTTTTATTTTTTTCTTTTTAGTATAGTTTTCAGTGCATACTGTCATTGGTGGATTTGTTTTTTGGTTTGGTTTCTCCCTTCTTTCTTTTTTTAAAATAATATTTATTTTATTTTAATTTCAAAAACTTTCTACTATTTTCTTTTCTTTCTTCCTTCCTTCCTTCCTTCCTTTCTCTTTTTTTCTCCCTTTTCTTCTGAACCATGTGGCTGACAGTCTCTTCTTATCTGGCCGGGTGTCAGGCCTGAGCCTCTGAGGCGGGAGAGCCAAGTTCAGGACATTGGTCGACCAGAGACCTCCTGGTTCCATGTAATATGAAACAGTGAAAGCTCTCCCAGAGATCTCTATCTCAACACTAAGACCCAGCTCCACTCAACGACCAGCAAGCTACAGTGCTGGACACCCTATGCCAAACAACTAGCAAGACAGGAACACAAGCCCACCCATTAGCAGAGAGGCTGCTTAAAGTCATAATAAGTTCATAGACACCCCAAAACATACCACCAGACACAGTGCTGCCCACGAGAAAGACAAGATCAAGCCTCATCCATCAGAACATAAGCAACATTCCCCTACACCAGGAAGCCTACAAAATGCACTGAACCAACCTTACTCACTGGGGGCAGATACCAAAAACAATGGGAACAATGAACCTGCAGTCTGTGAAAAGGAAACCCCAAACACAGTAAGTTAAGCAAAATGAGAAGACAGAGAAATACACAGCAGATGAAGGAGCAAGGTAAAAACCCACCAGACCAAACAAATGAAGAGGAAATAGGCAGTGTCCTAAAAAAGAATTCAGAGTAATGAGAGTAAAGATGATCCAAAATCTTGGAAATGGCATGGAGAAAATACAAGAAATGTTTAACAAGGACCTAGAAGAACTAAAGAGCAAACAAGCAATGATGAAAAACACAATAAATGAAATTAAAAATTCTCTAGAAGGAATCCATAGCACAATAAATGAGGCAGAAGAACAGAGAAGTGACTTGGAAGATAAAATAGTGGAAAGAACTACCGCAGAGCAGAAGGAAGAAAAAAGAATGAAAAGAATTAAGGACAGTCTCAGAGACCTCCGGGACAACATTAAACACACCAACATTCAAATTATAGGGGTCCCAGAAGAAGAAGAGAAAAAGAAAGGGACTGAGAAAATACTTGAAGAGATTATAGTTGAAAACTTCCCTAATATGGGAAAGGAAATAGTCAATCAAGTCCAGGAAGCACAGAGTCCCATACAGGATAAATCCAAGGAGAAACACGCCAAGACACATATTAATCAAACTATCAAAAATTAAATACGAAGAAAAAATATTGAAAGCAGCAAAAGCCACAAATAACATATGAGGGAATCTCGATAAGGTTAACAGCTGATCTTTCAGCAGAAACTCTGCAAGCCAGAAGGGAGTGGCAGGACATATTTAAAGTGATGAAAGGGAAAAACATACAAGCAAGATTACTCTGCCCAGCAAGGATCTCATTCAGATTTGACAGAGAAGTTAAAATCTTACAGACAAGCACCATCCAGCTTTACAACAAATGCTAAATGAACTTCTCTAGGCAGGAAATACAAGAGAAGGAAAAGACCTACAATAACAAACTGAAGGCAATTAAGAAAATGGTAATAGGAACATACATATTGATAATTACTTAAATGTAAATGGATTAAATGCTCCAGCCAAAAGACACAGACTGGCTGAATGGATACAAAAACAAGACCCGTATATATGCTGTCTACAAGAGACCCACTTGAGACCTAGGGACACACAGAGACTGAAAGTGAGGGGATGGAAAAATATATTCCATGCAAATGGAAATCAAAAGAAAGCTGGAGTAGCAATTCTCATATCAGACAAAATAGACTTTAAAATAAAGACTATTACAAGGGACAACAAAGGACACTGCATAATAATCAAGGGATCTATCCAAGAAAAAGATATAACAATTGTAAATATTTATGCACCCCACATAGGAGCACCTCAATACATAAGGTAAATGCTAACAGCCATAAAAGGGGAAATTGACAGTAACACCATCATATTAGGGGACTTTAACACCCCACTTTCACCAATGGGCAGATCATCCAAAATGAAAATAAATAAGGAAACACAGCTTTAAATGACACATTAAAAAAGATGGACTTAATTGATATTTATAGGACATTCCATCGAAAAACAACAGAATACACTTTCTTCTCAAGTGCTCATGGAACATTCTCCAGGATAGATTGTATCTTGGGTCATAAATCAAGCCTTCATAAATTTAAGAAAATTGAAATTGTATCAGGTATCTTTTCCAACCACAATGGTAGGAAACTGATATCAATCACAGGAAAAAATCTGTAAAAAATACAAACACCTGGAGGCTAAACAATACACTGCTAAATATCCAAGAGATCACTGAAGAAATCAAAGAGGAAATCAAAAAATACCTAAAAACAAAGGAAAATGAAAACACAACAACCCAAATCCTATGGAATGCAGCAAAAGCAGTTCTGAGAGGGAAGTTTATAGCAATACAATCCTACCTCAAGAAACAAGAAGCATCTCAAATAAACAACCTAACCTTTCACCTAAAGCAATAAAAGAAAGAAGAACAAAAAACCCCCAAAGTTAGCAGAAGGAAAGAAATCATAACGATCAGATCAAAAATAAATGAAAAAGAAATGAAGGAAATGATAGCAAAGATCAATAAAACTAAAAGCTGGTTCTTTGAGAAGATAAATAAAATCAATAAACCATTAGCCAGACTCATCAAGAAAAAAAAGGGAGAAGTCTCAAATCAAGACAATTAGAAATGAAAAAGGAGAAGTAACAACTGACACTGCAGAAATACAAAGGATCATGAGAGATTAGTACAAAGAACTATATGCCAATAAAATGGACAACCTGGAAGAACTGGACAAATTCTTAGAAAAGCACTAACTTCTGAGACTGAATCTGGATGAATTAGGAAATATAACCAGACCAATCACAAGCACTGAAATTGAAACTGTGATTAAAAATCTTCCAACAAACAAAAGCCCAGGACCAGATGGATTCACAGGTGAATTCTATCAAACATTTAGAGAAGAGATAACACCTATCCTTCTCAAACTCCTCCAAAATATAGCAGAGGGAGGATCACTCCCAAACTCATTCTATGAGGCCACCATCACCCTGATACCAAAACCAGACAAAGATGTCACTAAACAAGAAAACTAGAGGACAATATCACTGATGAACACAGATGCAAAAATCCTCACTAAAATACTAGCAAACAGAATCCAACAGCACATTAAAAGGATCATACACCATGATCAAGTGGGATTTATCGCAGGAATGCAAGGATTCTTCAAAACATGCAAATCAATCAATGTGATACACCATATTAACAAATTGAAGGCGAAAAACCATATGATCATCTGAGTAGATGCAGAAAAAGCTTTCAACAAAATTCAACATCCATTTATAATAAAAACTCTCCAGAAAGTAGGCATAAAGGGAACTTATCTCAACATAATAAAGGCCATATATGACAAACTCACAGCTAACATTGTTCTCAATGGTGTAAAACTGAAACCATTTTCTCTAAGATCAGGAAGAAGACAAGGTTGCCCACACTCACCACTATTATTCAACATAGTTTTGGAACTCTTAGCCACAGCAATCAGAGAAGAAAAAGAAATAAAAGGAATCCAAATCAGAAAAGAAGAAGTAAAACTGTCACTGTTTGCAGATAATATGATACTATACATAGAGAATCCTAACGATGCTATCAGAAAACTACTAGAGCTAATCAATGAATGTGGTAGAGTAGCAGGATACAAAATTAATGCACAGAAATCTCTTGCATTCCTATACACTAATGATGAAAAATCTGAAATAGAAATTAAGGAAACACTCCCATATACCATTGCAACAAAAAGAACAAAGTACCTAGGAATAAAACTACCTAAGGAGAAAAAAGACCTGTATGCAGAAAACTGTAAGACACTGATGAAAGAAATTAAAGGTGATACAAACAGATGGAGAGATATACCTTGTCTTTGGACTGGAAGAATCAACATTTTGAAAATGACTATACTACCCAAAGCAATCTACTGATTCAATGCAATCCCTATCTAACTGCCAAAGTTATTTTTCACTGAACTTGAACAAAAATTTTCACAATTTGTATGGAAACACAAAAGACCCCAAATAGCCAAAGCAATCTTGAGAAAGAAAAATGGAGCTGGAGGAATCAGGCTCCCTGACTTCAGACTATACTACAAACCTACAGTCATCAAGACAGTATGGTATTGGCACAAAAATAGAAATATAGATAAATGGAACAGGATAGAAAGCCCAGAGATAAACCCACACACATATGGTCACTTTATCTTTGATAAAGGAGGCAATAATTTATACATGGAGAAAAGATAGCCTCTTCAATAAGTGGTGCTGGGAAAACTGGACAGCTGAATGTAAAAGAATGAAATTAGAACACTCCCTAACACCATACACAAAAATAAACTCAAAATGGATTAAAGACCGAAATCTAAGGCCAGACACTATAAAACTCTTAGAGGAAGACATAGGCAGAACACTCTATGACATAAATCACAGCAAGATCCTTTTTGACTCACTTCCTAGAGAAATGGAAATAAAAACAAGAATAAACAAATGGGACCTAATGAAACCTAAAAGCTTTTGCACAGCAAAGGATGCCATAAACAAAACGAAAAGAGAACTCTCAGAATGGGAGAAAATATTTGCAAACGAAGCAACTGACAAAAGATTAATCTCCAAAATATACAAGCAGCTCATGCAGCTCAATATCAAAAAAACAAACAACCCAATCCAAAAATGGGCAAGACCTAAATAGACATTTCTCCAAAGAAGATTTACAGATTGCCAACAAACACATGAAAGGATGCTCAACATCACTAATCATTAGAGAAATGCAAATCAAAACTACAATGAGGTATCACCTCACACCCCTCAGAATGGCCCTCATCAAAAAGTCTACAAATAATAGATGCTGGAGAGGGTGTGGAGAAAAGGGAACCCTCTTGCACTGTTGGTGGGAATGTCAATTGATACAGCCACTATGGAGAACAGCATGGGGGTTCCTTAAAAAAATAAAAATAGAAGTACCATAGGACCCAGCAATACCACTACTGGGCATATACCCTGAGAAAACCATAATTCAGAAAGAGTCATGTACCACAATGTTCATTACAGCTGTATTTACGATAGTCAAGTTATGGATGCAACCTAAGTGTCAATCGACAGACGAATGGATAAAGAAGGCGTGGCACATATATATACAATGTAATATTACTCAGCCATAAAAAGAAACAAAATTGAGTTATTTGTAGTGAGGTGGATGGACCTAGAGTCTGTCTTACAGAGTGAAATATGTAAGAAAGAGAAAAAGAAATACCATATGCTAACATATATATATGGAATCTAAAAAAAAAAAAAATTTTCCTGAAGAACCTAGGGGCAGGACAGGAGAATAAAGAAGCAGGCGCAGAGAATGGACTTGAGGATACGGGGAGGGGGAAGGGAAAGCTGGGACGAAGTGAGAGAGTGGCATGTACATGTATACACTACCAAATGTAAAATAGATAGCTAGTGGGAAGCAGCCACATAGCACAGGGAGATCAGCTCGGTGCTTTGTGTCCACCTAGAGCGGTGGGATAGGGAGGGTGGGAGGGAGACGCAAGAGGGAGGAGATATGGGGATATGTGTATATGTAGAGCTGATTCACTTTGTTATACAGCAGAGACTAACACACCATTGTAAAGCAATTATACTCCAATAAAGATGTTAAATAATAATAATAAAATAAAAATAAAATAATAAAGTAAAATAAAATAAAATAAAATAAAATCTGCCTTTCATCTATTCAGTTACCTGCATCTTAGTTAAGTGAGGACCAGGTATGCATTTCCTGTCCTCGATTATTGAAGAATGGTAGAGTGGGGTCTCTACCATTTCCAACTAAATCTATTCTAATATCTTATTCAGTCAATTGTTTGAGGAGGTGACACACCTAATCAAGTTACAAATCCCAAAATAAGTAGTCAACTTGTGACAGAACAATGAGTTTTGAAATAGAACACTCATTCATAAATATATATATTCATATATATATTTCTACTGTGTTAGTAATGTATTTCATTGTTTTACCTATAGTCATTACACATGTATACAGACACATAAACACACACAAACGTATGTAGTTATAAAGTCTCTTCCTAGTTTAAGGGAATCTCTTTGACCGACTTCTTTTGTAAAATTCTAAACCAGGGAGCCACAAACATGAATTAAATCATCTTTTAAAATTTTCTAGCAGCCACATTTAAGAGAGTAATAAATGGCAAAATTAATTTTCATAATACACAAATGTACAAAATATAATTTCAACATAAAATCGATATAAAATTATTAATATAATTTTATGGTTTTGAAAACCAGTGTGTGCATCTATAGCACTTCTGAATGGGCTCAATAGACTCATTAGCCGGTGGCTATCACATTGGACAGAACAAGTCTGAACTAATTTGTGGCTCAATTCTGCTCTGCCTATTAATACTGATCGATATATTTTCTTAATAGAAATAAAGGAAAAGTTATCTAAAAATAGCTTTGTAATACATCTGAAAATCTTAAACATGCAATTAGAAATACAGGCTTAGCAGAATATCTGGGCTTAACAGTAGGTTCCACAGTTATTAAGTCAGTTTGCTAATAAGCTTCTTGGGTACTGCTGAGAAATAACTGGACATAATTAATAATTAAATGGCTTAAGGGCAAAATAAATATTTCCCTAATGTTTATTTTTATTTAAAAATAAAGTGAAAACTGTGCCTAAGAGTGGGTATGAAAATAGTTGTAGAAATGGAGCTGCTTCTTCATGTGAAAATATGAAAAACAACTTAAATGCATTAAATGTTAACACTGTAATATTAAACTCTGAGATTTCCTGTTTCTGTTATTGCAGTTATGACCGACATGGAACTTGGAGTACAGTGAAAAGAAAAGCAAATGCCTACCATAAAATTTGTTCTGTAAGTACTTGAATAAAGAGTTGAGAAGAGTTGTCACTCATTGAAGTTTATTAAAGTTTTCCTTACAGTATTTTTAATCCTCCCAACAACTCTATTAGGTAGCTATTGTTATTCTACTATTTATCTATGACAAACTGAGTCTTAGAGACATTAAATAACTTGTTCAAGGTCAGGAGCTGGTAAGATATATAACCAGGGTAGACCCTGCATATGTTTTCTAACTTTAGAAATCAATTAATCAATTTCATGTTAATCAATTTCATGGAGAGACATATGTAATGTTTTAAGTAATGTATTATTATGTTAATATACCTTTCATATAATTTATAATAATATATATCTAATATATTAATATATTAAATGGACGGTTCTACTTTGGGCTACTTAATCTTAGAAGATTAAGCCATTGTTTGTTTCTTACTTCAGGGTGGCTGTAAAGAAATTTCAAATGAATTTGAGATAAGAAAATTACATTTAATGTTAGATGCTTTTACACTTGTTTCTATTTAATCTTTAAAATAACAGAGGAAGATTGATATTAACGTTGTTTTATAGATGAGGAAACTGAGGCTTAGAAGAGTTCCTGCTCATAGTGGCATATTGAGATTTTACCACGTCTGCCTGGCTACATTTCTATGTCTTTTCATGACACCATCACCCTAAGTTGAGGAAAGTTTTAAATATAAGAGGTTTATGGAAATGTGTGTAATGGGGTGCAAGGAGAGACAATGTACTGTTTTTTGTTTTTGTTGTTTTCGAAAAGAAGAGTTATTTTTAATCTTGTTCAAGATCATAATAGCATGCTTCTAAATAAGGAATATAAATTTAGATACGTGCTACCAGTTTTTATTTTGCTTTTCTAAATATTACAATATCTGAAAATACAAAGTATAAATATTCATCATCTTCCAAAATTAAAAAGAAATTTAAATAGTTGCTTTCTGTCACAATGGGGATTCACACAAATTCTTTCTTGTATTCAATTAATTATCATGATTAAATATTTTCAATGTCTATTATGTGTCAGACACTTTTCTAGGTACTGGAGATATGATACTTATCACACAATAAATTATTGCCCTTGAGAAAACTTGTGTTCTATAGATAAACAATATATAGAAAGATTTTGATGACTGTCAACTTTATGCAAAATTGGTCATATGGTTACTCTTATAAAATGTAAGCAACATTGTTGACGTTGCTTAAATTTGCTACTTCATAGATATTTGGAACTTTGAAGCTGAAAACTGAAATTCTCTATGTAAAAACTATTGCTAAGTATAAGGGTAGATAAAGGTGTTAACTAAGCTAAAGTATTCTTCTTCAATAAAATACGTGACTACTTGCTAAATTCTAGCCTCCGAAGCAAGAACGTTTAGAATCTTTCCCTCTGCCAATTGCGGATATGTAATAAATACTACTCATTTCTATCCTTTTGTTACAAGGTCAACTTGTAAGGTTAATTGAAATGCGTACTGAATAAATGCAGCCCTCCCCACCCCGTCCCTTTTTGCGTTCAGAATTGACTAAAATTGTAAAGTGTGGCTGATATATTTTGCCCTTTCTCATGAGTTTAGATTATCTTTTAAATATCTAGATGATCTGTAATAATAGTAGCTAATAGATATTGAACACTTATTCTGTACCAGGCACTGTTCCAAGTGTTTTATACATACTATCCTTTGTGCTCACATTGGCTTTCTTTTATTTGTGATAGTATCAATCTTTAATTTAGAGAATTATTTTGCTTATGTGCAATATGATATCATAAAATGTATATACTTCTCTCATTCAGAGGGCAGCCAACATACATTGGTGTCTTTTCTCCTCACTCATTTATTCAAAGTTGCAGACTGCAATTCAGCAAGGACTGCAAGAGGATGAGGTCTGAGGTTTCCTCCCTTGAAAGCAAAACATCATTATTACAGCCTGGAATGATATAGACCCCGTTGTAAGCAAGTTTGGAGACAAAGAAAGTTCCATTTCAGCTGAAACTGCACTTTTGTTTCCTCAGTACTGCTTCCTGCTTTATACATGGATCAAAGCAGAGAAAGGAGAGGGGCTGGATATTTGTGATTTTCTTCTTAATAGGCATGAGTCCATATTCATAAATAAATAAATACAAACCAAATCCATAGTTTGGGTATAATATAGTATATTGACTATATACGTTATTACTCATTCGTATCAGCTTACATCAGTGGTTTCAAACTTCAGTAGTCATCAGAATCAGTTGACATTTGCATCCAACCTCCAGTTTCTGATTCAGTATGATGGATTTGGGATCCAAGTATCTGCATTTTTAAAAAGTTCAAGATGCTACTAATGCTGCTGGTTCAGGAACCACAGTCTGAGAACCACTGATTTAGATAATGTGCATAAAATTTGGATTAATAGCTGCTGGGGCTGGGGCTTACTTGAACAAAATATGCTATCAATCTGATTTAACCCAGGTACTCAGGCAGTCTCTGTGTAGGTCACATGAATACAAAGTATTGCATCAGAAACTGTGGTAAAGCAAATGATATGACAGTCTTCTTTCCGAAAAAGCCCTCAGATTTAAGGAGGCCACAAATCCCTTTCTGAAGAATTAAATGGGGAATATACATAAACCAAAAATGAAAACCAAAAAATATTAATTGCTGTGTTAAATTCAATGAGTATACTGAGGACTATGGAAGCATAAATGAGAGACAACCAGTCCATTCTGGGAGTTCGAGGAAGGCGTCAAGAATGACAGGGTGCTTGAAATGAGTCTGGGAGATTGGAGGATAAGTAGGCATTAGGTAGACTAGAGAGAAAGGCCATATACGTTAATACTATTCCTGACAAACGTCTGCACTTGCTAGCAAAGAAAACTAGGTCACAAAGTGTAAATGGGATCATTATAAAAGCCATTCCCATCACTAGAAAATACAGCTCAAAGCATATTCCTTATTTATTGACAGTGGGCTGTTAATAATGACTATTTAGTCTTATACTGGTCCATTTGCTGTCAGATCTCTCTGAGCACTGTGTATCATTTTTATTCACATCCCTTCAGATGAGGGGCGACATATAGATACTCAAGAAATTTTCATGAAAGAAGAAATGGAAGAAAGGATATGAAGAATTATACCATTTAAGATAATTATTGATTTAAAACAATTCCTAAAGCAAAAACAAAGCAAGCAAAAATAATTATGCATGTATTTCAAATTTGCATTAATGTCTTTTTCTTTTAAATAAATTAAAATTGTGGTAAATGAGATATGTAGGAAAAATTTTGGTGACTCTGCTTTAGGATATTCTTCAGTTATAATTTCAGAAGTCTAAGGTGTAGATTTCAAGTCCTATTATTAAAAGACTATCTGGAATATCTAAAGCACCAGAATGCTTTAAATTCTAGTGATTTTAAGGTAGTATAGCTTGTCATTTTTTTTGAGGTGGTGTATCTGTTCTAATTTCCAATTAAAATGATAAATTAAACATACCATTAGCTTATTAAGCATTCATTTCCACAGAAAACTACCTATGCATGCATCTGTCCATGAGTACATTTACTAATTGTATCATCAATTCTAAAGTCAAAGCACAAATTAAACTGTTAAATACCATTTGCAAAGAGTGGCACAGTATCATATCATCTGAACAGTAGATTATGCTAATGGCAATCGGTATAGCACTGATCTATGTTTTGGGGGGTATATACACTGCTATATCTTTTGATATGATAAGAAATTGAAATCCCTTCTTTATAACTGTGTTTAGAATCAACTTGTAGAAAATTCAAGCTTTCATCTGTTAGGAAAGCCCAGGTGAAACTGCATCAGCCAGCCAGTATTGCATGGTAGAAATAGTTCAGGTTCCAATTTACGCATTTTTCTTAACTGAGTAATACAGATGTGCACCCCACAGTAGTGTTAATCTGTTTATTGCTTTAGTAAATCCTCAAGCATTTGTCCAACTACCATAATTCTTCTGGGAAGACAAGTTCCTACAAAAACTGCACAAGTGTAACAAGTGCAGTGCTCTAAAAGAAATTATTATTTTTTTAACTGTGAAATTCTAACAGATGCTGCCCAAATAATTGAACCAATAAAGAACGCAAAAGGTATTTGAGTGGGAAAACTTGACTAAAAACCAGGACACATATGCCCTTCTCTCAGCCTGGCCTCACACTGGTCATCAAGATTTTGGTGAAGAACAATTCTGACATTTCCCCTCTCTGATAATGCCCATCCTACAACCTCACACAGATTACTGTGGTGACTTGTGCAATGGAAATGATTTGATAGTTCAGTTCAATGAATATTTACTCAGAACCTACTATTTACTGGGCACTGGAAAGTCCGCATCAAATCAAAGAGATGGCCCTTGGTCTAATGGAGATGGAGAGACAACCCTTGCAGATTGGTTTAACAACAACAAAATCCTCAGTATATAAAGAAAATGACTGCAGAAAAAGCTTAACACTGTAAAATCTAAAAATCACAGAACATGTGAGCAGGCAATGGGGGGCAAGGGAAGTAGCTCCTGAAAATGTTGGGAGGGCAAAGGAACCTCTCTGACAGTGACACTAAATTTTAAACCTGAATGATGAGATTTCTGGGGGAAAATTTCCCATCAGAGGCATAAATTCATAAGCCTTCAGGTAGTTCTGAGTATTGGAAAGACAGAGAGATTGCCACATGGTCAGAGTACAGTAAACACATGAGAGAAGAGTATCAGGTAATGCTGGAATGGAAGTAGGATCATGTACATGCAGCCCAAGTTAAAATGTGTGAATTTCGGCTGGGGGAGGGATAAATTGGAAGATTGGGATTAACATATACACACTACTATATACAAAATAGATAACTAATAAGGACCTACTGTATAGCACAGGGAACTCTATTCAATACTCTGTAATGGCCTATATGGGAAAAGAAGCTTAAAAAGAGTGGATATATGTATATGTATAACTGATTCGCTTTGCTGTACACCTGAGACTGACACAACAGCGTAAATCAACTATACTCCAATAAAAATTTTGCAAAATGTTGGAATTTCAACCCTTGTTCAATGGGAAATTGCAGAGGGTTGGAAGCAAAGAGTTAGATATTTTGATTTATGCTTTTGAAAAGATTATACTTGGCTTCCATGCAGAAAATGATGCTCAGGGAGACAAGAGTAGAAATAAGGAGATCAGAGAGGAAAAGACCAATATTCAGGGTGAGAGTTGATGGTGGCTTTGCATGGCAGCAGTGAAGAGAGAAAGAACTAGACACACCCTGATTTGTACAAAAGTAGTTTGTACTTGAATGTACAAAGCTGGGTATCACAATGTTTTAAACTTTCTCTAGACCCAAAGGTCCCTACATTTAAATTCTTAGAATGATGCTTGAATATCCAGGTTTGGTAAATCCAATAGAATGACACAAATGATCTCATTTTAAAAATTTCATTTTGTTTCATCTTTCACCCCTCAAAAAAAAGACAAGTTTCCATACACTTTCGAGAAGATAAGATGAATCATAGCAGTACATAAAATCTTTTCTAAAAAGGTAAAACAATATCCTCTCACTGTCAAAGAGTATCTTCTGGCTTAAAATTACATAAATATTGACATAATGGAAGGGAATTTGAAGGAGCTTCTAATGTTTGAAAATTTAAACACAATGGAAAATTAAGAAATAACTATGTGAGATAACCTAAGGAGGAAAATCAATCTGAATTGTCAGATACATCCAGGGCCCTCTTGATAGGACAGTGGGCAATTTTTCTTCTTCATGGAGAACAAAGAATATTTGAAGTTTTTTTTTTTTTTTAAACAAAGTAAATTTATTTGTACTTTTTTGGATTATTATATGATTTTGTGATGCTATGAAGCTATATATGAACATACCTCTCAAGAACAAATACAACATAATGATTCCGATATGCAGGTAATATGATTTAGAGGTGAAGGGTGTTGTCTCTGGGGCCAAAGACCTTGGGATCAAATTCCAGCTCTGCCCCTTATCACCTGTGTGATTACCAGCAAGCCACTTAACCTCTCTGAGCCTCCCTTTCTTCCTCAGTAAAGAAGGGCACTGTGATGCTCAAATGAGTTCATTTATGTGTAATACTTAATTAGCATTAAGAATCTAATTAGCATTAAGAATTAGCATTAATAAGCTGTTATCAGTTACATTATACATAATTGAGAGACAAAGAAAAATGAAGCAAATTGGAATTTTTAAGAAAGATAATTTAGTCACCATAAGAAGTATTTGAGGGCCACTTTGCAGTCCTTCCTTTAGAAATACTTATATTTTAGGACTTTCCTGAAAAATTATCACATATTTCAGTCTATGAGAAATACTACAAATAAGCTCAAATAAAACTAAAGTGCCTGACAATTATTACATATAAAATGTATTAACTGAATATGAAAATGTATTTTGGCAATTGAATACTCAGTAAAATACACAGTTGAATATAAGTTTCTTACTGTTAAGAGAAAGCTTTAAGTATGGCATACATATTGGAGAAAACATATCAAGCATTTGTTACAAAGTGGCTAATGTATTTGGACTGTTTGATTTTATTTTAAACTGAAATAGAGCCCCCAAGTTCCTCAGCTTTGTCATCATACTCAAATCATACAAACATGCACCACGGCCATTAATCAGCACTCTGTAACTGAAGATGGATTTCTCAAAATAAATTTTAAAAATATGTCTAGAGAACAGGAAAATATGTAATGTCCTCTATCCTGTGGAAATAAATCACCATTTGCTGCTCTTTTCGTGTGTCCAGCAGTAAATTTCATAGTCAAAAGGTACAGAAGAAAGTAGAGGCCATTCTCTAGTCCCCACCAATCCTGCGCTAAGGGTTCATTCCTTGGGAATGATTCATACGACAACCCCAAAACAACAGACAAAATCTGCTTCTTTTCAATTCTTCCTGACAATGCAGCAATGGAAACAACACAACTCTGGGTGAAACAGAGTATCATGGATCTGACCACATTTTTGTTTGCTTTGGTGGGCTAGAACAATTTAAATTTCCTATATAATAAACGTAGACATAATGAGAAAAGCCAAGCTCTGTTGTTCTGTTAGCTCATTTGCACAATTCAGGGGCTTTAATCAAACAGACTTAAAATTTCATAACACAGATAAAAAATGAGTTAGTTAAAATGGGTTACCTTATTTGGCAGCAAAAAATGGTGGATTAATTATTACAATATCTCTTTTGTAAAGTGAAAGGTACATTATAAATTCTTTTAGATCAAAGGAGTTAGACATAGCACAGGTTTTACTTTAAGTGCCAATGTCTCATAAAAGTAGCATCACCTGTATTAATACACACAGGCCCCTTCTGTAGTATGGTCTAATTTATATCATCATCTTTTG
Organism: Delphinapterus leucas; assembly: GCF_059928025.1. Lineage (NCBI taxonomy): Eukaryota > Metazoa > Chordata > Mammalia > Artiodactyla > Monodontidae > Delphinapterus > Delphinapterus leucas. The sequence goes on from NC_143132.1 coordinate 32,742,990, forward strand.
AAAATGATATTTGGAAAGGACAGTTGGCAGCTCTAGTAAGAAATCAACCTTAATTTTCCTACTTGTCAATCTTACAAATGGGAACAATTTAAACCTTTAAAATGAAAGACATTTTAAATCTGTTTACAGTGATTTTTCAAAACTACTGGCAGGGTATTTGAGTCAAAGTAATACTGAGGAGTTGAATTGAGACAAAATTTTAAAAGAAAACATTTGAAAATCCTAATAAAATTATACATGTAAAATCAATCTATAAATAATAAATTTTATAGTCCATAATCTTAAAAATATTCAGGATTATGGATTTTTGGGGATAGAAGGTGCCATAAAAGAAATCCAATACAACTTTACTTCTTTTATGAGAATCTTCTCTTTAACAGGTGGTTTACAGGTTCTAGAAGAATTCACACACTCAAGGATAGACCATGAGCTGTAATACTATTCCATTATTACAAATCCTTCCTTGCATTTTGTTAAAGGCTGTTTGCTTATTGGTTCTAGTTCTCTCTTCTGGGCAGTAAGATAATGTCTATGCTCTCTTCCACATGAGAAGTCTTGAAAAAATTTTTAGAGCGTTATCCTCTCTACAGTGAAGTTTTTATCTAGGTCAAACATTCCCAGTTCCCTTAATCATTTCTCAAGTTACCAGGTAACAGAAAACTTTCCTGTTTGTACTCATCAAGGTTGTCAATAGTCCTCTAAATATGTGGAATCAGAACAATCTAAATGTTTAATTGTGGTTTATCATTTCCCTTAACAAGTGGAAGTCAGAAGACATGGGCTCTGGAATAACACCATCATTTGCAGTTGGGAATTTCTTTTTGTAAAATAGAAATAATTGTCTCTTACTCTTCAAAATATGTCAGCCCTGCCTAGTACAGAATTGTGTTCTGCATCAAATTTAAAATAAATACAATTGAAAGTGCTTTGAAAATTGTAAAGAACTAAAAAGTGTGGAGTAAATATATTGTTATATATTGTTATTATTTTTCAGCATTCTCTTAAAGATTAATTCAGTCTTCTTATCATAAGTGGCTGAATACTTTTTACTCATAAACTGTTATAACATGTGATATAATAATACTAGTTATGATTTAGCATATACTAAGTCCCAAGCACCATATGGCGCTTGACCTGTAATGTTTTATTTAACTGACATGACCTTGTGGAGATAGTACAATTACCTCCATTTTCTATGTTAGGGAATTCCCAACATGTGCTTATGCAAGATTATATTTATATTCTTATTAAATTTCCCTCATTTGTTTTCGATCACTGTTAACTTGGACCAACGGACTTCAAACATCTTTGCAACTCACTGTTTGTTAAAAATTGAGCAAAATTTCAATAAATCTATATATTTCTGTTTATAGACTATAGTTGTATGTACTGATGTATTAGTATATATTATACACTAATAAAATTAGAAATTTAAAAGGATGATCTAAATTTAAATGAAAATTCTAAAATTTTTTCAATGGAATATCCTGTGTGTCTGTGGATTAAGGGCAAAATGCTTTAAAACATCCCTACTATTCCTCTATATTGGGTTGGCAAACTAGTTTTTTAGTTTTTTTTTTAGCCTATTTTTGTACAGCCATGAACTCATAATGGCTTTTATATTTTCACATGATTGAAAGAAATCAAAGGAAGAATACTATGGCATAAAAGAATACTAGAGCATAAAAACGATATGAAGTTCAAATGTCATTGTCTCTAAAGTTCTATTGGAACACAGTCCCACTCATTTTTTTTCTTTGTGCTTTGTCTATGGTTACTTTCATGCTACAACTACAGAGATGAATGCTTGTGACAAAGATTGTATGGTTCACAAAGCTTAAAATATTTACTATCTGGCATTTGAAAGAAAAAGCTTGCAATCCCTGCTGTAGGCCAGCGAAATCTTATTTATATCAAAAGTATAGATACAGTCACTGGAAATACAAACTTGTGTAGTTAGAGAGACTCTAACTGGCCTCAGAGTTTGAGACTTAGGTTATACCCTAGTTCTTGTTAGCCACATGCCCCTCAGAAAGGATCTTCAGATTCTGGTTCTTTGATTCAGCATTTATGAAATGATGACATTGCGTTGGATGAGCCCTCTGTGCTCCAAGTTCTTCAGTTTAATACTCCTGAAATGAGCCATGCATATACAAATATACCTAATGTGCATGCACTGCAATAAGAATCAGACATATATGGTTTAAAGAGTCTTTCTAGACTTGATGGGATAACTAACTATAGCACTAATAAAAATAAATCTGAGCACTGATAATACAGTTCGCATCATTTAGTGTAGGGCTAAAAAACACATTTTCAAATTGTTATGCTTGAAAGAACAGAACATGCAATTCAGGAAAACGAACGCTACAGCATAAATAAATTATGACCTTCAAGACCATAAAAATGTAAATCCAAATTTAATGAGGAATTAAATACCCTAGAACTTACCATTAAATCAACAATTTGATCTTGATACTATAAAATTTATTTCACCTTTTAGAGAGTCTTAGACAAATATTTCTGAAACCCTCTAGGTTACTATCTGGATTTATTTTACCCATTCAGTTTTGTTTTAACTTGAAAAATAATTAAGACCGAAATAGTTCTATAAGCAAGTACAGTATGAAATATAATATTAAAAGCAAGCTATTTATAAGAGACTCCAATTTTTTTAAATAAATAGGAATAAGTTCCTTGTACTTTTAAATATGCAGGTGTGCTAGTTTCAACTTTATGAATTACTTCTCTGGATTTGTTAATGGTGGCAACAAACATTGTAGACCTTCTAGTAAAATGCATGTAATGGTGATTAAGAAATGTTTCCACATGGAGCAGTTACAGCTTGTAAAAGTATTACAGGAAAAGAATGCCAAATAACAGAGGTAGATTTTCCAGATGCCTAGGAAATCCCCTCTCTGTGAAAAACATTTGGAATCTAAATGAATTCTTTGAGGACAATAGGTTACCAGTTTCTCTCCTGCTTTAGAGTCGTTGTCTGACTAAAGTTTCTTGGTGATAATGAAGGAGCATAACATTCTCAGACATTGAGATTGTGACTCTATTTGTGTGGTGACCTAATTTCAGAAGAAAAAAAATTAGCATGCAGGTTCTAACAAGCACTGACATATTTAAAAAAAAAACAAAAGGAGACGGGTATTTAATGCCAGGTTTGTCCCAGAAAATCTAAGATGTGCAATTGCAACATCTATATGAAGTATCAAAAATGAATCCTAAACATGAGCATATCAATGTGCAAATTAATTTATATCAAAAACAAATATTCTACGGCTTGCTGTTGAACAATTCATTGCTTGCCATTGTAACAGAGAAGAACAAACCTGACTCCATATTGAATCTGTTCCTTTAGCTCTAACCTTTGTGCTCTGTTGCCTGTGCGTAGGTAGTCAGGCTGGCTCTGCATCTTTTGTAAAAGAATGTTGCCTATAGCCTGAAATCTAGAGGATAGTTCATTCTCAATGCTCTGACCTTTAAAGGTATAACACTTTTCCATTCATATAAAGATAAAAAGTTGCAGAACAGAGAATAACATTTGTCTTCTTGGAGGTTTATAGGAACATCGTGAGGGGACCTGGTTGAAAGCAGCAAGAAGGAAGGATTCCAGCACCAATGAGGAGAAGAGACAGCTGATACAATCTCTGACTTCTGAGTGAAAGCTCTTCCAGTAGAATACTTATATACAAGGGTGCACCTTTACTGCTTTTCCACTTCTATATCCTTAGCCTCTAGAAGCATGATTGGAAACAGGCACTCAGTAAACAGTTATTGAATAAGCAAGGGGTGCGATGGTGTTGCTACAACGGTAGACTGGAAAACCTACGCTATGTCAGTGTTTTGAAAATGGCCAAATTTGCCTTATTGCCTTAAGTGATCTTTCCTGTTAACAAAGATCCTGCTTGAGTGAATTAATTCCTAAATAATTTTTGAATATCAATCCTTTGCAAGGTGCTTTTCTAGGCACTGGAGATAAAGCAATGAATCAAACATACTCTCTGGTTTCATGGATCATACTCAAGTGGGAGAAGTCAAGACATAAATAAAAAATAAAATATCAATGTAAACAATGGACTTGTTAATCAACTGTAACCAATGTACTGCCTGGTGCTGGATATTAATAGTAGGGAGGCTGTGCATACATGAGGGCAGGGGGTACATGGGAACTCTCTGTAATTTCCATTCAATTTTGCTATGAATCAAGAACTGCTTTAAAAAATAAAGTCTATTAAAAAGTGTATTGTTAGGTTAGATGGTGATTGGTGCGCTGGAGAAAAAGTAAAGAGGACGAGAAGGATAGGAAGTAATAGGAGATATTTAAAAGATACATTATGATCACAAAAATTACCTGAACGTTTTTATATACCTTTCCTTTCTATTTGGTTATTATTATTTTCCTGCTTTTTTTCCTCCTAACCTATAAAATGTCTTTGATTTGACACATACATTAGCTAAATTGATAGGACATATCCTTATTAATTATCAAGCCTAAAATGCCTGCCCATCATACAGTCCTCATGGATCTACAAGGTCCCACATGATCTGTATCCCACTGGCCTCCACTCCAGCCTCCCCTACTTCCTCCAACTCCACCCACCCACACTGTCCTCTGGACTGCTCTCCAACACACCAAACCCTCCTACACCTCAGGCATTTGCCCTTGGTGTTTCTTTCTTTTTTTCTTTTTGCGGTACGCGGGCCTCTCACTGTTGTGGCCTCTCCCGTTGCGGAGCACAGGCTCCGGACGCGCAGGCTCAGCGGCCATGGCTCACGGGCCCAGCCGCTCCGCGGCATGTGGGATCTTCCCGGACGGGGCCCTGCATCGGCAGGCGGACTCTCAACCACTGCGCCACCAGGGAGGCCCCCGTTGGTGTTTCTTTGCCTGGGATGTTTTGGTTACATTTAAACACCTAGAATCTGGAGGTAACTCTCTGGGTTGAATCCTAGTTCTATTACTATTAGCCTATGACCTTGGCCAAGTTGCTATTCCTCTCCATGCCTCAGTTTCTTCATCCTTAAAATGGAGTTATTACTTTGCTCACAAGTGGATTGTAAGAAGTAAATGTGTTAATGGATGCAAAGCATGTAAACGGTGCCTGGCACGTGGTAAAATTTATGTAAGTGTTTCCAGATTGGCACACAACTCTCGTTCTTCTGCCTTCTTCAAGTCTTTACACAGAGAGGCCTACTGTGACTTTCTTATTTAATATTACAACCTCCTATGCCAGCCCCGTCCCTATTTCCATTTTCAATGGGTTGCACAGGATCTATCGCCACCTAACTTACTGTTTCTTCTTATTTAGTTTAACTGTCTTCTACAACTAAAATATTAGATCCATGAAGGTAAGACTTTTTTCTGGGTGACTGTTGCGTCCCAGTACAGTGCCTGTGTCTCTAGTTGATGCTCAATAAATCTATGTTTAACGACGGGATGAATATATGTATGAATGAATCCACTCAGCAGAGAAGATCTGAAAATGTTCACAGATATCTTTGATTCATCTATCTTTGACCCAAAGATATACTGGGAAACACTAGTAAGTTACTAGTTTGTGGCACCCGAATGTTTGTTTCAAATTTAAAACAAATCTTTTATTCACTTATTTTCTGCTACATTAAAAAAAAATGAAACTGACTGTTTTCTCCTCTGTCTTACTAAAGTTTCTGGATCTGCTTTTATAAATTAAAAGTTAAAGAAACCATTACAGAGGTATCACAATTTAAAAGGTATTTAGTTATATATCATTAACACTAATTCTCTAAGTATATTATTTTTATAATCTTCTATGTTTGTACAGCATACCACAGAAACAAACATTTACTCAAGAAAATCAGACCGGGGAATGACAGTATCATATTGATTCAGAAATGATCTAGGAATGGCTTTCTCATAACCCTAATCTACTTCATCAAAATGTACACAGAAATATTTGTTTAAACAAATTAAATACAAGCCAAATCATATGCTTACATAGCCTCATGATATGCTGAAATTTTTATTGCAACTTATCCTGAAATTATAAAATAATGAAGGGAAGTTATCACAGAGAAAATATAAGAAAACTTTATAATTATTTTAAAGGCTTTAATACAATGAAGCAACATTTTAAAAGTTTCTTTTCATCCTATTTAAAAAATTATTTGAACAAATAGTTTATAAATTACAAGGAAATACTAAGGTATGATGATAAAACAATAAAAACTATAATAAAAATTTCATTGTATACTGCATGTATAAAAGTCAAAATCAATTGTAATTATTGTTTTCAATATTTTATAATTTAAAATTCATTGAATTTCCAAAACAGAAACACTAATTTGAAAAGATACATGCACCCCAATGTTAATAGCTGCACTATTTACAATAGCCAGGACATGGAAGCAGCCTAAATGTCCACTGACGGACGAATGGATAAAGATGTGAGATATATATATATATATATATAATGGAATATTATTCAGCCCTAAAAAAGAATTTTGCCATTTGCAGTAACATGGATGAACTTGGAGAGCATTATGCTAAGTGAAACAAGTCAGACAAAGACAATTACTGTATATCACTTATATGTGAAATCTAAAAATTACAACCAACTAACGAATGTAACAAAAAAAGAAGCAGACTTCATAGATCTAGAGAACAAACTAGTGGTTACCAGTGGGGAGAGAGGAGAGGGTAGGGGCAATATAGGGGTAGGGATGTATGAGGTATGAGCTATTAGGCATAAAATAAGCTACAAGGATATATACAACGTGGGGAATATAGCCAATATTTTATAATAACTATAAATAGAGTATAATCTTTAAAAATTGTGAATCACTATATCATACACTTATAACATATAATATTGTACAGTAACTATACTTCAATTAAAAATAAAATAAAATAAAATTCATTGAATTTCTAATCTTATCTAATTTAAAATGCCAGTAAATGCTTGATGTTATTTATTATTTGTTGATTCTGAATTTTAATTAAGTAATCTTAAACCAACATACCAGCAGATTTACTTGGTGGCACAGTGGTTAAGACTCCGCACTCCCAATGCAGGGGGCCCAGGTTTGATCCCTGGTCAGGGAACTAGATCCCACATGCATACCTCAACTTAGAGTTCGCATGCCACAACTAAGGAGCCTCCATGCTGCAACTAAGGAGCCCGCCTGCTGCAACTAAGACCCAGAGCAACCAAATAAATAAATTAATATTAAAAAAAAAAAAGAAATTCAGGCATGAATTATACAAGTGACTATTTTTTTCAAGATTGCATTTAATATTCTTTTACCTCTGTCAAACAGAACCAGTCATATTTTCCAAATAGATTTACTTTACTCTCAAGAATGGGTCTCAGGAAATTGCCAACTTCGCTCCTGAAACTGCCTATTTGCTTACTATCATATCACCTTACCTCACACAGTATGATCACTTGGCACAAAACATTTGCCCGTTTCTAACATTTCTTGCCAGAAAATGGTTTCACCTACCAGAGTTGGAGACAACTGTATAGTTCCAAGGTGTGCTTTAGCTTTCAGTTTTATATAATTGAATAAACATGCTGAGACCTTTGGTGGATGAAGTGTTAAGGCAAGTGTTGTGTGAATACAAAATTTAAAACCAGTCTGTCTTTGCTCCAAGGGAAGCTGCTCTCCTACTCTGTTGTGTTAAATATCAACTTCACATGAAATGCTATTAACCAGAATAGTCTAGATTAGTTTTCTCCCTGTAAGTGATGATGATAATATCTATGTCGAACTACAAATGACATGTTTCATGTAAAGTTCTTGGCTCTTGGTATTCAACAAATAACAGTCATTGTTAATGATCTACCAGAGAAACAAAAAATATACTAGTCAAGATTAAATATTTCAGAAGTCTACAAAATAATGAGACAAATTTAAATAAATATTTTATCTTAAGCTATTTATATTGGGAGGCAGTAAATAATTTCAATAATGTTGTCATTTTTTACATAATTTGAACAGCTACTCTTTTGGGATTATCTCCTTAGTCAGAATGTGTTACAAAAAAAAAATCAGTATCATCTCTATAAGCACATATTAATTTTGCTCACAAATGGTGTTATCCTGGTTAACTGTTCATTTACAATCCATAACACTGAAAGTTTCTCAGATTTTGGCAAAAATTATGTTCACCATCAGGAAGAAAAATACTAAGGTCACAAGTAATTTTCATGTCACTAAATTTACTGTTTTATTTTCAGTCCTTGGATCGTTTCCTCCCCTTGATTTGTTGTCTTCACTCGGATGCCAGGACATTTGTCTCTCCTGGTTTTCTCCCTACATCTCTGCTCTTTTTCATTCTCATTTGCTGCTGGTACCTTCTCAACTTCTAAACATCTCTTGGACCTCTTCTTTTTTCTATCTCTATACTCACTAGCTTGATGATTTCCTCTGGTCTCATGAATTTAAATGCCAAATAAATGTTCTCTAATGGTTCTCACATTTATAGTATTTCTATTCACACTTCTCATCTGAGTTCCACACTCTGGTATGCAACTATTAACTTGACATATCCATTTGTACATCTGATAATCATCTCAGTCTCTGCTTAGTCAGCCTTTCTCTTATCAATAAAAGGCAACTCTATTCTTCATGTTGTTCAGGCCCCAAATTTTGAAATTAACCTTGACTCATCTCTTTCTCTCATCCTATATACAACCCTCCAATCCAACGGCAAATATTATTGATTATATCTTCAAAATGTGTCCAGACTCTCAACACTTCTCGCTCTTTCTACTGTTACCACCAGATCTGCGTCATCTCACAGCTGGTTTATTGTAAGAGCGTCCTGACTGTTTTCTCAGCTTCCATTGACCTTCCATCTCTTCTCAATACAGCAAAGAGTGATCATGTTCCCCTGTGAGTCAGCTCATAACATGCTTCTCTGAACCAAGTGTGTTTCATCATAAGTAAAAACCAAGGCCCTACTTGATCTTCTCATCCTTTTTTCAACTTTGACTTTGTGTGCCCTTTTCTCCCCCTCACTTATTCTTCTCCAGCCACACTAGCCAGCTTGCTCTACCACAAAGACTTCACAAACACACCTGTGTGCCACAGGGTCTTTGCACTTGCTGTTGAACACATGGCTCACTCCCTCTCCACCTGCACACAGTTGGCCAGTTGTCCTCTCTCCTCGTCATCCTAAATGGAATGACAACCTAATCCCATCCTCCCTGTGTGCACCTCCTGTTTCTCTTCCCTGCTTTATCTTTCCCTTAGCACTTATCAACATCTGACATGCTATGTATGTTACATTTTTACTTCTGTATTGTCCGTATTCTCCTACTAAAATATTAAGCTCTGTGAGAACCAAGAAGTCTGTGTGTTCATTGTCACATCCCCAAACCATGCCAGCGCCCAACCCCTAAAAGGCACTCAAAAACTTTGTTAAAGAAGTAAATAAATACACAAAAGTTTATAACTCATGTAGTTATTTAAAGAAGATATCTTGATTCCCATTTTGTGTCTTTACCACTCCAGCTTTTCTAGGTCTGGAATGATTCTTGTTTTTGGCTGACCTTGAATTCCACTCCAGTGATTTGGATCTTATATTTTAAGGACAGGCCCATCTAATTCCAACACTATCTATTCTTGCTTCTAGATTCCCTGCATCGTGGTTGTTCACCCTCGGCAGGTGGGATGACCTGTTTGCTCTGCTGGCCTTGTCAGAAGGCACTGGCTGTTCCACCACCCAGTGTCTTTCCCTTGAGTTTCTCAACACCAATTTATGCCAGTCTGGCTGGACTTTTCCCCACTGCGTTGATGGGTTTGTCTCCTAGATGCACCCCAAAAGAAAGTATCTGCCTCACCCCAAAAGACATGTCTGATTCCATTTCTCTCCCCTTTCCTGATTGCTTCGTACTGTTGCAATCTTCCCTAGCTATACTGCAAGAAACAAGTATGCAGAGTGCCTGACTCCTGCTTTGGGATCCTTCGCGTTTTCAGGTCACTTCAGGTGAACTGGGATCTTGGCCTGAGTGAGGGGAGAGAGAACTTCTGGGGCTCAAAATTTTATGTTATCAGGAAAAGGGAAATGTGAGACCTCTGGGTTCAAGTGTTTGTGACTATGGGTTGCAGACCATTCTAAGAGTCTGATCGATCCCTTGAGTGGGCACCTCATGATGGCTTGTCTTGGCTCTCCTCATCCTAGGAGAGAGAGAAAATAATTACCCCTCTTAGGATGTTAAGAAGAAAACTTCACATGGGAATGTATCTTTGTTCCACTTTTATTACTTTGTACCTCCCATTTCTTAGAAGCTAAGAAAGCAGTATATATATTTTTTCTTTTTAAAGACCAGATCTTGGGCTTCCCTGGTGGCACAGTGGTTGAGGGTCTGCCTGCCGATGCGGGGGACACGGGTTCGTGCCCCGGTCTGGGAAGATCCCACATGCCACAGAGCGGCTGGGCCCGTGAGCCATGGCCGCTGAGCCTGCACGTCCGGAGCCTGTGCTCCGCAGCGGGAGAGGCCACAGCAGTGAGAGGCCCGCGTACAGCAAAAAAAAAAACAAAAAACCAGATCTTGTGAGAAAAATGTAGACATAAATAAATAATAATTTTCATGAAATCCGTAAAGTGTTATTGAACTGTGTAGAGGAAGTGCACTGAAGTTTGGCAGGGAAAGAAAAGAACATAAGCAAACTCAGGGAGGCTGGCTAAAACCTGGTATTCTGGGTGAATTCTAGAGTTCAACATGGCTGATACAGAGTCACTAAGGGGATGTGATTAGAGATAACACAAAAGAGCCAGGCAGATGTGATGAGGCAGTTCACAGATAGAGAAGCCAGAAGGGCTCCCAGTATTTTATGGAATGCACAAATTCCTTAGTAATTAGGAATAATAATTCCTTCTATGTAAATACAAGAAAAAAATCACTACACAATATCATAATGCACTCATTCAATTAACAACATTCGAAAATGGGTAAGTCCAAGTGTAAGTGAGGGCCTGGAAAACCCAGAACTCTCATGAATTCCTCAATCATGAACTGTGTGGAAATAAATCTAGCTGTACTCAATGAATTAGGTATGCACGTCGCATGTCACTGGAATGGAATCTCTGTAGAAGTGTTTTTGCTACTCAGGCTCAGGAAATGACTTCTTTGAAGACGCCAAAAGTTGGTTGGATATGGGAGCTATGTCTAGAACATAATAAAACTCATGTCTATGCATTACCAAAACTGCTTCTGGGAACTGTTTAGATTTATTTGGACAGGCAACTGGGTTTTGGCTTCTTGTCTCAGTTCCATCTGACATCATACTTTGCCATCACATTTGTTTAACATCTCAGCAGTTCTTATCTTATTTTCTCCATTCACTTATTACCTAATCATTCTCTATGTCTTATTGTCTCACTGTAGCCTTTACTCCAACCGTCACACTTATACTAAACTTTAAGCTCACTTATTTTTAATATTTTATTTCATGTACTTATACATTACAATTATGATTAATATTTTCATTGCAGTAATTCTTTGTTTTCATAAGTCAATTGGAAGAATAACATACAATTCCCACTTTATAATATTAGAGGCTTCTTTTATTATTTCTACTCATCTGAACTGTAGTTTAGTATGTTAATTTTGATTCAGTCAGCACAATGATTTGGTGGAACATTTTCTTCAGGAAAAATTTGCCTAAAGTAGGTGAGTTGGGGACAAATACTTATTAGATGTTGGGTGGGGGGGAATGAAAAAAGGAGAGCATTCCAATTGATGGGAGATTCAAAGGCATGCAAATAAGCAGCATGGAAGAATGGAAAGTTGGCTGGATTTAACTAGAGGGGCGAGTCAGTCTGTAGTGGAAAAAGATAAAATTAGAGAGGTACAAAAGTGCCAGTTGACAGCAGACCTTGAATTATAGGCCAAGAGTTTAGACTTGATATAGTAGGAGTAGCTGATTCTTGAGCAGGAAGGTGATGTGATAAAAATGGCATTTGCAAAGATTATTTTAGCAATTTACAAAGGAATAATTGTAGCAAAAGGAGACTGGAATTAGGATCACCAAGAAAGAAGTGATTGTAACCCATGTGTGAATAGAATAGGCCTGAGGTTATAGAAAAAGGGAGAAAATGATGACTACATCAGACACTATAAAGGAAGAGGTTTCAAAGGTTGGTTCCTGAATCACCAATTTCAGAATCACCTGGCATATTTGTTAAAAATTCATATTCCTGTTCTACACGCCAAAACTCTTTAATGTGATTCTTCAGGGTGAGGATGGGAATGAGCATTTAAACAAATTTTCTATGTAATTATTTTTCCACATGAAAGTTTGAGAACTTCTGCTCTAAAGGAAGCATGAAAAGAACATGGTGACTACACTTGAGAATGAAGAAGGAAGAAAAGAGTACAATGATTACATGGCAGCCAGTCTAAGGCTTAGGAAAAATGACAGAGCAATTAATAGAGAAGTTTTTAATAGATTTTATTTTTTAAAGGAGTTTCAGCTTCACAGCAAAATTGAGCAGAAGGTACAGAAAGTTCCCACATACCTTCTGCCTCTCCCCGGATCAGCATCCCCCACCAGAGTGGTACATTTGTGGCAGTGGATGAACCTACATTGACAAGTCCTTACTATCCGAAGTCCATAGGTTGCGTTAGGGTATCCGAAGTCCATAGGTTGCGTTAGGGTGTTGTATAGTCTATGGGTTTGGAAACATTTATAATGACATGTATTCACCATTATAATATCATACAGAGCAGTTTCAATGCCCTAAAAATCCTGTGCTCTGCTTATTCATTCCTTCTTCCTCCTAAATTCCTAGCAACCCCTAATCTCCATAGTTTTGCCTTCTCTACAATGTCATTTAGTTGGAATCACACAGTATGGAGCCTTGGCTTCTCAGCCTCAGATTGGCTTCTTCCACTTAGCAATATGCATTTAAGGTTCATCCATGGAAAACATTGCACTATTGATGACATCTGAAACTACTACATATGGATGCTGCTTTATACAAAAATACAAGGTTCAAGACATAGGTGTCCCCAAGTCTAAGTGGTGGAAAGAAAAAAATTAAGCAGAAAATGAAGACTAGCAAACAAACATGTAGAAAAGTATCTATGGCTGCCCTCTGAGCAAACCTAGGAAGGAAGAAATATTTAAAATAATTAAAACCGAGAGGAGGAATTTGTTAGGTGTGAACTTTCTAAGAGCCTTGGGTTTTATGTCACAGGACATAGTTTTCCTAAACTAGACTTGGATAGGGATAACTTCGTGGGCTTATTAAAAGCTCAGGGCTTCTCTGGTGGCACAGTGGTTGAGAGTCCGCCTGCCGATGCAGGGGACAAGGGTTCGTGCCCCGGTCCGGGAAGATCCCACATGCTGCGGAGCGGCTGGGCCCGTGAGTCATGGTCGCTGAGCCTGCACGTCCGGAGCCTGTGCTCCGCAACGGGAGAGGCCACAACAGTGAGAGGCCCGCGTACCGCAAAAAAACAAAAAAACAAAAAAACCGACTCAGATTCCCAGGTCCCAATCCAGAACTGAGTCAGAGTATCTAGGAGACAAGTGCAGGAACTGGTATTTGCCAAGTTTCTCAGGTGATTTTTATGACTGCCTAGAGGCTGATTATTTCTTAATGAGATTCATAATTCCCAAAACAGTCCACAGAGGGATGGTGGTATATGTTGAAATAATACAGATGTAAAATATAGACTTGTCTCCAGGCATAGCTAACTGACATTACATAAGGTGTGGACAGCTGTACTTTTCTAGATTAAAATAGAGCAGTAGTTCCCAGACTGAGGTGATTTTGTCCCCCAGAGGACATGTGGTAACATCTGGAGACAATTTTGAGGGTTACAAATTGGAGTGGGGGGAATGTTAACTTGCATCTAGTGGGTGCAGAGCAGTGATACTGCCAAACATTCTACAGTACAAAGGACAGCCCTCCCCCTCCCCACAACTAAGAATTATTGGCCCAACATGTCGACAGTGCCAAGGCTGAGAAACTAAAATAAAGAGAAATAACAATTAAATGCAATATATGAATCTAGTTTGAATTATAATTTAAAATTAAAAATAACAGCAGTGGCAGCTATAAAAGACATTCTCAGGAGACTTGTGGGAAATTTGTGCATGGTCTAGCCAGTGTATAATATAGAATTATTGTTTTCTTTCTAAGATGATGTTATTATGGTTACAAAAATGAATGCTTTCATTTAAGACATGCATGCTGAAGTATGCAACCCAGTTTCAAATGATAGAGGGAGTCAAGAAAACTGTGTACACACACATATCCATACATATCTCTAGAGAGAAAGAACATAAATGTGATAAAACATTAACAGTTTTAAATATAGGAAGAGGTATACAAATGTTCATTTATCATTCTATCAGTTTTGGGGTTTGTTTAAAATTTGGTCACCACAAGGTTGTGGAAAGTGTGGGAACAGAGGTTTAGGCAGTTGACATGCGATTCAGTGAAGAATCTGACAACTTTGGCCCATCTTCTTTGATTTCATTTCTCTTCCCTCTTCCTTTTATCTAGATGCCTTTTGCTCTCTGGGGGCAAAAGATTCCAGACTGCCTCACTAGAAGGAAGTCTTTCACTTCCACTGCTGGGTCTAATTACCTGTTCAGTACCTGTGAATGAGAAACTACCCAGTGGCTTTCAAAAGCTGTTCCTTCAGGCACACAAAATAGGGAAAGAGATAAAGACCCGTACTGTTTGGTTTTCCCTCATACTATCTAGACCCGACCACAGCCACTTTCTAATGATATGATAACTTGAGGGACTAAATTCCTGCCGCGGTGAAGCTGCAATCTCTCCTCTGTTCTCCTTACCGTGCCAAACATTCCAAGGCAAGCAACAATTCTGCTGAAGCAGATCTTTCAGCTTTGAACAGTTTATAAACTTCTGCCACTTTTATTAAAGATACTGTTGCTTTTTTACTCTTGCTAAACACTCAAATACACTTTCTCTGTGTTTCATAGTGCCTTGCATACTGGAGTACCCTGCAGATATTTCATGGTTTAATATGGTATTTTCTACAACTGGTTAACATATTCAAATAGTACTGAGAGGTTAAGATGGAGGGAATTCATATGGGATTAGGTCAAGAATAATTTCTGAGAAGAATGTAAGTAAAGTCAGTTTCATATACACCAAATCCTAGATAAACAGATGCAGTGATGTCGATTCACTGAATTTACTTTCTTGTCTTTGATGTAAACGGCTGTATACTGGTTACTATTTATATTCATAGAGAAGTACTCGTTATCTGATTTTTGAGTTAAATTATTACAATAAAATACATTTTTACAGAACAGGGCTGGTAGTAGCTTAACAAAAGTGGCTTCTGATGATGACCAAATTTTAGATATGTTATACTTTTCAGATCAGAATCAAGGATGCTCTAGGTGCTGTTTTCTCATACTTTAAATTTTTTAGAGGTCTGAAACGCTGGTGGAACGAAAAGAAGTATGTTGAGATTGATTGTTAATTCTGCAGTTATGATGATGTGGAAAATATGTCTTAAACAGGCAGGTTGAATCATGGCTTTATTTTTATGACTTTTTATCAGAATCTGACTTCAGTAACTCTTTAAAAAAGTCATATTTTTAAAAATGTCTGCTACTATCTATAAAATAGATAACTAATGAGGACCTACTGTATAGCTCAGGGAACTCTACTCAATACTCTGTAATGGCTTATATGGAAAAAGAATCTAAAAAAGAGTGGATATATGTATAACTGATTCACTTTGCTGTACACCTGAAACTAGCACAACATTGTAAATCAACTATACTCCAATAAAAGTTTAAAAAATAAAAATAAAAATGTCTGAACACATATGCCTAGTACAGTAGTCTAAGTGAATATGTAGCATCTAAGTGAATACTTCTAGGCTTCAATTTTTTTCTGTGTAGAGATCAAACCACTTCTCAGAAGGTTTTCAAAGTTAGCATCAACTTTCTGACTGAAGCATGACTCTTCCAATAAAATTTCCTACATTAAAAAAGTTCCAGTGTGAATGCCTATTTCCTTAGGAGAGCTTAATAAATATGTTCTTAGATCACTAAGGCATATCATTTTTTAAATTAATCATTTTGCAAAATGATACATATTTTAGAATCTAATGCATATGTATCACACTAATGATTATTTTGAATAATTATTCAGAAAAAAGAGTTGAGTTATACTTTAGATTTTAAATTGAAATAATTTTCTAAGGTATACATTATTTGATGCTGTGATAATCATGACAATTTAAACTGCAGACAATCAAAATATTAAATTTAATTTAACTTTCTCTTGGGGTTTACAATATGGTGACATGTAAAAAAAAAATTGGCACAAAATAGTATGTAGTTTTTTAAATAGCAAAAGCGTATATAGCTAGATTTTAATGGTATTTATATCCAGGGATTGATAATACAGAGGGCATGAGGAAAGGTGGTAATTTTTCCCTTGTGTTTAGTTTTATTTTCTAAATATTGTAGTAACATTCATAAAATGGTAATATGTGTTCGTACGTCTTTAAAAGCTATTGAACACTTATGCTGCTTTATATTAGGATTCTAAACTTCTCTAAAATGTCAGCATATTTGTTGGATTGAAAATATTTCTGATGACGGTCAAGGTCGAGTATTAGCTTGCATGCAGCACAGCCAAAATTATCCTCTCAAGGAAATGCACTAAATAATGACGACGTGATAGAGAAATAAATCCCTCTTTGTCACTAAGTTAATTAAGGGATTTAACAAAAGTGATATCTGACCTGTCAAATAATTTTGATATATTCAACTATAGACAATAAATGGAAACACAGTGTTATGGGCAAAAACGTCTTAGAACCCTTATAGAGGAGATAGGATCCGAGAATACCTGGAAAACAGGTGAGCTGATGGTAAACCACCACAAGCAGGGGCAGAGCAACTGCTTTAAAGTCTTGCCAAAGTGTAACAACAAATGGAGCATATAACATTCAAATGTCAAGGAAAAAAAGTAGCTGGCCCACTCACCTGAGCACACCAATCATAAATAAGGAGGTTCATTTTGAACAAAGGTACCCAATGAAGCACAGACCTTAAAACTAAATGTAGTATACTGTGAATAGGAGTTAAGATGCTGTACATGGGAGAGCATACACATGGGCTCAGGTGGGATGGAGTGCAGACTCTGTTAGTTTTGTTACGTTGAGATACACATAGATAATAACACAAATATCAGAAATATCTTTGATTACGGCCAAGTTGACAAGAAATGGTGTTAATATTAAAATACAAGCATTTATTTGCACCTCTTACATGTGAGATATTATTCTATGGTTACAAGCAGAAATGAGGTAATGTTTCCCTTTCAAACATTCAGTCTTTTGGGTAGCTGGGCATACAGGAAACACACCGGTGGAAAAAGTTTCATAATATAGGTGTGTAGAAAGTTATTTGGAGGCAGAGGACTGAGAAACTAATTCTAACTGACATATGCAAAAGGCATCCCATTGAATGTCATGTTTGTGCTGGACGTCGAATTATAAACAGTTCTCTCTCTCCAAAGACAACTCTCTCAGGCAGGCATTTGGCTGATGCCGTATGATACATTTCTCAGCAAAAGTTAACAGTGAATCATGCATTTTATGTTTTTGAGTGGAAAAAGAGACAAATACTTTAGAAACTTCATATGCATATGGCAGAACTAATGTTTATATGCTTTCTCCCATTTCCAAAGGGACAAAACAAACAAGGAAACTTAAAATCAAAATGTCAAGTTTCTTCTCCAAAACAGGCCTGGTTATGGCTGAGTAACAATTCAATTTAAAACCGAAAATTTAATTAGAAAAATTATATCAGTAGAGTCTAAATATTAGCATGCTACTGCTTTAATAACATCCAAACAACATATAGTAGCTGGCTAACAATCTATTCCAATCTTTCTTTCTGTCTTGTCTTGATTTCATAGGATTTCTGATTCTGACCATACTTGAGACGATAACTCTGAAAAATCTTTGCCAAAGAAAGTAAAATGACTGTGATATTTTAGCATAAGCATTCATGAATTCCCTATTTATTTCATTCATGACCTGGCCTAATAAAAGTAATAGAATCACAGAGGGGTAAGAAGCCTATGAAGATAAACTGGAAGTAAATGCTTGCTCATACTCATGAGGATATTAAGACCCAGAGAGAATTTAAATGACCTGCTCACCAGACATAGCATTAGCTAAATGTTCACTGGGGTTCAGCACTTCAATAATAGTTGGAAAACTAAATATCCACTTTCAACAATGGATAGTCAACTAGTAAGAAAGTCAAAAAGGAAGTAGAAGACTTGAATAACACTATAAACCAAATGGATCTAATGGACATCTATAGAACATTTCAGTCAACAACAGCAGAATATATATTCTTCTCAAGTGTACATGGAACAGTCTCTAGGTTAGACCATATGCTAGGCCATAAAACCAACCTCATTAAACTTAAAAAAATATAGAAATAATATAAGGTATGTTCTCCAATCATAGTTGAGTGACATTAGAAAACAATAACAGAAAAAACTTTGGGAAACTCACAAATATGTGGAAATTATACAACATACTCTTAAATAACCAATAGGTCAAAGAAGAAATCACAAGGGAAATTAGGAAATACTTTGAGAGTAATGAAAGTGAAGAAACAACATATAAAATGTTATGAGATACAGCTAAAGCAATGCTCAAAGGGAAATTTATAACTATAAAGGCCTATATAAAAAAGAAGAAATCTCAGATTAATGACCTAACATTCCACATAAGACACTGGGAAAAGAAGAGTAAAGTAAATCTAAAGCAAGCAGAAAGAAGGAAATAATAAAGAGTAAAGTGGAAAGTAGAAAATAGAGAATATAAATGAAACCAAAGATGATTCTTCAAAAAGATCAGTGTAACTGACAGACCTTTAGCTCTATTGTCCAGAGAGAGAGAGAGAGAGAGAGAGAGAAGACTTCAAGTACTAGAATCAGATATATGAGGTGACAGTGCTACCAAACTTACTAAAATAAAAAGCCTTACAAAGGAATACTCTGAATAATTATATACCAATATATTAAATAACTTAGATGAAAGGGACAGATTCCTAAAAAGACATACTACTGCAATTGACTCAAGAAGAAATAGACAATTGCACAGATCTATAAAGAGGAAAGAGATTGAATTATCAATTAAATTTTTTCCAAAGAAAAGGCCAAGCCCAGATGGCTTCATTGGTGAATTCTACCATACATTTAAAGAAAAATTAATGCTAGTTCTTCAAAAAGTCTTGTGAAAAACAGAAGAGGAAAACTTGCCAACTCATTCTATGAGGTCAATAAAACCCTGATGCCCAAAGACATCACAACAAAAGACATCACAACAAAGAAAACCACAGATGAATATCTCTAGTGAAAATAGATGTAAAAAACTTCAACAAAATACTAGCAAACTAAATTCAGCAACATATTAAAAAAGAAAAAACTGCACCATGACCAAATAGGATTTATCCCAGTAATGCAAGGTTGGTTTAGCATACAAAAAACAAATAATGTAATACAACATATCAATAAAACAAAAAACAAAAACCATATGATCACCTCTATAGACACAGAAAAAATACTTAAAAATATTCAACACCCTTTCATGATTAAAAAATAAAACAAATTTTAAAAAATATAGAAAGGCACTTCCTCAACCTGATGATGGACATCCACAAAAGAAACATAACTACTATCATAATTAATGGTGAAAGGCTGGATACATTCCCCCTAAGATCAGGAACAACAGAAGGATGTCTGCTCTCTCCACTTCTTTTCAACAGTGTGCTGAAGGTTCCAGCCAGGACATTTAGGAAAGAAAAAAAAAAAAAAAAAGGATATCCAGATTGAAAAGGAAGAAATAAAACTATCATATTCACAGCTGATATGATTTTGTATATATAAAATACTAAGCAATCCATTAAAAATGATTAGAACTAAATGAGTTTAGTAAGGCTGCACAGTACAAAAACAATATACAAAATCAATTATATTTCTAACAACTGCAATGAACAATCAAAAATAAAATTAAGAAAATAATTACATTTATGTCAAAAAATTTAGAAATACATTTAACAAAAGGGGGGCAAATGTACACTCTGAAAAATACAGAACATTGTTAAATGGAAGATTTAAATAAATGGGAAAGCATCACATGGATTGGAAGATCTCATAGTTTTAAGGAGGTAATACTCCCCAAATTGATCTACAGATTGAGTGCATCTCTATGAGAATCTCAGCTGGCTTCATTGTAAAAATCAACAAGCTAATTAAAAAATTTATATGGATTAAAAGGAACTGAGAATAGCCAAAATAATCTTGTAAAAGAACACATTTGGAAGCTTTCTAATTCCCAATATTAAAATGTACTCCAAAGCAACAGTAATCAAGACAATATAGTACTGACATAAGGTAGACTGATAAATAGAATTGAAACTTCAAAAATAAATTTGTGTCTCTATGGCCAACTGATTTTCAATAAAGTACCAAGACCATGCAACAGGGAAAGAATAGACTTCAACAAACAGTGCTGAGAGAACTGTATATTCACATGCAAAAGAATTAAATTGGCCTCTTACCTCACACTATATACAAAAATTAACTCAAGATAAAGCAAAGACATAAACGTAAGAGCTAAAATATACAACTCTTAGAAGAAACATAAGGGTGAATCCACATGACCTTGGATTTTACCATGGATTCCTAGATATGACACCAAAATTATGAGCAACAACAACAGACAGACAGATAAATAGGACTTCATCAAAATTGAAACCATTTGTGCTTCAGAGGACACTAGCAAGAAAGTGAAAGTGCAGCCCAGAGAATGGGAGAAAATATTTGCAAACTATATATCTACTCAGGGACTCATATTTAAAACATATAACTCTTAGAACTCAATAATGAGACAAATACATGGGTAAGGGATCTGAATAATTTTCCAAAGAGGATACACGAATGGTCAATAAGCACATGAAAAAATGTTCATCATAGTCATCAAAAAACTGCAAATTAAAACCAAATGTGATACCAATTCATACGCACCAGGATGACTATAATTATAAATACAGACAATAATTAATGTTGGTATGAATATGGAAAAATCAGATGCCACATGCTTTGCTAGTGGGAATGTGAAATGGCATAGTCACTTTGGAAAACACTCTGGAAGTTTCTCCAAATATTAAACATAGAGTTTTATTTGACACAGCATATTGACCCCCAAGAGAAATGAAACCATATGTCCACACAAAACCTTATACACAAATGTTCATTGTAGCTTTATTCCCAATTGACAAAAGGTGGTATGTTTATTAATTGATGAATGGATATACAAAACCTGGTATATCCATACAATGGAATGTTATTTGGCCACTGAAAGGAACAAAGTGTGGATGCATGCTACAACATGGATGAACCTTGAAAACATTATGCTAAGTGAAATAGGCTAGTCACAAAATTGCCAGATATTATATGATTACACTTATTTGAAATACCCAGAATAGGTTATTCTACAGAGACAGAAAGTAGATTAGTGATTGTTTAGGGCTGCTGAGATTGGAGGATAGACAGGTAATAGCTAAAGAGTACAGCATTTTTTTGCAGTGGTGAAAATAAATGGGGTTGCTAAGTTATGTGGGAAATACTTAAAATTGACTGTGGTGAAAGCTGCTCATGAGTATTCTAAAAAACACTGAATTGTACACTTCAGATGGGTGAATTGCAAGGTATGTGAACTGTATCTCAAAAATCTCTTAAGGAAACGAGATTCAAGGTCTCTACTAGACAAATGGAAATTTTGTTTAAATAAAATCATTTTGCTTCACAGTTTTATATTGCCCCATGCATTTAAAATATATTATCTCATTTGATCTTAGAGACAACCATGAGAAAAAAAAAATAATTAAACTCCATAAAGTAGTTCAGGGAGTCACCAATGATCTCTTAACTTTGTGAGGAGGTTTTCTTTAAAAGATCAATAATATAAATTGATATTCTGTTAAATGTCAAAATTTCATTCAAATTTAAATTGTCTATGTAGTTGATAGGAATTAAGCAGCTCACAGATTTCGATGTTTCTCAGTTTAGCAAAGTCTTTTTGTTTTGTTTTTTTTTGTAATTTGTTTGATCTTGAATAACAGTGAAGAGAAATCTAAAATATATTTTACTTTTACCAAATCAAGTTTTTGGTCCCTTTAAGTTCCTAATGATATTAGGATAACACTGACCATAGCTCTTTCCCTGTAAGATTTATGGTGAGTACTCATTTCATCCCTGTTCAATTCAACTGTTTGAATATGATGTCTATTTTTTATTACATCTTGCCTTTTTTTAAAAAAAATAAAGATAAAACTACATAAAAGCTATTTCACTATCCAGTGGTTATTTCTAACAAAAGGGATCTGACTTAAAAAGAAAAAAAAAAAACTTGTGGGAAATTAAAAGGAGGGCACAATATGTCCTTTGCATGCATGTTTTTACTAGTTCCCATAGCTGGGAAGATGATTTAAAGTACAGTATGTGCAACCTGTTTTTCTGGTAATTACAAATTAAGACATATGTCTTTGCAACAGCAAGAAGCTAACTGCCATTTTTAAGCGTTCCTCTGGCTCTGCTGAGTTAATTACATTAAACAAAAGTCCCAACAAAGGTAATTACTAACAGAGCATCCTGCTGCTACATTTTCCTTTTGCTGAGTTTCTTCCTTTTGAACTGCAGGAATGCTAACTAGAAATGGAAGTGTCCCATCAAACTGTTAGGCTTACCTTCCTTTAGAGTACAGGCCTCTATAATACTTATGCCTGAAAGTCATGGAGGAAAAAAAAAGAAATTTCTGCACAATGTTCAGACAAATTATATTTTTTTCTTTTCTGTTCTCTTGCCTTTCTTTACTATTTAATTCATCAAATAAAAAAGATTTATGGATGCTCATTGTTTGTAAACTTGATGAAATAATTTCATGTATATACACAGGCTTTAATACACAGAATGTAACTATTACATGTATTGCAAAGAACCAAAGCTATTTTTAAGTTAGTCAATCTATTAATATTATACTGTCTAGAAAGACTTAAAGATCATATTAACTTTTAAACTTGTGCAACTGGATGATGTTAACTCTTTAATAATAGACAGTTTGTTTATTGATAAACTATTTTCCTAAAAGTGTCTATCCATAATAAATGTTACAGGAAAGACTTGCCACACTTTCTTCCAAATTTTAAGAGGTTTTTTGGGTACGCAGTTAGACCAGTATTTTCAGAGTTGATGGAAAAGAGTCTTGTGGGAAAACTTATTTTGATAAATTGTTACACATGCAGAAAAACTGATCACACTGACTGGATCTCTCTACAACATGGAAAATAAACTGGATTTTCAGTAAAAAAAAAGAGGCTTGATACCAGAGCAAATTTACAAGGAGACAATGTAGTCAATTGAATGTATTATTTTTTTATGTTCAGGCTGTAGCATTCTATTCTCCAAATGTTTAGCTAGTTGACATTAGATATAAAGCACTTTTTTGTGCCCTTGAGACAAATTAAGGATTCAGTGGGAGAGACAGACAAATTGCTAAGTTATGTGGGAAATGCTATAATAGATGTATGATTAAAGTAGAAGTAAAGAGGAAGAAAAAATTAATTCTGACTGGTTGAATCTGAAAGAATTAATTTCACAGAGAAGAATATACATACAAACACATGCACATACATGCACACAAGTACACATGCACACAAACACACATGCACACAAAAATAATCGTGCATAGGTAACTAAACTTAGAGTAGTCATGTGACTCCTTACTGTATTTTGAAATGATGGGAAGTTCAGCATGGTTGTATTTGATGATCTTTTACCTGCCCAATCCCTCAATTCAAGAGTGTGGCCATGTGATTCACTTTGTTATACAGCAGCAACTAACACAACAATGTAAAGCAATCATACTTCAATAAAGATGTTAAAAAAAAACACAAAAGAGTGTGGCCATGGAAGTGCTGGGGCTAAACTGAGAGGGTTCTTTTATACCCAGCTAAATAACTTTGATTTATTCAGTCAATAAGAAGTCAATAGGAAGCTAATAAAATTTTTAAGCAGAGGGCTATGGTTGCTGTGTGGAGGATGTACTGGAAGTTAGGTTCCAAAGAAATAAATAAGAAGTTATTGTCATAGTCTAGGAAAGGCACTACACTACTGCTCTTGCTGCTGCTACTTCTATTACTACTACTACTACTGCTTTTACCATCACCACCACCACCACGATGGGACAGAATGTACTGAGTACTTACCTTGTGCCAGTGACTCCTCTAAATTTTTAACATGTACAATCAGACTAAATCATCACCACAGTTCATGTGACAAGGAGAATGATAAGGAACATTGTTTTCCCCATTCTTTTCTGCATTCTGTATCTGCCACTTGAGCGCATCTTACCTTCATCTTATTTCAATCAACTTCCTCCTGACCTTTTCCACTGCTCTGCCTTCCAAAGGCCTGATTTGCCATCCATACTGCCCTCACATCAGTATCCTTCATTACTTTGCATCCCTATCATTCCACTAGAGCTGCCCAGCAGAATTCCAAACTTAAACCAGTGCTCTATCCCACATCTCTGTTCTGCAATTATGCAGCTGAGTATTCTGGATAATCTCACTCAAATATGTTGACTGGCATAATAACAATTCAAGGTTTCCAATCATAGCAGGGCTTATCAGCACCACTGACCAACCTTACAGATTTGTCATCAGCTCTTCCCCTCACTTCCTTGCCTTTAAAACTCCTCTAGTTGCACTCTGGCTTCAGGCCATTTATTTTTTTGGATTAATGTAATGGTTTTTTGTTCCTGGGCACTTTCAATTTTGGCCAAATTTTGACACATTTGCAGCAATTCATGAGTCATCTACTCAAACAGATAATGTGCACCAGTGCAACAGAGTGAAATCACTAAACTTAATCATAATGCTCCTCTACTTACAGCTTCTTGAAAATAAGAATAGTAATAATAATAATAATAGATCAAGTCTAGAGAGGTAGATTTTGGAGTCTTTAGCATATAGATCTTAATGGAAACTGTATGAGTGAGAAGAATCCCCATTTTCATAAATGGATTTTCTTTTCATAAATATTACCCATACATAGCATTTTTCATAAACATCACCCATCAGAGTAGTATTTCACAAGTTCATTTCTATGCTTCAAATGTAAGAGCTCAGAAATTCAGTTTCTCATCCATACACGATTCACAGTGTTTAAATTTTTATTTAATGGAGAGAAGACATTATTTATCATTTCAGAAGAAATGCTCATAGGATTGAACTTTTGACCTCAGATGTGCAGCATTGTTATATACAATACATTAAGAGAGTAGATTTCAACATGAAAACCTAACGCCTTTTCAAAATACATAAGATTCTCTGATGAAATTACAAACATCCCCCTCTTACAACTTCC
This sequence comes from Delphinapterus leucas, assembly GCF_059928025.1. NCBI lineage: Eukaryota > Metazoa > Chordata > Mammalia > Artiodactyla > Monodontidae > Delphinapterus > Delphinapterus leucas. Next base: position 32,768,449 of record NC_143132.1, read on the forward strand.
TTATTTTTAGTATAGGACTTTTCAACAGTAAATTCATTCTCCTTGACGTTTAATCCTTCTCAGAATCATAGGACACATAAGTTAACAAAATGTTGACATGATAGAATTTCATTCAAGATGAATAATATATCTGACACCGTAATTCTGTAAGAAGGCTCATGATTCAGTATCACCCAACTTTTTAACATCACATCACTGCGTTTACTTCTTTATTTATGCCCTTGCATATACCAATGCCTGAATTTGTCTCTGCTTCTCTAATTCTGACACTTGCTAGTAAATGTGCTAGTCTGCAGTTTGTCTTTTCATTTGTAAAGGAAATCAATGACCAGAAGAGAGTCTCAGGGCATTCAGTGTAGGTTCATTAGATCAAACAAAAAACTAGAATTTCCCTGAGTTAACAGAAATTTTCAAAACTCCTATAGTTGTACTCTGGCTTCAGGCCATTTATTTTTTTGAATTAATGTAATGGTTATTTGTCCCTGAGCACTTTCAATTTTGGCCAGAAGGTACTGATTTCTTTCATTGTGTATTCATATGAGCTGGGCAATCAGGAAGCCATAATATATTAGGTCAGTCAAACTTCGAGATTCATTAATTTTTCTCTTTTTTAAAATTAATTAATTTATTTATTTTTGGCTGTGTTGGGTCTTCGTTGCTGTGCGCGGGCTTTCTCTAGTTGCGGCGAGCAGGGGCTACTCTTCGTTGCAGTGCATGGGCTCTAGGTATGCAGGCTTCAGTAGTTGCAGCACGTGGGCTCAGCAGTTGTGGCTCACAGGCTCAGTTGCTCCGCGGCATGTGGGATCTTCCCGGGCCAGGGCTTGAATCCATGTCCCCTGCATTGGCAGGCAGATTCTTAACCACTGCACCACCAGGGAAGTCCCAATCTTTCTTTTTATTTCGGCTTCTAGAAGAGTTTGTCTTTATGATGATCAGTGTAGTGTCCGAATATGATATAGAAGGAATGAAGAATTTTACTCTAGAAGTTTAAGAAAATTCTGTAACCGAAAACGTATCCTTCAAAAAATTATAAAACATGTTCTACTATTTGTCTTCTTTGTTGTCTCTAACAGGTAGTGAAAGCACACATCTGAATGATGTCATTTTAGATTTATAAAGGGGTGACCTTAACCTTTCAGAACCTACTCTGTTTATAAGTCAAGAAGCTTCTATATATATTTAAGGGGGAAAATGTCTGTTAGACATATACTTCATGAGCAATTGCAATATGTTTTTGTGTCAGAGAGTTAATGGAAATGCCTCAGGTATTAAACCAAAAAGTGAATCATTATGACAATTAAAAACATTAATTGAGGTAATTATAAGGAGATCATAGTTTATATAGAATTTAGTTATAATTTATACAATTATCTTCAGTTATACAGAAAAAAATAATGAAGCTGTTTATCTGAAGTATTTACCAAACTGAATACTGCAGCTACGGAGCGGCTACACATAAACGCTCAAAATACCAATTTGAGCTGGATCTGCCACAAGTCTAGTTGTGAGCTAATGAATTCCCTGAGGACAGAGTGGTTTGGAGAGAATACAAGACTTCTAAAAACACAACATAGCGCCAAATCAGATTATTTAATTTTGACTTTGTTTGAAATGAGTCTCATGTAAGTATAATTGCTAACCTCTAGCACGAACCTCCAGTTGTAAATCAGGAAGGTATTTCTACACATATAAAATAGGAAATCTGGTTCCTGACTCTCTTAAGCTGAATAAATAGGATCAAATTTCATCTACAGATCAATGCAGCAAGGAATAAGACATGAAATTAAAGGGGGGAGACAGCATTCTACGTATAAACTTTTCTGTTTCTTCTTTGCATTCCCAGAAGAAATATAAGTAAGATTAGAGTTTCTTTGCTGGTGTGTGTGTGTGTGTGTGTGTGTGTGTGTGTGTGTGTGTGCTTTTGAATACTGGCTTTTAGCACAGTCTCTGGAGCAGACTTTGGGGTCTGAATTCTGCCTCCACTGCTTTACACTGCTGCATGACATGGTCATGTTGGCTATTCTCATTGCCTCAGCTTCTTTACCTGTAAAATGAGATTGTAAAGGTAATACTACCTACCGCATAGGGTTGTTACAAGGATTAAGTGTTCTAGTAGCTGTAAAATGCTAAGAACAGTGTTTGGCATAAGATAAGCATTATATAAATGCCAGCTATTATTATTGGTACAGGGAAATGGAGTATGATTCAGGTGTATTAGTCATCGGGGTCCAAAGGAACAAGCAAAGGTCAGAGGAAAGGTCCTACTTGAGTACAGTCTCTGTCTCCTCTTTGGGTTTGGTTTAGAAAGGCTGACTGATATCCCGAGGGGCCATAATTGGTTATCCTGGGAGCAGTTTGAAGTCACTAGTGCTCTCCTTAATTTGCTGATTCCCCAGCTAATACATTTTGTTCTTGGAAATCTGTCTTGGGATTTCAGCACATGTATTGGAATCCAAGGTGTGTCTGGGTGTGCTTTAGTTATATTTTCTCATGATTGTAGTCTCACTGTGCATTTAATATGACTTACATATTTGAGACCCATTGTTCATTTCGAAAAAGGAGGCAAATCCCAGAAATGTGATAATTTAAACTAAATATCTCCTTTCTTACATTTGATCTATAATTTTAAGACTGGAATAGTAGCCTCCTTCCTTCACATGGAAAGACACAAATGATTATATAAAATTATACCCATTCACACATTTTGCTGTTACAAATCAGTAATGTACTGTACTATTTAACATGTATTTTATTGTCTTCAACATATTTTTGGTCATGGAAATTAAAGAATACTTCAAGTTTGGACAACATGTCATAGTTTAACATCAAGCGAGAGGCGTTTTTTCCTACCTACAAGTATCCACTTATAAATCAATGAATTGCTATTTAAAATATGTTTCTTCAGAGACCAGTCATATCATGTTCTCTGTGCTACTATACGATTACCTCTTTATTTATGTGTGCTGCTGAGTTAATTATAAAAATGTTTGCAGTGAGCCAGCGTTTTGCTTGCCTAGTCAGCATCTTAAACTAGATTAATCTTCTAGCAACACTTAATGGAAACTAAATCACACATCAACATGCTATAACAATATAATGATGAAACAGCAATTGAATCACTCAATTAACTCCCTGATAAATATCGAAACATATTTTGCTCCTATCATTTAAAAGTTAAAATAAGCCTTTCTCCTTTCTTTCTGTCTGCCTTTAAAAAATGGCTAAATTCTGGAGAATGAATGCATAAAGTGCACTTTGCATACAAGGTAAAAAGAAAAAGCTGCTTAATTCAGTTATTGGCTGAGCTTCCAAACAAAGGGGTACCATATTTGATATCATTTCACATGTAATGTCTCCATTCATAGATAATATAGAGTTGATGGTTAAAACTATATAGCTATAAATACATATATACACATACATTACAGTTAGTTCATTTTCTGTCTGTATAGGAATTGTTTTCAAAGTATTTCCTGGTATTACTGGATTGGTGGTTGATGCAGACCTTGCTTTAAGGGTTTTAATTACCGAATTTCCACAGTCCTGATGGGTCAAATTTTCTGTTTCATTCTAAGTGCTAGGTTGCTCATTCATTGCTCAACCTACTGAGTAAACTATGAAAACAGTTATCCAAGCCTCAGTCGTTTGGCATGTAATCTAGAATTTTCCAGTTTTATGACTATGAACATACCTAGTGTTATAAGAAGATCCTAAAGAGAAAAAAATATCAACATTATACATTTCTGATTAAAAGGCTCCATGATGCTAGAGCTAAAAATACCAAGCTATACCAGTTGTGCCTCTTTGTTTTCTCTAAGCGTATAATACAGCTGAAGATGTAACAGCTATATAAACTTAGCCCTATAAAGTAGAATATCCCAAGAGACCTAAAGACAGCAGGAAAGGTGGACTTCAGAGGAAGTGGTTTGAAGGACAATAGGAAGGATTTCTGGTGTTGGTGATACTTGAGTTAAGTTTGAATAAGAGAACTTTAATCACCAGATAAAAAAAGGAGGATAATTTCAGGCAAAGGAAATTGTGGAAAATACTCTTTGGACTCTATTTACGGCAGTAGCACCTAAGACAATAGAATAAGAGATTATGATATATGGGCAGGAAAGGTGAAGGTAGACAATTTCCTTGATTTAGAAGATTTGGACTTGGATGAAGAGATTAAGCCTCCAATGAGCAAGGATTTGCTACTGCTTCCAGGAGAGGTGGAACAGGACATGAGCATGAGTGTTCCTTCTTACATTCCTTCCGTGGCCCAGCCTCTTACCCCTGGAATGAAGCCAAGGCCCACCGGAAAAGGAGCAGACAAAGGGAAGAGATGGAGATGAAGTTCGGCCCTCCTCACTTGATGAAGAATTTGATTATGACGCTCTCCCCCAAGTTCACTCCTGCAGAGATAGATGCCATCAAAGAGCTATGCAAGCAAAAGAGAAAGAGCACAGAAAACTTTTGGAGGGAGTTCAAACAATCCCAACTTTAAGTTTCAGTAAGGTTTGATTACTAAATGCTTCTTTTAAGAAGAGTATAGCTAGAGACTTCCCTGGTGGCACAGTGGCTGGGAGTCTGCCTGCCATTGCAGGGGACACGGGTTTGAGCCCTGGTCCAGGAAGATCCCACATGCTGTGGAGCAGCAAAGCCCATGCGCCACGACTACCGAGCCCACGAGCCCACATGCCATAACTACTGAAGCCCACGCTCCACAACAAGAGAAGCCACTGCAATGAGAAGTCCGCACACTGCAACGAAGAGTAGCCCCTGCTCTCTGAAACTAGAGAAAGCCCATGTGCAGCAATGAAGACCCAACACTGCCAAAGATAAAATAAATAAATTAATTAAAAAAAGAAGAGTCTAGTGAGTTTTAATTTCATGATATTAATGCAATGTCTTGATGATCATATCAGAATGTAAATCCCTTATACATAAATTACGTTTAATTTTTTACTTTTATAAATGAGAGTTCTGAATGAAACATGACAGTGGAAAAAAAGAAAGAGATCTGTAATCAATTCTTCACTATTAATTTTATGTGTGACCAATTTTCTGTATTTCCAGAAGCTTATAAAATAATTTATGGAGGGCTTCCCTGGTGCTGCAGTGGTTGAGAGTTCGCCTGCCGATGCAGGGAACGCGGGTTTGTGCCCCGGTCCGGGAGGATTCCACATGCCGCGAAGTGGCTGGGCCCGTGAGCCATGGCCGCTGAGCCTGCGCGTCCGGAGCCTGTGCTCCGCAACTGGTGAGGCCACAACAGTGAGAGGCCCGCGTACCGCAAAAAAAAAAAAAAAATTTATGAAGACTTTTAAATTGTTACCTCACTTTCCTCATTCTTCTCTTTATAAAATTTAATCCAGGTGACTCTCACCCAATGTAGGACGAAAATAAACATAAATTTAGCAAAAATAAATAAAATAAATAAAAATACAGCAAAATAATATAAATTTATACAAACTTATAGCTTATCAATATACAGAGCAACTATATTTTTGCAACAGCAATAGTAATTAAAATATAATAATAGATCTCACCTGTTGAGGGCTAAGTTTCAGCCACTTTACATGTATTACCCTCAGGATAACTTCATATAAGGTGGCCATTCTTACTGTCACTGTTATATGATTAAGAAACGTGAAGCATAGCCACGTAAATAGCTTTTGCTTTAGGTCCCAGAACTAGTAAGTGGCAATGCTGGGAGCAAGCTGGCTCCAGATGCCAGAGTGCTGAGCCATGGTGCAGGATGCTTAAATAAGATGATGCTCTTGAATCAAACCTCCTCTTTGAGGACAGTAGTTTTCATCTCTGGCTGCAAACTAGAGCAGTATTTAAGCTCTATAAATGCCATGCTTGCACCAAACAGTTTCCGATCTAGTAAACTGGTATTCGGTTGAGTCTGTGTTTCTGTACTTTTAAGAAGCTCCACAGGTAATTCTGATGAGGATTTCCGGGGCAGTGAACCTTGAGGTAGATTCTTTGTTAGCCCGAAGCATTGTGGTATCTAATGGACATGTCACATCCTAAACTAATTTACTACATTTCATTTGCCACCCTTCATTAGTTCGCATAAGGGCAAATTAAAGTTGAATGAACCAAGACAAATATTTCCAATATTTCTTTTGATATACTTTACAATGAATCTTAATTTGGGAGGAATAAAATGTCTATTTTTTAAAAAAATAATAGAATTTTCTTATTATGCATCTTTGTGTCAGATAAAAATTAACTTCCCGTCTAAGAAGTAATCCCAATGGAACAAGAGTTAGGTGAACATGACACAAGCCAACAATCATATTTTACCTTAAGATTCGTTCAGGTAGCTAAAAGAGAAAAAGCAAACAAATTCCTTCTCTGAAAAGATGTTGATAGACAAATTTGCATAACTGGGGCTTATTAAGTAACTTAAAATTTTAACTCTGGGACCAATAGCTACTTAAAACTGGAAAAGAGAATGAAAAAGTTTTTTTAGAAGACACTAATGAAGATTGGTAAGGATGAGAATTTTTAAATTCAATGTTGATCTCGTTTCCTGCATATACTACAAAGTTGGAGGGATGAAAATGTTAGTATAGAAAGAGCAGTGCTTATTTGTTTTTTGTTGCTTATTGCTCTAAGAAATATCATATATTTGTTAATATTAAAAACTCACTGCAAACTTAAAAGTTTATTGGTTAAGAAAAGTGATGTATTTCTTGATTAAAAAAATAATTTTTCTCTATTAAGCAAGGTAGCAGCTTCGAAAGGCAGATCAATGCCATCTAGTGGCCAAATAAGTTAAAAGATTCTGATTCTGATTCTGATGTTCGGTAGAGGGTGCCTGTCATACAAATCTACATTGTACATACATATATAAGTATAAATTTTAAAGTGTATATTTACTTCCTAAAGATATTTAGTTCAGTGTATAATAAAGACATATATACAATAATTACACTAAAATAAAATTTAATATTTAATATTTACCAGTTTAATAAGAAATGAGAAATCGTGTGTCTAAGACATAGACATGTGAAAGATACAAGAAGGCAGCTTTAATGGATAAACAAGACCTCATATTGGAAAAGTATAATAAAACTGTTTTCAAAAAATAGTAGACTAAAGATATTTCTAGTGTCAAGATTGTGCTTATATTATAAATAGTATGGCTAAGAATTCACAATGAAAAAAGAGTATTTGTTTTTCTGTTTCCTTATAGGAGAGACTAGGCAAAAATTGTATATAATTTCAGAACATGATATTTAAGCTAGAGAAAAGGAGAGGTTACTGAGTAAAATACTTAGTAGCCATGAGATTTTATGAATGGTTATGTAATTCCTCTCACTGTAGATCCTGAATAATAAGATAAAAAAGTATTCCTCTCCAAATGTTCATGAACTGTCTTATCTTGAGGAAAAGGGAATGGAGTAGATGAAATTAAGTTTTCTTTCAGACTTTAATTGTATTAAAAACCAAGTATCTTCCCTCATAATTCATCTTTTTGGTTTTGAGATAATATGCCTATTTGACCCAGCTGAAGTTCTGCCTTTTGTTAGTTCTTTTCCTGAGACTCCAATGAACTTCACAAAATTTTTCTTTGGGGGAAAAATCTAGGCAAAAGGATTAATTTAGCTAACAATGCTATAGTATAAAAATCTCTGTAGGAGCTTTTTCGGACCTATTCCAGGGACTCTGACAACTCAAATGCCGGGGTGATAAAAGAGCTCTTCATAGCCCGGGAGATAAGGGAAAGACCAATCACATCAGACCCAATTGCTCTTAGAGGAATTCCAAAGAATCCGAAGTAGTCCCAATGTCTAAAAATGCCAATTTTCTATCTAGAGACTATGATCCAGAAGGGTACAGAAAGTTGACTTATCAGTGATGTAATTTTCTCATCCTGATGAGGATGGCTTTTACATGTTCCAAATGAGCTATCAGAACAGGGGAGAGCCATTCTTTTGCTCAGCCACTCGGAGCAAACAATATGGTTACATGAAACACAGGTAGGAATAAGGCCAGCCATGCAGCTTTTCTTGCCCCCAATCTTAGCCATGATGGTTTTTCTTGGCCAGCCTCTGAAACACAGAAGCCGTGGGGATTTCTTTCCTTTTCTGCATGTGACTTAAAGCACTTTGTTCAATTAGGCACTTTGTTCCTTTCTTGCCTTGTATTCAACATGACCGTGAAACAAAAAGAAGGAAAGAAGTGTCGGAAACTGTGGTAATGCTGCCTTTTGAAAGTTATCTTTAATTTTCTCACTGGTAATACCAAAGACTTTATAACTTTTAAGAAGCCATTTTTACATGGACTGTCGGATTACACATCATGATTCAAATATCAATGAGAATTACATGGTAACGGGTCCTCAACAAATTTTACTTGGAAGGCCATATAATTAAAGTGTACATAATTAAATCATGACTACTAACTCTTTGCAAATAGACCAGTGACACTAAGTCCTAGGCCTACATGTAGAGATACACACACAGATACAAGTCCTACACACGTGCACATTCAGGCACATGTAAGCACACACATATGTGCACACACATATTTGCCCTTACATTTCTTTTATTATTCTGACTTACAAGTTGAAAGCCCCAATATCAAGTTTACAAGAAAAACAATAATCATTTTAGTGATCATTTTCCAAGAAGCAATTTTCATAAGAACCATAATCCAAATTCTCAAGGGTTAGAATGTAATAAAAGTTAAAAAATAGACCTTATGTTCACCTTAAATATGGTGAATTGTTAAGTTCTAGAAAAGAGAAATTCTAAGTCATTGATAATTATGTATTTTATCATAATTTTATTATATATTCTCTATGCTTCAATGATTATCTGACAATGGTTTTGGTTTTATCATTTGAACTTTATTATCACATTTCAGAAGTACCTTCATTTGGTTTAAAAACTAATAATTGTGGGCTTCCCTGGTGGCGCAGTGGTTGAGAGTCCGCCTGCCGATGCAGGGGACACGGGTTCGTGCCCCGGTCCGCGAAGATCCCACATGCCGCGGAGCGGCTGGGCCCGTGAGCCATGGCCGCTGAGCCTGCGCGTCCAGAGCCTGT